>NC_090331.1:38969583-39588806 GCF_035084215.1 Heptranchias perlo | reverse complement strand
TGGAAAGGCGGAGGACGGGCGGGGGGGGGGGAAGGCGAGGGGGGCGGGGGGGGGGGAAAGGCGAGGGCGGGCGGGGGGTGGGGGAAGGCGAGGGCGGGCGGGGGGGGGGAAGGCGAGGGCGGGCGGGGGGGGAAAGGCGAGGGCGGGCGGGGGGGGGGAAAGGCGAGGGCGGGCAGGGGGGGGAAAGGCGAGGGCGGGCGGGGGGGGGAAAGGCGAGGCGGGCGGGGGGGAAAGGCCGAGGGCGGGCGGGGGGGGGGGGAAGGCGAGGCGGCGGGGGGGGGAAGGCGAGGCGGGCGGGGGGGAAGGCGAGGGCGGGCGGGGGGGGGAAGGCGAGGGCGGCGGGGGGGGGAAGGCGAGGGCGGGCGGGGGGGGAAGGCGAGGGCGGGCGGGGGGGGGGAAAAGGCGAGGGCGGGCGGGGGGGGGGAAGGCGAGGGCGGGCGGGGGGGGGGGAAGGCGAGGGCGGGCGGGGGGGGGGAAAGGCGAGGGCGGGCGGGGGGGGGAAAGGCGAGGGCGGGCGGGGGGGGGAAGGCGAGGGCGGGCGGGGGGGGGAAAGGCGAGGGCGGGCGGGGGGGGGGGAAAGGCGAGGGCGGGCGGGGGGGGGGGGAAAGGCGAGGGCGGGCGGGGGGGGGAAAGGCGAGGGCGGGCGGGGGGGGGGAAAGGCGAGGGCGGGCGGGGGGGGGGAAAGGCGAGGGCGGGCGGGGGGGGGGGAAAGGCGAGGGCGGGCGGGGGGGGGAAAGGCGAGGGCGGGCGGGGGGGGGGGAAAGGCGAGGGGCGGGCGGGGGGGGGGGAAAGGCGAGGGCGGGCGGGGGGGGGGAAAGGCGAGGGCGGGCGGGGGGGGGAAAGGCGAGGGCGGGCGGGGGGGGGGGAAGGCGAGGGCGGGCGGGGGGGGGGGGAAGGCGAGGGCGGGCGAAGGCGAGGGCGGGCGGGGGGGGGGAAAGGCGAGGGCGGGCGGGGGGGGGAAAGGCGAGGGCGGAGGGGGGGGGAAAGGCGAGGGCGGGCGGGGGGGGGGGGAAAGGCGAGGGCGGGCGGGGGGGGGGAAAGGCGAGGGCGGGCGGGGGGGGGAAAGGCGAGGCGGGCGGGGGGGGGAAAGGCGAGGGCGGGCGGGGGGGGGGGAAGGCGAGGGCGGCGGGGGGGGGGAAGGCGAGGGCGGGCGGGGGGGAAGGCGAGGGCGGGCGGGGGGGGGGGGAAGGCGAGGGCGGGCGGGGGGGGGGAAGGCGAGGGCGGGAGGGGGGGAAGGCGAGGGCGGGCGGGGGGGGGGAAGGCGAGGGGGGGGGGGGGAAGGCGAGGGCGGGCGGGGGGGGGGGAGGCGAGGGCGGGCGGGGGGGGGGGGAGGCGAGGGCGGGCGGGGGGGGGGGGGGGGAGGCGAGGGCGTGCGGGGGGGGGGGGAGGCGAGGGCGGGCGGGGGGGGGGGAGGCGAGGGCGGCGGGGGGGGGGAGGCGAGGGCGGGCGGGGGGGGGGAAGGCGAGGGCGGGCGGGGGGGGGGGGGGGGAAGGCGAGGGCGGGCGGGGGGGGGGAGGCGAGGGCGGGCGGGGGGGGGAGGCGAGGGCGGGCGGGGGGGGGGAAGGCGAGGGCGGGCGGGGGGGGGGAAGGCGAGGGCGGGCGGGGGGGGGGGAAGGCGAGGGCGGGCGGGGGGGGAAGGCGAGGGCGGGCGGGGGGGGGGGAAGGCGAGGGCGGGCGGGGGGGGGAAGGCGAGGGCGGGCGGGGGGGGGGAAGGCGAGGGCGGGCGGGGGGGGAAAGGCGAGGGCGGGCGGGGGGGGGGAAGGCGAGGGCGGGCGGGGGGGGGGAAGGCCAGGGCGGGCGGGGGGGGGAAGGCGAGGGCGGGCGGGGGGGGGGAGGCGAGGGCGGGCGGGGGGGGGGGAAGGCGAGGGCGGGCGGGGGGGGGGGGGGGGGGGGGGAGGCGAGGGCGGGCGGGGCGGGGGGGGGGGAGGCGAGGGCGGGCGGGGGAAGGCGAGGGCGGGCGGGGGGGAAGGCGAGGGCGGGCGGGGGGGGGGGAAGGCGAGGGCGGGCGGGGGGGGGGGGGGGGAGGCGAGGTCGGGCGGGGGGGGGAAGGCGAGGGCGGGCGGGGGGGGGGGGGAAGGCGAGGCGGGCGGGGGGGGGAGGCGGCGGGGGGGGAAGGCGAGGGCGGGCGGGGGGGGGGGGGAAGGCGAGGGCGGGCGGGGGGGGGGAAGGCGAGGGCGGGCGGGGGGGGGGGGAAAGGCGAGGGCGGGCGGGGGGGGGGAAGGCGAGGGCGGGCGGGGGGGGGGGGAAAGGCGAGGGCGGGCGGGGGGGGGGGGGGGGGAAGGCGAGGGCGGGCGGGGGGGGGGGGGGAAGGCGAGGGCGGCGGGGGGGGGGGGGAAGGCTGAGGCGGGCGGGGGGGGGGAAGGCGAGGGCGGGCGGGGGGGGGGGGAAGGCGAGGGCGGGCGGGGGGGGGGGAAGGCGAGGGCGGGCGGGGGGGGGGGAAGGCGAGGGCGGGCGGGGGGGGAAGGCGAGGGCGGCGGGGGGGAAGGCGAGGGGGGGGGGGAAGGCGAGGGCGGGCGGGGGGGGGGGAGGCGAGGGCGTGCGGGGGGGGGGGGGGAGGCGAGGGCGGGCGGGGGGGGGGGGGAGGCGAGGGCGGGCGGGGGGGGGGAAGGCGAGGGCGGGCGGGGGGGGGGGGGGGGAAGGCGAGGGCGGGCGGGGGGGGGGGGGGGGAAAGGCGAGGGCGGGCGGGGGGGGGAAAGGCGAGGGCGGGCGGGGGGGGGGGAAAGGCGAGGGCGGGCGGGGGGGGGAAGGCGAGGGCGGGCGGGGGGGGGAAGGCGAGGGCGGGCGGGGGGGGGGAAGGCGAGGGCGGGCGGGGGGGGGGGAAGGCGAGGGCGGGCGGGGGGGGGGGGAGGCGAGGGCGGGCGGGGGGGGGGGGAAGGCGAGGGCGGGCGGGGGGGGGAGGCGAGGGCGGGCGGGGCGGGGGGAGGCGAGGGCGGGCGGGGGGGGGGGAAGGCGAGGGCGGGCGGGGGGGGGGGAAGGCGAGGGCGGGCGGGGGGGGGGGGGGAAGGCGAGGGCGGGCGGGGGGGGGGGGGAAGGCGAGGGCGGGCGGGGGGGGGGGGGGGGAAGGCGAGGGCGGGGGGGGGGGGGGGGGGAGGCGAGGGCGGGCGGGGGGGGGAAGGCGAGGGCGGGCGGGGGGGGGGGGGGGGAAGGCGAGGGCGGGTGGGGGGGAAGGCGAGGGCGGGCGGGGGGGGGGGGGGGGAAGGCGAGGGCGGGCGGGGGGGGGGGGGGGAAGGCGAGGGCGGGCGGGGGGGGGGGGGAAAGGCGAGGGCGGGCGGGGGGGGGGGGGGAAAGGCGAGGGCGGGCGGGGGGGGGGAAAGGCGAGGGCGGGCGGGGGGGGGGGGGAAAGGCGAGGGCGGGCGGGGGGGGGGGGAAAGGCGAGGGCGGGCGGGGGGGGAAAGGCGAGGGCGGGCGGGGGGGGGGAAAGGCGAGGGCGGGCGGGGGGGGGGGGAAGGCGAGGGCGGGCGGGGGGGGGAAAGGCGAGGGCGGGTGGGGGGGGGGAGAAAGGCGAGGGCGGGCGGGGGGGGGAAAGGCGAGGGCGGGCGGGGGGGGGGGGCGGGGAGGCGAGAGAAAGGCGAGGGCGGGCAGGGTGGGGGGGGGGAAAGGCGAAGGCGGGCGGGTGGGCGAAAGGACGCCGAGAGCGGGCTGGCAGGCCATAGGGCGGGAGGAAGCCAAAAGCGGGCAAAAGCAAGCCAAGAGCGGGCGGGCGAAGGTCAGGGGGGAAGCCAAGAGCGGGCGGGCGAGCAAAAGTAGGGGAAGACAAGAGCGGGCGAGCGAAAGGATCGGTGGGCGGCGGGGGCGGGGGGTGGCGGCAAGAGAAAGGGAGAGGATGGATGTGAGATAAAAAGGTGGGAGAGAGAGAAGGGGGCGAGAGAGCGCAAAAAGGAGGCAGACAGAGGTGGGACAGCAAGGTGGTAAGAGATACACACAGACAAGAGAACAAGACATAATTTTATTGTGAGACAAGATAACAGAAGACCTCAAAGCTTAAGTGAAAAGATATAGTTCATAAAATTCTATGGATTAAAGTGTGAAATATCATTACCTCGCTGAATGGATCCACCTTGAAAATTACCCTGGGAGCATCCTAAAAAAGGTGGAAGCCACAACGTTAAATATCCAGTTTTCTGTATCTATAAAGTTACATTGCAGAATATTGCACATTTTTAGAAATGTGTTTTAAAACAATAACTCTGTTCGTTACATTTGCTCCTTCTGGAATTCACTGGTAAGCAACTTCACTTCATCACACATATAATGTAATATAATGTCATGTGGAGTGCACATTGCAAACTTTATTTTACATGGTGGGGATGGTTTAAATACAAACTGAACTTTTCAATTAAATGCTTTTCCTGCAAGTCAATGTCAATTAACTCCCTCAAAAAAGGAACTAGTTATCTTTCTAATTTGAAGATTGTAGGATTAGATATAGATTGAGATGATCAAAAACTCCAGTGGACAAGAGTGAGTCCATATAATGATTTTATGTGGAAAGTAGCAGGCTCCCAATACTGGAAATGCGGGAATAGATAAAAATGAAGTTTTCTCAATTACTTGTGGGGATCAGGAAATATTTCTCCAGCCTTTCCCCTTGGAGATTAAGTAGGTGCAATCCATAAAAAGGCAGATTATACAGGATCTGTGGACACAGCAAACTCGATGGGTCAAACTCCCTTCTCTTTCTGTGTCGTATCAACAAGCACCGGGAAAGCTCATGAATTCTAAACTCTCACAAATTAAACAGTCTGCAGAGCTTGGTCTCCAGACATTTGAGGGGAATAAAAGCAGTTCTACTGTTGTCTCGTGTTGTTTTCACTGATCTTAAGTTTCCATGTGTCTGAGTTTAAGACCACTGCTATATTTTCTTTCAGTTTACTTTAAAAAGTCAGTTAGCACTGTGTCATCCTTTATCCTAACCTATTATGCTCCAATCTGTTAGAAAAAAGCAAGTCAAAATGGTTAATCTCTCAATCTTAATCCTAACTGCCTAGCCTTTGGCCCTCCATTTGCCGCAATACTTCTACAGCCGTCGATCTGCTTAACCATTACCTCATGTCCACCTTTGATGCCCTGGTCTCCAGCAAAAGCTTTACTCTCTCCCACCCAAGTTGATCCTGCCTGCCAAGGACCCCATCTTCATTCCCTTAAGTCCAAGGGGCGCAGAGTTGTGCATACTGACACACAACTGGTTTAGCCATCCATCACAAGATCTGGTTGGATGATATCAAGCACTTTCAGGCCACTCTCCTCTGCCAAAACCACACGACTCCAGGATTATTCTGGAGAGCACAGGCTTCTTTTCTCCCCTACCCAACCATCTCTTTAAACCCTACTCCTCTGCCCAACTTACTCTCACCCCCAACAAGTGTGAGGAGCTTATGGACTTACTTGTTAATAAGATTGAGAACATCCAGTCAGCTTCCTCTGCTTTTTCCCCCAACCCACCCCCCTCCCTTTCCCTTGCCCACAAATCCAAACTCCTCCCAGGCTCCCACCTGCCCAAGACTCGAACAGAAGAACATAGGAATTTGAACACACATCTTTCTCCAGTTTCTCTCCTATCTCCCCATATGCCCTCCCCAAGCTCATCTTGTCCAGGAGCCTAATGATCTGCTTGCTTGATCCCATTCCCACTTAACTGCTGACCATGCATTTTCCCTTTCTGGCCCCCATGTTAGCTGACATTATAAATGTTTCCCTGTCCTCAGGTACTGACCTTCTCACTTTCAAAGCTGCCATCATCGACCCTCTCCTTGCAAACTATTACCCCATCTCAAACCTTCCTTTCCTCTCCGAAATACTTGAATGCGCCGTGGCTTCCAAATCTGTGTCCATATTTCCTGCAACTCTATGTTTGAATCTCTCCAATCAAATCTGTGTCACTGCCACTTCACAGAAATGACCCGAACCAAAGTAACAAATTACATCCTCTACGACAATGGTGCATTATGTCTCCACCTCCTACTCAGCCGAGGAAGACTATGATACGTTTCACTCACCATCCTCCTCCAACGCAAATCCTTCATTGTCTAGCTCCAGGGGAATGCCCTCGCTTGGTTCCAGCCCTACCTATCCGATTGCAGCTAGAGTATGTCCAGCAATGGCTTCCCTTTCTGCTTTGGAGTCCCACAAGGATTTGTCCTGGCCTCCTCCTCCTGTTCATCTTCATGCTGCCACTTGGCAACATCATCCACAGGCTATGGGGTCAACTTCCACATGTATGTTGACAACATCTAGCTCTATCTCTCCACCATTTCTCTCACATCCTCCACTGCCTGTATTCTCAGATAGCTTGTCTGATATCCAGTCTTGGATGAGCTGCAAGTTCCTCCATAACCATGCCACTGATTCCACCCCTCCCTGGCTGAACCCGACAGTTCGCAATCTCATTGTTCTATTCAACTCTGAACTGAGCTTCTGACCCCTTACACTCACCATCACAAAGACCAACATTTCTACCTCCATAACATCACCCGCCTCTGCCCCTGCCTCAGCTCGTCTGTCACCGAAACCCTCATCCATCACCCTGTCCTTTCTGACCTACATTGGCTCAGAGTTCCCCAAAGCTGCAAATTTAAAACTCTCATCCTTATGTTTACCTTACCCCTCCCTATTTCTGTAACCTCCAGCACTACAATCCCCTCCACCCCCACCAACCTCCCCCACCCCCCCCCTGAACTCGCTGTTCCTCTGACTCTTGTGCACCTCTTCCCTCACCACACCATTGGTGACCGTGCCTTCAGTGGAACTCGCTCTGGAATTCCCTCCCTGATCCCCTCCATCTCCACCTCCCTCTCCTCCTTAAAACCAAATTCTTTGACCAAGCTTTTGATCAACCCTCCTAATATCTCCTCCTTTGTCTCACCATCCATTTTTGTCAGATTACACCTCTGTGATACATCTTGGGATATTTTTCTACATGAAAGATGCTATAGATATTTAAGTTAGACTCATTTTTAACAGTACTGATGACAATTCAGTATTCTGATACTTTTATATGCAGAACAGAAATAAAAAGTTATGCAATAAGTATATTGTGAATAAAATCTTGTCCATATATAATTTTACACTGCTACATGTTTTGGATTATCATGCCACAGTAACCAAAGCTGCATGTTATAAATTATTGTGCTACAACACCCAATGGCCTCAGCCAGGTACATACCTATGCTAGTATCCACTGCATACACTTCCCGTAAACCAAGCTCCTTTAGAGATTTTGTTAAGTCATAGGGCTCCTGACACTCGAAGTCTTTGACTAGAATAGTGCTCTTTGGATCAAATTCACATTTATTGCTGATTACTGGAACTAGTTCTTGAAGGGGAACATGTGGACTAACACGTACTATGGTTTTCTGCGTTTTCTTGTAGTTTACTACGACACGCACTGTTTGCTGAAAGTAAAAAGGAAGTTAGTCAGAGTGTATATGAGCACTTCTGGTATAAAATTCTTACACACTAGTACATTAAATTTGAAGTAAATTACTTTCAGGCACTGTCCCATTATTGAGCAAATTTAATTTAGTAACCCTACTTGTTTAGACCATTTTCCCTAATCCTCAGAGCTGTAGGAAAAATGCCCAATGGCTTCCTCAAAATTAAGTTTTCAGCAATCCTGCTAGCTCTGCAAAAACAGTTAATACTAAGAATTATGAATATTTCCAAGACAGTACTGAGGACTAAAGGATCCTTCACAGTTAGCAGGTCCCCATTAGTGGCCAGAACTAAGCACACTCAGACTGATCACGGTTGAATGGATGGCTCTGTTTTTCTGACTAAGAAAAGTACCTAAAATGATCTAACTCTTATCTTGCACTGTCTTGTGTCATCATCTGCAGCCAGACAAAGTGAAAGGAATCCCTCAACTAAAACTGGGAGCAGTCTAATCCTTATCTGGATTGTCTTATCACTCATTTTTAAGCAGGACAAAGTAAAACATTTTTCAACTAATGGACAGACCTTGTTTTTCTCAACAAATTAAAAATTTGCATATGATAAGTATTTGACCTGTGCCTGTCTAAGGTACTGTCACCAAACAAGGGAAACCTTGCAACAAGGTGCATCACACAAATTGGTTCAAATGACATCGAAGGAGTTTACTTTGAGAATGAAGGGTAAAAAAGATGGCGTTTTGTCACAAGATATCAGAATGAGAGAGAAGTCAATCGAAGAAGATGGATAGAAGAATTTTAAGACAAAAACATACAAGAGGAGATTAAAAAAGGAAGAGGAGAAAGATTGATTGATTACAGAAATTAACAAGTCCACTAGCAAGAGACAGGCAAATATTTCAGATTATGACTTGTATACAAGTTACATTTCTGAAAACAGAAGCAAGGTTAAGTCGATTGAGAGAACATACATCAGAACAAGGCCAAACTATTATGACAACAGATGGAAATTCATCATGCTGATATCCCAGAAGTAGTCCCAAGCATCCAAGAGGTAGTTGAGACCACCAATCCTACTACACCGACTTAAAAGGATGAGGTTGTAGAAGATCCAGTATGTCTGGTAGGTTGAATCATTAATGTTTCATTGTCATTTAGGATGAGTTATCCTCATGTTGTGTTGATCACTGACGAGGCAATAATGGAAATAGTATATGCAATTTTTGGCATTCCACTTTGATTCATTGGAAGGGGATCAACGAAGAGTGATGCATGAGTCTACGATTTGAACTTAGTTATGCAGAGGCATCAAGAATTGAACTTGTTTGCATTGAAGAAAAGATTAATAAGATGAGACATAGCTGGGTTTCTAAAATGTTAATTTGAATTGATAATGTAAATGCAAGCAGGTAATTTAATGTGGACGATGAGCACAGAACAAGTGGATAACAGTGTAAAAACTAACAAGCCTCAAGCAGGACTTGAGATTAAAAGCAAGGAATAAGCAGAGTGAACTCACAACTAAGGCAATTGATGTTGCATTAGTTTAAACCTTTCAGAAGAAAAAAGCTGGATGAATATCTGGTTAGCAACAAGATGGAGGATTATAAGGATTAATACAGAAAGGGATCATCAAATGCTCCATGGGACACAATTGTTCCTGGGTCACTGAGACTATGAAACTATCATACCAATTTTACTTGACAGTTACAGTCTTCTTGGTTTAACAGAATAACTTTTTCTAAGTCTTTAACCCTGGGCTAATATATGAACTCCTTAACATATCAACTTTCTACTTGAAGCATCACTCACTACTTTTAAACAATTCATTGATGACGAATTATATTCAAATTGCTCAGAGCTGACACTATTGAGATGTTGGAGTACATTACATTGCAGAGATATATCACCTGTTTAGGGTTCCATCACCCAATAACCATAACATTATGAATACTTGAATATTATCCCCTTAAAATATTTGGGGCATCCCAAGAGTCACCTTGGTCAAATGCTCTTTCCTACCTTGGTTGTATATAAGAAATCTTGTCTGAAAAAAAGAGAGACCATGTGAAAAAAAGAAAGACTGAACCCAAAAAATACTAAAACCGTTTTCAAAGTTGGATCAGGATAGAAGGAGAATCAAGGGCAATGAAAGAGGGAGGAAGCTTTGTATGTGGATCCAGAACCAGATGCAAAGAATAAAGACCATACCTAAATGGGTATCTAACATTGTAACTTAGTTGTTTAACCTCCACATACAAAGTATATGAAAATACTGCAAAAGAGAAACTATGATCTAAAGGACCTGTCAGACCAAGACAGTGCTGATGAAAATGTTTGTTACTTCAAGTGCATTGCACATAGCTTTGCGAGAAACCCTTGTTCCACACATAGCCATAATATGAATGGAATGGATTTTAAATTTTCCTTGATCGTTCCTGATCTAGAATCTGGAGATGGGTGGGGACTGGTTTGCAATCAATTTATTTAAGCCTGTCATGAAGCAGAGTTTCTGAAGATTTTTGTTACTAAACAGTTAATGTGATTGTCTTTTGTTCAATCTGGTGGCAGTACAGGGATCAAAGAGTGGTTTAAGTAAGATCAGTAGAAATACTTAAGACCAAGTACAAAATTACTGAGAACAAATAAATAAATGATGCATGCCCCTCACTTTACAAGCACACTAAGTAAAACTTTCCACGTCGAATTGCTCCCTTAAGGGACATTTCTATCATGAAGTAAAATGAATTACATATTTTATGCATCCTTATAAAAAAGGGTCTTCGCCATTCCAAGGATAAGAGAAAGTCGACCAAATCCCATAAACTTAAATTACATACTCTACTGATGGTACTTAAGAAGTGTGTATGTGTACAAGACAGATATTCTGTGTTTCTGCGTTATCTTCTGCCGCAAAATTAATACTTTCAGTTAAACCTACTTATTACAAACTTAAGAACAAGTTTTCTTATTAAAATTATTTGCATGTATTATTGCCATCACTTTTATGGGATAACCAACTTTACTAACCTCAGGCACCATTGAAGTAGGCTTCTTTTTTTCTTCCATATTTTTCTGCTTTAGTATAACTTTCTCTACTTCCAACGTCCCAATCAATGTGTTGGGCTTGAATCGGATTTGATTCTTCTCTCTTCCCAACAATTCTATAGTATGACTTGATGGATTCAAATGATATTTGCCACAGAGGAAAATCAATAAATCCATCATGGGTTTGCTAGAAAAACAAATGTTTCTTTCAGGTTAAACAGCTCATTGTGACAAACAAACTGCTATTCAAGAGATTAACTAGCTGATGCTACTGCTACTGTGATTCTGATAATTGGATGTGCCAACTTTCAACAGCAACTGCTACGTATATTTGTCCTTATTTCTGATCGGTCTTTGTGAATGACCTGGGCTGATCTGAGCTTGTCTGGATAGGATGGTCTGAAATGAACTCTTTCAGATTGGTAGTGGTCAGCATGAATCCAGATGCTTGGTATAAATAAATCATTACAATAGACATATCAGGGGCAGAAGGTGTATCATAATTTAGATTAAAGGAAAATGGTTCAATCTTGGTAACTGTTCGTTCAGAACTCTTTGGTCTTGGGGCATAAATAATGGATCGTTTTGCCTCTGAAAGAGTTCATTTCAGATCGTCCTATCAGAGACAAGCTCAGGTCAGCCCAGGTCATTCACAAAGACCGATCAGAAACAAGGACAAATATACCATGTCTAGAACAGAAGGATCATTTGACAGAAAGCTAATCAAATAAAGCAAGAGACTGCTGTAAATAATCTTAAATGCACAGTGTTTCCATTGTTGCCAACTGTCTGCTTTTCATAAGGACATAAGTATGTCTTGCCCCCAATCGTGCTACTCGTGGGTGCCCAAAACATGTGTTTATTTTGGAACATGTCAAATTGCCCCATATTGCATTGTCAGTCATCTCATCTGCACAAGCATGTTGTTTCAGTGTAAGCACAGAAGAGCCGACCCCCGATGCTTTATGGAGTGAATTCAGCGAACTGTTCTGAGCTCTCAGGAAAGCACACAAGTGGGGATTGAAGGTTAGCAAGTATGAGTTTATTATACTTCTGTTGAGAATTTTATCGGGTCTAACTTCTGGTATTGAGAGTTGTGAAGTGTATTAACCTTACACTACACTCTGAGCTGCTAAATCCTGTGCTAATTACAAATGCAAATAAAAAGATTGGGCAAACTATCTTTTTTTTGTTCTCTTGCACTTCCTGCAAATTTCCACTTGTTCATAAAATCACCTTTTGAATATTGCAAATGGATTGAAATTAGAGCATTTTAATTTTTTTGTTAACAGAAGTGAATATATATCTACTAAAAGGTTCAATACAAGGGAGTGGGACTAATTGGATAGCTCTTTCAAATAGTCAGCACAGACACGATGGGCTGAATTGTCTCCTTCTGTGCTGTATTATTCTACGATTCTATGAAATGATAATTGGGAGGACATGATCATTTCCATCACTACTCAATTATAGAGGACTTGCACCACTGTTAAGCTAATGTACTGTTGCATACATCCACAGTTAGAAGATATAAAGTAAATAGAAACTTTTAGTATTCAAAAAATGAAGAGCAAGCAGTATCTGATATGAATAAAGTCCTTTTCCCCCCTCCTAAACGTGGTTCCAGAATAAGAACTCTGTAAATTCAGTCCCAATATATTCTAGGTAGTTTGCCAAGTTAAATTATTCTGTAATGCTAGTCTGCGAAGGCACTAAAAATTATAACAGAAGAAGCAAACAGCAAGTTTGTCTGTTCAATGGGTTACAATGAGGTATTCGGCAGTCAATGGTAAGTGTAGTCTATGCAAATGGTGGTCAGAATCTGGGAGATTTTTCTTGCAGTATGGAGGGTACAGATGGGTTGGTGTTAGAGGGTTGTTATTACAGGAGTGATGTGAAGGGGTTGGTTTTGATCTTTTCCTAGAAGTGCTGGTCTATGAGCTGCTGCCTCATAGCCTTGGCTGCTTGCTGTGCAGGTCTTGCTGCAGCTTTTCTGTATCCTCTTTTTCCTGGGACTCTTCCTCCAATGATAATTCCTCCTCAGCTGCTGCTGGCTTGATATCTTGGACCGTTGCAAGACCAAGATATGCAGGACATAGCAGATGACCACAGTACGGGAGACTCGATGGGGTTGGCATTGAGGGAATCCCCAATCCCCTAGATTTATCCAGACACCCAAATCACTATTTCAGCTCGCCAATGGCTTGTTCCATTACTATCCTGGTATTTTAAATATAAATAAGCCCAGTCACACATACATCACCCATTAAACCACTAGGTGTTTGAAATCATTATATTACCAGGTAGTTTAAATGGTCATCAGATACTTTCCATGACATAAATCTAAATGTAATTCTAAGATATAAGTGAATTTATTTAAATCAGAATCATACAGCGCAGAAGGAGGCTATTTGACTCATCATGTCTCTGCTAGCTCTTTGAAAGAGCTATCCAATTATTTCTACCACAATTTATTTTCCACCACATTGGAAAGGTTTATTGATTTTTTTTAAAATCTGAAACTATTCGCTCAATGATCAACCAATTGTTCTCAGCTAAAAATATATTTCACAATTCCCTGCAAGGTTAACTCTTAGAAATATCCCATGTACATTGCTACAACTTAGCAACCAACTTTCTACACAATTGCAGAATTTGGTGCTAAAATCCCAAGAAAATGAAGTCTCCAGCAGCTCACTAGCCTCTATTTTCTCTCAGAATACATGCCACTCAATCCACATAATAAGCCTCTGTCCCACCACCCTTCTAGGATTGATCCCAGCCCCATCAGTGTTCTAAACCATGCCGATGTATGAGTAAACAAATGCTATGAAACTTGTGACGTGCCATGATTCAAGATAGCATGTAAAATTTGTACTTAAAAAATCCTCTAAATTACTGTATAATGCAAATTAAAGCAGAAAAAAATATAAAATGTCTATTGCATCAAATGAAGTGTGTGTTGTAAACTAAAACTTTGAACTTGTGCTTAATCTGTGCTAACAAAAGTTAATACTAAAACACGCTGTATATGTACTTGCTTCATCATTATTTACAAGGCATTTAGTATCAAAAACATTCACATGATTAACATTAATTTACATGATGCACTTAGTGGTCACATCATTGATAACTACAATGATAGTGAATTTATAGCCACATTGTTAATGGGAAGGAAGGCAAGACGTTTTAGAAAGTGCCACAGTAGAAGCACAAAGTGGCAAGCTTTAAAAAAGATACATTATGGGTGAGTGAGGGAAAAGGTACAAAAACAGCTACCTTCCATTTATACTGGTTGACCGCTCCACTCCTCCTGGCAGAACCACAATCAACTCAAGGTGTGTATTCGGGAAATTGTCTCTCTGTTCCATGGTTATATTTTCACCATCGAGGCCCTTAACTATTGAAGTCTCAACATGCTTGGAGAATGTTGGTGGTGCTGGGGCTTTTGGTTTGGATCTTTTGCTGTTGGTTAAAAAAAAAAGCAGAATACAAAATATATTACTGAAAACATATTGAACAGCATAATTTTTTTTTAAATCATAAAAATAAAAACTAAACAGAAATTCTTTGAATTAGTTAGTGGGCATAAATTCTGTTTGGAGCAGCACTAAGCCTAAAAATAGCAGAAGGTTACAATATCTGCGAAGCTTGGATGCTGTAATTGGTCTCAGCATCCTTAGGCTAAGAAAGGACGGGTGGGTTTAAAAAAATAAATAAATCAGGATTTGCAATTGTGATTACTACCCAGAGATTCCTGCTGGAAATGCTTGTGGATATTGGCCGAGGACACGACTGGATTTGGCTCGGATGCCCCTATTGGTTGAGTAACCTGCTAAACACAGACCCTCTAGGCTGACATAAAAAGAATGGCCATCTAGGCAAGGTACCCAGGGCTCATGGAACTGTATCTCAGCAGGAGTCAGCACATTAAAAAAGGGAAAAAAAAGACAAAAGTGAAGGAATGAAAAAGTTAAAAGCCTCAGCACTGCTCGCATTATATTTGCTTTTTTAAAAATTTCTTTCATCTGAAAAAGATCAACTGTGCCAATAAATGATCCAATTATAATGAATGAAGAAAACATGCAATTTAAATCCAGACAACATGCTTCTTCAAGCCAACTGCCACATTCTAATCCCCTTTATCAGTCTAATCATTGCTGATCTGATTGCCTTTCCTGGAGTGTAAATATCAAAACATATACTTTTAGTAAATGTAGCAGCTTATTTTGGATAAGCATTCCTTGTTTTTTTAAATTATAAGCATATTAAACAAGTGGGTGCCAGCACGGCAATATGGCAGGTTTTGCACTGACATGGTGACATTTTAAATTAAATTTTATCGTGGTCGCTTTGTAAAACTGGGGAGGAAATGACCCTTATGTAAGGACATTTCCTTCTCGATGCTCAAAAACAATCACAGTAACACAAAGCATGCCAGAAATATATTAAAATGGAATTCATGAATATTTATCTTACTGACACTTTCTGCACCAAAAAAGCACTCCATAACAAATGCAAAATGCATCAGTGCTATGCTTCCGCAAAAGACACAATATTTCCCCAACTGAAGACTGCAGCAACTATCCTAGGGATTCCAGCATCACTGAAGCTTGAACTTCTTTACCCAAGATGTTCTATAAAATGCTACTTGCTCAAGATGATCGATTATATATCAACAATTGGGATGGCAGTCATCTGGTTGAAACAATTTTACGAAAAATTCAGCACAATATTAAAAAATAGATGGTATGATACCTTAAGTAAAAGTTGGAGTTCTGAATAAAAGAGCTGGGACCCCACAGGAAGCGGGAGGAGAAGAAAAAAAGTGTACAGTGTGGCAAATCAAAAAAAAACAATGGAATTTCTCCCCATATTTAAGATAAAATATGGATGGCATTATTCCAACACATGGGTGTTACAGGATTAACTCGTGGAGAAATTATTCCAGCACTATCCTGCAGTATCCTTGCAATTATGCCATCTGTGTTTTACCTCACATACAAAAAATAGATCATAGTATACATGCCAAGGGCTGGTACTTTATACTGCCAGCTGCAATCTTGTCCAGATTTCACCTCAAAACCTTGGTATGATAAACTATTGTAATAATAGAACAAAATTATATGGATCACAAAGTATTTAAGTTAACAATGCCCGTGGTCTTTTCTGACCTGATGGTAGTAACAACCAACAGCCAAACTTTTTTATACCTGACACTAAACGTAAAGAGCTCATGCACTTCTTGGTCTCTACAAAAAAGAGTGCAGCCATGTGGCTGCATCGACTGCCCTTCTCTTCTTTTTCTTTCCCTCTCCCGTATGTCCCAGAGCTCAATCTCAGAATCACAGAAAGGTTACAGCACGGAAGGAGGCCATTCAGCCCATCGAGTCCGTGCCAGCTCCATGCAAGAGCAATCCAGCTAGTCCCACTCCCCCGCCCAATCCCCGTAGCCCTGCAATTTTTTCCTTTCAAATACATATCCAGTTCCCTTTTGAAAGCCACAATTGAATCTACATCCACCACCCCCTCGGGCAGTGCATTCCAGATCCTAACCACTCGCTGTATAAAAAAGTTTTTCCTTATGTCACCTTTGGTTCTTTTGCCAATCATCTTAAATCTATGTCCTCTGGTTCTTGACCTTTCTGCCAATGGCAACAGCTTCTCTCTATTCTGTCTCGACCCTTCATGATTTTAAATACCTCTATCAAATCTCCTCTCAACCTTCTCTGTTCCAAGGAGAACAACCCCAGCTTCTCCAGTCTATCCATATAACTAAAGTCCCTCATCCTTGGAATCATTCTAGTAAATCTTTCCTGCATCCTCTCTAAGGCCTTCACATCTTTCCTAAAGTGCGGTGCTCAGAACTGGACACAATACTCCAGTTGTGGTTGAACCAGTGTTTTATAAAGGTTCATCATGACTTCCTTGCTTTTGTACTCTTATGCCTTTATTTATAAAGCCCAGGATCCTGTATGCTTTTTTAACCGCTTTCTCAGCATGCCCTGCCACTTTCAACAATTTCTGCACACGTACCACCAGATCTTTCTGTTCCTGTACCCCTTTAGAATCGTGCCCTCTAGTTTATATTGCCTCTCCTCGTTCTTCCTACCGAAATGTATCACTTCGCATTTTTCTGCGTTAAATTTCATCTGCCACGTGTCCGCCCATTCCACCAGCCTGTCTATATCCTCTTCATGTCTATCACAATCCTCCTCACTGTTCACTACATTTCCAAGTTTTGTGTCATCTGCAAATTTGGAAATTGTGCCCTGTATACCCAAGTCCAAGTCATTAATATATATATCAAGAAAAGCAGTGGTCCTAGTACCGATCCCTGGGGAACACCACTGTACACCTCCCGCCAGTCCGAAAAACAACCGTTCACCACTACTCTCTGCTTTCTGTTACTTAGCCAATTTTGTATCCATGTTGCTCCTGCCCCTTTTATTCCATGGGCTTCAATCTTGATGACAAGCCTATTATGCGGCACTTTATCAAACCCCTTTTGAAAGTCCATGTACACAACATCAACCGCATTGCCCTCATCGACCCTCTCTGTTACCTCATCAAAAAACTCAATCAAGTTAGTTAAACATGATTTGCCTTTAACAAATCCGTGTTGGCTTTCCCTAATCAATCCACACTTGCGCAAGTGACTGCTAATTCTGTCCCGGATTATCATTTCTAAAAGATCCCCCACCACCGAGGTTAAACTGACTGGCCTGTAGTTGCTGGGTTTATCCGTACACGCTTTTCTGAACAAGGGTGTAACATTTTCAATTCTCCAGTCCTCTGGCACCTCCCCCGTATCTAAGGATGTTTGGAAGATTATAGCCAGTACCACCGCAATTTCCCCCCTTCCTTCCCTCAGCATCCGATCTGGACCGGGTGACTTATCTACTTTAAGCACAGCTCGCCTTTCTAGTACCTCCTCTATCAATTTTAGCCCATCCAGTATCTCAACTATGTCTTCCTTTACTGAGACTCTGGCCGCATCTTCTTCCTTGGTAAAGACGGTTGCAAAGTACTCATTTAGTACCTCGGCCATGCCCTCTGCCTCCATGAGTAGACCTCAATGTTTCCATGCTACCCCTCAGCATTAACTGAAACAGGGACAGCTTTCGCAGGTATGCTCGTCACCCAGATCTATTTCTCTGTCACAACTGACTCTGAAATCTTGCTATACTTTTGGACTGCTTGATCAGCATCAAATCCTGGATAAGTCAGGTTTCTTTCAGCTCAATGCTAGCAAAACCAAAATCATTCTTTTTGGTTCCTTCCATTACATATGTGCTTCTGGCAGTGAACAACCAGGACAGATGCACTCCAGGTATGCTTCAATCTGCGACACTCTGCTTCAGTGATACAGAAACAGAATTGTACCAGAAAAACGGTTGGAATCGGAGTTAATGAGGGACTGAGAGGGAACAAATACAGAGGCAAAGGGCCGTTGTGTAGCTAGAGCGCCATGGATGTGTCGAAGCAAATGAAAGTCTACAGAAGAGGGCAGAGTGAGTTTGAGAGGGTACTGGAAAAGGAACAGTCCATTGTACAGCCCTTTGAATCAGCTTATTAAGTCTAAATCTTGCAGGAGATGTCATGAATACGTTTATTGATATTAAACCCTATACTTAATTCTTGAACTCCATAAAGTGTAGGCATGAAAAATAAAACAAATGGCTTTTTTTCATTATGTAAATTACATATGAACATATGAAAACGATGGACAGGAAAAGACCAGCTGGTCCATCGAGCCTGCCCCACACAGTAGCGACACATCGTGATTCACAACACCCACCACCTCTGACCAGCAGCAGTGTAATCTCTTGGGAGAAGCAAAAATCAAAGATTAAAAAAAAGATAAAAAACCCAATTGTTGAAGTTCAGTCATCTCATTAGTAAACAAAATCCTGAAGATATTGTTGACCATCTTATGGCAGAAGAAATAGGTTGTAAAAAAAAGCTTGTACAGCATCTTTCAATTTATGGTCTCGAAAGGTTATGCAGAGTAACCTGAGACAGAAGTCGAATACCACACACTACAACTTTAAAATGAGGATATTTTTCTTCACTCCAGCATTTTATTTAGACTGACATAAATGAAGCTTATGGCATCGCTACTGTGTGGGGCAGGATCAATGGACCAGCTGATCTTTTCGTATGTTCATATGTAATTTACATAATGAAAAAAAGCCATTCGTTTTATTTTTCGTGCCTACATTTTATGGGGTTCAGGAATTAAGTATAGGGTTTAATATTAATAAAAGTATTCATGACATCTCCTGCAAGATTTAGACTTAGTAAGCTGATTCAAAGGGCTGTATAATGGGCTGTTCCTTTTCCAATACCCTCTCAAATGAATTGATAATGTACTTAATAGTTTAATGCAATAAAGAAAAAACAAGTTTTTGGGATCAGCATTAGGACCGCTGCTCTTTTTGATATATATTAATGACCTGGACTTGGGTATAGAGGGTATAATTTCCAAGTTTGCAGATGATACGAAACTCAGAATTGTAGTAAACAACGTGGAGAATAGTAATAGAGTTCAGGAGGACATAGATAGACTGGTGAAATGGGCGGACACGTAGCAGATGCAATTTAATGCTGAGAAGTGTGAATTGATGCATTTTGGTAGGAAGAATGAGGAGAGGCAAAATAATCTCAATGGTACAATTTTAAAGGGGGTGCAGGAACAGAGAGACCTGGGGCAAATACTCAAATCTCTGAAGGTGGCAGGACAAGTTGAGAAGGCTGTTTAAAAAACATATGGGATCCTTGGCTTTATTAACAGAGGCAGAGAGTACAAAAGCAAGGAAGTTATGCTAAACCTTTATAAAGCACTGGTTAGGCCTCAGCTGGAGTACTGTGTTCAATTGTGGGCACCAAACTTTAGCAAGGATTTCAAGGCCTTAGAAGGGGTGCAGAAGAGATTTACTAGAATGGTACCAAGGATGAGGGACTTCAGTTATGTGGAGGGACTGGAGAAGCTGGGTTGTTCTCCTTAGAACAGAGAAGGTTAAGACGAGTTTTGATAGAGGTGTTCAAAATCATGAACAGTTTTGCTAGGGTAAATAAGGAGAAACAGTTTCCAGTGGCAGAAGAGTCGGTAACCAGAGGATACAGATTTAAGGTGATCAGCAAAAGAGCCAGAGTCATTTTTTTTACGCAGCGACTTGTAATGATCTGCAATGCACTGCCTGAAAGGGTGATGGAGGAAGATTCAATAGTAACTTTCAAAAGGGAATTGAATAAATACTTGAAGGGAAAAAAAACTGAAGGGCTACGGGGAAAGAGCAGGGGAATAGGACTAATGGATAGCTCTTTCAAAGGGTCGGCATAGGCACAATGGGCTGAATGGCCTCCTCCTGTACTGTACCTACTATGCTACTATGATGTTAGAAAAAAATACTTCCTATGGCTGACAGTCAAATGCAGAATGGCCAAGGGCTCCATTTTTATTACACTTTTTAAATTGCCATTACATTCTTTTACAACTATAAATTAACTACTTGAAACCGACCTAAAATGGGAGGGAGAGGGGGAAATTTTCCTCAGTTTGGCCACCTGAAATCCAAGGGCTGTTAATGAAGGAAACTGGGGGTAAGGGGGTCTTTCACTGAAAATGGTTCCACAATTTTTTTTCTGCATCCTCCCCACCTTGGGGGCAGAGTGCTCCACCCATCACTTTCCAGCCCTGTTATATATAAGTGACAGCAGGTAGGCTGGGCTTGGTCCAAAGTCCCATTTCCCAGTTCTGCCTCCCGGGAACAATGCTTGTACCGAAGTGGCATTCAGAATTCTTTGACAGTGGGAACTGGACAGTAGGGTTGATAATGACTTGACAAATTATTTTTTGTTATACTCTCCTGTTACTTCTCGCCCTCCCCATTATGATTTTTTGCAGCAGGGCTTTTTAGTTTTGGAGGCTTCTCAATTTTATGTAGTTGTTGGCCTCACTCTTTTCAGCAACTGCAGAAAGTGAAACACTACAGCTGCACAAGATATCCCTCCCACACAGTTGCAGACTCCCAATAGAAGGTGCACATAGTGATGATATTATGACCTGAATACTTAATTAACCATGACCCAGGAAATGCGACAGGGTAACAGTGGGTCAGCCAAGGGCCAGAAGTCCCCATGTCATTCCAGTAATAATGCTGCTTATGAAAATCCAGTCTCTCATCTCAAATTATAGTCAAAAACCCTTTCCACATTTGGACAACACAATTTACAAGTTGCCTTTTTAAACATGTTTTCTCCAATGAGGACAATATAGTAAATATTCTGAATGATTACTTGCTCCCCCCAACAAAAAGCATCAAGGGAAAATTCAGGATTTCAATATGAGATGGAAGTCCTAGACCAGCTGAAAAGGCTTAAAAGAAAGAAATTCCCAAAGATAGATGGTATTTATCCCAAAAGCATTGAGAGAGACAAGCAAAGAGATTTGAACGGCACTGACGACCATTATGAGAGTCAATGAACACTGGGGAGGTACCAACAGATTGGAAACAGGTGAATACGGTATCTATTTTCAAAAAGGGTGACAAAACAGGCACAGGCAACTACAGTACCATTAATCTTTCTTTCATTCCATGTAAAATATCAATTATTGAAAATAAACTTGAGGATCATCTGTACAACAACCACCTTATTAACAGTACTCAGCATGGCTTTAGAGAGGGAATATCATGCTTAACCAACCTCCTTGATTTCCTTGAGGAAGCGACAATCAAAATTGACTAGTTAGGCTTTCAAGGCATTTGATAAAGTTTCATATGAAAGATTACTAATTAAGCTCAAAACTGTGGGGTTTCAGGGTACAGATAAGAAACTGGCTGAAGGGCAGAAAACAATAGTACTGGTTAGAAGGGTACTTTTGAGGCAGGAGGGGGAAGAAGCAGTACTAAGTGGGGTGCCCCAGGGCTCAGTATTGGGACCACTACTGTTTCTAATTTACATAAATGGCTTGGATTCAGAAACAGAGGCAGCCCAGAATCTACAGAATAAGCTGAACAAAATATGAGTGGGCCAAACAATGGCAGATGAAAATTAATGCAGACAAGTGTAAATATTGTATATAGGAAAGAAAATTGAATAAAACACATACTTCATAAACATTACTGAAATGGTTAAGAATAAGACTAAGACTGAGAGATAGAGGTGGTTCTTCATGCAGAAAGTGATCAACACTTGGAATGGACTTCCAGCTGAGTGGTGGAGGCGAAAACAACAACTTGCATTTATATAGCGTTTCTAACATAGAAAAACATCCCAAGGTGCTTCATGGGAGCGTTAGCAAACAAAATTTGACATCGAGCCAAGTAAGGAGATATTAGGACAGGTGTTGGTCAAAGAGGTACGTTATTGGAAGCGTCTTAAAAGAGGAGCGAGATGTAGAGGTGCGGAGAGGTTTAGGGAGGGAATTCCAGAGCTTCGGGCCTAGGCAGCTGAAGGCATGGCTGCCAATGATGGAGCGATTAAAATCAGGGTTGTGCAAAAGGCAAGAATTGGAGGAATCTTTTTAAGAAACAACTGGATGGTCAATGGGGGAAGGGTGGAAAGGGTAAGCTTGTTCTCATCCATAAGTATCCTATTATCTTAAAATTTTGAATCATATTCAAAGCAAAATGCAGTACAAATGCACCTATCAAAATCACAAAGGATACTACAGAGAAAATGATAGCCTATGATCAAACGAGACATGATCAAACCAAAGTGTAAATTTTGTTCGTAAATTAAAATTTTCCTTTTTTAAAAAAAAAGTTGCACCTTGGAGAGGAAAAAACTACTAATTTACACTGCATAATCTTTTAAAGCATTGGATTATGAAAAACTAGGTTCTATTTTTCAATACTGATGACCCAAAAGAGCTGAATTCCAGAGGTGAGGTGAGAGTGACTGCCCTTGACATCAAGGCAGCATTTGACAGAGTGTGGCACCAAGGAACCCTAGTAAAATTGAAGTCAATGGGAATCAGGGGGAAAACTCTCCAGTGGCTGGAGTCATACCTAGCACAAAGGAAGATGGTAGTGGTTGTTGGAAGCCAATCATCTCAGCCCCAGGACATTGCTGCAGGAGTTCCTCAGGGCAGTGTCCTAGGCCCAACCATCTTCAGCTGCTTCATCAATGACCTTCCCTCCATCATAAAGGTCAGAAATGGGGATGTTTGCTGATGACTGCACAGTGTTCAGTTCCATTCGCAACCCCTCAAATAATGAAGCAGTCCGAGCCCGCATGCAGCAAGACCTGGACAACATCCAGGCTTGGGCTCATATCTGGCGCGAATGTTACTTGCCACTTAAGTGCCAGGCAATGACCATCTCCAACAAGAGAGAGTCTAACCACCTCCCCTTGACATTCAACGGCATTACCATCGCCGAATCCCCTACCATCAACATCCTGGGGGTCACCATTGACAAGAAACTTAACTGGACCAGCCATATAAATACTGTGGCTACGAGAGCGGGTCAGAGGCTGGGTATTCTGCGGCGAGTGACTCACCTCCTGACTCCCCAAAGCCTTTGCACCATCTACAAGGCACAAGTCAGGAGTGTGATGGAATACTCTCCACTTGCTTGGATGAGTGCAGCTCCAACAACACTCAAGAAGCTCGACACCATCCAAGATAAAGCAGCCCGCTTGATTGGCACCCCATCCACCACCCTAAACATTCACTCCCTTCACCACCGGCGCACTGTGGCTGCAGTGTGTACCATCCACAGGATGCACTACAACAACTCGCCAAGGCTTCTTCGACAGCACCTCCCAAACCCGCGACCTCTACCACCTAGAAGGACAAGAGCAGCAGGCACATGGGAACAACACCACCTGCACGTTCCCCTCCAAGTCACACACCATCCCGACTTGGAAATATATCGCCGTTCCTTCATTGTCGCTGGGTCAAAATCCTGGAACTCCCTTCCTAACAGCACTGTGGGAGAACCGTCACCACACGGACTGCAGCGGTTCAAGAAGGCGGCTCACCACCACCTTCTCGAGGGCAATTAGGGATGGGCAATAAATGCTGGCCTCGCCAGCGACGTCCACATCCCGTGAACGAATAAAAAAAAAAATCCATCTACATTATAAAAGAACAGTTCGTTACACCGAAGGGATAATACTGTAGTAAACACAGTGTCTATGCATATGTATAGTTGTTAAGTTTAAAAAATGTGACGCTACAGCTACAATTGAAGAATTATTAGAGATATTAGCCTCTGCTCCTCAGCAGACAGCTTTCCACATTGTTAGTAGATCATAAACCATAGATCATAAAAGCAAGTTATCAGTGACACAATTTTTAGGACAAAATTAGAGGAAATTTAATTTATTACAATTATAGCTATTTGACCAACATGGAGTTTTAGCATTGTAATTCAACTCAATAGTTCAAATGACATTTTAAACCATGACAAAGCTTAAATGGTTTGTCAATTTAAAAATAAATGACTGAAATTGCTGCCTTAAAGAAAAAAGTCCAAAAGTGAGTATAATAGGTTCATTATTCACTTGATATTGTAGAAAAGAATTCTAGCACATTAAACACAGCAAAGTAGGTGAAAACAGCAGAAAAATTGAGGGTATATGTCAGATGGCTGGTACTGTTGGCACACTAAGTTTTGCCCTCCCACTCCTTTGAAAACTACAGGAAACTATACGAAACATTAGAGACAGGATAACATACAGTCTGCACATTAATGTACGGTACTAATTCAGAGGACCCAATAGCGTGTCATATCAAAACAGCCATGTTCAATCTTTGGGGAATGTTGCATCTAGTGTTATTCTGTAATATAAGAAGTGATTTTTTTTCCTTGTCAGAGGGTGTCACTAAACAATGGTCTGCAATTGAATCATGTGATAGCAAGCAGCAATATCAGATTTTATTGTTGCAGAAAATGTCATAGCTTCTATCACAAAAAATAAACACATCCCCTCTCCATAAAGCTCACTTTTTAGTTAATACCCACTGAAACTTTGCAACATAGGGACCTAGTTTGGAGTTTTCCCAATCAGAACTATGCCTTCTTACAGAAGAACAGATGATCAATAATTCACAAATAAATTTAGTGGACTATGAGCACAGTGGTAGACTAGAAGCACCTACCTCACAATGTTAGAGGTCACAGGTTAATCAAATCTGCCAGTCTAGATGGTGGAGAGCTGTCAGTTCTAATAAACGAGTAAAATACCATAAAAATGAACCACTTGTGGAGCAAGGAAAGCGGATTCTGCATGTTTTGATTTAATAATTAAAAATAAAACAATACTTGCGATAATACTGAGCTGCAACTCTCCCTCGCTAAATTATAGAGACTTGACCAAACCGTGTGCAGAAAATAAAGCAAGTCTAGAGAGGGGAATATTTAATATGTAAAATCTGAATATTTTTGCAGTTTTAAAAAATGTAATTGCTGCCATTTTGGGGAAGGGCAATGAACAGAATAATAATGCATGAAGACATCACACATAAGCAAAACAATGATACAATTGCAACAGCTATTTCCAAGGCATTAGAAAAAAGCCTTTACCTGTTACCTTTCAAGTATAATGCATGCCCTTTAGCCAAATTTCCTCTCCCCATATAAATAATTAAACCTAATGCACATCACCACGTACTGAAGATTAACCCAGGTATTGTCAATACAGTTCACCGCAAAAACGCCAATTCACAAAGTCAAATTTTTGCTGCCTCCAAAGCTTAAGTTATTTGTATTCAATTTCATCAGTCAGAATGTTCCACAATTTTGTTTTTAAAGAGGAGGTTGCCCAAATGACTCCTCAGGTTTATTCCAGGTTTAGCTCCTGGTCTGTGCTGAGCAGGTGATCTCAGCAGGGCTTGGCAACAGGGGTACCAGAACTAGCTGCTGGGGAAAAGAACAGGGCGGGAGGGGGAGGGGGAGGGGAGGAAGAGGAAAAGGAAAAGGAATACAGCGTTCCCTGATTAGACGGCAGGTGACAACAGCAGAGAGCTCGGCTGTGCTGTTCTCAGCAATCAAATAGCAACCAACAAATCACTTGAGGCTTGTGAATAACGGTCAATTGGCAGAGAAATCATGGGATACCCATCAGACAATATGGAGTGAGGAAGACTGGCAAGGGAAAAAAAATCCTAAGATAATCACTGCTTAAGTATACAATAAGGGACTGCAATAGCAGCTGCCAATATCTATTACACAAAAACAGTTGTATTTTTAAATCTGTTCTAACTATACTTCTGAAAAGTTAGATCACAGTAATATTTTAAATTACAAAGTGTACTCTTCAAATGGTTACATTTCTCAGATATCACATACTGCAAGAACAAATCTGTAGCACCTACCATTTCAACATAGCTACAATTGGAACTCAATTTTCCATTTACTGAAATTCTTCAGTAATCATTAATACCTGATACAAAAATCCACCCTCTTTGTAAATATACACAAAGCTATCAGTAGTTTACTAACTAGGAAAGAAACTTCCCATTTATGAAATAGTTGGTAAACATTCAGTTTGAATCTTGGAATCAGTTGGTTAATCTCCTGAACCACTATTACTAAGCAGGCTTCTGTACAAAACAGCCTGGAACTTAAAACTCCTGATGATTGTTATGACAAATTTATCGCCTACAAATTAATGATTCTTGGGAACACAATTTAGCTTCAAAGCAGAAGTGTGGTATGTTTTTAGCACTTACTATTACAGTCACCATCTTGTATACTCAAGCTATGATCACCTTCTTGAGACTTTTTTCCACCACAACTTTTTCTGCATCAAATGTTGAGCATGTGACTTCAGTCAAATGTCCAACATGTGGCCTTTGGAATGTAGGCACAAGAACAGTATGCATATTCATAATCATAGCCATCACTGCAGACTTTTATATGCATATATAAAACAAAGACAGCCTTATGTATCCCCTTAAATGCCGGGCAATGAAACCACTATGAATAACAGGATTTATACCAAGGAATATTGGCTTCAACATATGTAATGACCTAGTCATGACATTGGATTGTTCCTTTTTACAGCCACATAGTTTAAACACACAAAACACATGTAGAATTACAAAATAATCCCACTGGAAATAAGAACAACCAATGTTTAAAGTTATCAAAGTTATGAGTTCACATTCAATTCAGATTATTACAATGACATTTAAAAACATAAAAAGGCAACATTGCAGTTTTGTTAATTTATTGACTTAAAAGGTCAGGGAGAAAAAGGGTGAATTTCTTTCCATTTATATACATATCAAAATCACAAGTACTGACATTGCCATAAGGTATGCTGTTCTCATATATATATATATATATATATATATATATACACACTCTATGCAGGCCTCATTTGCAATAACAAATTTATTTTTATTTTAGAACTGTTTTATATTAAGCAATGTGAGAAAGTAACAAAAAGCTGAAATTGTCATGGTTACTGGAGGATTTTAACTCAATGGAATGAAATTACTGATTTGTTAGTCACATGTATGTTAATCTGCAAGCTAAACTGGATGTTGAGCGTAATTTGAGTATTATCGTGCTATTGAGAAGGGGGGAATTTTACTTTACTTTAAAGAACACAGTTGAGAAAATAATTAACATGGCATTCTTCACTTTCAGTCTTTTGTACAATGTAGTCTGACAAATTCAATTCTGACATTAGAAAATTTGTGGCAATCCAACGTCATGTGTTAAAACATGAGATTGATGTGTGTCAGTCCCTATGTTAGCAAATAACTGCTAATGAACCAGTTATACTATAGTCTGGCTACATACAAATTTGTTTGTCTCAGCTCATTACATAAACAAATTTTAATTGTATTCAATTTAAGCACATATGAACAAGTTGGTACAGCAGAGAAATTTAATACTCAAAAGGTTAGTCAGTCAATAAATTGTCTCAGTTTCCAACAGTAGCCTTTATATCTGCCTCTCTCATGTTCAAGTTTTAAAAAAAGTACACATTTTTTATGTATTAAGATGTGAAACTGCAACAGTTTATTTCAGTATTCACCACACCCTCTCTCCTGGGAAAAAAGAACCAAGTTTAGCAAACAAGCCTCAAACAAAAGGGGATCTCAACTGCCCATACAAAACAACTCCCAAGTCTGTCCATCTAACAACTCTTCCTCTCTTGGCACCAGCTCAATCAGATATCTAAAATGGATATTCACAATTTGTACTAAAATAGAAACTGCCATTTTCTGGTTTTCTACACATAATTTTTTGGTATAGTTCCTCCCAAGCTTTAAGTTCCTCCTATGCCGTGCCACTACTAGCCAAGAGACAAGCAACCCCCACACAGCACAGTTTATTTTTCCTCCATCAGGTGGCAACTGAGATTGGTAATATATGATGTTGGAAAGACTAGGAGAGAATATGCATTTTAACCATGCTCTATAACATAGTATTTTAGGGAATCAGTATATTTGTAGTGGTACAATGTAATGAAAAAGTTGTGTGTGCAGAAACTGAACTGAAGTAACATTCAGCCAGTTATGTTACCATTTGTACCAACATCTGGAAATATGTTGACGTTATCAACAATTTCAAGATTTAGAAAAGACTCGCCTTTTTGGCGAGTTTCTGTTCAAAATCAACGTACAGATAATATTGTTGGTGGATTCTGGGGCAGGATCCACTTCCACGCCTCTAAAGATAACACTGTAGTTCTGAACACAATCTGGGACCTCCCATTGATGCACTCGCTGATGCTGCTGGTAGGTCATTACCATATTAAAATGAAGAGCAACGGCATTGGAATCCCCAAATCCCATGACTTGTGCTCCTATACACCAAGGGTAACTAAGAACAAAAAAGGTGTACCTGTTGTCAGTATTAATTCATACCAGTAAAACAGCTTTTCTTTAAAGCCTGTAGCCTAAAGAAACTTTCAGGAGAGATTGCTAGAGTTAAAGAAGAACTTTTAAAGCATTTATTTTTTACTTGAACCCAGATTGAGCCAGACTTGCCCCAGATGGTCCATGGACCTCTCAGATCCCCTGGCAACTTTTTCCCCATGCACAATGAGAGGTTCTCAGTATCAACTATGGGATTCCAGAGTATGCAATTTTAATGAACAAGGAGCAGTGTAGAATGGAGGAAAGGAAAATGGGGCTGCATTTCAGCCCATATCCTACAAGATATTATTCTGCCCCAAAAGAATTTACAGGCCATGCAGGTCCCATGAAGACCTTAGTGAGGAGCTCTCTGTTAGAGCAGTGTGCTTCAATGAGATAACTGGAGAGCTGTGCCAACTACATAAAGACCCGTGGCCAAGATCATCTGCAAAGGCATTTCTGCCTGCGGCTGTGAAAGTGACAATCGCACTCAACTTTTATGCCACAGGCTTATTTCAATAGTCATGGGGGGATCTATGCAATATCATCCAGGAGGCTACCTTGGTGTGCACTTGTCATGTCACTGACACACTTTTTAGTTGAGCTGGGGAATTCATTCAGTTTGACATGACAGCAGGATAACAGCTCAACAGGGTCAGAACAAAAGGGTATAATCTTAAAATTAGAGATAGGCCATTTAGGAGAGAAATCAGGAAGCATTTTTAGCACAAAGTGGAAATCTGGAACTCTCACCCCTAAAAGGCTGTGGATACTGGGTCAATTGAAATGTTTAAGACCGAGATCGATCGATTTTTTGTTAGGTTAGGGTATCAAGGGATATGGAGTGAAGGTGGGTGAATAGAGTTCAGGATCAGATCAACCATGATCTAACTGAATGTGGAACAGGCTCAAGGGGACGAATGGCCGACAAGCAGGGTACAATGAATGGCACCCACATACCACTGCAAGTTCCTAACATCAACCCCCTCAACTTTCTTAATGGAGAGGGTGCCACTTTCTGAATGTCCAGATACTGTGTGACAAGGTGCAAAGAATCCTTCACATTAATGTCAGATTTTCTGGAAGTTGCCATGATGACTTCATCCTCAGGAATTCTGCCCTACCTAAGGTCTTCAAGGAAGATTAGTCAAGTGAACGGATGGAATATGGGTGACAAGACCTATCCTTCGCTGCCGTGGATAATGATCCCTTTAATTTGCTGGAACAGCAGCCGAGGAGCACTACAATGAGGCACATACCTCTACCAGAGTGTTCATCGAGGGGATCACTGATTGGGTGCTTAAAGGGCTGCTTTCATTGTTTTGATAAATCAGAACGGTCTTTGCATTATGCTCCAGATTTTGTATCCTGCATCGTTGTAGCTTGCTGTGCACTGCACAACTTTGCTATCCAAAAAGCTGTTGGGGAGGGTTTAAACTAATGTGGCAGGGGGATGGGAACCGATGCAGGAAGTCAGTGGGAAATAAAATGGTGACAGAAACAAAAGGCAGTAAGGGAGAGTGTACAGAACATGACCGGACAGATGGTCTGAGAAAGCAGGGCAAAGACCAAGGGAAGTCTAGATTAAACTGCATTTATTTCAATGCAAGAAGTCTGATGGGCAAGGCAGATGAACTCAGGGCATGGATGGGTACATGGGACTGGGATGTTATAGCTATTACTGAAACATGGATAAGGGAGGGGCAGGACTGGCAGCTCAATGTTCCATGGTACAGATGCTATAGGAAAGATAGAGCAGGAGGTAAGAGAGGAGGGGGAGTTGCGTTCTTGATTAGGGAGAACATCACGGCAGTAGTGAGAGGGGATATATCCGAGGGTTCGCCCACTGAGTCTATATGGGTAGAACTGAAAAATAAGAAGGGAGAGATCACTTTGATAGGATTGTACTACAGACCCCCAAATAGTCAACGGGAAATTGAGGAGCAAATATGTAAGGAGATTACAGACAGCTGCAAGAAAAATAGGGTGGTAATAGTAGGGGACTTTAACTTTCCCAACATTGACTGGGACAGCCATAGCATTAGGGGCTTGGATGGAGAGAAATTTGTTGAGTGTATTCAGGAGGAATTTCTCATTCAGTATGTGGATGGCCCGACTAGAGAGGGGGCAAAACTTGACCTCCTCTTGGGAAATAAGGAAGGGCAGGTGACAGAAGTGTTGGTGAGGGATCACTTTGGGACAAGTGATCATAATTCCATTAGTTTTAAGATAGCTATGGAGAAGGATAGGTCTGGCCCAAAAGTTAAAATTCTAAATTGGGGAAAGGCCAATTTTGATGGTATTAGACAGGAACTTTCAGAAGTTGATTGGGAGAGTCTGTTGGCAGGCAAAGGGACGTCTGGTAAGTGTGAGGCTTTCAAAAGTGTGTTAACCAGGGTTCAGGGTAAGCACATTCCTTATAAAGTGAAGGGCAAGGCTGGTAGAAGTAGGGAACCTTGGATGACTCGGGAGATTGAGGCACTAGTCAAAAAGAAGAAGGAGGCATATGACATGCATAGGCAGCTGGGATCAAGTGGATCCCTTGAAGAGTATAGAGATTGCCGGAGTAGAGTTAAGAGAGAAATCAGGAGGGCAAAAAGGGGATATGAGATTGCTTTGGCAGATCAGGCAAAGGTGAATCCAAAGAGCTTCTACAAATACATAAAGGGCAAAAGGGTAACTAGGGAGAGAGTAGGGCCTCTTAAGGATCAACAAGGTCATCTATGTGCGGAACCACAAGAAATGCGTGAGATCCTGAATGAATATTTCACATCGGTATTTACGGTTGAGAAAGGCATGGATGTTAGGGAACTTGGGGAAATAAATAGTGATGTCTTGAGGAGTGTACATATTACAGAGAGGGAGGTGCTGGAAGTCTTAACGCGCATCAAGGTAGATAAATCTCCGGGACCTGATGAAATGTATCCCAGGACGTTATGGGAGGTTAGGGAGGAAATTGCGGGTCCCCTAGCAGAGATATTTGAATCATCCACCGCTACAGGTGAGGTGCCTGAAGATTGGAGGGTAGCAAATGTTGTGCCTTTGTTTAAGAAGGGCGGCAGGGAAAAGCCTGGGAACTACAGACCAGTGAGCCTGACATCTGTAGTGGGTAAGTTGTTAGAGGGTATTCTGAGGGACAGGATCTACAGGCATTTGGAGAGGCAGGGACTAATTAGGAACAGTCAGCATGGTTTTGTGAGAGGAAAATCATGTCTCACGAATTTGATTGAGTTTTTTGAAGGGGTAACCAAGAAGATAGATGAGGGCTGTGCAGTAGACGTGGTCTACATGGACTTCAGCAAAGCATTTGACAAGGTACCGCATGGTAGGTTGTTACATAAGCTTAAATCTCATGGGATCCAAGGTGAGGTAGCCAATTGGATACAAAATTGGCTTGACGACAGAAGACAGAGGGTGGTTGTGGAGGGTTGTTTTTCAAACTGGATGCCTGTGTCCAGCGGTGTGCCTCAGGGATCGGTGCTGGGTCCGCTGTTATTTGTTATTTATATTAATGATTTGGATGAGAATTTAGGAGGCATGGTTAGTAAGTTTGCAGATGACACCAAGATTGGTGGCATTGTGGACAGTGAAGAAGGTTATCTGGGATTGCAACGGGATCTTGATCAATTGGGCCAGTGGGCCGATGAATGGCAGATGGAGTTTAATTTAGATAAATGTGAGGTGATGCATTTTGGTAGATCGAATCGGGCCAGGACCTACTCCGTTAATGGTAGGGCGTTGGGGAGAGTTATAGAACAAAGAGATCTAGGAGTACAGATTCATAGCTCCTTGAAAGTGGAGTCACAGGTGGATAGGGTGGTGAAGAAGGCATTCGGCATGCTTGGTTTCATTGGTCAGAACATTGAATGCAGGAGTTGGGATGTCTTGTTGAAGTTGTACAAGACATTAGTAAGGCCACACTTGGAATACTGTGTACAGTTCTGGTCACCCTATTATAGAAAGGATATTATTAAACTAGAAAGAGTGCAGAAAAGATTTACTAGGATGCTACCGGGACTTGATGGTTTGACTTACAGGGAGAGGTTAGACAGACTGGGACTTTTTTCCCTGGAGAGTAGGAGGTTTAGGGGTGATCTTATAGAAGTCTATAAAATAATGAGGGGCATAGATAAGGTCGATAGTCAAAATCTTTTCCCAAAGGTAGGGGAGTCTATAACGAGGGGGCATAGATTTAAGGTGAGAGGGGAGAGATACAAAAGGGTCCAGAGGGGCAATTTTTTCACTCAAAGGGTGGTGAGTGTCTGGAACGAGCTGCCAGAGGCAGTAGTAGAGGCGGGTACAATTTTGTCTTTTAAAAAGCATTTGGACAGTTACATGGGTAAGATGGGTATAGAGGGATATGGGCCGAGTGCAGGCAATTGGGACTAGCTTAGTGGTATAAACTGGGCGACATGGACATGTTGGGCCGAAGGGCCTGTTTCCATGTTGTAACTTCTATGATTCTATGATTCTATGTGGACATGGACATTCTGAGGGAGGGGGGGGGGAAGGGGTGGCCCTAGCTGCTTTGAATATAGAACAGCAAAGAATAAAGCATCATGAGGACTGTCATTCAAAGGACTCATCAGCAACATGTACAAGGGGCTCAGATATCAATTTATTAATGAAGTGTTCTCAGCTGTTTAACACAGTTTATCACCATCAGAACTCCTCCCGCATCTTCAAGTAAATGGTAAATCTTCAATTTAGTAGTCTATATGATCATGCAAGTCTCAATCATCTGATTAAATAAGTCAGCACAAAATAAGTACACCCTTTCCTGTATGGCTATAATATCCATGAATATCAGAGCATTACCGAAGTATATATTCTCATTTAATATAATTAAATCAAAAATGACCATGATCCAACCTACTCCCTCCCTCCTGGTGGAAGTACCTGAGCTGCTGCATAGGAGAGAGGAAGCATTTCATTCAGATCATGAGATTGAGGGGGTTGTGACAGAGGAAACCGGAGCAGAATCTTGGTCCAGGGAATTAGGGGTGGGCTTGACTTTCACATCCTCTCCCTTTTCATCCTCCGCCTGCGCATAAAAACCACGCAAAAGAAATTGTGACTCTCCTCTTTATCCCCTCCCCCTTACTGTGGTAGATCTGCAGGGAAGGAGGATAAAGCTAAGGATGAATGAGCATAATGCCCTGGGGTTTAAGGCGGCAGAAAAGACTGTGGAAATTTCTGGCCGTGTGCTGCTTCACGGGGATGCCATGGCAACTGACTAGGTCTGCGCCCACTAACCTGTCACATACACCGACCCGCAGAGTGCTTTCCCAGCACTACATGGCCTGCTCCTTATTAGGGGGTCAGGTCTTCACTGCTCAAAATGTCCAGTTCAATCCCCTGCCTTTCACGTGCACAAGTTTCTTGGGTAAGATTGAGTGAATTATGTGAGAACTAGCATTTGAAGGATGTGTCCCAGGTGATACTGTATAGCTGATGTAACAGATTTTCTGATATTATCCTGTTTAAATTGGAGGAAGGGGATGTAAATGCAAGTAATTGCTGTTAAGGGAGACGGCAACACATATTGTAAGATCACACTTATTGACTCACTTAACCACAGTGCAGGATGAAGGGTTACTTATGCAGCTAAGACGGTGAACAGTTGGTGGCCAAAGAAGAAAAGGGAGATTGGCCGGTGTTACTTTGCCTGGCCTCATTAGGTCATTGAATATTTTTCAAGCATTGGTCTGCAGATCTGGGAGTGAGAGAAGTGGCAATCAGTGCCACTGCCAGCCCCCTCCACAACAGGCAAGACATTTTTCTTCCATTCTGGGTACCAATGGGTTTCTTCCCATTGGAACCCAGCAGTCTTTCTCTCCTTTGTTGCATTTTGTCCAGGAGAATCTGACAGTTGATTTGTGATCATCTTTTCTGCATGCTTGCAATGTCCTGATCGCTTATTTTGGTTGCCATTGCTAGGTACTGAACTTGAAGACAGGTTTTAAAATGTGGCACAAAAATCACACAGGTACCTGACAGTAAACACAATGTACCAAACACCTTTTAAATTTACCTGCTACTTCCCCAGCCTGTTGCTGCCATCTTTAGCCATTCGCAACTTTTTAAAAATGCTGTACTCCTAATTTCCAAGCACCCTCCCCTGCATTCTACTCCTGTGTTACATGATAGATGCACTGCTGAACTGCCAATGGATATTTATATGAGCTGACCTAACGATTAATGGTGGAGCCAATGCTGGACATCATCAGCTGGTGGAAATCCCAGCTCAGGGGTGCAACACTGGGCCCATGGAATTTTGGGACGTGGAGGTTAACATGAGTATTTATTTATAGAAAGTATTCTCCTCAAGCCTCGAATAAAGGATTTTTGCTGGAATTTTTAATGACACTGCCAAAGTGGCACTAAAGGGGAGCTTTACTAAATTCAAATAGCAGAGTTTCCCTTACCCCAATTTTTAAAAAATATCACACCCTTCTGTAGTTAATTGTGCTAAGTTCTCAAGTAACACTGCTAAATATATGGACGGAAAATTTTTGTTGAGTACAACACTGATTTTTTTTTCATGGCCTGGGCAAGGTGAAATTCACCCTCAATTAATTTCTTGTAACATAAGCATAGAATTCTAAACCCTGAAAAATAAAGAAGAATGTTTTTATAAGAAGTTTTGTTTAAAGCTACTTTTTCTACCTATAGCGATATTGGAATAAATTATTAAAATTAACAATGTATATTCATTTTATAAACTTTTCTGGAAAAAGAAAAGCAAACAACCACACAATACTGTTAACATTTCACAACTCAATAAATTCATCTTTTTTCTGTTCTACCCCCAAACAGGTCAGTGGGCATCACAGTGTCAAATGCAGCAAGCTGCATGGGCACTAGCATATTGAACAATAACTGGATCACCAACTTTTCTTTCAGATAGTATCAATATCTTCTTTGATCTAAACAAAGGAGGTATTGAACACGAAATCTAGGCTGACACGCCCAGTGCAGTACTGAGGGAGTGCTGCAGTGTTGGAGGTGCCGTCTTTCGGATGAGACGTTAAACCGATGCTCCGTCTGCCCTCTCAGGTGGGCATAAAAGATCCCACGGCACTATTTCTAAGAAGAGCAGGGAAGTGCTCCCCAGTGTCCCAGGCAATGTTTATCCCTCAACCAACATCACTAAAAACAGATTATCTAGTCATTATCACTTTGCTGTTTGTGGGACCTTGCTATACACAAATTGGCTGCCGCATTTCCTAACATTACATTTCAAAAGTACTTCACTGGCTGCAAAGTGTTTCAGGATGTCCTGAGGTTGTGTACGGTGCGACATAAATGCAAGTCTGTCTTTCTTTTCAAGGCCCTTCCTCCACCCTGTTTTTGTTTCAACAAGCATTCAGCTACTATACAACTGCTTCTGTATGCACAGATGCCAATAGTACCGGGTGAGGATGAATCATCAGCACAATAATTAATATGTAACAGCTACTTGCCAATAGAGGCATACGTTAATGTTCCGTGCCTGCATGCAGCAAGACCGGGACAACATCCAGGATTGGGCTGATAAGTAGCAAGTAAAATTCGCGCCAGATAAGTGCCAGGCAATGACCATCTCCAACAAGAGAGTCTAACCACCTCCCCTTGACATTCAACGGCATTACCATCGCCGAATCCCCCACCATCAACATCCTGGGGGTCACCAGTGACCAGAAACTTAACTGGGCCAGCCACATAAATACTGTGGCTATAAGGGCAGTTCAGAGGCTGGGTATTCTGCGGCGAGTGACTCACCTCCTGACTCCCCAAAGCCTTTCCACCATCTACAAGGCACAAGTCAGGAGTGTGATGGAATACTCTCCACTGGCCTGGATGAGTGCAGCTCCAACAACACTCAAGAAGCTCAACACCATCCAGGACAAAGCAGCAGGCTTGATTGGCACCCCATCCACCACCCTAAACATTCACTCCCTTCAACACCGGTGCACAGTGGCTGCAGTGTGTACCATCCACAGGATGCACTACAACAACTCGCCAAGGCTTCTTCGACAGCACCTCCCAAACCCGTGACCTCTACCACCTAGAAGGACAAGGACAGCAGGCACATGGGAACACCACCACCTGCATGTTCCCCTCCAAGTCACATACCATCCCGACTTGGAAATATATTGCCGTTCCTTCATTGTCGCTGGGTCAAAATCCTGGAACTCCCTTCCTCACAGCACTGTGGGAGAACCTTCACCACACGGACTGCAGCGATTGAAGGCGGCGGCTCACCACCACCTTTGAGGGTAATTAGGGATGGGCAATAAATGCTGGCCTTGCCAGCGACGCCCACATCCCATGAACAAAAAAAAAATTAGGCACATATTTGGACCAAAAAACACTTGTATCCACGTACCAATTAAATACAATTCATTTCTTTTGGAATTCATTTGAACAAGATGGAAAGCCGACATAGCAAAGTAACTGGTGCATGAAAGCAGTATAACTATTAATAACAGTAGCTGCATGTTAAATGTCTCATGCACATATAAATAGTATATAAATCTCATACAATTGCTGAACAATTTCCAATGCAACAGCAGCATAAACCATCAATTGATGTGTTCTCCAAGCTTTGCAAGTCCCCATGTTGAAAAATCACTTGTCAAAAGAACTTGACAATATACACAGACAGCAGCTGACTACAACGTAGATTTTAAAATCATGACATTTTCACCCTTTTAGGCTGGGTGACCATGAGTCAATATGCATTAAAATGAAATTAAAAAGAAAAATCCCTTCATTATACAAGGTTTATCAATTTCATTTCACATAATTAATTCTAAAAAACTCCAATATGCAACACTTTTCATAAAAACTGCAATAGTTTCCACACTTCAAAGCAGACTTCCCTTAAACAGAAACTTTCAAATGCTAGCAACGACTACACCCTAAAATTATGAGATCCTTTACTTTTCTTACTCCTCCAAATCAAACAAAAAAAGGGAAGTAAGTGCCTTGGATTGTAGTGTGTCGCTACTCTGACATACTCGACAATATCGTACTGAACAGTGGGATCCAGATTTTTATCACCTTCTCAAAAAACAATTTACACCTGGACCTAACAAAACAACAATCCAGAACCAAGGCTAATTTGACTTTCTAAGCAGGCAATGCAGGATTGATGGACCTAAGAGATAAAAGCAAAATCCATTCACCACATTGCATTTTTGAACAAGATATTTAATTCATCTCACTATAGTTCCAAACATTTAACTACAAAAGAAAAATGAAGAATGGAAAAATGAGATACTCTTCAAAAAATTACAACAAATATGTTACTCAAAAGATAATTTTGAAAAATAATCCTCACTACCAGGACAGCCTCGAATCTCATTCTTCAGCTGCATCCTCGCTGTTGATTGAAGCTCGGGCACCTGCTGCAAACTCTGCGTCATTCTGAGCGAGGAGCCAGCAGTTGTGACGGGGGCATGTGGCATGTTTTTTTTTTAGGGTTTGCTGCCGAGAGAGCAGCTGAGATGGCGGAGCTGCAGCTTGTGCTGCTCCTCTCCTTTCCCAGTCTGGCATGAATGGCGGAGGTTGTAGCTTGCGATGTAGAATCAGGGCTCGCAGCTACCCACATGCAGTGACAACGCTCAGTCTCCGTATTTTTGTTCTCTATTCACCCACCAGTACAAACAATCTTTCACTATTTACCCATAGTGAAGGCCCCAGGTTTCAATCACCCCTTTACTGACTGCTCCCCTCTCGGCGCCGTTCCCACTCACCATGTTGCTACTGCTGCTGTTCCCAGCTCTGCAGGAAATGCTGGGATCCACACCCAAGCAACTCCACCCCATTCCCCAGTCCTCTCTCCTCCCCCGTGCAAGCCCTAATTTCCTTCTATCCCCCTGCCCGAGCCCCAATCTCCCAACTCCATTCCCCGGTTTTCCTCAAGCCCCCATCTCCCGGACCCCTATTCCCCAATCTCCCTTTCTCCCAGTCCAGTCATCCTCCTCCAGCACCCAACCCCCCCGCCACCATTCCCACTTCCAATTCTAATATCTCCTTCTTTGGCGAGGTGTTCATTTTTCTGATTACACCTCTGAAGTGCCTTGAGACATATTTCTATGTTAAAGGTGCTAAATAAATGCAAGCTGTTGTTGTATTGGTATCAAGCACCTGAAATATCATACATAACTAGCTCCTGATCTTGGCTTTATATGATTCGGCACAAAATGAAGGCAAGTCATTTTCCCATAAGAGAGACAAGAAAAGTAGCAGCTAAATCTTTCCAGGCAACTCCTGCGTCAAATTGAAACTGTGCAAAAACCTCTCCTTGCACTCTTATTTAAATTGCTTAATTCAAATTACTGTGTTATTTGAATTTTTTTTTTGGGGGGGGGGGGGGGGGGGGAAGTCTTTGAATTAACAGGAGTAATAAAATACAGCTGCAAAGAGTTGTTTGCGAGGCAAGAACAACTTTAAAGTGTAACTGGTTCGATGCCAATGAATCGGTGAGTTTATTCAGTGATCACCTGAGTATTGCAGATCAGATAGGTCCCAGATTCAAGCCCTGGTCTCTGCTGATTCAGCTAATCTTAGTTGAGGCAGCAGTAGGGATGCTAAAATTAGCTTCATTGCCCCTGACTTAGGGAGGTGAAAATCAAACATGGTTCCTGCTATTGATCAATCAAGCCCTCTGCTGGAAATGCATATGTGTGGATCTCTGGTGAGGACAAGATGATGCTTGGTTGTGATGATCCAGTGGTCAAATTGCTTGCTGACACTCACCGTCAAGGTTTACATATAAATAAGGCTACTTGGGGAATGTACCAGAGTGTGACAAATATGCAAGGAAGTGTACCCCAGTAAGGAGCTTCAGGAAAGAAGAAAATTGACATAAGAAAATCTTTGTGAAAAAAAATACAACTAGTTACTGCTGCAAATGATTACCATTAGGTTGCACTGTTTAAATAAAAAGCACTCCAGAGTCCATTTGGCAAATTCATGAAATATATGTATATATTTTTTTTAAAAGACAGGACAAAGCCTCAAGAATGTTTATAAGCGGTCATACAATGCCACCAACATTTGTAAATCGTCTTCTATAAATTCTTACCACCAAACAATTATTAGGATTGTTTTCAGATGCGAATTGCATGTTGTCGACAAATCAAGTTTCTTAAATTAATTGGCTCTATTCTAGAGAAACATACAGAAATTCACCAGTCTTTTCAGTGGGTTTAAATGTCCAGTATGTTACATGAATTAATCAAAAATGTTAGGGAATACAGCACTTTGTAAATGCTTTATATAATGTTGAGTTAAAATATTTAGAGGAGACACTGTAATCTTTTAGGAAAGCATTATCAATGGTAAGTGGCTATCAAAGATATTACCAGCATTGGCTTTTTTTCATTACTTTTCAGAATATTCCTATTTACAGGGCTTGTCTGTCAAACTCTCTATGGATTCACTTTGAGCTCAACAGACTGGCGCGGACATGGAAGAGTTATGTCAGCCAAGGAGTCCCCGATCAGTATACCAGCTTTTATTTTGTTTCTTGAGAAACTAATTGCAGGATCTTATCATCTCATTATTTTCAGGATCTTAAAAGTAGTTGCTATATTTTAGGAATTAATTATACACTGAGAAAATAAACACATTAATTCCATTGATTAAACCATAGAGGTAAGCATGCAAATAAGTATTCATTAATAGTTCTTTTCCATGGTTATTTTCATATGTAAATACAAAAACCAGCAAAAAGTAATAACCTGCAGACAGCTGGGATACATGAAAATAAGTCAAATGACATTAGCAAAACATATACCACAGCCTCAAACTTGTGAACTGCATGCTTCAACAACACAAGTTGATTAATGTTCACACTCACCATGCAATGTCTAGGTCAGTTGCATATCAATAGGGTACAGTAATTAAATATAAAAATACAAATTATTTTTCAAAGGCAGATGAGGTGATGATCTCTGTGACTGAAGATCACACCACGTAATGAGCACTATTTTCAGGTTATAAAATAATTCACAGATAACCCAGTCCCTGGGAGAGACCACACATATGGTGTAATATATACTTCATGTCTGAGCGAATAAACACCTGTCAGGTGTGCCATCTGGTCTCAACAGAAATTTGAAGGGAAGAAACCCATAATTTTAATTATGTTTCTATATGTCTATCCCACATCTTTCCTTTTATCTTATCTATAATTTCATTAGCTGCAAAACTGTATTTCTGCTCTTCTTTCTCAGATGTCATAGCCTATGCCCAAAACATTCAATGATTCAGAAAACCTGTTCTTTTCCCCATTTTCAAACTTGCTTTATATGAATCTTCACCTCACTTGCCTGTGGAACAAAAGCACAAACAAACTATGCCTGTCAACAGGGACTAGCAAGTCTCACAGCTAAACTGCCAGTGAAGTCCAACAGTCTCTGGGGAAAAAGGCAGGCTGATGATGCAAATGCATCACTAAATAAAAACATCACCCAAAAATGAGTTACACCCAATATATTTTGAGAAAACGAAAGCTGTTTTTTAAAGATAGCTACTGGCAGCTAATTTGGTTCGCTATGAGTTATGATCATTTGATTAAACCATTTCTAAATTTAAATGGAACAACGTTGACTATTGAGGTTGAAATAAACACAGCATAGCAATCCTAAATGAGTCGTCAATTTGCACATTGCCAAGAGATAAATGAAATGAAAGGTGGGACTGTCCAAAAGCTAACTTTTGGTCTGTTCAGCTGACACTTTTAAAAAGGGTCTCTTGACTGTTGTCCAGGTGGAAATAACAGTATTCTTAAAAATAATTCTCAGTCCATAAACAACTTTAAAAAGTTTACGAGTAACTGCTTTTTGTGGGCGTTATCTATGCTTAATTTTGCAATAAAACAAAAATGTTTGACTGGTACATCATTTCCCACCCATTTCAGCAATCCACCCACCCGCCCCTGCCCCACTATGCTACTGCACATCGAGGAGGCTGAAAAAAAATTCATATGCACAGTTCAGACTCTCCATTAAATAACTTTATCCAGACACAGTTTGCACATAGGGGAAGTCTGAGTTGCTATGTTTTTACAATATGATTTTTATGACATACTAAACAGTAGTCTGTACTTTGTACTTGGCCAAGCAATGATAGTCGATAATCCTGCCTCCTGCTTAAAAACATATTGACCAGTTCAATGTTATTCATGTAGAACACGCACATTAGTGTAAATTGATTTTGAAGTTTTAAAAAAAATCTGAATATATACTGAGCAGTAAACATCCATGTATTTCACTCATTTATCAGGCTTTTAAGAAAAAACTTAGCAAAAAAAATGTTTACCTTTGTTTTACCTCACTTCTCAATCAGCACTTCTTTTGTTAAACCTTTTCGAAGTTTTCTTGCTGTTGAGTGGCTAAGAGGAAATGATAGCTTTTTCAACATGCGCAGCTGACCTAGCATATAGCTCCTCCCTAACAGTGACATCACGTTAAGCTGACATGGTATTTCCTTCTCGCCAGACCGACTGACATGCACTGTATACTTCAGATACATGTGCTATTTACCCGTAGTGTATCTGCCTTCCCCAGTTAAAGGTCACTGACAATCAGCTCTATTCGAACACCAATTGCAGGATATACACAACGTGTTTAAAACTAAAGCACTACCTGCTAGCATAAAATTCTTACGACTTTATCGGCATACAAAAACCACAGCTGAAATTTAGGGTTCAGTTTTAACTGAGAGCAGGATCGGTGTGTGACGGGGGGCAAGGCAGGTGCTGCACCTGAAAGACATCATTGGCTCGAGGCCCGGCCGATACTAACTTTCGGGCTTCATTATAACATGATTGGCGGACTAGCCGTCTGATCGCATCCACAGTAGGATACCCGCTCATCCTTTCAACCTCTTAAAGAGGTTGCATTCACTGAATTTCAACACCGTTTTCATCTTTAATTATTATTGTGCTGCACATTGAAGATGGCTGGAAGGAGAGGAAAGATCGCCCAAGGTTTTCAGACGCCTCCCTGAAGGTATTGCTGACAGCAGTCAGGGCCAGAAGGAATGTGCTCTCCCACAAAGTGGGAAGAAGTTGCCCAACAATCTCTCTCAGAAGTTAGAGGTGTAGAGGAAGTGAGTTGCAGGAACATCACGCCAAGCATCTGGATCCAGTGCAGGGATAGATTCAGTGATTTCACACGATCAGCAAAGATGAGTACAGTTCCTCCTTTCCCTATCTCTTGCATTGCAGCTGGTCATAGTCCCTCTCCACCCTCCTTCTGCATCAAGAGTCCTGCCCACCCCTGCATCACATCCCTCACTATCAATCTCAAAGGTACACTATACCACCTCTCATGCTCACTCCTAACACACATTCACCAGCCTCTATCTTCTTAGATTCCTTTCACCGATAACATTCTCTTCTCAGCTGGTATAAGTTGCCAGCCTCTCATGATTCCTTTCTCAACTCACACACAAGCCACTTACTTCCCACTCAATACATCGACGTTTTTCAATCATCTTGCTTCTTTCCCCTCTCAGCTTACGCACTACATGCAGAAGCCCCACATATGTGCACCTGCCTTCTCAGTAATATCTTATAACTCTCTCCTGCAAGAGAAGACAACACACAACACCAGGGAAAGAACTAAGACAAGGGGAGAAGCATCTGTCATCATAGCCCTCACCCAGGTGGAGCAGGAGTTTCTAGAAATACGAACGAACAAACTTGCATTTATATAGTGGTTTAGGATGCCCAAAATCACTTTACAGCCAATTAAGCACTTTTCAAGTGTAATCACAGCTGTAATGTAGGAAACGCAGCAGCTAAATTGCACACAGCAAGGTCCCACAAACAACAAAGAGACAAGGACCAGATAATCTGTTTTAGTGATAGGGGTTGAGGGAAAAACATTTGCCAGAACATTGCCATGGTGCCATCAGATCTTTTACATCCACCTGAGATGGAAGATGGGGCCTCAGTTTAACGTCTCATCCGAAAGACAGCTCTGCTGACAGTTCAATACTCTCTCAGTACTGCACTGAGCGTCAGCCTAGATTATGTGCTTGAGTTTCTGGAGTGGGACTTGATCCCAAAAACTTCTGACTCAGAGGCGAGAGTGCTGCTACTGAGCCACACTGATACAGTGGCACAGCAATAACAAGCAGCATTGCAGATGGCAAGGGTGACAACTTCTCTGAGCAGGGTGACTGCTCATTACTTGGTGTACCACAAGCATTTACACCTTCAGTCAACTTTAAAACCTCAACCAGTATGGTCAACCCTTTCAAGTGTGACTATCCAGCCTCTCATTGCCATCCTAACTCTTGTCCCTTTCCTCTGGGTCTTTCTCAATAGTAAGAACTTCCTCAAGAATATCCTGAAGAGAACACATCTTCTGAGAAAGCACCATCAGATACTCCATCCCTCCCAAGCACCGGCAGAGATTGGCATCCCGGGTGGGATAGATAGTGTGTTAGAGGAGCCTGCACCTGGTCAAACACATAACACAAGTAGACAGGAGCAGGTACAGCCCAGGAGACAACTCGTTGGAGGCGATATCCTCTCCTAGCTTTACTGAGCGGGACAGTGATGTGGACCTCTGGTGCCTGACCATGAAAAGAAAAATGTTCCAGGCACACCAGCGATTACATGATGTATTGGAAGGTCACTGGCCACGAGTATCTCAACGGTCCAACATCATCCATAGAAGCCTACCACCAACCCAGCTGACGCCATGATGGAGTACCTCATAGAAGTAGCAGAGTGAATAAACCTTCTTTTAAAAAAGGGACTACGGGTTGACACTTGGGTGATTAATGTTTTGAAGCAACTGAACGTGTTTGGGTGCACATTAAAACCTTCATTACATTTGGCACTTTGGTATGCTATGTCTTATAGAGCAGCTTCCGAGTCTGCGTTGTCAGTAAGTCACTGAAGTAAAAATTGTCTGAATGGGTCCAATGTGATACAACACAGGATTGAGAGTGACGACCTCTTGTTGACTATTGTCATCAATTGGAAAAAACATGTACTGGTTCGCCCTGGCAAATAATGCGTTGGTCACCTCCTTGATGCACTTATGGACCGCCAACTGCACCCTGGCACGACCCAGAGGCAACATGTTTAGGGCGGTTGTCACCTTTACACTGGCATGGAATAGCCCCCAGCGCAACAGGCAGTTGGTCTTCTTGCAGGAGGTTGCAGTGGTCAGTAACAACCTGCCTCAATTAATGCAGCTTCCTCAGGCACTGTTCTTCAGATATACCTAGAAACCCTAGATATACCTAGGACTATAGACCCTGTTGTGTGGGTAAGGCCTTCTGCCAGCAAGCCTCCTCACCTACTGTCTTCTCAAAGACCTACCTGCAGCTCCTCCTGCAGGTTGAGGCCTCTGCGCCTGCTGTTGTTGCTGATGCTGCTCTTCCTCTTCCACCTACACGCTGTACAATGCAGGAGGAATATCACCCATCATAAGCTTTCACTGCTTATTGAGGGTGAGTAAGCAAAAGAAAGTATAACAAATAGGCAGAATGGAAAGTACCAAATCACTTCAACTCCAACAAGCTCACTAGCATGCTGATTCCAATGTTCTGAGTGCCTGGAGCTCATGACCTCTTGAAATCCTGCAGCCAGCTGCCTCTGGAACCAATCCCACTAGGCGGGTTCAGTGATGGGCGGAACTTCTGATTTTTTTTTGCTTAATATCATTCTGAGGTCCTAATTGCATCATAGGATCCCAATTTGCATGCCATTCATGAGTCTCCCACCTGCCTCTAGCAGGAGCTTCGGTCGCATGGAAAATGCACAGTTAAAATGGCATTGGGTGTGAAGTGAGCAGCTAAGGGCTCGCAAGTATACCGATCTGATTATTACCCATTGTATGTCCTGTTCCCTACCATTTGGGAGGGGGGGGTTAAAATTCCCCCCTTAGTGTTTACAGTTACCAGATCACCAGGTAATCATTTAAAAGAATTACTTTGCAAAGAGATGTATTGTCACTAGCCCCTAAATGAAGTAGATCTGCATATTAAAGTCATAACTCAAGCTGATTAAATCATAAACTCAATAGTTTAAGCTTATGTTTTAACTTTCTTTTCATTAATAGATTACGGATATTGTTGCCAATTTATTGCAATGCAGAGACATGAAAAGCTGAAGCAGGTATTGCATCTTCGATCATGGTGTGCCAAATGCCTAAAAAGGTATGCCAGTAGGACAGCATGGTCACACAGCACAGTGAATCTCCAATAAACTGCCACACTATGGTAGGACATATGTCTATACTTGTGAACTACCTATACTGAGTTCCCAATCTCAGCTGTGCTGTGTGAAAATGCCTCATGGAAACCAAATGTTTTCTTATGAGGGGGAGAGGGAGGTTAGAAATATTGGAAGTCACACCAGGGCATATCCACACGCCTGCTATCAGACAGTTTAGAGCAGTAGTGGTGAAAATTTGGGCGGATAATGTGGCTTGGTGTAGGGAGACCTAAACAAGTTAAGAGGGGGAAAATGTCCTAAGAAGAGAGTTACAACCTAAACACTTGTAATAACCCAATAATTCACCTGCCAATAGAAGTAACCAAGGTTCTAATATTTTTCATATCACTGGTGCTGCAGTACAAAGCTTCCATTAGGAAAGGAGGTTCAGCAGTTCGCAAGGAGAAGAGTGAGCAGTACAAGTGACCATTTGGAAATCTCTACCATACCATTATCTGTACCATAGCAGTTGGGATTAATTTCTTGGGTGTTGAGTGAGTACTAAATGGTAGTAAAGTCCTGTAATTTTCCTTGATAATTCCTCTGTCATTGTTTTTCAAAAGAAGAACAACACATGAATTCCAGGTTGGTCAGGCACCTACTTGCTGGTACCTCACCAGAGTGTACAAGCAGTGGTGTACATACCTGCATTTTTCAAAGGAACAGAACAATGAGGCCTTTACTGTGACTCAACAAAAACGCAATTAAAGTTGACCCTAAACTCCTCAAATTCCCTTCATTCTTCCGTCACTTAGCAATCAAGGATGTCTGTTTTATATAGGCAATAAGAGGAAACAGCATAAATGAAACAAAAATAACAGAAAATAGGGTACATAGTGTCATTTTTGCTTCGTTTGCACGAAACCATCCAAAAATAGGCAGGCACTTCCGGTGGCCACCGGAAATGACACTGAAAAATTGCGTGGGCACAAAAGTGGGCAGCAATTGGTGTCACCAAATTCTGCCCAATTTACCAAACAGGCAGACTCGATTGAACAATACATGCTTGTGTATTTGGCTATGCAAATAAACTGTAACAAACATAGACCAAAGATCCAGCTGATCATGAGAATGGTATTGATTGTAGCTCCAGAGATATCCACAGCTTATGCCATTCTATCTTCTCAACTCAGAGGAAACATGGTAGAAGGTATGAGCAGTGGGGATTTAACAGCAGAAATGGGAAAAGGATATAATTTTACCAAACTAAGTTTTTTTGGTAATTACGGTGTTTTTCATATCAGTTAAAAAAACATCTTGGGAGGGTAATCAGAGACTATCATACAAACAAACTGCGTCCAAAACATTCATTATGTTTTATCTGCATCCATGCATGTCACATCAACTTTAATTTATGTTATTATCCACAGCGTGATTGATACCATTTGTTTCCCAATAAATATGTAATAAAAAAGTGATTATGATGTTTCCATGTATCACTACTGGATCACTTCACAATAATACCCTGGAGGTATTTGAGAATTGACAATGCTCTGACAATTGTATGTCAGCATATATGTGATCTTGTACATCTATGACTAATGATAGAGGGGAGGCACTATGGTTTTAGCTTTGATTAATAATTGATTGAGACTGATTCTACAGCCAGTACTTAAGGCTTGTTATCAATTTTCTTGTAACGTCAGTAATCATGGGTTGCTTGCTCATCCACTGGACTCACTTATTCAATTAGTCAAATTTTGTACAGATTTGTAGTTGCCCCCAAGATGCCAGCTGCTTGTCCTGCATAAGCAGACAATAGTGTCAGGTATGCATAGCCTATTTCACCTATTTAAATCAAAATCTACAAGAAGTTCACAAGCTAGCTGAAGTTTATTATAAGAAAGTTGAACTGAAATAAAACTAGAAAACTAAATGCCAGGTCTGATTGAGCAAGAAAAAAATGAAAAGAGGTGACTCAAATTAAATCAGCCTCTCAATTTTTACAATATGAAAATAACTAGTGTTAGAAAATAAGATGCAGATAGCTTGTCACTTTCTCAGGATGTGGCAAAGTGGTAAGTTGACCTTGATTTGCTTATTTTCAACTTCTACATTTTAAATGGTAAAGGGCAGCAGTTCCGAGCAACTGATCTATTATAAATATAACAGTACATTAGCTATTAGGGATCTCCACTGAGATCGGGAATAGGACACTCATTCAATTCATCAAGTTAGAAGTTCATCTTGTGCAGTAAAGGCCGGCGGTATCGGACTGGCCACCTGTTATCCACAATGGAGCTGAATGTCAGGCGAGGCATATAACAGGCTGCCAATCTGATTTCGCACATTCTGTCCGAACGCCCAATGGGACTTCTGTCACATTGAGTTTTCTGTAGGGGTATGTTCACTAAATGGCTGGAAGAAAGCAGTCAGCATGACTACGCAGTTACCCCCAGGTGCCATTCATAATTGCCTACTGCAGCACATGCCCCTCCTGCAACACAAAGGCAAATGCAATTGTTGCCATTAGCTGCAAGATGATGCATTCCCACAGTCAATGATCTTTTTATCCAACACGTTTTTAACTTTCTGTGAAATCTGGTGCAAAACGAGTCAGACTGCTCTGCTTCTAGTGCAATCATCTCAAATAGGTAGTAATACAATAGAATAGAGCTTTGGCAGCGCCAACTCAAGTTGGAACCGGAGAAACCAGTGTCTACAATGATATCACAATATCATGACATGCACAGGAAACTAGTTGATGTGCTTACTGGCATATGTCTAATCCCTCTGGGCTGATGGGACTATCCCAGTAAGATTTAAGTATTTAGAGTTGAATGAAACAGACTCCAGACATTTAACGCTCGCATTTCTTTCAAAACTTGAAGTACCAATCAGCATGCACAAGTGCATACTGGCAACATCATGTGTAAATGCTTGTGTATGCATAATGGTACATTAATATTTCTTGGATACTGGAACACCATGTTACAACTACTAATAAGCCAGTGCAAGTAAAGTGGCATTATTTAACGTGCTTCACTTGCATTAATATAGCAAAAGTGCATAAAAATTGTAGAAAACAAATTTAATTGCACTTTCTATAAATTGCTTACTAGTTATTGCCCTGCTCTGCCTTTTAAAAATTCCACAATGTACTTGAGTTCAATTACAAAATCATTTTCGCATTGGTGCAAAGCTGTTATGGTGCACATCAACATAAAAGTGGCAGCAAAACTTGGGAGTTGACCCTTTCCCATTATGGTGTAATGAGAAACTTCCAGGTGATTTTTAAACTGGTACGAGAGAGACATCACTAGACATGGCCAACTCTTCGACGAAGGCCAGATTTACGCCTTTCCAACATCTGGCAGACAAATTCCACTTCACCCAATACAGCTTATTCTGTTAATTCCAAATTAAACACTTCCTCCAGAACCTGGTTACATTACAAAAACTCCAACAATGCCAACTTTCCTAGAACTGTACCTTCACTCCTTGACAGATTCCCACAATCATGTTTCTACCTTCTGCACCATGACTGCCTCCCAGTCAAAGGACAACATAGAAAATTTATACAGGACATGGAAACTTGACTTAGGAGGCCAGATGACAGAGGAAAAGGTTGTGAAAGCAGACACTCACAACTACCACCACTTGCACTCCATTGATTCCACCCTTATCTGGGTGACGACTGCTGAAAGGACTGTGGTCAGAAGGGCATATTGCTACCCATATTCTGATCATGCCTCAACATTCAACCATTCTAGAGAACAGTCCAGTCAGAGAGCATTTTAGGTCTCATAATCTCTGCAGACTTAGAACAATGTCTGGTGGCCTTGCCTACTGCAGCACATGCCCCTCCCTGCAACACAAAGGCAAATGCAATTGTTGCCATTAGCTGCAAGATGATGCATTCCCACACTGTGAAGAAAAACCCTTGCACCGCAAACATGTCGATAGCAAATTCCGATTCACATCACCCTCACCCAGAGTATATCATATGATTTACCGTGAGCAACCTCACAGAATTGGATCACACTTTATCACACATGCAAATTCTGTGTCGCATCTATTATCATAGAATGATACAGCACAGAAGGCGGCCATTCGGCCCATCGTGCCTGTGCCGGCTCTTTGAAAGAGCCATCCAATTAGTCCCACTCCCCTACTCTTTCCCCATAACCCTGCAAATTTTCCCCTTTCAAGTATTTATCCAATTCCCTTTTGAAAATTATTGTTGAATCAGCTTCCTCCACCCTTTTAGGCAATGCATTGCAGATCATAACAACTCACTATGTCGCCTCTGGGTCTTTTGCTAATCATCTTAAATCTGTGTCCCCTGGTTACCCACCCTTCTGCCACTGGAAACAGTTACTTCTTATTTACTGTCTCAAAACCGTGCATGATTTTGAACACCTTGATCAAATCTCCCCTTAACCTTCTCTGTTGTAAGAAGAACAATCCCAGTTTCTCTAATCTCTCCATGTAATTGAAGCCCCTCATCCCTGGTACCATTCTAGTAAATCTCTTCTGCACGCTCTCTAAGGCCTTGGCATCCTTTCTAAAGTGTGGTGACCAGAATTGGCCTTCTTAACTTGTCCTGCCAATTAAATTTGGTATGTGGGGCACACATTCCATTGAAAACCCATTATAAGTACCTACAGTACCTGTTACTCATGTAAATAGCACTATGACAAGTATTTTCAATGCTAATGGTGTCAAGCTTTGTCAATAGTTGCTATTTTAGAGTTAGAGAATATCACTGTGTGAGTGCACAATTTGGCCACCAAGATCCTATAAATATCTCAAAATTCTTTATTTTTTTCTTAGTAACTGAAATTTCTGAGATCTAAATAAGGCTTTAAGTAAATTTTTTAAAATTCTTAAATGACCATTTCACAATATCCTGATTAAATTGATCCACTGAATCGTCTTTTGTGTATTTTAATGCCTTTATTTAAGATTTTACTTGAAATTTTGGGCTTGGAGTTGATAACATTCTGCAGAGCTGTAATGCTGTGAGCTGAATTGGGATTATGCAGTCTGACAATGTGCAGTGTACCTAATGCATTCAGTCATCTCCACTGATGGGATATTTTTCTTTATCTCCTAGCAATAACTCCTAATCTCCTAGCAACAATTTTGAAAAACTAGAGAATGAATTTCAATAACTTTTCTGAAGTAAAATTTATATTGACTTCTTTTTTTAAAATAAAGAGAGGGGTTGTGGCCCTGATTCTAATGGCCCCCACCTACTGGAAACCAGGCAGGTGGCAGTTAAAATAAGGCAAGTCACTTACCCACTCCAATCCCACCGCCTTCCTGCTGCCTTCTGATATTAACATGCTATTTTGAGCAGGCAAGCAGGACACCCGCTTAAAAGAAGCAGGTTCTACCTTAAATATGCAGAAGGGTCCAATGATGTCATCAGGACCCGATCTGCAAGTTTAGTTGAAGGCCTGAGCGGGAGAGCGGTAACTGCTTCCGCTTCAGGCAAACCTGTCAAGAGCCAGATCGAGGTCCGGAAGAGGCCCAGAAGGCAAGTTTAATTTTTTTTTTTTAAGGTTTCCTTGTGGTTCAGGAGGGGCAAGAGTGCTCCTCCGGGCCTCACAAGGAAGCCTTGGGCCTCCCTTATGCTGGGCTACCCGCCTCCCAACTGTTAGTCGTCCATTACCAGCGTCGCACGCACCCATCCCACCCCCCCTGCCACTTGAAAAATATTGGCCCGTGTGTCTGCCTATCTGTATGCAAAAGAGAAAAAAAAGTAAGTGTTCTCATTACACATTTGCTATAGCTGTTGTTTTGTGTTCTATAAACTGAAGGGTTTTAAACCAAGAGACAGACAGACACACACAGAGACAGAGAGAGAGAGAGAGAGAGAGAGAATGAATATACTTTGTTCATTTAATGTTACTTCAATTATCAAAAAACAGTTGGATTCTGAAGCAAACTAATTATCTACACTTTTATTGACAATTAGAAAAGGTCAGTGTTAATCATGTACACCTGTAAGACAGCGAGATTCTAATTTCTAATATCAGGAGACAGTGGGGAAGATGGGAGGGAGAGAAAGACATACACTTATATAGAAATTACAACACGGCAACAGGCCGTTTGGCCCAACCAGGCCATTTGATGTTTATCCTCCACCCGAGCAGTGGTCCTAATCCTATGTGCATGCCCTCTTGCATATCTCTAACCCCTTTCCTACAACCAACTATCTAACCTATTATTAAATGTTGACATGGTCTCTGCTTCAATCACTAACTCTAGTAGTACTTTCCATGGCATCACAACCCTCTATATCAAAAGGATTCTCCTGCTCTCTGTCCCAAGTCTTACATTATTTTATCTACATCCCCTCATTCTAGACCCTTCAATCACAGGAAACAACATTCTGTCCTATTCCTTCATAATTTTAAACTTTCCATTCCAATGATAATAGCCCCATTTTGTAAGTACTTCTTCATAAATGTATTTCCTCATACCAGGCAGCATCCTAGTGAATGAGATGTGCCTGCTCTATTACCTCAACTTCCTTCCCCTAGTGTGGAGCCCTAAACTGCATAAAGTATTCTATGGTCTTACTAAGGAAGACACGAATAGACAGAAAGGCAGACAGGCAGTTTTTTTTCCCTTATTCTAATTACAAAGACTCTTTTAGGGAAACAGATAAGAAAGGAGAGGAGGGAAACTGGTTGAGGAGGAGGGGGTCTCTCAACACACACCCTGAGGACAGCTAGCAGGAGTGGGATAACAACTTACATTTATATAGCACCTTTAACGTAGGAAAACATCCCAAGGTGCTTCACAGGAGCATAATCAGACAAAAACTGACTAATCAAGCTTTTAGTCACCCATCTAATATCTCCTTCTTTGGCTCAAAGAGGTAGGTTTAAAATGAGGTCTTAAAAGGAGGAAAGGTGGAGAGGTTAGGGAGGGAATTCTACAGCTGAAAGCACGGTTGCCAATGTTGGAGTAAAAGGAGTGGGGTAAGTACAAGAGGCCTGAGTTGGAGGATCGCAGAGTTCTTGGAGGGTTGGAAGAGGTCACAGAGATATGGAGGGGTGAGGCCATGGAGGGATTTAAACACAAGATTGAGAATTTTAAAAATCAAGGCGTTGGTGGACCGGGAGCCAATGGAGATCAGCAAATACAGGGTGATGGGTGAGCGGGACTTAGTGCAGGTTAGGCTACATGCAGCAGAGTTTTAGATGAGCTTACGTTTTGGGGGGAGGAAGATGGGAGGCTGGCCAGGAGAGCACTGGAATAGTCAAGTCTGGAGGTAACAAAAGCATGGTTGAGGGTTTTAATGGCAGATAAACTGAGGCAGGGGTGGAGACAGGCAATGTTACGGAGGCGGAAGTCGGCGTTCTTTGCGATGGAAAAGATATGGGGTTGAAAGCTTAGCTCAGAATCAAATAGGACATTGAGGTCGCAAAAAAATTAACATAATTATACAAGTTAACTTATATAATTATATTAAATTAATTGAGGTTAAGGGTAAATATGTGATAGTGCAGCAGGGGGAACGGTAGGATAAGAGGGTTGAATGGGTTGTTTTAAGAAAAAAGAGAGGCGGGGAAGTAATGAGATGATGACATATGAACATACAAACTAAGGTGGCAGGTAGGGAAATGGAGATGCGATAGTTGCTGAGAGACACATATTCCCTGCAACCCCCACCCCAAATACAGCCTGCACCAGTTGATGGCTCCTTTCCCTGCCAGACCACCCATCGACTCACGCCCAAAAGAAAAAAAAGACAGAAGCAAAAAGAGGTATGGGGAGAGAAAGAGAGGGGGAGAGGGAGAGAGAGAAAAATTGAAGAGGATGAAAAAGATGAAGATATCAGAGACAAGAGTGACAACATTCTCTGACTTACTGTGTGAAATGTCATGGGGAATTGACCAGTTTTAAGAAAAAAACTGATTAAAAAAAACTAGTCATTCCCTTTTTGGTTTCTTCTTACTTTTGTGTGGTGCTAACAATTTATAAATTGCCAATCTACAGAGAAACAAATGCCTTCTATTCGGCCTCAGGATCTGCCTAAAAGCAATTAGCCTGTAACTCACCTCAGGATGTGTATAGTGTAATTACTAAAGAGCTCTACATTGTGTATTACACAGTATAATGCTCCAGTCATTATAAAATAGTATATCCTCCAACTTACTGTAGCATTGTCATGCAAGATTTGGCAGTATTAAACAAATTGTCATGTACAGTTCTGGTTGATACTAGTGAATTTACTTCTCTAATTACACTTTTAAATTGGTGTCAGCGAACACTGGAATGGACATGATTATTTTGTGATTACACCATGCATGATGAGTATTAAAGAAAAGACTTGAAATTATCTAGTGTCTTAAGACATCTCTCCAAAGCATCTCAAACACTTAATTAACCATTGATGAATTACTCTGGAGTGTAGTTACGTAAGCAAACATGGCAGCCATTTGCACATTTCACAAATAGCTATGAGATTTTTGTAGGTGTTATTGGTTGAGGGGGTAAGTTGCTTTAAGTTCTTATTCAAAGGGTGGCATGTCCAACAATGCAGCATTCCCTCAGTACTGCACTGGACTGTCAGTCTAGAATATATACTAATGGAGTTGGGCTTGAACTCATAACCTTCTAACTCAAAGACAAGACTCCTACTGAGCCAAATTGACACACACATAGCTGAAAAGATAACTTCAGTTCCACTAAACATGTATTGCGAGTACATGTACCCACCAACCATTGAACAGGCAATATACATCACACACACACACACACAAAATACAGTAACTAATTTCCATGCACTATGATCCAGCACATGCATCATACTGTAACATTTTGGAAATAACTATCTGAATGGCCTTGTGGTTGAAGATATGGGTAGTGCAGTCGTTAGCACTGAACCATATAGTCAAAAGGTCCCAAATTTGATTCCCCATCCTTGCCAAATTAGTTGAACTCAGTCAAGGCAACAATGAGGTATTACAACTGTCAGTGCACCAGACTTGGGAGGAAAAATAAAAATAAAACAATATTTCCACTGTTAATTTTCAGACTTTTTTCCAACTCTTAACTTGTACTTGCATCAGAAAAATAGTTTTCATAAACAGCGCGTTCCAATGAACAGAAACCCATATCCTTAGGCATTGTGATTGGCATAACATAGTATGGGACTGACAATTATTGCTTAACTACAGTATACAGCCATGATGTGGAGATGCCGGTGATGGACTGGGGTTGACAATTGTAAACAATTTTACAACACCAAGTTATAGTCCAACAAATTTATTTTAAATTCCACAAGCTTTCGGAGGCTTCCACCTTCGTCAGGTGAACACCGTTGTAAAATTGTTTACAACAGTATACAGCAGTTGAGATCACATGAGATGCCCAATAAGTTCTTTAGTCTATTCTTATGCTTATCTGACCACAATGTCAGATCTTTCCATTCATACTAAAACTAATAGATTTATTTAGATGCAAGAAAATATACAAAAGCAGTAAGATGCAGCAAGTTACCGATGGTACAACTCCTTAGAAAATAAATGAAACATACAATTAAATGACAAGGAATAAAAACACTGTTTCTGGAATGTGTTTCTTAAACAGTCCGATAATCTGCAAGATTTGAGGATAAAACAGGTTTCTGTAAATTTCGCCATGCATTGATATACGTGGGTGACTCATGTCCTAGGTCAACTTTATTAAGTTCAACTTCACAAGTGAACTCAACAAAAGTTGAACAGCAAGATCAAAACACCAAAAGATGCCTTTCATGCCACAGGTGTTAATGAGGAGACATTAACGACCGTCCTCTCACGCCAATGAATTTATTTACTTTTCCACTTGTGCACAATAGGATTTCAAAGGGAACCTGCCCATCCACAAAGCAAACTTTGATCTGATTAGTTTCTAAGTACAGGCTGTGACACCAACAAAGGCGGCTGGCTGGCTGACTCTCACTGAACACATGGATAAATCTGGCCAGTTTCATGTATCTCAACTCAGCGAGTGAGAGAGACAGACAGACAGAGAGGGATTCTTTTGATGATACAGCTTTCTGAAACCAACTTTAAAATATAATTATCTGAAGTGAAAAAAAATTAATAAAGGAGATATCCTCATTAGACGCAGGACTGCTTTTATCACAGCCAATTCTGCTCACTTTGTGACCCATTCTGGAAAGGGCTAATTTGTGAACAGGACTGACTTTGGCTTTAATATTCTTCACTGCTGTTATGTTATCATCAGTTATGTTAACACAAAGAATGGTCAGTTGGGCATGGTACCAGGGGGCTGACTGTACCTGTGGAACTACACTCCAGTAAGAGTCAGTACGTTTTAATAGGAAAAATTGGGGAATTATACATCTCCCAATAAGAGCTTCAAAGGTGTAGAACTGCAAAAATTACAGCCTGCAGAATGCATTGATGACCTGTTAATTTTACGGTCTTATTATGTTTGTTTTTTTTTTAAGTTATATTATTGCTCAACTTCAGGGACTATTTAGATTTGAGATCATTTAAAGTATCTCTCTATCTGTAAGATAATTGTGCCTGGCTATGTTTGTATATACATTATGAAAGCATTTTAGTTTACAGTACAGGAGACCATCATGTCCGTGCAGGCTCATTGCTAGAGTAATTCAAAGCTAATCCCACAGCCCTGATCTCTTCTCATAGTCTTGTATCTTCCTCCTCAAATATTTTACTTCAGAGACTGTTGTTGCATAAAAGGCAAAATGTTGTCAGTCTCAAGAAATGGAAAGACATAATATGAAATTGATAAAAGTATTGTAATATATTAATATAATGCTTCTACTAGAATTATTTTACATTTTTCCATCAACAATTTATTTCCATTAATATAAAATTTAATTCTAATAATATAAAAATCAGACAATTATTCTAACATTCTATTCTCAAAAATTTCTCACGAGGCACATCCTCCTTTATAATACAACACATTGCTAAATGTCAATAAGCAAGTTTTTCTATATTGTCGATGTGGTTATGGCCCATTGCTCCTCACTGGCACCAGAATTTCACAGTTCTAATTTCAACACTTTTATCCAGTTGCTCATTAGAAAATAACTTCACCTCCCCATGAGATTTGCTCCAGGCTCTAATCTGTAATACAAGCCCAACCATCCAGCCACCAAGTGCTTAGGAGAAGCCATGGTTTACAAGAATGGTAAAACATACAAGACAATTCTCAAGGGAAAGATAGGTTCCTATGCCAAGCTCTTGGAAATCTGTACATACAGCATAAACTCAGAAAGCCTCTACAGGTAATGAATCCTTGTAAGTGAACTTAGCAAAGTGATGCCAAGACCTTTTAAACATCCAGTATGCAGACTATGCTGCACTTAGATATTCTCAGTGCATTACGTGGGAAAACGCCAGGGTTACAGGCTGGGTTATTGACCAACAGCTGTTAAAGGACTTTTGACTACCCATTAAGTTGTGTTTGTGTTTTTGCAAAATAAATTGGTTGGGGAAGCCAGCCCAATTCACACAAAGATTTGTACATCAGACAATTGGAGACCCTTTAAAATTTTTGATGCATTATGCATCACCTAGCAACAGTGGATAACTGTTCAGTCCTGGCGCTCCTAAAACATTTTACCTCAATGAAGGATTTGTAGACTGCAAATTGGATGACATTACATCGGTTACCACTGCTTACCTAAACAGACCAAATTCAGAGCCATGGGAATTTTCAATGCACTGGCATTTCTGTACTGATGCTCAATTGTACCTGCAGATCTTCATTTAGCAGATGGCAGAATTTGGTCAGTCTCCTTACTTAGCTGTGCCTCCCTATGGCAGTACTTCTCTGTCATACATGGCTCTGGTGAGACCACACCTGGAGTACTGTGTACAGTTTTGGTCTCCTTACCTAAGGAAGGATATACTTGCCTCAGATGGTGTGCAACGAAGGTGCACTAGATTGATTCCTGGGATGAGAGGGTTGTCCTATGAGGAGAGGTTGAGTTGAATGGGCCTATAGTCTCTGGAGTTTAGAAGAATGAGAGGTGATCTGATTGAAATGTATAAAATTCTGAGATGGCTTGACAGGGTAGATGCTGAGAGGCTGTTTCCCCTGGCTGGAGAATCTAGAACTAGTGGTCACATTCTCAAGATTAAAGAGCCGGCCATTTAGGACCGAGATGAGGAGGAGTTTCTTCACTCAGACGGTTGTGAATCTTTGGAATTCTCTACCCCAGAGGGCTGTGGATGCTGAGTCACTGAATATGTTCAAGACTGAGATGGACAGATTTTTGGACACTAAGGGAATTAAGGGAATCAAGGGATATGGGGATAGGGTGGGAAAGTGGGGTTGAGGTCGAAGATCCCGAGGGGCCGAATGGCCTATTCCTGTTCCTATTTCTTACGTTCTTATGTCATTTGCTGTCAGCTTTGCCCCAGCAGTACACCAATGCAGGGGTACAGGTGAGATCTGATGTGCACTTTCTGTGTCACCTAACCTAATGGCTGCCCTCTGCTTCTTTCTCCTGATGTTCCTCAGCCAACTGTCGTGAAAGAGGCACACCAACTCCAATACCTATTTAGCAGGATTTTCCTGCCATTTCCCACCCATTAAATGGCAGTAATAAGGGGATCAAAAATTGGGTGGGGAGCCCTTACACCTGATTTCCACCCATTTTTGTGCCAAATGTATTTTCTTCCAGAAATGATTATCCCAGTAGCATCCCCCCCCAAGTATAGGTGCGCAGATTCAAATGAGTCAATAATGCAATAATGATGGAGTAATATCATATATCATATAATTTCTATTATTGCCTTAGCAATGTTGAATGCTAGGAATGCCAGGACAGAATAGTTATCCACCTTTGCTAGGTGATACAGAATGCATCAAAAATTTTGAAGGGCCAAAGCAGTGAATTGAATCAATGGCCCCGATATTACCAGGGAGGCGGGTTGGCAGCAGGGGGGTGGGGCGACTCGGCACGTGGTTAACCCGCCCAGTAAAATCCGTCCATTCCCCACGCGATCGCAGGTAAATTGAAGCCACTTAACACGACTTCCAGGTTTCCCGTCGGAAACCTGCGCAGTGGGCGGACTGCACACCCGCATCACAGGCTGTCAGCTGGAGGAGCCCTATTTAAAGGGGCAGTCCTCCAATGACTGATCCTGCAGCAAAGAACCACACAGCACCAAGGAGCAGCCCAGGGAAAAGGCTGCCCCCAGGTTTAATGATGCCTCACTCCAGGTCTTACTGGATGGGGTGAGGAGGAGGAGGGAGATCTTCTACCCGGCGGACAGGAGGAAGTGGCCTGCCTCTGCCACCAAGGCTACAGGTGACAGAGGAGGTCAGCAGCAGCAGCAGCGACGTCTCCCGCATCCGGATACAGTGCAGGAAGCGCTTCAATGACCTAACTAGGTCAGCCAAAGTGATACACTTACTCATTCTCCTACATTCCATCTTCCACATCACTGCCCCCACCCCACAACTCCATTGGCACTGCCAACACTACTCTATCACATCACACCTCACACCCACTCAAAGCTCATCCTCAACTTACCTGCACTTACTCACCTCCCCAGTACTCATCCTACCACTACCACTCAACCCAATCCTCATACAATGTCATGGCTCTGTCTCATACTCACCCTCTGATGCATTTCTTTCACAGTCAGCCTCACCCAAACCAATGCATTCAGCGGTTGGCCACGTCACAATCCCTCACTCACGCCTCTCTACTTTCTCCCCTTATAGGAGAAGAGAGCCCAGAATGCGCGGAAGAGGGTGAAGACCGGAGGGGTGCCACAACATCAGGTCGTCCTCACAGACGTGGAGCAGGAGGCTTTTGAATTGAGCCGCACCCTCGAGTGCCTGTCTGTCGGGGACGCCGAGACTGCCACCTGACAAACGGCTGGTGACAGAACTTTAACATTCAGCACTCACAATAGCAAATGATGTTAACATGCCTTGCCATCTTCAGCACCTCAACATCTGTCATCATGCTTAATATTGCCTTCTGTTCTCTTACAGGGCCTTCAGCGACTGCTGTGACAGCAGAGGGTGATTCTTCAGAGGACCTGCCGGCCTCAGAGGGTACAACATCACATCTGAGCGAGCCATCCACCAGCACAGATACACACACCTTGGTGGTTCCCCGTCCTCAATTAGTTGGGGTTGCACATGGTGAGTCACCACACACGTGAGCAGACACTGGTGGTAGCAGCAGCTGTGGAGAGTCCATCTTGTTGGGAGCATTCTTCTCCAGGCTCTGCTCAGCTGGACACAGATGCCGAACCCTGAGGTGCTGGAACAGGTGCCACGTGCACTCTCCACAATTGCGTAGAGGATGGAGGAGTCCAACTCCTGCATGAGTGGAATGGTAGCACAGGCACAGGAGGGGATCTCCAAGATACTGTCACAGGGACGTGTGGGCATCTCTGAGATAGTGACGCGGGTAAGTGCGGGAATGTCTGCGATGGAGGGAAGGCTAGCCTCCATCGAGCTTTAAGCACGGCTCAACAATGAGGCCATTGAGCCCCTGACAACGGCCCTTCAGATTCAGGGTAAGCAACTTTCTGCCGCCTTAAACAGGCAGGCAGATACACTAGCACTGGCCTTACAAGGCTTCACACATGTCCTCCAAACTGTCATCCAGCAGGGTAGTAGGAGTGACGTGGGCCAGGCCCACGAGAGGGATGATAGCAAAAGGGGACATGGAAGTGGGGACGCCACTCAAAACGTTTCCACGTCTCACCCGTTGACCACCTGGAGAGGAGGCAGCATTGCGGGTACTGGTTGAGAGTTGGGGGGGGGGGGGGCGAGTCTGCCCCTGCACAGGTGCAGGTGGACCAGTCTTTGGAGGGGCCTTCACGGGCACCGAAACCCAGAGGGCATCGACTCAAAGCATCTAATCGATCAGGGCATGAACAAGAGCAACCTGCCACTACCTCTGCTGCAGCCACAGGGGAAGCACCACGTAGGAGTAGTCGGAAGTGTAAGGCAAAGGTTTTGTGAACACAAAGGGGATGCACAAGGGTGTTAGATGGTTTGTCATGTTTTTTATTTATATTTGATTTTTGTTCAATTCACATGAAATATAATATTGTCACCACTACTACCACATCTTGGCCATTCTTGACTGGCATGTGCAATAAATCCCTTTCATAAGGTTCACCATGAACACCCACACTTGATGCCACCCATTGGGTCACTCTACAGTGGGTGTATGAGTAGTTGAATGACTATTTTGTGCTGGGGGCGGGGGAGGGGGCTGGTGTGGCCGCTCCTTTGTCCAGGTGGTGAGGACTGGACTCTTCACACTGTCTGATATTAGGAGAACCGTTCACGTATCAGTGACTCCCTGGCCTGCAGCCTGGTGAGCCGCTGTTCTGCCTCCTCCTCCTCAATATGGATGATGTGGAGATGCCGGTGATGGACTGGGGTTGACAATTGTAAACAATTTTACAACACCAAGTTATAGTCCAGCAATTTTATTTTAAATTCACAAGCTTTCGGAGGCTTCCTCCTTCGTCAGATTTTCACATCGTTCACCTGACGAAGGAGGAAGCCTCCGAAAGCTTGTGAATTTAAAATAAAATTGCTGGACTATAACTCAATATGGATGGCAGATATTGATGGGGCCTCCTCCAGCGACACCCCTCTCTGTTGTGCCGTGTTGTGCAGGGCACAACACACGACTATAATGCGTCCCACTCTGTCTGGCGCGTATTGAAGCGCTCCCCCAGAACGCTCAAGGCACCTGAAGAGCATCCTGAGCAGCCCTACAGCCTGCTCAATTGTAGACCTGGTAGCGATGTGGCTGTCGTTATATCGACGCTGTTGCTCAGTGGTGGGGTTCCTCAGAGGTGTCATGAACCACCTGTGCAGGGGGTATCCTTTGTCCCCGACGAGTCAGCGGGTGTTCGGTGCATAGAAGAGGGGCGGGATGTTGGACTCCCAGAGGATGAAGGAATCATGGCAGCTGCCAGGGTATCTGGCGCACACGTGAAGGAATCTCTTGCGGTGGTTACAGGTGAGCTGAGTGTTGATGGAGTGATAGCCCTTCCTGTTGATGAACAGTCCTAGCTCGTGTGGAGGTGCTCGTATTGCTATATGGGTGCAATCGATTACACCCTGCACCCATGGGAAGCCAGCCACAGCGTGGAATCCCACTGCCCTCTCCGTCTGGCTGAGGTCATCCATGGGGAAGTTGATATAGTGCGAGGCCCTGCGAAACAAGCCTTCAGTGATCTGCCTTATGCACTTGTGTGCAGACGACAGAGAAACCCCGGCGATGTCCCCAGTGGCACCCTGGAACATTCCGGAGGTGAAGAAGTTGAGGGCAGTGGTGACTTTTGACAGCGACAGGTAAGAAAATGCTGCTCGGGCCAGCCAGGAGCAGCTCGGCATGAAGGTGGCTGCAGATGTCTGCGACTACCTGGCAACTGACTCTGAGCCTCCGTATATGCACAGCTCCTCAGAGGTCCAGGATGCTGAGCCTCGGTCTGTAGACCCTGCGGCGAGGGTAGTGCTTCCTGCGACGCTGTTCTCTCTGTTGTTGCCCTCCGTGCTGTCGTGCAGGTGCCTGTGGCGCAGCACTGTGTTGTGGAGCTCCACGTGGCGGAGGTGAATGGCGTGCCTGGCGAGGGTGGTGATGTTGCTCGTCCTCGGATGAAGTGATGAATGCAGCCATGGCGTCCCCCATCCTGACTGAGAGTTTGAGGGGGTCCGCAAAGTAGGTAAATGTGTTTGCACAGCAGAGTTTAGGGTATAAATTAATAATTTTGAGTGGAAAGACAAAGGTGTTGCAGCCAAAACCTTGTCTGAAGTGACAGAGTGCCCTGCTGCAATAAATGACATTTTACCCCCACCTGTCAAATAATCCTTTGCATCTCCCACTGGCTGCTGGCTGAAACACGCCTGCTCCAACAGGGAGTGTTTCCCACCGCACGGGAAATACGCTGAGGATCCTTCAAAATTGCACCCCTGCCAAAATCTCCAGTCAATGAGGTTTGTCAAGTATCTCAACTACCTAAATAAGTATCTAAATTATCATCCCGCCGGCTTTAATTGCTGGTGGGAGTCCCACACGCAGGAGCGCCGCGCGCACCCGAACGCGTCATTGGGGAACCCGGAAGTGAGCGGGTTGGAGCCGGGCTCCGAACCTGCTCTGTGATTCTGCCATTTTCGGAGCCCCCCGCCCCCAACGCACCCGCTCGGCCACCCGAAAATCGGCCCCAATGTGAGTGAAACCCAGAAGACTTGGAGATTGGAATACTTTGGCCAGTTTTACCAAGCCAGCAACATTTTTTACACCGTCGGCGGTGCCTGCCCCTTTAAGTTGCTGCAGGAGTCAGATTTTGCAACTGGTGTCAGATTACCTGCAGCAGCCATTTCCTGCTCCCTCCCCCTGTGAAAAGATCTCAAACACAGGATAATTCGCCATGGTCAGTGCCAAGTTTATCAAACGGATAGAAGTTCTGCTCCATTACACTTCTGATGGTCATTGTGCCAGAGTGGAAAATCTTGATTATTCTGTTCTCAGATGGAAGTATTTCCTTATTTCTGTTAGTGATCTGCTGTGACTAAAACAAAGCATTCAATAATTGCTGCGCCAGCACCACTGGTAAACATTCTCAGAGCACATGTCTGAGGTGGCAGCACTGGAATATTGTGAAAACTGGATTGAACTATCAGTTACGCTGACATTAACAAGTTGAACAACATTAATGCACAGATTCAGCATTCTAATATTAAGTAGCCACTTCATGCTGTGAAAGTTAGGCAAAATCAGCACTACATGGAACTCATTAATTACCAGTAACATACAAATAGTACATGTTAGAAGTAACACCCAGAGTAATTTCCATATTTATAGGACCAAACTAAACCAGTTTGCTTTCATAAGAATCTAAGTATTTTACTTCGATAAAACATACGATTCACCACTGACAAATAAAAGGAGGCACCTGAGAGGTGATCTTATACAGGTATACAAGAGCATTAAAGAAAGAAATAATCTGGAATATTATAAATTAAACTGTGGTAGCACAACTAAGAAATGTGTTTAAACTAGTAACTTTGGAACAGATATCAGAAGATTCTTTTTGTCACAAAAAAGTGATCAACATGTGGAATAAATTTCCACATCGAGTAGTGGAAGAAAAAACCCTAGAATCAACTGGATGCTACAATGGCAGACAGGGTGGCATTCTGATCTCTCTGGATGGTTGAGTTTAAGTGGGCTCATCCATACTTATCTTGTGAACTGGTGAAATCTTAATGCTTCATTAATTTGGACACCAATGCTACTGTGTGTACATTTAGCCTTTTAATAACTTAAGCTTCATTTCCCTTCAGGTCAAAATATGTCAGTGACTTTCATTTAGATATTTTCTGAAGTTCCAAAATGCGGATTTTAGCCACTGAACTAAAAATAGCATTGTGTGAACCGAAAGTAGACTTAGTAGACGACCTAACATGGAACCACCAGAATTTCTGGCACATATCAATTTTTATACAAAGCAAATTTACAGAATATTCATTTAAACTGAATTAAGTCAATCTGTAGTAAATTCCTCAATGCTAGAATAAGAGGCAGTGAGTAAATATGCAAATCTTTCTCCAGCAAATTATTTCCAGCATATATTGTGGAATGCCATGACAACCATTTGAAGACAGTAAAGAAACTCGTGATGTTTGATCTCATTCTCATCATGGTGGGAAATGTACCGAGACTTCTATCAAACAACAACAATATTCACACCACATTATGAGCTTTCTTTTTATTTTAGGCTCCGAGGCTAGTATGTATCCACCAAATTGCTAAACATATTCAAGTACTACATTATTTAAATTATCACAAGCACCAGTCTTTTATGTCGGTTCTATAGTTATACTTTTGCTACTTGGTGTGGTCGTTTCACATTTTAAGGAAACCGATTAACATTCTGCTGCTGCATTGCAACTTCTAAAATTAATATATTTATTAAGTTATATTGTATACTATCTGATCCACCACAACCATCTGAACATTGTAAAGTAATATGAATAACAGGAAACTTATTTTATTATTTTCAAAATAATTCATGAGGAACTAGCAAACAACCCAGAATCGCAGTCCAGTTTTAATCAATGGTCTGCCATGTCCACTAAACTTGAACCTTAACTAACATATCTTCAGAGGCAACACTGAATATAAACAAGGCAGCATTCATACCCCCAGAAACAGGGACTACCACCTGGGCAGAACCGTCTAGTTGCATGACTTCAGAGCACATGAGCCTTCACAATATGAATTTTCACTCGTCTTCAATGAAATCTGTTTTTTTTTCAGTAACTCTTGGATGCCACCCAATCCCGATACCTCTTGGACTTCACTTTTTGTTCGGACCTGATCTTCCCTTCCAACCTCACACCTGTTTGCTGGGTTTTTAAACCATTCTCTCTGACCTTCTCCTTTCTGACTCTTGACAGTCTGTCCTCAGCAAGAGCCTTAGCTTCATTCTCCTAAACCCCACCTCAATGAATTCCAAGTGGAGAAAACTCTTCTTCCACTGCCTTAACTGCCATGCAATTTTTTTTTGCCCAGGTGGCTCATTCTCATCAATCTTCATTCTTCTCAATTCTTCTGGATCTTTCTTTCTGGCCTTTTGCCTTCTCTCAATCTTTTCATTGAGAATTGCTGTCACAATATCCGCCCTCAAGAGTTTCTCTGTTCCTCATTCTAATCCATCTCCCTCTGAACTTGCAGTTCTTTGCTCTCAGTTCCAACCCTGAAATCATCATCAAACCTGCAGCGAGGGGCGTGGGGAGGGCCTCTGTCATATGGTGGAAGGACTTCTACCTGGCTGAAGCAACACTTTCTGACTCCTCCTTATATCTCACTCTGGACCATAATTCCAATACTAATCCCTTCTTCCTCATCTTCCACCCCACTAGCCTCCTCATTCATTCGATTGTTTTCTGCCCTTTAAAACATGGTTCCACCACATAGCACACCTTCTGCTCCCCTCTCCAAAAAGTGCATTCACTCCAGGATACATTTGTCCATTATTCCAACATCCCAGCTTTCAGCTGCCCTTCCCTAGTACATTTCCATGCAATCGTAGCAGATGCAACACCTGTTCATTCATCTCCTCCCACACCATTGTTCAGGGCCTCAAACACTCCTTCCATCTGAGACAGCAATTTACATATACATCCTTTTTTCTAGTAGAGTACATTCACTCCTTACACTGGGGAAACCAAACAGATTGGGTGATTGCTTTGCTGAACACCTGTTTTGTCAACAAATGTGATTCTGACCTCCCTATGGCTTGCCACTTCAACTTTCCTTCCTATTCCCATTCTGACATCTCCTTCGGCTTCCTAACTATTTCAACCAAGCTCAACATAATCTTCAGGAAAAGTATCTCTTCTTTCTCCTGGGCAACCTGTGGCTCCCTCTTTGATCTGAACAATGGCTTCAGCAACTTCAAAACCTAGTTACCTCTCCATTATCCTAGAGGCAGCAGATGCTGGGGATGCACAGCAGATTTGTTTGCATCTGGGATAGGGAGAGGTGGGATAGCATTGTGGGTGTGGATCCTTCGCCCAAGTGTGGACCTGTCTTTGATCATTTCAGGTGCTGGTGTCCTGCTGTGCGATTTCAGCATTTGTAGTTTGTTTTTATAGTATATATTTTCCAGTATATTGAACCAAAGGCCATCCTGAAAATAGCACTGTAAGATCTCAGTCACCATGAAACATCAGTTGAGGATGACAGGAGAGTATGACTTGAACTTAAATTCAGGAAAACTATCTTCACTGGACGATCTCTGATGCAGTGAATGCTTCAATAAACACGACTGGCACGATGCTGGGAATCAATCTTGCAAATCACAGACTTGCAACTGTATGAAAAGCCACAAATATGGCAATGCTACACTTACATTATTTCAAATAATTTTAATCCAATTTGCTGTATATCCCACATTGAATATGTAAATAAGTTCCTATGCAAACCAATATGTATTGATGCTCTCCTGCACAGAAACTGAATATCCCACCATTAAGCTCTTCTGATAAGAGTGTTTTTAATGAATACAACTAAATTAAACTGGTTAAATCGCCAGCTCTAGCAGTACTGGGAGATTCATAATCTGTGTAAAAAAATGTCTCTATCCTTTTGGAATAATAGTCAGGAAAATAATAATGTACACCTGGAATAAATTGTTACTACTTTCCAAATCAGGTCAAAAAACACACTTATAATTGCTTTGTATGAGTTACACTGAACTTGTGTCGTTATCTGGGTAACTCTCAAATATTCTCTTACCCCTATCAATGCAAATGATGGGCTCGAAACTCCTCAGGGGGTTCAGTCAGTAATTCCAGTGGAAAACTGGCAGAATCCCTTGGAAAACTATGGAGACCCAGCTGCACCAGGTTTCTGCCATTTCTGAGAGTTTGCTGGTTTTCTTTAAAGGAATGGATCTCCCGCCCACCCCTTAGAAGGCAAATGAAAGCCAATGGCAGAGACTTTCTACACTGGGAGTTCCCACTCCTCAGGCTCCACTGGGAAACAGACCATCATTGGAGGCCGGTACGCAGAGTGAGTGCAGGCATAAACTGGGATGGATGTGGTCCACACCAGTAGAGTCTAGGCCAAGGGAAGATCAGTCTCCTTACCAAGGGAGCTGAGGAGAACACATCCAGGGTCGAAAGAAGGGGATCTGGGCAACCCACTCTTTCCCAAGGACGGGTGAGCACTGGAGTTTCTGGCGTGGGCACTGGCGATGCGCCTGAAGTGGCATGTGTGCTTGCCTGTCCAATGTAAATGAGATACCTTCCCACATACCTAACAAGTTCTGGTAGGGTCAGTGCTCAGAAGGCAGTGTCAGCTGCAATCCCAGCAGTAATGCCGGGATCCTGATTCAAGGAATTTTGGGGATAACATCTTGTTCAATTTTATTAAAATTGTCAATTACTACAAAATAAACCAATTCTTTCTCCAAAAATACAATTAAACAAAGGAGACAGTTCACAAAAGACAAGCCTAATTTACAGGAGGTTGATACTTTATACATCTGTGTCAAACTTACAATTTTTTTTTAAAAAAACAATGGAACAAACAAGTTCCTCTGATCAAGGAAAAATCTGCGATTTAAATCAAAGAAACCATCTGCAATTTAAAATAACAAACTAATCTGCTGTAACAAAGACGCCTTTGAACAGTAAGGTTTAATGAACCAGGAATGCGGACTTCAGAGCAATACTTTATAATAACAAAATTCAACACTTATTTTTAAACACACAAATCAGTCTGGGTAAAAAATTTCAGCATAATTTTCAATTACATATTTTGCAGGTAGACCTGTTAGTTACAAATTACATTTTCATAAAACAGTCGTGTAATTTATAAACCAGATGAATATGAACTTTATTAAAGTCTAAAAGAAATCATTAATACTAATTTCAGATTATTCCATTGGCTCCAATGATATACTTTAAATATCTTCTGTTATACAACAGATACACATCCTGGCTTTTTAAAAAATAATAAAACAGCAAATTTACACTACTTTGGACAATTTCTAAGAAGAAACAATAAAACTATCAACTACCCTGTCTAACCATTCTTGTACCAAGCCCTATCTTGTTTCTTTAGACCCTTGTCATTTGATCTGGCACCAGTTTTACAGCTTACTTTCTAATTAAAGTATGGTTTAACCTTGTAATGAACAATAGGTCACATGCACTTCCTCTCGGGCATGGAACAACCATGTCAGAAAACAAAAGGCCAACTTTTGTTTTCCTCGCACTGTGCACAGGAAGGTACAGTGTATGTACTTAAGTGTATAACTGCTAAATTAATTCCTCTGTCAAAACATATAATTTTCCAAAAGATGCCGTGAATCTTTATTATAATTTCAGATCTAGATTGCTCCAAGTCTCATGTTACAATAGCATCGGTATGTAATCTAGCCAGTGTGAATATAACATTCTAAATTCTTTAACTATTTCACTCCCAAAGGGGTTGTGAGATCTGTTGAAAATAAGTGATTCATGAAATTTCCAGGTAGAAAAGGTTGAACGGGGGTGAAATTGACTTCAATGGAAAAGGAAATTGGGCGAGGTGTAAAACGGGCTGGCAATTTGCTATCGCCCGTTTTACAATACCGCTGAAAACCAATTTCACCTCCAATAGGCCTTAAACTATCATACTACTGGAATAAAAACCATAATTTAAAAGAAACAAATTATTTTTGTAGTGCAATATGTCCATTTCTCTGAAATGTTTGTTCCTGATAACTATGTCCAACTATGAAGTTAGCTACTTAAAGGAGAGTACACCATATGGTCCTTCCTGGAGAATTGCCTGATAGCAGAACAAATGAAGACTGCTATTTTTTTTAAAACTTTGAATTGCCAATTAAGAATGTAATATAAAGAAAGTGTTCCCTATGTTTTGCAAATAACCTTATGTTCAGCGAACATGTCCCTTGTTTTCAAAAAAGATTTAAATAGCTAAAACTGTATCAGTTTTACTAAGCAATTAACAATTTTTTGTCAATATATTCGGGAAAAAGAAACACAACTGTGAGCTACTGTTACTTACTTATCATGGTAGTTTTTTAAAAATCCTTCTCAATTCACTAAAAATAATAACACAAAATACTAAAGCGCAATGGTTTAATAATAGTTTGGGCTAAGCATAACATACTATTTGGGAGCCAGAGAACTAAAGAATTATACTGGGATGTGCATTATAACATCATAAACCGTGGAATAAAAAGGGCTATATGTGCATAAAGACTGTCTTTTCTGTGAATGGTACAAATTCCCCTCTCAAAGAATTTGACTAAAATTATTTAATTGCCGAGAGAAAGCTCTGCATAATCTCGTCCCCAAAGTTAAATTCCAGAATTTCTCTTTTAAAATTTTTCATGAATCTTTGTACTTATCATACTTTCCAATTTCAGTTCCCTCTGCATCAAGCACTCCCAGATCAGGTATAACACAGCAACTGCAGAATAAACCTCACTCAATTCCGCTTTAACCCAATTTTAGAGGAGCATCCTACTGCATGCCATTTCACACACTGGCAATCCTTAACCATTCTGAGTAAGATTTCTAATATAGTATCACAAGATACTTATATATGAGATTTACTGGAATGGCACTAGGGATGAGGGACTTCAGTTAAGTGGAGAGATTGGAGGAGCTGGGGTTGTTCTCCTTAGAACAGAGAAGGTTAAGGGGAGATTTGATAGAAGCGTTCAAAATCATGAATGGTTTTGACAGAGTAAATACGGAGAAACTGTTTCCAATGGCAGAAGGGTCGGTAACCAGAGGACAAAGATTTAAGGTGATCGGCAAAAGAGCCAAAGGCGACATGAGGAAACATTTTTGTAATGATTTGGAATTCACTGCCTGAAAGGATGGTGGAAGCAGATTCAACAGTGACTTTCTAAAGGGAATTGGATAAATACTTGAAGGGAAAAAATTTACAGGGCTATGGGGAAAGAGTAGGGTGATGGGATTAATTGGATCGCTCTTTCAAACAGCTTGGGCACAATGAGCCAAATGGCCTCCTCCTGTGCTGTACTTACTCTGATCTTATGAGGAAATTCCCGTGACCATCTTAATTCAAACCATCCAGAACATCCGTACAGTCCCCATAGCTGTATGTGGTTGTTTCTTAAACAATTTTTGCCTCTACCACTCTGCCCGGATGACATATCCTATCCTACAACAAGTCTTGTTCACTCATCACTTCATTCCTTGCGGACCTACATTGGTTCCCGGACCTCCAATTTAAAATTCTCATCCTCGCATTTAATTCATGGGTTTACCCCTCCCTATTTCTGTTACGTTCTCCAGCCCTACAACCTTCCCAGAAACACTCTATTTTTCCAACTCTGGCCTCTTGTGCATCCCTTCCTCCCTTGTCCCCACCACTGATAACTGTGCCTTCAGCTCCCTTGGGTCCAGAATTCCCTCTGCCTCCCTCCCCCTCCTTAAAACCCACTTCTCCCTTCCTAATATCTCTTTCTCTGGCTCAGCATCCATTTTTGTCTGATTGCACCTCTGTGAAGCAACTTGGGACATTTCTCTACATTAAATGCACTATATAAATGCAAGTTGTTGTTGTTCTTGTTGTCATGTTTCCTCTTCAAAATAGAGCAGTTTTGTATTGTGAGTGCACAACCATCAGCAACTGACTTGACATTGCTTGCACTCATTACGTGTTGCACTCGTGTAGGTCAATTAGTCTGGGATGTGTTCAGATCCAGGTATCAGAAGTGAATATATTAATCTCTATAGCTTTAGAATTATTATTCAATTCTTGCCAATCACTGTTCACAAACAATGGGCCTTGCTACACAAGAAGCAGTACTCCATGCAGTATTTGATCACTCTCTGTACTTATATAACCTTCAGACCACAATCATGCTTTTTTTTTTAAAAGGGGTTGATTGACTTAGTATCAATGCTAGTTGGTTCCATATATCCATTATTCTGTGTCAAAAAATTGAACCTTTCATATTGAATGAGGGTTGCCAATTTTGAAGATGTCCTCTGTTTCTGTTCTGCTGCGCTCAATAGTTTCCCTAAAATATACATGCATTATTATGTAGTAATAATAGATGACAATTGTTTGATTTCCTGTTCTTTCATCTACCAACCATCATCTGCCTTTAAATTCAAATATGGTGTGTGTAGCATTTTGTTATATTATTTGTTTTTTTAAACCTATGCACTCTCTTTAATTGTGGAGAGGAAGATTTTTTTCTGATTCCCAATCACACCTCAATTCCCACTGTGAAATACAGGAGGGGTCCTGTGGCAATGACTTTGGAGGGCAACTTGAAAAGGAAACAAAAGACACCCCCAAACAGTCAACCTTCATGGTTGGTTAGTGCCAAGAACAAAAAGTGCATTACAGATGTGGTCTTCAAATTTGATTGATCCAAACTTGGTCAAATTGATCCGACTCAAATATTTTCAAATGCACCCTGTTCAGATCTGTTTGAATTCAGTTGGCATATATGGCCATTTGAGGTAAATCCACAAATGTGGTGACTCATTATTTAAAGCTGCCTTGTAGAAAACTAGTGAAATACAAATCCGAACTTCCCATTCAAGAGTTCTGAAAACTGAAGGTCCAAATCTAACATTTTAGGCTGCAGTTAGATTGCATTACCAGTCTGAAGTTAGTAGCTCTAAAATGCAAAGCACAGACAACAAGACTAGTGTTATGTTGCGGACTGTGAGTTACATTCTGCTGTTCAAAGAGAATTTAAAAAATTTTTTTGACAACACAGGTAGGTGTGTCTGCTTTCTTGAAATATTAGAGACTATGCAGTAAATTTACAAAATGCCATAAGCATTTTTAGAAACTCAGCTTCACATCACACTGGAACATTACTCCACAAGATGTCAAATTCAATTGGTGAGCTGGCTTACCTGAGGGACATCAAACCACTTGCTTTTAGTGCACTCCAGAATTTTGCAAAACTATTGCATCAATCTGTACATGAATCTACTTTGCTGTAGCGCAAAAATGGCATTATAACTGCACCTTCGGATTAACTACTGTGATTAAGCTTAGCACATTAATGGCCTTTTTTGTGATACAAGCACTCCCTGTATTTAAAACAGCCAAGCAAAAGTTATGGAAGTTTTTGCATCTCTGAATTTTGTGATTCCCCACCCCCCACCCCCGCCATTGTGCACACTTGCATAAATAAATTGTTATGGAAGTAGATTCTGAAACCAAGAACCTTGCTGAACTATTTATCTACAATCGTAATCAAGATGGAGTTAACCTTCAAAGTTTTAATACAAATAAAGCGTTTGTATCATTTGAATGCAAACATTTCAGCAAACAGATTTTATGAGACCAGGAAGGTGACATATTTGATTTCAGGTCTATATTGAACCAGCTGATCTCCACTGGAGATGTGAGGCTGTGTTGCTGCATATGGTCGAATGGCCTGCTAATACTAGTTGTCAAAATAACACAAGATTGGCCACTTCAGCAAAGTAGAAGAAGGGTGCTATCACCAATAGAGTAGTACCCCAATAAGTCAGCACTCTCACAAAATGGAAGAAACGGGAAGAAATCTTGGAAGGATGGCAGGCAAGGGGGAAGAATGAATGTGTCAAAACCTATGCTATAATCAGATTAATTTCTCTTCTTCTCCTTTGTTTGTGTTCATCACATTCCATAATTACCTCATCTGAATCCACCAAAATGTTCAAGGTACAAATAAATACTGGCATGAGAAGTAACAAAGTTTCCAGACGTAGCCTCAAATAATATGCTAATATGTTGTGTTTTCCCACAAGTGTTTAGCTAACTAGAAACGACTGATCACAGTTCAACTAGACTATCAAACTGCACAATAGGATAATGAGAATAAAACTATGCTGTATTTTGAATACATTTCAGTAAAATACCTGTATGTAGCAAAATTACTTAAGCAATCAAATAACAAAATCTTTTTAGATGTAATCAAAAATGTTGTTTCAATGTTCTGATACAGCAATAGCGTACACCATCTTTGGAATTCTCTACCCAAGAGGGTTGTGAATGCTTAATAGTTAAGTATATTCAAGACAGAGATAGATAGATTTTTGGAATCTAAGGGGGTCAAGGGATATGGGGATCGGGCGGGAAAGTGGAGTTGAGGTCAAAGATCAGCCACAATCTTACTGAATGGTGGAGCTGGCTCGAGGGATTGTATGGTCTACTCCTGCTTCTACTTTTTATGTTTCTTACACAGCACGTGAGCCCAATGCAACTCTAGTTTCTCAAATGCGGCTCTCTGACTTTTCAATGTGATTGATGGTAATGCAGTGTTCTAATTGAGCAGCTGCAACTGTCAAACATGCTCAACCTGGAGTATGAAGCACCATTTTTCATGGGAGCAGAATTTTCAAGAGTAGAACACAACCAAAGCTTAGCAGGGAGGGGACCAGCATTTACAAAGAGGAACTGGAGCAGGGCAAATATTTTCTGCAGAGAGGGAGTTAGCAGTGAAACAATGAGCAGACAGCAATGCTGAGGATGGCACAGCAAACAAAATAGTGAGCGAAACCTGGTCACTTTCTATGGGCTAATGTCAAAGTGATTTTCCAATGCAATCATCTGTGGGGTTCCAGACTTAAAAATGCTGAAACTTTCTGAGATGTCAAGTGTTGTTTAGGGGAACGGGGAAGTAAACTGAATCTATTATAGAATTGTTTTTTGACAAACATGTTAAAAATAATATTTTCAAGGTATGAACTGCTATTCTCCTGTCTCAATATTACGTAAAAGTGAGGTTGTCCTTAGAAGAGAGGTGAAGGAATAAGATAAATAAGGTGAGTTTATACAGGGTGTTTCATGCAAGTGTTTTAATTGTTTGAGACAAACATCAACTGCTGCTGGAAGACCATCAACTCGGTGAAAGACGCCCTTTAGTCTGCCCGAAACTTGTTGGTCTTCCATTGCAAGGAGCTGTCCTCGACCGAGTGTTGCAGACTGGCACATTCCAAGGTCCAGGACTACGTGCTCAGGGACGCATTGAAGCTGGGTGCGGCCGCCGCAAAGGCTCTGTGGGGAAAGGCTACCGTTTATAGCCTTCCCGCCATTGTATACCGAGGGGCTGAAATCAGGAAAAACCCCCACAGGCAGAATGTAAAATTCAAATTGATGTAATGTACCTATAATGAATCAGTAATCAATCATCTGTATTGATTGTGATACAATGAGGCACCCTAGAGTGTCATGAACTGTAATTATGTCAAATGTATAACTGTATTGTTGGAATCATATTTGAATTGTACTTTATGTATCTTGCAAATTGTATAATCTGTATTGTGTATGTTTGAAATGTGATATGACAACTGTATTATATGTATTGTTGCAAATTTTATGAATAAAGTATATTTTTTGGGAAAAGAAAGAAAAAAATTGTTGGTGTTGAGCTGAATTTTACAGCAGTATCTCATGTCAAAGTCATGGGTAAGTCTCCCATTCCATTTAAACTGCACCTGTCTGGTTACTGCCATGCACTGGGAGTGAAAATCAACCCCCTGAATTCAAGAGAAGAGTGAGAAACAAATCGTGTCAAAAGCTGTAATGATTTATGTGCTTGATTACCTTGAATTGTTGTGGTTAGAGTGACAGTATCATTGTGTTTACAATTTTGCTTTGCATCAATACGAGACTACCCCTTTGAGTTCATCACACACTACTTGCTAAAATTTCATTTTTCAATATAGTCAACTTTACTCTAGTGTTATGCAGTTTTTGCATTGATACAAAGTAAAAACTGCATCATAATGCAAAAACTGCAATCCATCTGGGCCATACAACTTATATTCTGTGTCCAAAACTTCTGAAAATCCTAATCACTTTTCACTGAGCTCATGCAGTTCTGTGATAAGTTTGTTAGATCGTTTTACATCCATTCCAGCACCACAAATATATTTGGCTCCAGTGACAAAGACAGTATGATGATCCCTTAAAATGTTGTAGGATTTATGGAATAAAACTGGATTAACAACCAGTAATTTATATTAAAGTCTTATTGGACTGATTTCTGATTGATATTAAAATACCTTAGCAGTTATTCAAATGCATAAATTGTACAACATGTTAATCAACAGCCCCAGATTGCAAAATTTTATGTTAACACTTTACTTTCTCAAAAAAGTCAGAGAAGCATTTACAAAACCATGACCAATACTGAACAGTTACCATCATGCTACTGTTGAATTAGATTAGGAATCTGATGAGAAATTATGAACCAAAAAGAATTGGGAGACAAATTCAACCAAATTAATGTTTTTGAACACATTGATAAATACAAGACTATTTCCCCAAGTATAATCACAAACCATCAAGTTGAAGGTTATGATCACACTTTGGGATATGTCAGACAAGAAATGCCAAACAAACATTTACAGCTAGGAAGACCCTACACAGGATTCAGGATCAAGCTTTTCATCTGGAAGCTTAGCTCAATTAGTAGCAATCTTGTCTCAGAGTCAGATAGTTGTGAGTACAAGCTCCACTCTTGGATTTGAGCCCATAATCTAGGATGGCACTTCAATGCAGTAATTAAAGAATGTTGCCATTTTTCAGATGACAAATTAAACTAAGGCCTGTCTCTCTATTCATGTGGTTGAGACGAATTGCTACCTCTGAGCCTAGTTTCAGCCAAACCTAGGATGTCAATGCGATCAACCACAATAAACTCGTGAATGGTAAGGGCCTTGTTCACAAGACAACAGACATTCTGGAGGGAAAGGAAAAGAGAGGTGGAATATTTTTATTCGTTCATGGGATGTGGGCGTCACTGGCAAGGCCAGCATTTAATGCCCATCCCTATTGCCCTTGAGCAACAGGAAGGGAAGGATGCAGGAGAGAAGGGCCCAACAAGGGCCAAAAAAGATAGAAGTAATGGGCTCTGATCTAGAGTAGCAGCCAAATTGCGCACATGGATGGACACAGAGGGAATTTGGGTCACATAGGTGTATAGCAGAGATTAGAAGAAACATGTCCTGGTCGTAAGCAGAAGACCTACCCCCTTACTGCAGTTTCCTTATTTCGGATGAATCATAAATTGTTACACTCAGTATACTCAATGTTACAATATCTAATTAGCTGTCAGCCCACAGGTGAAAAACTTCACAACATCAACAACCTCATCAAACACTGAAGTACTCCACAAAGCAAGGCACACACATTCAGTAGAAATTGTGCTTTTTTTTAAAACCAAGTCTCCCTCTGCAGGTTCACTGGGTAAAGGCACCAATCCCTGGTCCGTGCTGTGTTTCCAACGCTTCAGTAACTAAATAGTTATGGTGTATATGAGTGACTCTAATCCTTTCATGTTGCAGATTCAATTTGCTTGGATTGTTTCAAACTATCTAACAGCACAATGAAACACAGCAATTCACCCTTAAGATCTCAGCATCAGCCTTCCTCAGCTGCTGATCTAAATTGCTCTGTGGCAGCTTTGCTTTGTCCTTTGTTTTTGTTGCTGCTGAAAATGTTTTCACCGAGTTAAACTATCAAGAGCTTTCAAAATACTTTTAAGTGGTTGTGAAACATACTTGCACTTGCACATTCTGGAGAAGACATGGTGATATTTGGAGTAGGGCAGCACTTGCGGCACCACAGGGTGCATTCTGCCACTAAAAAGTGTTTTTTCAGGTGGCTAGAGCAAAATCGCTTCAATGACGATGCAGATCCAGGGCTACACGGCAAAACCATTAAAAGACAAAATGATCAACAAAAGGATTATAAACTCTTACGGCACAAGTCAACATAGGTACAGGAGTCGGCCACTCAGCCCCTCGTGCCTGCGCCGCCATTTGATAAGATCAAGGCTGATCTGTGGTCTAACTCCATGGGCCTGATTTTAGCAGGCCTGCGGGTTTCCGGCGGGTTGGGTTTCGGGTGCGTGGCCTCCGCGCCCGGTTAAATTAGTGGGTTGCCCGCGCGATCGTAGCAGGCAATCCACTAATTGGATTCACTTACCTGCTTCACCGGGGTCCACGCTGCTGGTCTGCGCGTCGGGCGGGCTGCGCATGCGCAGTACGATCTGTCAGCTGGATGCTCTCCAGTTAAAGGGGCAGTCCTCCACTGACAGATGCTGCAACCAATGGAACAAATTACAGCATGGAGCAGCCCAGGAGGAAGGCTGCTCCCAGTTTAATGATGCCTCACCCCAGGTATCATCAGATGGTTGTGAGGAGGAGGGGGAGGACAGAGATCTTCCACCCGGCGGGAGGGAGGAAGCGGCCTGCCTCCGCCATCAAGAAGGCCTGGCTCGAGGTGGCAGAGGGGGTCACCTGCGCCACCAACATATCGCCCACCTGCATACAGTGCAGGAGGCGCTCCAATGACCGCAGTAGGTCAGCCACAGTGAGAACACGTAGTCTTTCCCCTACACTCCGTCTGACACAACACTGCCCCCACCCCACATCTCCTTCGGCACCGCCAACACTACTCTGTCACATCACCCCTCATATCCACTCAAACCCCATCCTCATCTTACCTGCACCTACTCACCTCGCCAGTACTCACCCCGTCACTAACACGCAACCCAATCCTCATACAATCTCATGGCCCTATCCCATACTCACCCTCTCGTGCATCTCCCTCACGGCCAGCCTCACTCAACCTGCCACCACCTGTGCTGCAGCCACAGGGCATGCATCACATATGTGCAGTAGGCAGCGTAAGGCAAACGTGTCGTGAGCATGAAGGGGATGCACAAGGGTGTCTGAGGGTTTGCCATGGGTGTTACCTATATTGCATTTCAGAGCAAGAAACATCACACATTATATTGGCACCACCACTGCCATGTCTCCGCGAATCCTGTCTGTTGTGTCCAATAATGCCCGCTCCTGGGTATCACTATGAGGACCCACCACTGATGCCACCCATTGTGTTACTGCAGAGTAGGTGCAGGTGTATTTGCAGGGCTCTTCCGCGCAGACGACTGAGAGACATCGGCGGTGTACCCGGCTGCACCCTGGAAGGATGCGGAGGAGAAGTTGTGGAGGGCAGTGGTGACTTTGGCAGCGACAGGTAAGCAGTTGGTGCTGGGGCCAGCCAGGAGCAGCTCGGCATGAAAGAGCCTGCAGATCTCCGCGACTACATGTCGAGTGAATCTGCGCCTCCGTGTGCACTGCTGCTCGGAGAGGTCCGGGGAGCTGCGCCTCGGTCTGTGGACCCTGTGGCGAGGGTAGTGCCCTCTGCGACGCATCTCTCTCTGCGGTTGCCCTCCCTCCTGCTGTGCAGGTGGGCGTGCAACAGCACCGTGTTGGGGGGCTCCACGTCTCTGTGGCGGACGGCGTGGACTGCGAGGCTGCTGGGGCTGGTCATGCTGTTCGTCCTCCGAGGGTGTCCACGCACCACCCATCTGGCAGGTGTTGGTCTGAGGGGTTGTGCAGGGTCGGTGGGTGGTTCCTCGGACTGGGGCTGCGGTTTCGCGTCAGTCTGTCCTCTGGCTTGGCGGGGGGTGGTGGGGGGCAGGGGTTGCCCTATATGACGCGGTGGCCTCCTGCGTGGGTGAGGGCTCTCCCACCCCCACCCGTGGAGTGCACCTTGGCAGCTGCCACAGGCTGCTGGCTGCAACACGCCTGGTTGGAGGGAGACTGTTTCCCCCAGTGTGTGAAACAGTCTGCGTTGAAGGTAAAATCCCACACTTCCTGTTTTGACAGCTGATTCAGCTCATTTAATGACCTCAACAAGCAAGGTAAGTACACTCAAGTGGAACCCCGCTGGCTTTAATTGCCTGCGGGATTCCCACCAGCGGGGGCCGCGCACGCAGCCCCGCACGTCATCGGGGAACCCGGAAGTGGTCGGGATCGTGGCGCGATCCGGTCACGTGACTGGATATCGGGATTTTCGCGGCCCCCCCGCTGGAAACCAGACGGTAAAATCGAGCCCCATATACCTGCATTTGGCCCATATCCCTTAATACCTTTGGTTGCCAAAAAGCTATCTAGCTCAGATTTAAATTTAGCAATTGAGCTTGTATCAATTGCCATTTGTGGAAGAGTTTTCCAAACTTCTACCCCCCTTTGTGTGTAGAAGTGTTTTCTAATCTCGCTCCTGAAAGGTCGGGCTCTAATTTTTAGACTGTGCCCCCTACTCTAGAATCCCCAACCAGCGGAAATAGTTTCTCTCTATCCACCCTATCTGTTCCCCTTAATATCTTATAAACTTCGATCAGATCACCCCTTAACCTTCGAAACTCCAGAGAATACAACCCCAATTTGTGTAATCTCTCCTCGTAACTTAACCTTAACCCTTTCATTCAAATAACAAAGAATATACTTGTCCTCCAACCTACTGTCTGTTGCCCAATGTGGGCTGTGCCAAGAATGAAATACAGCCAGTAAGATGATGATAATTAAAATTTTATACTTCAATTTTGAACATGTTAAAAATTGAAACAGAATTTTCTTTTTAATAGTGAAAATTTTAAGTTTTATATTTTTGTGTACTTGTGTTATGGAAATAAGGTGATAATATGGTATTTGATGCACTGAGTGTAAAACTGCCATTTCCTCCCAATGCCAGAATGGAATGACTCTACTGTTTGTTTTCTTTTTGCAAAATTAAAAATCATGTTTGCTTAAAAATAAATCTATCCTAAAAGTAGGTAATATATAGGTAGGTCCAGTGACACAGAATCATAGAAATTTATGGCACAGAAGGAGGCCATTCGGCCCCATGTGTCCATACCGGCCAAAAAAGAGCTAACATACCTAATCCCACTTTCCAGTACTTGGTCTGCAGCCTTGTAGGCTATGGCACTTCAAGTGCATATCCGAGTACTTGTTAAATGTGATGAGGGTTTCTGCCTCTACCACCCTTCCAGGCAGTGAGTTCCACATCCCCACCACCCTCTGGGTGAAAAAACATTCTCCTCAGCTTCCCTCCAATCCTTCTACCAATTACCTAAAATCTATGCCCCCTAGTTATTGACCTGTCTGCGAAGGGAAATATGCCCTTCCTATCCACTCTATTTCAGCCCCTCATAATTTTATATACCTGTATTAAATCTCCCTTCAGCCTGCTTTGTTCCAAAGAAAACAACCCCAGCCTATCCAATCTATCCTCTTAGCTAAAATTCTTTAGTCCTGGCAACATCCTCGTAAATTTCCTCCGTACCCTCTCTAGTGCAATCACATCTTTCTTGTAATTTGATGACCAGAACTGTACGCAGTACTCGAGCTGTGGCCTAGCCAATGTTTTATACAGTTCTGGCATAACCTCCCTGCTCTAACCTCAGTTCTGGTCACCCTATTATAGAAAGGATATTATTAAACTAGAAAGAGTGCAGAAAAGATTTACTAGGATGCTACCGGGACTTGATGGTTTGACTTATAGGGAGAGGTTGGATAGACTGAGACTTTTTTCCCTGGAGAGTAGGAGGTTTAGGGATGATCTTATAGAAGTCTATAAAATAATGAGGGGCATAGATAAGGTAGATAGTCAAAATCTTTTCCCAAAGGTAGGGGAGTCTATAACGAGGGGGCATAGATTTAAGGTGAGAGGGGAGAGATACAAAAGGGTCCAGAGGGGCAATTTTTTCACTCAAAGGGTGGTGAGTGTCTGGAATGAGCTGCCAGAGGCGGTAGTAGAGGCGGGTACAATTTTGTCTTTTAAAAAGCATTTGGACAGTTACATGGGTAAGATGGGTATAGAGGGATATGGGCCAAGTGCAGGCAATTGGGACTAGCTTAGTGGTATAAACTGGGCGACATGGACATGTTGGGCCGAATGGCCTGTTTCCATGTTGTAAACTTCTATGATTCTCTTATATTCTATGCCTCAGCTAATAAAAGGAAAGTATCCCGTATTCCTTCTTAACCACCGTATCGACCTGTCCTATCTTCAGGGATCTGTGGACGTGTACTCCAAGGTCCCTCTGTTCCTCTACACCGCTCAGTATCCTCCCATTTATTGTGTATTCCATTAGAATACACATGTAACATAAGAATAATTGTCCCTAATTCCATAGGCAGAAAGCCACATGCCCATTTCAAGCAATTTTAACCCTACCTGCCCATTGGAAACCCGACAGGTAGACAGTTAAAATGCCCCGGTTACCGATCCGCCTGAAAGCCACCCGAACCACCCCGACCTCAAATTTTTCCTCAGACTTCTGGATGGACAGCTAAGGCCGCACTCAAAGCCAGCGGGGTCCTCCTTTAAATATGCAGATCAGAGTCCGACGACATCATTGAGCCCAAACTGTGTTTTTAAACTCAGGCCTGAGGGGGAATTCACCCCCGCTTTCCCACCTAGCTGGAGAGTCGACACCTGCCAGGAAGATGAAGAAGCCCAAATATGTAAGTGTTCTTCTTTCCTCTGTGGGGCTACGAGGAGCAGGAGTGCTCCTCCGGCCTCCACAAGTAAAGTCGCAGCCTCCTACCCCCTGGACTCCCCCCATCTTCCCTCCTGCCCTTGGCCACCTGCTTGTCCGGAAGCCAGCAGCCACATCCCAACCACTTCCTGGTCGTCCTGGCCAACACTTACCGCTCAACCAACATCACTAAAAAAAAACAGATTATCTGGTCATTATCTCATTGCTCTTTGTGGGACCTTGCTGTTCGCAAATTTGCTGCCCTGTTTCTGACATTGTAACAGTGACTTCACTTCAAAAGTACTTCATTGGCTGTAAAGTGCTTTGGAACGTCCTGAGGTCATGAAAGGCGCTATATAAATTTATTTATTTCTTACCCATCCATTCCAGGCAGGGAGTGGACCAGTGGCATGTTAATGAGCCTGGGAGTTAAAATAGCCTGGATCTAAAATTTTCTCCAGCGAGTATGTTTCACACTCTCCCTGGCCCCCCATCCAACTGAAACCCACCTGGAGTTAAAATCGGCCCTTAGGATTATTTGACACTTGTATTTCTCCGCTACAGTTGTGATAACTTCTTGACTATGCTGTTCAGAGGAGTATCTTGTAGAAACATTATTTTCTGCTAAACAGATACAGATGAAAAAAAAATCACCACACCCTAGATAAGCTCTCATATAAATGGATATGAGAGAGTCTCCAATTGATATGCACCACCTGAATACAATTAACACTAACTGATAATCATATGGATACAATTAACAATCGACCTGAAATGTTAACTGTTGCTTTCTCCACAGATGCTGCCTAACTTGCTGAGTATTTCCAGCACTTTGTTTTTATTCTACCAGTGCTGTTGTTCTGTTATGTAAATAGATACAGTGGAATTTGCATCATGACTTACTTGCACATCACAAATCCCATGATATGTTTGGACCTGTGGCCGTACATACATAACCTGTAAAGACAGGTATCACTCTGGAATGTACAATATAAACAGAGCAGTCTTGTGCAAGATATAAAATCAAGAAGTCATCAGGAGTTCAGCATTCTCATACAGACACTTAACACAACTGTGAATTATAGCTAAATGTATACAACATAAGGTAAAATATCAAACTTTTTAAAACAAATAAAAAATAACTAATAAGGAAAATATGATAACATGCCCTAGAATAAAAGAGGGTTATAGAATAATGTAAAAGAGATGAGATAGAAGGAAAATGACATTTCTTGTTGGATGATTTCTTTCAATTTGAAACTACTTCCCAGATAAAAACATTTTTTTAAAATTACAATTTCTCCAAATTTTCAGAGTTAGAAAGCACCCTGCCAGAAGTCTGCCCTGTACAGTGAGGACAATTCCCTCCAGATCCTGGATGGTAATCTTGACTCTTTGATACAATTGTAAAGCTTGAATCCTGGCTGATACAAAACATCTTAATTGTGTTGCAGCACCAGGATTGACCTCTAAGACCACAAAATATGCCACTCCCTGCAATAAAGTCCTGCTGCTAATGGACTTGTTGCATCACCCAAGTGTCTCTTTTTCAACTGATGATCTATTTCTGATGTTATAACACTCAAGTTAAATGAGGAAATGTAATACTTATGACTTACATTCTGTTACAAAACTAGACTCTGTACTGTTGTGTTCTGCACTTTCGCCATTTTGGTTCCCTCTTCAGATAGCATTGCTGACTATGACTTCTGTAACTGATCGTGGTGGGAAGCAGTATTAGAATTATTGACTGTTTGTACCAACCTCTGCCAAGAGGGCACATGAATTTTACTCCAAGACCTCCGGAAGATGCAATACGGACCAGCCATTGGAAGCAGTTCTGTATTTTGATACAGCTGCAGGTGTTCTGAACTTTAGGCTGATGGCAACTGTGCATGAGCAAGATTTTGCATGCCAATTGATCAAAAGTCACAAATGTGAATTTAAAGCTACTGTGCACGAGTGATCCCTCAAAAGGTTGTGTTTGGAACCTTATACTCCTGGATGAAGAGCTTCCCTGATGTGAAAATCACATGGCTGGCCTGTACAATTGGCCCGAGAGCTCAGCCCTCCCACAGCCAGAACAAAATGCTGCCAGCAGCACCATTTACATTTGCCTCCACAGGGTTGTACCTTAAAACACAAAGAGCAAAACCACCTCACAAGGTGATTTTCTGTGCCTCTAGAGGCATGGTTTATATTGCCGTACTTTCTCTTGCCAAAAGAGAGCATTCTCGTAAGGCAAGCACTTTGAGGTTATAATTTTAAAATAGGGTCTGCCCAAGTTAAAACGAGAGGTTGATTGCCGATATTAAAAATATATTTGTCGCATCACCCACTGATTGTTATTTGAAGATACTGCTTATAGACTTTCCCTACCAAGAATCAACTGTGCGGATTGTACAAAAGAATGTTAAAGCAGAAATAAGGAGATCCTTTGAACGACCTTGGCAATGGTAAATTGGGTAACAGACTGGTAGCGTGCCAAAGTGTTCTCATTAAACTATGCAATCTCTGTTGATAACTCCCAACAATCAGCATGATGGGTTGTAGGCAACCAGAAACCTGTCACCAGTTTTTATTTTATATAAAAAAATAAGCTTAAATGTTTCTTCTTCAGATTATTGCCCAGAGCAAAATCTAGGATCAAATTTCCTCAAGATTCCTTTTTATGCTAATTTTCTCTTTCTTTTCCCCCTCTCCTAAAGCTGCGGCATAATCGTATGGGTATTGAGTACTCTCTCTGATACCTTACCGAGATGGCTAGCCTACATTTGTGAGCCGCCTTGACAGTATGTTGACAGGCCATTCGACCATGGCAGGTATCACAGCTGAGCCCAATCCCATCCTCACCAAATGTCTACCAATGTGCACTTTCCAGCAGGGGCCAACGGGTAGTGATCAGCAGCAAGAACCTGGCTTTCCCCTTCCGATAGCTGCTGAAGACAATTCTAGCACTCCTACTGTTACCCTAGGTGATTAGCTAACTCAACACAGACCAAGAGACCAATTTTGGTGTCCTACACCATCTGTGCCTGAAAAGGACATGGACAGTATGTGATGAACCATTACATTCAGCAAAAATCAGTTCCACCTGATTTCCACCTACTTTTGGCCCTGGTCCAGTTTATGAGGAGACCTGGGTTGGAAGTTCCCATTTGAACCAAGCAAGAGCTTTATTTCAATGTGCAAAAGGGATAGTTGAAATTTACTGCTGGATTCACTGGCTGGCAGGTGTGCTGGATGCCAAGTCCAGTGCACACTCAAGAAGCTAGGTAGGAGGGCATTTAAAGGGCACATAAGTTAAAGCTTTTTTTAGGCCATTTTCTAAATTATTTTCCTGCTTGAACTTCCATGAGCCTTTGTGACAGTTGCTGTTAATAATTTTTTGCCCCCTCAGCTCCTTTTGCTTACACCAGTAAGTTTCCCAACGGGAAGCACCATTTGTAAGAAAAGCAAGGCCTACAGAGGGATAACAGGCGGCAAAATACTACCGGCCCTTGTCGGCACCCACATATCTGCAGAGAGAGATGACATTACCTCACTTTAGCAGATGTAGTGTTGGTGGGGTCTCAGCTTCCCAAAGGAAGCTGTGCCAGCAGACACAATGGCATTACAATGATAGCTGAGTGATTGTGCAGGGTGGTTCTTCAGAAGCACTCACACAACAGATCATGCTTTCGGTGGTACTGCATGAAAGGCGGCAAGCCAGGGTGATTCTAATTGGCCACCAACTGCGAATATTCCACCAACAATTTCTGCAGGCCTGGCATACCGACCTGCTAATGATCATGGGGAACTGGGTCAAGGTGATGCATAACGATGTCATCTGCTGAAAGGACATCTGTGGCTAGCATTAAAGCACAGAGCTCTGACATCCAGTGACAGTAACAGTGAGCTATGGCCCAAAACGTGGCCCCACTTCCTTTCAACTAATCTACAAAGCTGACCTATGGGAATAGTACAGTGGAATAGCACGGAGGGTCAACCTCCCCTTAAGTACCTCATGCAGCACCATTTCAAATTCAGTAATGGTAAAACAGGGTGCTGATATACTCTATGACTTGTCTAGACTCATGTCTGTATCTATGATTCCCTTTCTCTTAATTTTTGCCTGCTTCTTAGTCCCAGTTCCTTCAGCCATGGCAAAGACTGCTAATGGGTTGACTTGTCTCTTTAGGTTCTTGGATTTTTTTTTTGTCCCCCCTATTATTATACTTTGCCTTAACTGTCCCCATCCCTTCAAATTTGATTGATACACAGTTCTCCTCTCCAACGCTCTTGTCCTTCCTAGACCCATATGAGTCTGTACCTGGTGCGGTGAATAATTACATAACTGAGCTGACACAACAATTGAATACTAGATGTACTTTACCAATCAGGCAAGTTTTGCACCAGTTCACTATTTAAACTGACTTAGACCTGAAGAGGAAAACTAAACCCAAAGAATCAAGCCTAGGACCTTCTTGTCTGAACGGCAAGATTACTTTTTTTTTTGAGGTACAGCTTAAAAAATCTCATACTGGAACTACTTTTTGCACCACAAACTTACTTAGCCAAATGTAATTTCTATTCATTGATATTACAAAGCATTAAAATAACTTTTCTTTCTGGTCAGCAGGGGGAGCAGACAGTTTACCTTTAAGAGATGTATACTTCCTGTCTTGTGATACAGTTCATGTCCTGATGTGATGATTTTAAATGTATAGCTTATTGACTTCTAGAACATTTAGGTATTAATTTGGGAAACTCTCTCACAAAGTGATTCTGTTTATCCTTCTGAATAACTGTTTCTACATGAAATAACTATAAACATCTAATATGTTTAATTTAGTAGGTTTTGAATGACAAGGAGCAGGAAATGACTTTGCTTCAGATAAGTGGTAGCTGTATGCTGATTTTTGTTAAATAAACTGGTCACTGTGTAAATATTCCTAATTCCACAGAGCCCTGTATTAAACCATTTCAGAGTATCAGTCATTCTGGACTGATATAAGACATAGGGATCCACTGGCACTAGTTTCACAGCACAACAATCTATTCAGATACCAGTCGTGGACCTTTTCCAGCCTCTTCCAAACAATTGCTATGTTTTAACAAATACTTGGTGGCAACTGTGAAAAAAATGTTTTAATAAGGTGACAAGCAGTGTCTAAACAGATCAATGTCACTGACACCAATGTTATGGAGTAGGTACACTGCAATAGAGAACAGCGTCCTACACTCCAGCACCTCATTCCTCTAAAATGGAACATTGGGCTCGACTGATGCCAATTATCTTATCCATTTTTTAGCCAGGTCCTCGCAGCCCTGCAACATTATTTACACAACTATTTTTTCTTAAAAACTAACCACTTTTCCAGTACTCTTTATTACATCCCCCATAATATAGAGTTATGGTGGTTTCCAGCATTTCAATGCTGGATTAATACATCTTGAACAAAAAATGTCCACACTGGATTTTGTTTTGCCTAAACTGAGTAACTGCAGTATAATGCTGTATATCATACAAACAATGATGGATGGGAAAGGACCCTCTGGTCCATCCAGGTTGTCCCACACAATCGTGATACCTGGTGTATCACAATATATACACTCCCCACCAGACACCATGTGATCCCCTGGACGAGGCAAAAAAGAGAGATTAAAAAACCCAGGACAATTTGGGGGAAAAAAAAAATCTGGGATATTGGTCTCCGACCCTTTGGCGATCGAGACTAGTCCAGACCACCATTCTGGCCCTGATAATTCTAAGCATTACATTACCTACCTTTTGTAAGAGGTGATCTCTGCCCCAGCCAACATCTAACCTAGATCCAGCCTTGTAGAACTTGAAATTGTGATCCCTGGTCCTCCGTAACATATTTAGTTGGAACAAACTGTCAACAGAAACACAATCTATTCCTTTTGTCATCTTATAAACCTCAATCAGATCACCCCTAAGTCTACGCTTCTCAGATTCCCAGGTCTTTTAGTCTATATTGATAACTAAGATGCTTTAAGTTGAGAATTAGTCTAGTGGCCCTCCTCTGCACCCTTTCCAAAGCCTCAATATCACCCATCATATGAGACGACCAAAACGGAACATTGTATTCCAAATGAGGCCTGACCAAGATCTTGTATAAGGACAAAATAGCATGCTTTGTCTTAAAAACTTAAGAAATAGGAGCAGAAGTAGGCCATATGGCCACGAGAGCCTGCTCCGCCATTCAATAAGATGATGGATGATCTTCACCCTCAACTCCACTTTCCCACTCTATCCCCATATCTCTTGACTCCCTTACAGTCAAAAATCTATCGATCCCAGCCTTGAATATACTCAACGACTGAGCATCCACAGCCCTCTGGGGTAGAGAATTCCAAAGATTTACGACCCTCTGAGTGAAGAAATTCCTCCTCATCTCAGTCTTAAATGGCCAACCCCTTATCCTGCGCCTATGTCCCCTAGTTCTAGACTCTCCAGCCAGGGGAAACAACCTCTCAGCATCTACTCTGTCAGGTCCCCACAGAATCTTATATGTTTCAATGAGATCACCTCTCATTCTTCTAAACTCCAGAGAATATAAGCATTCTACTCAATCTAGTCAAATTGTCCTTTAAATGTACCCCAACACCCTACTTGCTCTAGCTATCACTTCACGGCATTGCTCATGAACATTTAGAGATCTATGCACTGGAACACCCAGATGTCTCTCTTTCTCCATCTGCTTTAATGCTTTTCCCTGAAGGGTGTATTTATGTTGAGCATTTGTCCTGCCCACATCATGTTTCTCAAAGGTCACAAAATATAAATTTAGAAACGTAACAAATATTGACTTTAGTTGATGGTAAAGGCAGTAAACTGTCTTCAAATAACAGAAGTGACCTTGTGTGAATTAGTGGCTGAAGCTGAAGATGTGTATGTTATTATTACAAACACAAAGAAAATTCTGTAAGCTGAAAGGCAACAGTTTACCAGGCCCAAAAATGTAAAAACCTGGATGTGTTTTCTACAATCTGAGCTTTCAAAGAGGGTATCAAACAAATCTAATTGATGGAAGAGTGCAATTTTTGTTCTGTTGTGATATTCTTTCCCATGCAATCAGTCTTAAGGAATGCAAAAGAAAGTCAACATACCCCACGAGGCAAAAACAAGAGTACTGTGCGCTTGGAGATTACAATACTGATCAGGAACTCACACAGTGGCCTAGAAAGGAATTCCAAAAAGTCCTCAACAGTTCAGATAAATGCCATGCTATTAACTAATCATGCATTTGGAAAGTATTACCATAAATTCGACGAATAAGCGGATAATCAAGGATTCCAAACAATTCATCATGCATGAAACTTGGTTAATTACTCAAGATCTCATCCTGACTCACTCTCTTCCACTCATCTCTGTCTTTTCGATTTAAGTGCCAAGAACCAAATTTACTGAAATCATCATAGTATCATAGTAATTACAGCACAGGAGGAAGCCATTCGGCCCATCGTGCCTGTGCCGGCTCTTTGAAGGCGCTGTCCAATTAGTCCCAGTTCCCTGCTCTTTCCACATAGCCCTGTAAATTTTTTCCATTCAAGTATTTATCTAATTCCCTTTTGAAAGTTACTGTTGAATCTGATTCCACCACCCTTTCAGGCAATGCATTCCAAATCATTACAATTCATTGCGTAAAAAAATATTTCCTCATGTCGCCTCTGGTTCTTTTGCCAATCACCTTAAATCTTTGTCTTCTGGTTATTGACCCTTCTGCCACTGGAAACAGTTTCTCCTTATTTACTCTAGCAAAACAATTCATGATTTTGAACACCTCTATCAAATTTACCCTTAACCTTCTCTGTTCTAAGGAAAAAAACCCAGCTTCTCCAGTCTCTCCACATAACTGAAGTCCTTCATCCCTGGCACCATTCGAGCAAATCTCTTCTGCACCCTCTCTAAGGCCTTGACATCCTTCCTAAAGTGTGATGCCTAGAATTGAGCACAATACTGCAGCTGAGACCTAACCAGAGTTTTATAAAGGTTTAGCATAACTTCCTTGCTTTTGTACTCTATGCCTCTATTAATAAAGCCCAGGATCCCATATGCTTTTTTTTAAAAAAAGACTTATCAACTTGTCTTGCCACCTTCAAAGATTTGTGCATGCGCACCCCCAGGTCTCTCTGTTCCTGCACCCGCTTTAAAATTGTACCATTTAGTTTATATTGCCTCTCCTCATTCTTCCTACCAAAATACACCACTTCACACTTCTCTGCGTTAAATTTCATCTGCCATGTGTCTGCCCATTTCACCAGTCTGTCTATGTCCTCCTGAAGTCTGTTACTATCCTCCACATTGTTTACGACATTTCCAAGTTGCGTGTGATCTGCAAACTTTGAAATTATACCCTCTGTATCCAAGTCCAGGACATTAATATATATATCAAAAAGAGCAGTGGTCCTTATGCCGACCCTTGGGGAACACCACTATATACTTCCCTCCAATCTGGAAAACAACCTTTCACCACTACGCTCTGCTTTCTGTCCCATAGCCAACTTTGTATCCATGTTGCCACTATCCCTTCAATCCCACGGGCTTTAATTTTGCTAACAAGTCTATTATGTGGTACTTTAACAAATGCCTTTTGAAAGTCCATACACACATCAATCGCACTACCCTCATCAATCCTCTGCGTTACTTCATCAATTAACTCAATCAAGTTAGTCAAACACTATTTTCCTTTAACAAATCTGTGCTGACTGTCATTTATTGCGTTTGCAAGTGCCAATTAATTGTGTCCCGGATTACCGTCTCTACAAGTTTCCCACTGCCGACATTAGGCTGACTGGCCTAATGAATGAATGATATTTAACAATTGTTAAATCTTAAAATCCATGGCTGCTAATTAAAAATGCTAAATGCACAATCGTACTAAGGAAAAGAGGAATTTAATCTGCAAGAACTGTAATTAAGCCTTTTGGACTGTGTAGTCTAGATTTTCTCTTGCCTTCGCACATTGTAGAGTCACGAATCAGGTGGATGGTAGTGAAAAATATGCAGAAGTTCTGTCCTGCCAGAATTTCACCCACTTTACATTACAGCAAAGTTTATAGGTCATGAGGGCTAGCGACATTAGAAGTGCCTCTCAAGCAGATACGTGGCGGAGGGGATGAGTGGATGTAGTGAGGGGAGGGGGAGAGGGTCAAAGTACAAAGGACAGGGTAAGTGGCATGAGGAGCAAGACTGTGTGTGTGTGTGTGTGTGTGTGTGTGTGTGTGTTGAAAGGCCCTGAAGGAGAGGGTGCGCGCTATAATGAAAGTTGGTGAGTACACTATTCACACTAGAAGAGAACCGCAGAGCGAAGCAGGTGACTCCAGACTGGCCACAGCAGATGCCATAACTTATTGAGGGCTGACGTGGGGTGGGGGGCAAATAAGATGAATTGGGAGGGAGTGTATATGATCTCGTGCAGGAGGGGTAAAGCTAGTAAGTAAGCTCCAACTACCCACTCGTAGTTAGCAACTCGGGCAGGACAGTCTCTATAATTTCTTCAGCAGGGAAAATATGTACGGCTTAACAGCCAGGCAGCTTTGTTGAGAACCTCTGTCAAAATGCATGGAGACTCCGATAGGCTGCATTAGAGGGCGACAGTTCGTAAACAATTTTGATAAAATTAAGTAATTGACATTTGAATTTTGTTAAGAGAATTAATACAGTTCACAATACACTTATCCATACCTTCTGTTCTATGAGTAAATACATTATTGCAGAGTTATAGTGCTGGGTTTAGTGCTAACATTATGTGACAAGTCTTTTAACATTATAAATGTTAATTACCTTGTCACCTAGAAGCATATTGCATGCTGCAGATAAATGTTGACACTTTTAAAATAGATTTTGCCATAGTCAAAGCCTGACACAGGAGTTTTCAATACATTTTGGAATGGAATGTTACAATCCACTCAATGTTTTTAATATAGAATAGACTTACTCCCTGTTTGGAATTCAATGCAATTAAATTATTAATGGGTAGCTTGGAGTGGATTAAAGATAGTAATCTACTTCAGTAAATTAAGATGCTATGTGGATCCAGAATCAAATTACAATTTAAAGCAAAAATTTGTATTTACAATATACTAGCACATCTCCCATCGCATTGCTCACAGTGAGCTGGAGGATATTGTTTTATAACAATTGGATGTTATGTTGTGTAATACACAATGCATTATCAGCACTGCTGATGTACATTTGACTGAATAAGTCAAACTCTGTTTTATTACATGATAGTCTTTTATTTCACTGGTGTTTTAACAAGTGAATTCTGAAACTCTTCATTTTTCTATGAAAACTGTAAAATCAGTGGCCTTGATTATTCTTATGTTCACAAGAGTGTAATGTGGCATTTTCCTCAACAGCAAAGTCTTCGATAATACCAGCAGTGGAGGGGGGGGGGGGTTTGGGGAAGAGTCCAGCACGTGAGTGCAAAAGACAAGGCTGAAGCGTTTGCAACCATCTTCAGCCAGAAGTGCCGAGTAAATGATGCATCTCGGCCTCCTCCCGATATCCCCACCATCACAGAAGCCAGTCTTCAGCCAATTTGATTCACTCCACGTGATATTAAGAAACGGCTGAGCGCACTGGGTATAACAAATGCTATGGGCCCTGATAACATCCTGGCTGTAGCGCTGAAGACTTGTGCTCCAGAACTAGCTGCGCCTCTAGCCAAACTGTTCCAGTACAGCTACAAGACTGGCATCTACCCGACAATGTGGAAAATTACCCAGATATGTCCTGTCCACAAAAAGCAGGACAAATCCAATCCGGCCAATTGCCGCCCCATCAGTCTACTCTCAATCATCAGCAAAGTGATGGAACATGTCGTCTACAGTGCTATCAAGGGGCACATACTCACCAATAACCTGCTCACTGATGCTCAGTTTGGGTTCCACCAGGACCTCTGGGCTCCAGACCTCATTATTGCCTTGGTCCAAACATGGACAAAAGAGCTGAATTCCACAGGTGAGAGTGACTGCCCTTGACATCAAGGCAGCATTTGACCGAGTGTGGCACCAAGGAGCCCTAGTAAAATTGAAGTCAATGGGAATCAGGGGAAAAACTATCCAGTGGCTGGAGTCATACCTAGCACAAAGGAAGATGGTAGTGGTTGTTGGAGGCCAATTATCTCAGCCCCAAGACATTGTTGCAGGAGTTCCTCAGGGCAGTGTCCTAGGCCCATCCATCTTCAGCTGCTTCATCAATGAACTTCCCTCCATTATAAAGTCAGAAATGGGGATGTTCGCTGATGATTGCACAGTGTTCAGTTCCATTCGCAACCCCTCAGATAATGATACAGTCCGAGCCCGCATGCAGCACGACCTGAACAACATCCAGGCTTGGGCTGATATGTGGCAAGTAACATTCGCGCCAGACAAGTGCCAGACAATGACCACCTCCCCTTGACATTCAACGGCATTACCATCGCCGAATCCAGCACCATCAACATCCTGGGGGTCACCACTGACCAGAAACTTAACTGGACCAGCCACATAAATACTGTAGCTACAAGAGCAGGTCAGAGGATGGGTATTCTGCGGCGAGTGACTCACCTCCAGACTCCACATAGCCTTTTAGGAACATAGGAACAGGAGTAGGCCATTCAGCCCCTCGTGCCTGCTCCGCCATTTGATAAGATCATGGCTGATCTGTGATCGAGCTCCATATACCTGCCTTTGGCCCATATCTCTTAATACCTTTGGTTGCCAAAAATCTATCTATCTCACATTTAAATTTAGCAATTGAGCTAGTATCAATTGCCGTTTGCCGTTTCACCATCTACAAGGCACAAGTCAGGAGTGTGATGGAATACTCTCCACTTGCTTGGATGAGTGCAGCTCCAACAACACTCAAGAAGCTCGACAGCATCCAGGACAAAGCAGCCCGCTTGATTGGCACCCCATCCACCACCCTAAACATTCACTCCCTTCACCACCGGCGCACCGTGGCTGCAGTGTGTACCATCCACTGGATGCACTGCAGCAACTCGCCAAGGCTTCTTCGACAGCACCTCCCAAACCCATGACCTCTACTACCTAGAAGGACAAGGGCAGAAGACACATGGGAACAACACCACCTGCACGTTCCCCACCAAGTCACACACCATCCCGACTTAGAAATACATCATTGCTCCCTCATCGTCGCTGGGTCAAAATCCTGGAACTCCCTACCTGTGGGAGAACCTTCACCATACGGACTGCAGCGGTTCAAGAAGGCGGTTAACTACCACCTTCTCAAGGGCAATTAGGGATGGGCAATAAATGCTGGCCTTGCCAGCGACGCCCACATCCCATGAACGAATAAAAAAAAACTTTTATAAAACACTGGTTAAGCCTCAGCTGAAGTATTTTGTTCAATTCTGGGCACCACACCTTAGGAAGGTGTGACAAGGCCTTGGAGAGGGTGCAGAAGAGATTTACTAGAATGGCAGCAGGGATAACGGACTTCAGTTCTGTCGAGAGACTAGAGAAACTGTGGTTGTTCTCCTTAGAACAGAGAAGGTTAAGGGGAAATTTGATAGAGGGGTTCAAAATCATGAATGGTTTTGAGAGAGTAAATATGGAGAATCTGTCTCCAGTGGCAGAAGGGTCAGTAACCAGAGGACACAGATTTACAGTGAGAGGCAAAAGAGCCAGAGGTGACAAGAGGAAACATTTTTTTTTAAACACAGCAACTTGTAATGATCTGGAATGCACTGCCTGAAAGTTTGGTGGAAGCAGATTCAATAGTAACTTTCAAAAGGGAATTGGATAAATGCTTGAATGTAAAAAATTTACAGGTCAACAGGGAAAGAGCAGGGGAATGGGACTAATTGGAAAGCTCTTTCAAAGAGCCGCACAGGCACGATGGGCCGAATGGCCTCCTCCTTTGCTGTACCCACCTTGATATCCATTTCCTCTTAATTGAAAACACTGCGAAGTCTTCCTGCACATGAGGAAGGAGCACTACATAAATACGAGTTGTTCTTTTCAGCTTTTCCAATAAGAGAGGAAATCCTGAACATAACAAACCAGACTTATTTTCATTGATTTTGAAATTAATTTTTAAGATGGTGAAAACCTGAGCCTGTTGTAATAATTTTAAGGATAGTAGCTTTGAAGATTTTAAGCAGATTTTCTCAACCTTACACAAAGATTCAGCTTTTCAATTTACCGGAACTGAATAGATCACACCAGACTCTTAGTTCCCCCACCCTGTTGCAATAGAAAACTTGACAATTTTAAACTTAACTACAGTCTGACCACATAACACCATTTGACAGTACTCACTGTCAGAAGCTCAATAAAGTGCAGTGTCTTGGTGTACTTGTCCACTAAATTACAATGTAGTAGGATCCAGGTTGCTGGACTGATTTACTGCACCAGTGGGCTCTCAAGTATTCCTAGAATGACACTTTCAAGGCTCTCCAAAAAATACTTGTGTGTCTTTCTGTCGTTGCTAGAGGAAGTATGCACATAATACAGCATTTCATTGCAGATTGATCATTTCTGCACCTTAACGGCTCTACTTCAAAAAGTAAGGACTGGTCATTTAGATAAAATGGATATGGTTTTGCCCTTATCTTTAGTGAACTTTGTTTTCTGTTAAATATTAATGCGATATTTATCTTTAGTTGGCAGAACTTCCCTTGTTTAATAGAGAGAATAAATGGGTAACCATAGGCGAGTTAGTCTAACCTCAATTGTGGCAAACTTTTACAGCCCGGTTTTAACTCAGTGCGTAAGTAGGGCGTTTGGGGATCGAGGCAGGCAGCAAACCATCTCCCCAACGAGATTTTGACTCCTGGGCCTCGTTTAAATAATGGAACTTGGACTGCCACCTAAATGCGGTGGGAATCGCTATTAGATCAGCAGCAGGTTGCCACCAGGGACCTGAAGGAACAGTGCCCGACATAAGGTAAGTGGTTGAGGGAAGGGGGAGAGTGGGGGTGTCCTGAGGAGGCATCATGGTTGAGGGATCATGAGGGAAGCCCGAGGAAGGAAATGCCCACGGTCTCCTTGTGTAGCCCAGAGAAGCATTCCTGCAGCTGGGAGTACGCAACTTCAATTTTAAGCACCTGCCCACCCATTCCCACTGGGTAGGTAGGGTTAAAAATTGGCTTTTTAGAATCCACAATTTGAGATAAAATTAATGACCATTTAAAAAATGCATAGTTTTACAAACTGGGTCTGCCATACATACCTTCTCAAGTACAGAGGTGTCAGCTGCTCCCTTAAGCAGTCTCAGCCTGATACTTTTGTGGGAGTGAGCTCACATTGCCTTATATCTGCACGTATGATGACAGCAGTACCCCCTTGTGACCTGAACCGGATATGTCTATCCTTTACACATGGACTTTTCCACCTCCTCAAAGACAGTCCAAGCAAACACTTGGTGAAATGAGGCCAGTGTATGAATCATTCAACTGCTTTATTTCACAGTATGGTGAATGTATAAAATAGCTGTTATGATTGGACTCACTTAATTCAATCCATAGACCTTACCTTTGCATAATAAGACATAATAAATAACATGCCATGTTAGCCTCACTTGGCTTAAACAAAATGGCTTCTAACTATCCTCCAGCATTTCTAACCTCTTCACTCAGTAAAAACCCTCACAGCTTTCCCTTTAACAAATATGACTACACTTGCAGTCGTCTTGTTTCAAAAAGCCTCTCCTGGCGTCCCCAATTTCTATTTTTTTTAAATCTCCTTCTGGTCACAGACAAGAATCAATGGGCTTTCCAATACAATATCAATAAGGTGTGTTTTGATTACCTGAGGTAGCTAATGAATTATTTATTGTTATATCTCTGGGGAAAACAACTTCCATTTAGCATATTAGACACCTTTCACCGAGATACCATTTTTAACTTGTGAAAATTTACTTTGCTTAAAAAACATTACATGTAACTCTTTCCAATCCTTTGTGGAAAATTGGCCAAAAACACCAGAAACGTGACATGACACAATCAAGGACAGCCAGTGTGGGTTTGTTAAATGTTTGATAAATTTAAGAAGCGTTTTTGGAAGAAGTGACCAATTGAATAGATAAATGGCATACAGTAGATGTAATCTGTATGGATTTTCAGAAGGTGTTTCAAAAGAGGCTTGTTAGAAAAATTCAGGTATATGGAAGAAGAGGAAATGTAGCAGCTTGAATAGAAAGGTGGTTAACAGATGGGAAACGAATTTGACGAATGGGAAACAAATACTTAGGGTAAATGGGTATTGCTCAAACGGGAGTAGGGTTGGAAGTGGTGTACCCCAAGAGTAAGTGCTATGTCGCCTTTTGTTCTCTCTCTCTCTACATATTCAATCACCAAAATCATTGGCCCAATAAAGTATTTTACATTATATGTAAAATCACAGAAACAGGCCCTTTGGCCCAACTGGTCTCTAACGGTGTTTATGCTCTACACGAGCTGCCTCCCACCCTACTTCATCTAATCCTATCAGCATATCCTTCTATTCCTTTCTCCCTCATGTACATATCAAGCTTCCCCTTAAATGAATCTATGCTATTTGCCTCAACTACTCCTTGTGGTAGCACATTCCACATTCTAACCACTCTCTGGGTAAATAAGTTTCTCCTGAATTTCCTATTGGATTTATTAGTGACTATCTTCTATTTATGACCTCTAGTTTTGGACTCCCCCATAAGTGAAAACACGTTCTCTACGTCTACCCTATCAAACCCCTCCATAATTGTAAAGACCTCTATTAGGTTACCCCTACATTGCATAACGTGTACTTTTTCGCTTAGATTCAACAACACCAGCAGAGATTGGATATATATCTACATATTATTAAAAGTCTTGCATATGTACATAATTCTTGTTGTCATGATTTCTGATAAGATTTTATACTTGAAATTGTCTATGTAAATATTTATAATGGGAATTTCCAATGTAAACACTTGGCTATCACTGTGTAGTTGCAGGCCTCCCACTCTTTGGGCCTTGTTCCTTCACTGGCTCCTTGGTACACACTCGAAACATGATAACCTGTCTTTTTTATTTACTGATATTGCCTATGTATTTCTAGCATTTTCTGCTTTTATTAGAACCGTAAGGGCGTCAATACTAAAGTTGTAAATGTTAAATTAGATGTTGATCTAATCCTGGAAAGAATTAAGCGTCTCAAATCTGATTGAGCTGCTGGTCCAGACAGCATTAAATTACCCCTACAGTATATTAAGATAGAAGTGATACAAGATGAAAGAAGGCATCCTAGGGAGATCAGCAGGAACCAGAAATGGAATGACCTGTAAGAGATGGTCAAATTAAAATCAACCCTCATAACAATATCCTTGTAAGACATACAAGGCTTACACACATTCTAGTATAGCCATGTGTAGATAGTTAGTACCATTAAACTAGATCAAGCTCAGGGCCTGTTGAAACTGGAGAACAAAGATTGAGATGATGGGCCATGATTCTTGGACAGATAACTCTTAACGAGCATTGGACAGCCTATCAGGGCACCCAACTCCCACCAATCTCAAGCAGCAGCACCCTCATTTCACCATCGATAAGCAGGGGTTTTGGCTGCTGTGCCATGTCATCATTTGCTCACATACTCTATTTCCTACACTAACATATTTTTCCTTTCCTTACATTTATCAGCTACTCCTTTCGCCCATTAATGCCTTTGGAAAGGATGAAAAATACGTAGAAAATATTTGCAGCCTTAAGAAATGCTGAAACAATTTTTGGCTACATCTCTTTAAATGCAGTGTTGCTGACTTGCACAATTTCCTGCCCCTCCCTTGGGTGAGCTTTCAGCATTACTATGGACCAGGGGCTCACTTGAACATTTAATCAGGGTTTGTCATAGGAATTTTTGTGACATCATCCGGGTGCCAATTTAGCAAGTGCTATGCTGCTCATTGATATCAAATTATATTGTAATGATTCAATGGCAGTGTCAGCCATTTTTAAGTTGTGTGTGTAATTATTATGGACACATGAAGAATCCAACAAGTATGGCCAACAGTGTGCTCCCTGGCTTGAAATAGGATCACACTAAACATCACAACCATGCTCCAAAATCCAGACCACCTATGAAAAATGTCAGAGATTAGCCGGTATACAAATGAAACCAGTAAACACTGAATGGATCTCTTTTGCTGCACACATTTTTTAAAAATAAAAACTAATATTCAACAACAAAGCAGAGATTTCTAAATGGAATTATCCCAAAGTATTTAGCATTGACTAAAAAACTTTAAGGTGAATGGAGTCTACATATTAACAAATGAATATGTGCATGCTAAACAGCAGAAGCAACATGTTATAGACAAAGCTAAACGATTCCACAACCAACGGATCAGATCAAAGCTCTGCAGTCCTGCCACATCCAGTCGTGAATGGTGGTGGACAATTAAACAACTAACGGGAGCAGGAGGCACTGTGCCATCATTGAGGATGGGGATGTTCAGAGTCCAGCACGTAAGTGCAAAAGACAAGGCTGAAGCATTTGTAACGATCTTCAGCCAGAAGTGCCGAGTGGATGAACCATTTTGGCCTCCTCCTGATATCCCCACCATCACAGAAGTCAGTCTTCAGCCAATTCAATTCACTCTACGTGATATCAAGAAACGGCTGAGTGCACTAGATACAGCAAAGCCAATGGGCCACGACAACATCCTGGCTGTAGTGCTGAAGGCTTGTGCTCCAGAACTAGTTGAGCCTTTAGCCAAGCTGTTCCAGTACAGCTACAACACTGGCATCTACCCGACAATGTGGAAAATTGCCCAGGTATGTCCTGTCCACAAAAAGCAGAACAAATCCAATCCGGCCAATTGCCGTCCCATCAGTCTACTCTCAATCATCAGCAAAGTGATGGAAGGTGTCGTCGACAGTGCTATCAAGCGGCACTTACTCACCAATAACCTACACACCAATGCTTAGTTTGGGTTCCGCCAGGACCACTCGGCTCCAGGCCTCATTACAGCCTTGGTCCAAACATGGACAAAAGAGCTGAATTCTAGGTGAGGTGAGTGTGACTGCCCTTGACATCAAAGGCAGCATTTGACCGAGTGTGGCACAAAGGAGCCCTAGTAAAATTGAAGTCAATGGGAATAAGGGGGAAAAAAATCTCTAGTGGCTGGAGTCATACCAAGCACAAAGGAAGATGGTTGTGGTTGTTGGAGGCCAATCATCTCAGCCTCAGGACATTGTTGCAGGAGTTCCTCAGGGCAGTGTCCTAGGTCCAATCATCTTCAGCTGCTTCATCAATGGCCTTCCCTCCATCAAAAGGTCAGAAATGGGGATGTTCGCTGATGATTGCACAGTATTCAGTTCCATTCGCAACCCCTCAGATAATGAAGCAGTCCATGCCCGCATGCAGCAAGAGCTGGACAACATCCAGGCTTGGGCTGATAAGTGGCAAGTAACATTCGCGCCAGACAAGTGCCAGGCAATGACCATCTCCAACAAGAGAGAGTCTAATCACCTTGCTTTGACACTCAACGGCATTACCATCGCCGTATCCCCCACCATCAACATCCTGGGGGTCATCATTGACCAGAAACTTAACTGGACCAGCCACATAAATACTATGGCTACAAGAGCAGGTCAGAGGCTGGGTATTCTACAGCAAGTAACTCACCGCCTGACTCCCCAAAGCCTTTCCACCATCTACAAGGCACAAGTCAGGAGTGTGATGGAATACTCTCCACTTGCCTTTGTGAGTGCCTTCACTGAGAACCATATCAATTCAGTTGATCAATGGTGCTAGTAATTCCAATCAACATCATTGTGCAACAACACTCAAGAAGCTCAACACCATCCAGGACAAAGCAGCCCGCTTGGTTGGCACCCCATCCACCACCCTAAACTTTCACTCCCTTCACCACCGGTCCATCGTGGCTGCAGTGTGTACCATCCACAGGATGCACTGCAGCAACTCATCAAGGCTTCTTCGACAGCACCTCCCAAACCCGCAACCTCTACCACCTAGAAGGACAAGGGCAGCAGGCACATGGGAACAACACCACCTGCACGTTCCCCTCCAAGTCACACACCATCCCGACTTGGAAATATATCGCCGTTCCTTCATCGTCGCTGGGTCAAAATCCTGGCACTCCCTGCCTAACAGCACTATGGGAGAACCTTCACCACATGGACTGCAGCGGTTCAAGGCCACAGCTCACCACCACCTTCTCAAGGGCAATTAGGGATGGGCAATAAATGCTGGACTTGCAGCGACGCCCACATCCCATGAACGAATAAAAAAAGATAAATGTTGCTACAGCAGTGAAAAAATTGAGCTGTTTTTCATGTCATCAATAACAAATCATTATACAACATGTTTACAGTAACCACTTACTGCACAATTTATATATGGAGCCATTCAAGGACTGTAACATTTAGATAGTTAAGCAGTATTTTAATCCATTGCACAGCAAAATCTTCACTACATACAGTATTTAGCACCAAGTACAACAGATGCTTCCTTATAATTCAGATGAAAAATGTCACCAATTTATATACTATATATTACAGAATAGAATAACCACCTTTTCCTGTCACGTCAAAATTAACTGCAATTGCAAACAATAGTTCAAAATGATTGTGATAAACTCTAATGTTGAGCCAAAATCTGAATCAACTGAAAATTTTTCCATTTGAGAAATAAAATGTGAGAAGAAAAACAGAATTCTGTCTCTGTTTGGATAATTCTGGCATGTGTTTTTTAGATAAGCATCCCATGTATATGACCTTTCATCAATATTCCATCAATCTGAAACGTTAACTCTGATTCTTTCTCCACAGATGCTGACTGACTTGCTGAATATTTCCAGCATTTTCTGTTTTTATCCCGAGTATATACTGGATAACTTTTCTCACTCTTGTCATAATGCCATTTAGAGAAGAGAGTCACAATGAAAGCTGATGGAACAAGTGAAAAAAGGTGTAATGCATGTTAACATGGGCATTCTCCATGTCATAATGCAAATAGGGCAAAAAAATTATTTTACCTCCATTTTCTATGAAAATTTGGCTTGAGATGTTGAATATAAATAAATGCTTCTACTAACGAAATAATAGAATGTTTTAACATCAGTAGAACAGCACAACAAGATGCATACTGCATTGGTATTTAGAGTTCCTCTCTGCGATTTCTGACATGGTAGATTGCTGATATGAGCCATACTATGTGGGGACAAGTGAAGGCAAAATGCATCCTTATAGGTAACAAGAACTAATCAATTCGGACAGACTGTTGTTGCTGGCCGGTAATAGATTTCTTCTCCACCCACTTAGCCAGGTTTGCGGTCCAGGCAAATTATAAGAGTTAGAAATATAACAACAATCAGGCTGGGTGGGGGGTAAAATGTTAAAAGTGAACACTCAAATATAATTTAATTTTGAATGTTGTTTTTTTTAAAAAAGCCAGTTCCCATGAATTAGAAGAATCTCATTTCTTATCCCCCATTCATACTGCATATTTGATATTGACACAGTATAATCTCTTGCCAGCATATATCATAATATAAAAATTGGCAGTTTGATACCAGTGGCAAGTCCAGCTGAAATAAACAGTCCTATACCATTAGCTTTGTGCTTCAGAAAACAGTTCTGCTAATTTGTCGTGTAGCTCTGTTGTTATAGAAACAGCCTTGTTAAAGCTGGTATTAACAGCAGCCACAGTGGAAGAGTCAGCAAAAAGACATGGCAAAAATCTCTCTCAGAAAATCAAATGCATGGCTTTGGATTTCATTAAAAGGGAGCAATACTCCGGAGGAAGCATTTCATAATTAAGTGCTTTTCTCAGGAACACTGAGGGAAAAGTTATGGAAAATGCCTCCTTACTAAGGAGAAATAATTTGCTTGCTTTTTTCTGTTTAAAAAAACTCAGGACATCCACCATATTGAATTTTCAAGCCAGAAATATCCATTTGTTGGATAGATCCAATCTGTCCATCTCCATAAAGTGTCATTTATCAGCATTCACTGTGCTGGATGCAGATCCTGGCACTAAAATGTAAATATAAGGTTCAATACTGGCTACTATTGAATTTTTGCTAATACTGAGCTTTTCCATTAGATTCTAGGTCATCTCAACCAACCAATTGTGTAGCTCCATGGAGACCCAGGAGTAAGAAAAAAAATGTTAAAAGGAAAAAAAAATGTGCACTTATCTACCTTTAGCCTGAGAAGCAATTTAATTTTCTAGTAATATCTATGCATCAGTTTATACATAAAGTACCAGTTGCATATTTTTCCACACAGGTTCATTTTCAAGGTTACTCAATAGCCTGTTAATCTGGTTTTTTTGCTTTCTGTTTGATTGTGGTTTCTTTCAGGGCAGTGTCCTTGGCCCAACCATCTTCAGCTGCTTCATCAATGACCTTCCCTCCATCATAAGGTCAGAAATGGGGATGTTCGCTGATGACTGCACAGTGTTCAGTTCCATTCGCAACCCCTCAGATAATGAAGCAGTCCGAGCCTGCATGCAGCAAGACCTGGACAACATCCAGGCTTGGGCTCATAAGTGGCAAGTAACATTCGCGCCAGATAAGTGCCAGGCAATGACCATCTCCAACAAGAGAGAGTCTAACCACCTCCCCTTGACATTCAACGGCATTACCATCGCCGAATCCCCCACCATCAACATCCTGGGGGTCACCATTGACCAGAAACTTAACTGGACCAGCCATATAAATACTGTGGCTACGAGAGCAGGTCAGAGGCTGGGTATTCTGCGGCGAGTGACTCACCTCCTGACTCCCCAAAGCCTTTCCACTATCTACAAGGCACAAGTCAGGAGTGTGATGGAATACTCTCCACTTGCCTGGATGAGTGCAGCTCCAACAACACTCAAGAAGCTCGACACCATCCAAGATAAAGCAGCCCGCTTGATTGGCACCCCATCCACCACCCTAAACATTCACTCCCTTCACCACCGGCGCACAGTGGCTGCAGTGTGTACCATCCACAGGATGCACTGCAGCAACTCGCCAAGGCTTCTTCGACAGCACCTCCCAAACCCGGGACCTCCACCACCTAGAAGGACAAGGGCAGCAGGCACATGGGAACAACACCACCTGCACGTTCCCCTCCAAGTCACACACCATCCCGACTTGGAAATATATCGCCGTTCCTTCATTGTCGCTGGGTCAAAATCCTGGAACTCCCTTCCTAACAGCACTGTGGGAGAACCGTCACCACATGGACTGCAGCGGTTCAAGAAGGCGGCTCACCACCACCTTCTCGAGGGCAATTAGGGATGGGCAATAAATGCCGGCCTTGCCAGCGACGCCCACAGCCCACTAATAAATGTCCTTGGGAAAAAAGAGAGAAAATTTGATGTTTTGATATTTGCTTTTATATCATTCAGCATCTAGGGATCAGGTTATCCTCTGGTTCTGGCCATTGATGCTAAACAATTCAAACACTTTAACTGACTAGGAGGGGAAATGCACTGGATGAACCACCAAACACGAGTGAGCTGGAGCAAGTGGGGGTGAAGATATGGAGGAAGACAATGCTGACTGGAGGGTCAGGAGACTTCACCCCTCAGTTGAACAGCATGGATATTCACATCTTTTAAAAAGATGTACAAATGGTAACAGCTTTGTCTATGTTTCAATATTGTCACTCCTGCAACATTAAGAACCAAAAGGCAGAATTAGCTCAGTTTTGCAATTTGTCCCTTTCAAATGTGAGAAAAAGAGCCCTATTCACATACTCAGGCAAAGTCATGCTATTATTAGTGCTCTTTTCTGGACAATCATAACATGGAATATAAAAAAAATGGTACTGGAAGATATGGAAAGCAGAGTTAAGAGTTCAGCTATTACAATGCGTTTATTTTAAGAACATGTATGTTTTTTAGATCAGTTAAATTCTTTAAAAATTAATGAGTGATTACCTTTTACAGCTAATCCTGGGTGCCCCAATAACAAAATGGTTACTAAATTAGGTTTGTTTCGTGCCGGAGGTCCTGGTGAACCTTGATTCACAGAAATTATTGTGGAATTTACATGTATACTTGGATGTCCAAAATACAAGAGGCAAAATGCATGGGGATTAACAAGTTGCAAATAGAGAATTAAAAGATTGGTGACGATTGATGTCATTCGGATTCAGAACCCCAGGGGCTAGAGTTTCACCTGGGTGAAAGCTCAAGTAGAATAACGGCAGGGCACCATTCATGCCTATCTGAAAGCAACTGGTCTGACCTACCACATTTTCTAGGGTCAACCTAATTTTAGTAATCATGACAAGTCCCCGGCAGTAGTAGCACCTCCTTTTGATAACACACCATTTTCAGGAGTAAGAAATTTCCTGCTGTTACAGCTGCAGTAGCAGCCGCAGCACCACCACCATTATCATCAAGTGATTCACAAGGGTTTAAAACAACTGGAGACTGAGAAATGGAGGAGAAAGGATTAAGGGTAGTGACCGAAAGTATAATGGTGCTGATGACAGCTGCGTGCAAAAAGCAGTTATGTACAATGTGAGGCTTTTAGTGGGGTGAATAACTTTATGGCACTAAGTGAAGAAACATTTCCTGTTGAAGAATGAGGATGCAAAGGTCACTGTATAGCCTTTTGGCCACTGATGCTAAGCAATTCAAACACTAACTGAGTATGAGGGGAAATACACTGAATGAACCACTGAACACAAGTGATCTGGAGAAAATGGGGATGAAGATGTGGAGGAAGACAATACTGACTGGAGGGTCAAGAGACTTCACCCCTGAGTTGAACAGAATGGATATTCACATCTCAGGGGTCCTGCTTTTAAAAATAAACTAAGAGCACCAAGCAGATTTGCAGGTACTGGGGAATGTTTCAGATAGCGTGCTATAGATGGCGGGTCAAGTGGAGGAACTAACCATCCACATATGTGGTACTTTTACAGATGGCTTTGCAACACTACAGTCCACCTAAAACATATAGCCCTCAGAGAGGCCCTAATGGAATTCTGTGCTGTCTTCATGGATGCAGCTATAGAGGCCTGGTGTAACTCAGTGGTGAAGGGCTGTTTCTTCTGACCTTGAAATTATTGGAGCTGGGTACAGACAACCATCTCACAGGGCTTCACTGATCTCATTGGTATCACTAGTTCTGGTTACCCATGCAAAAGCAATACCCAATACTAATTGCATGGCAGGCATGGGCATGTATGATGCTTCTTCCTCAGGATCACAGGATATTGCAGGCCCTCTAGCCAGCTTACACAAATGCCTGCACATGTACCTGAAAGGATGCAGGTCCAGGCTGTCTGTGCAGCTACACAAGAGATGCAACCTACAATAGGTCAAGATATTGGCACAGTGGGACATGGGTCACCTCCCAAACTTCCCACACACTGTGAAGCATGTAGAACAAGCACAAGATTAGGTTTAAGAGCTCCCACTTCACGCAGTTACACCAAGGGGAAGCACAAAACACAGAGAATGCATGGTCTTAATTAAAATTATATTGACCTAAAGTTGTTCTGCGTGCAAACATTGTCCTTGGCAAAGTTTGGAAGTAGGGTTGATTGGTGGCATGAATAGGAAGAGAGAGTTAATGAATATGGAAAATTGCAAATTTGTGATAGGAAGGAAGAAGACATGCGCAGGACTGTTAATGCAGCGGCCTTTTACAGTATTTAAGAGATCTCCTAAATCAGGTAAGCACGAATTTCTCTTGCAGTCGGCAATGGCTTTCCCCCCACATGTTCTTGAAGTTGCTGCTGCTGATCTCCTTGCTAATGATCTTGTTCCCCAGGAGTACCTTTATCCACTTTGCATGCAAAATTGTGCAGAAAATGAAGAGAGTAAAGTCTCCCATGTTATGGAAAGTTCCACCAGAGCTATGGTAGGAGACCGACAGATCCCTTACAGATTTTCAGCCCCTATGAGATTTTTGGGAGTTCTAAAAGCTATTACCAGGTAAAACAATATTCCAGTTGGTGTTAACCTTGTTGGTAATGACTTGCTACTGAAAAGCTTGAATGGGTCAATTGAGGGGGCAGAATTATTGAGCATATCCTGATTATCCAATTATGAAAAGTCATCAATGATAAAAGGCAATGAAAATTTGACTTTATTTTGTGTCACCAGTTTTAAAAAAAATAACCTTTCCTCTTAGATGCAGCAAGAAGGGATTCAACCGTGTATTCAAACTAAATTTGATGGGGAGTGGGGCAGGGCACAAAAATGTTTTACTGTTCAGATGATTTTCTTTCCTTTTATTGCTGCAGCTGCCATTAGTAATTGTGTTTCTAGCCTGAAAGGCAAGATGATTGTCAGCTACCAACAGTAAGTAGACAGATTTAAGACCGATAGTCACCCATTATCACCTGTGCTGAGCAAAATACAGCTGTATGTCGGGTCTCTCAACACTGCCGCCAGATTAAATTCTTTTCTGGAATGTTTCAGGGAGTAACACAAATCTGTGGTTGCATCCAGACAGAAAGCACACTGTGAAAGAGCAGACAAGCAGCAAAATGAGTCATGAGAGCCAGAAGGGTGAAAAAACTGTAAAGCCCAAGAAAGGGAGGTCAACAGCAAAGAAAAGCTAGGATGGAAAACATAGCAACAAGAATGAGAAAAAAAATATATGTAGAAGAAGATAAATAGCATGTAGTACTGAAAGCAGAAGGTTGCTAAAGGAGTAAAAACTTTGTTCAAAATAGAATGGGGTGGTCATTAAAAAAAAACAGAAAGGGATATAACTGGTAATATATGAGTTACTGAAAATAGAGTTGGCAGAAAATAAGGCACAGCAAATAAACTATCAGTTTAGGTTCTTAAGTGTCCAACAGCTGTAAACATCATTGTATAAAGTACATGAGAAAAGCAGCTTTACTCGTAATCCCAGTTGCCCCCACTGCACTGAAATATACATTTTTCACTTAAATCAGTAAGGAGAAAAGGCTCATCATTTGCACCATGCTGATAGCATTGTCATGTGAAGAATGTACTGCTGTAACTGTCATGACAGATTTATTCAAGGCATATGTGGTCATTCCTAAGATATTACCATGTCCATAAATACTTAAGTTGACCCATTTCTCTAAAGAAATTAGAATACCAAATTTACATTTTCTGGAAATCAGCCACTATCTCACATGTGCAATGCACCTGGAGTCTGTTTCTTCGATATTCTCTTGTGTCAGCAGGTGGATGCTAATGTATGTACACAGACAACCTGTGGAAAGGGATCATCCTCCAAAGATTTTGTTCCTTCTGTATGTTGCTTGAACAATTTAGTTGCTGATTGTTCAAATGCATGCAACTAATATAATTTCTAAATATTACTGGTGGATCTCCCATGGCATTCTTTGTGGATAAAAGAAAATCAGGACATAATGTTCACCTCACTCATAACAATTAGATAAAAAGAAATAAAATTGTACCCTCACATCACCAGTATTAAAAAAAAATCTATGGTCAGAATGTGCTTTGATTACATACATTGCAGTTCATAATAATTAGAAATAGATCAGCATGAAGAACATACAGAATATAAATGTAATTGTGATTGCTTCTTTTACAACCAGTTCTCACATTATTAAATGTTATGTTATCTGTCTTTTGATTAATCAAATTGCTGCTTATCAAAAGAATGGCAGACATGCAATGCAAAATAAAACAAGAACATTTTTATTTCCCTGCACCTGAATATATGTAGAACTTGTTTCCCTTTCATTAGCAACTTATAATCAAATTCAGTATGAACATCTAGATATTTCCTTCAAGATTTTTATTGGAAGTTAAAGGCTAGGGATATACACTCACATGTTTCAGGTTACATGCTACCCATGGCCGGTGGTTCCCTGTGCCAACTACACTACCCCCTCTCTTCTAACTGTAGGCTTCACAGCCATTCCTCAGGGTGTTGTACTTTTTTTCTCCCCAAGTCGTTGCTGTCATTGTGAATCCAACGCCAGATGGGTCTACTGGAGGATAGCTGCAGTAATTGTTTTAAAAAAAAACTCCATTGCTTTCAGCATTTTTATTCTTAGCATTTAACATACACTCCTGAAAATTAGAATGGGAGCCAAAAAGCACTTCTCTCTTTTTAGTAATTCCAGTGGCTGTTATTCATTCCTGTATGGTGTCAGCAGTCACTCAGCACTGGACAGCAGGTGCTCTGGCTCTGCCACTGTGAACTGAATTTTTGTATGGTCAACCGGATGTTTGGCGTGCACAGAAACGCATCACCATGTTTAACAGTCCCCAGACTTCTGAGAAACCCACACGTGCAGAATTTCTGTCTGCCCAATGCACACTCTTCCTCCACAGGGAAACACCCCATTTACCTAAGTGAAGTTTTTGTGTATAAATTTTACTTTTCAGGTTTCCAACAAGGTGGGTGGCAGCTGTATCTCAGAATTGTTTTTGTTGGAATGAGATTATGGAGAAAATTGAAATTGGGAAAAAATGACTGAATATCATTAGTGAACAACAAAAGTAGAAGAAACGGAAAATTATGAAAAAGGACAAAAATAGAGAATTAAATATTTAACCAGTGAGGAGAAAGAAAACTGACCCTTTGTAACTGAAGTTGATGACAGGCTCAATGTACAAGACATTTTAAAGATAGAAAGAAACAAACTTGCATTTATATAGCACCTTCACAACCTCAAGACATCCCAAAGCAATTCACAGCCAGTAAAGTACTTTTGAAATGTAGTTACTGTTGTAATGTAGGGAAACATGATTTTCTTTCAAAGATAATAAACAAAGCTTTTATAATAATGTTCATAAACAAAATGTTTTATAAAGTAAAAATACATAATGGACAGTTGGACCAGTGAATTACCATTTCCTTAGGAACTCAATTTCAGTTTCCTTTGTGAACAGCAGGTGATCAGATAAGGAAAAAAAATGTAGATTCACTGCTGTGTCTATGAAATATCCCTAACAGCTATGAAAATCAGCAGCTGTTCCAGCAGACTCCTGCCAGACCAAGCAAAAACTAGGCTGAGACCCAGATACACCAGGTTCCAACCGAGCACCAAAGAATCCAGGATGACCTTGTGACCTGTGGCAGAGCCTCTCCCCACCCCTGCACAAGGAAGATTTGGGCTGTGTAGAGTCAGTATCAGAGTTCTCATGCTCTGGGACAAAGGTATATTGGCCAACCCAATGGCAGTCGTGGGGCCGACCTAGGGATTCACGCCTTGCCTATTTTTGTACGGCAAGGGTATTAAGGGTTACGGAATGAAGGCAGGTAGATGGAGTTAAGATACAGATGAGCCATGATCTAATTTAATGTTGGACAGGCTGGAGGGGCTGAATGGCCTTCTCCTGTTATTTTGTTCTTATCCCCGAAGATCTAGTTTTTTTTTGGTAATTTTTGAAGTGGCATCCTTTGGAACAGGGTTGCGAGGGCATTTGTATGTTTCTTCTGAGGTGTGGGGGGGGGGGGGTGGGGGGAGGTTGGGTGGGGGAAAAGAAAGAGATCCTGGAACCCCCGCTCTCCCAAGGTGCTTCACAAATAGTCAAAGAAAAATGAACGCCATGTCTGGGAGGAAGAGGTTAGGAGGGGTTTTTAAAAGTTTGGAGAGGTTTTGCGGGGAGGAGAGATAGGTGGAGGGGCCAAGAGGTTTAAGAAGGGAAGTTGAGAGTGTGTAAGACCCAGGCACTGCTGAGTTCAAATCCTGCCACGGCAGCTGGGGAATTTAAATTCAATTAATTAAATAAAATCTGGAATTAAAATACCAGTATCAGTAATGGGAGCCATGAAGCTATTGGATTGTCGTAAAAACCCATCTAGTTCACTAATGTCCTTTAGGGAAGGAAACCTGCCGTCCTTACCCGGTCTGGCCTATATGTGACGCCAGACCCACAGTAATGTGGTTGATTCTTAATTGCCCTCTGAAATGGCCGAACAAACCACTCAGTTGTAAAATCTCGCTAAAAAAAGTCATAAGAAGAATAAAACCGGACAGACCACCCGGCACCGGATATGACAAAGGCAAACCAAGCCCAGTCGACCCTGCAAAGTCCTCCTCACTAACATCTGGGAACTCGTGCCAAAATTGGGAGAGCTGTCCCACAGACTAGTCAAGCAACAGCCTGACATAGCCATACTCTCAGAATCATACCTTTCAGCCAATGTCCCAGACTCTTCCATCACCATCCCTGGGTATGTCCTGTCCCACCGGCAGGACAGACCCACCAGAGGTGGCGGTACAGTGATATACAGTCAGGAGGGAGTGGCCCTGGGAGTCCTCAACATTGACCCTGGACCCCATGAAATCTAACGGCATCAGGTCAAACATGGGCAAGGAAACCTTCTGCTGATTACCACCAACCGCCTTCCCTCAGCTGATGAATCAGTCCTCCTCCACGTTGAGCACCACTTGGAGGAAGCACTGAGGGTAGCAAGGGCACAGAATGTACTCTAGGTGGGGGACTTCAATGTCCATCACCAAGGGTGGCTCATTGGCACCACTACTGACCGAGCCGGCCGAGTCCTTAAGGATGTAGCTGCCAGACTGGGCCTGCAGCAGGTGGTGAGTGAACCAACACGAGGGGAAAAACTTACTTGACCTCGTCCTCACCAATCTACCTGTCGCAGATGCATCTGTCCATGACAGTATTAGTAGGAGTGACCACCGCATAGTCCTCGTGGAGACGAAGTCCCGTCTTCGCACTGAGGATACCATCCAACGTGTTGTGTGGCACTACCACCATGCTAAATGGGAGAGATTCAGAACAGATCCAGCAGCTCAAAACTGGGCATCCATAAGGTGCTGTGGGCCATCAGCAGCAGCAGAATTGTATTTCAGCACAATCTGTAACCTCATGGCCCGGCATATTCCTCATTCTACCATTACCAACAAGCCAGGGGATCAACCCTGGTTAAATGAGGAGTGCAGAAGAGCATGCCGGGAGCAGCACCAGGTGTACCGAAAAATGAGGTGCCAATCTGGTGAAGCTACAACTCAGGACTACATGCATGCTAAACAGCGGAAGCAACATGCTATAGACAGAGCTAAGCGATTCCACAACCAACGGATCAGATCAAAGCTCTGCAGTCCTACAACATCCAGTCGTGAATGGTGGTGGACAATTAAACAACTAACGGGAGGAGGAGGCTCTGTAAACATCCCCATCCTCAATGATGGCAGAGCCCAGCACGTGTGCGCAAAAGACAAGGCTGAAGCATTTGCAACCATCTTCAGCCAGAAGTGCCGAGTGGATGATCCATCTCGGCCTCCTCCTGATATCCCCACCATCACAGAAGCCAGTCACATGATATCAAGAAACGGCTGAGTGCACTGGATACAGCAAAGGCTTTGGGCCCCGACAACATCCTGGCTGTAGTACTGAAGACCTGCGCTCCAGAACTAGCCGCCCCTCTAGCCAAGCTGTTCCAGTACAGCTACAACACTGGCATCTACCCAACAATGGAAATTTGCCCAGGTATGTCCTGTCCACAAAAAGCAGGACAAATCCAATCCGGCCAATTACCACCCCATCAGTCCACTCTCAATCATCAGCAAAGTGATGGAAGGTGTCGTCGACAGTGCTATCAAGCGGCACTTACTCACCAATAACCTGCTCAACGATGCTCAGTTTGGGTTCCGCCAGGACCACTCGGCTCCAGACCTCATTACAGCCTTGGTCCAAACATGGACAAAAGAGCTGAATTCCACAGGTGAGGTGAGAGTGACTGCAATTGACATCAAGGCAGCATTTGACAGAGTGTGGCACCAAGGAGCCCAAGTAAATTTGAAGTCAATGGGAATCAGGGGGAAAACTCTCCAGTGGCTGGAGTCATACCTAGCACAAAGGAAGATGGTAATGGTTGGTGGAGGCCAATCATCTCAGCCCCAGGGCATTGCTACAGGAGTTCCTCAGGGCAGTGTCCTAGGCCCAACCATCTTCAGCTGCTTCATCAATGACCTTCCCTCCATCATAAGGTCAGAAATGAGGATGTTCGCTGATGAATGCACAGTATTCAGTTCCATTCGCAACCCCTCAGATAATGAAGCAGTCTAAGCCTGCATGCAGCAAGACCTGGACAACATCCAGGCTTGGGCTGATAAGTGGCAAGTAACATTCACGCCAGACAAGTGCCAGGCAATGACCAGCTCCAACAAGAGAGAGTCTAACCACCTCCCCTTGACATTCCACCGCCGAATCCCCCACCATCAACATCCTGGGGGGTCACCATTGACCAGAAACTTAACTGGACCAGCCATATAAATACTGTGGCTACAAGAGCAGGTCAAAGGCTGGGTATTCTGCGGCGAGTGACTCACCTCCTGACTCCCCAAAGCCTTTCCACCATCTACAAGGCACAAGTCAGAAGTGTGTTGGAATACTCTCCATTTGCCTGGATGAGTGCAGCTCCAACAACACTCAAGAAGCTCATCACCATCCAGGACAAAGTAGCCTGCTTCATTGGCACCCCATCCACCACCCTAAACATTCACTCCCTTCACCACCGACGCACTGTGGCTGCAGTGTGTACCATCCACAGGATGCACTGCAGCAACTCGCCAAGGCTTTTTCGACAGCACCTCCCAAACCCGCGACCTCTACCACCTAGAAGGACAAGAGCAGCAGGCACATGGGAACAACACCACCTGCACGTTCCCCTCCAAGTCACACACCATCCCGACTTGGAAATATATCGCCGTTCCTTCATCGTCGCTGGGTCAAAATCCTGGAACTCCCTTCCTAACAGCACTGTGGGAGAACCTTCACCATACGGACTGCAGCGGTTCAAGGCGGCGGCTCACCACCACCTTCTCAAGGGATGGGCAATAAATGCTGGCCTTGCCAGCGATGCCCACATCCCATAAACGAATTTAAAAAAAGTGAAGGATGGGGGATGAACAAAAGGCCAGAGTCAAAAGAATGGTTACTGTTGACAAATACTGTTCCTTCCAGTTCTTTAATATTAAGAGGATGGGTGAGTAGTTGTTTGCCAGAGCATTGATGATGTGCTGTTTGGCTGGTCTGGAGAGGATGGGGGGCCTGGAATATAAGGCTAGAGGAGGTTGCAGAGAAAAGGCGAGGCTAAGGTCATAGAAGAATTTAAAGATGAAGATGAGGATTTTAAATAAAATGTACTGAGGATGGGGAGCTAATGTTGGCCAGTGAGCTCAGGGGCGTTAGAAGAACACGACTTAGTGCTGGATGAGTGCGGCAGAGTTTTTCCCACAAGTTGAAGTTTAAGGACAGTGTAGACAGGGAGGTCAGCAAGGAGGGCGTTGGAATCGTCAAAACCAAAGGGGATGAAGGCGTGTATGAGGGTTTTAGCAGTGACGGGGCAGAGGTAGGAGTGGAGATGGGCAATGTTACAGAGATGGAAACTAGAAAGAGTGCAGAAAAGATTTACTGGGATGCTACCGGGACTTGATGGTTTGACTTATAGGGAGAGGTTGGATCGACTGAGACTTTTTTCCCTGGAGAGTAGGAGGTTTTGGGGTGATCTTATAGAAGTCTATAAAACAATGAGGGGCATAGATAAGGTAGATAGTCAAAATCTTTTCCCAAAGTCAGGGGAGTCTATAACGAGGGGGCATAGATTTAAGGTGAGAGGGGAGAGATACAAAAGGGTCCAGAGGGGCAATTTTTTCACTCAAAGGGTGGTGAGTGTCTGGAACGAGCTGCCAAAGGCAGTAGTAGAGGCCGGTACAATTTTGTCTTTTAAAAAGCATTTGGACAGTTACATGGGTAAGATGGGTATAGAGGGATATGGGCCAAGTGCAGGCAATTGGGACTAGCTTAGTGGTATAAACTGGGCGACATGGACATGTTGGGCCGAAGGGCCTGTTTCCATGTTGTAAACTTCTATGATTCTATGATTCTATGAAGTAAATGCGCTTTGTATTGGAGGGCATATGGGATCTGAAAATAAGCCTGATGTCAAATTGAATGTCAAAGTTGCAAGTGTCAGGTTCAGCCTGAGACAGTGGTTGGGGAGCGGGATGAACATCGGTGGTAAGGGAACAGCTTGTGACAAGGACTGCAGACAATAGCGTCAATCTTCCAGATGTTAAGCTGAAGGAAGTTGTGGCTCAAAGACATGGATGTCAGTCAAGAAGTCTGACAGCACAGAAGGGTCAAGGGAGGCACTGTTTGTATCCTTTCCTGCACTAAGTCCCGTTCACCCATCATCCTCATCTTCACTGACCTACACTGGCTCCCACCTTCAAGTTTAAAATTTTTGTCCTTGTTTTTAAATTCGTCCATGGCTTTTTCCTTCCCCATCTCTGTAACCACATCCAGCCCTACACCCACCCCTCTCCCTGAACTCTCCATTTCTCTGCATTTGGCCCTTTGTGCATCCCCACTCCCTCCCTGTTGGCGACTGTACCTTCAGTCACCCAAGTCCAAATCTCTGGAATTCCTTATCTAAATCTCTCCGTCTCTTATCCTTGAAGGCACTCCTTAAAAGATATTTTCTACATTATAAGACGGTATATAAATGCAAGTTATTGTTATGTTGATGAAAGGATAGAGCTGGGTATCATTGGCAAACGTGAATCTGTTCCAATTGAAAGTGAAAAAAACAAAAACGCCAAGGTAAGAACATTCTAGAACTAACAGGAGCTTTTATAAACAAACATGTGCAGATATGAATGTGATCAGCTTGAATTCTCGGTTTTAGTACATTTGGTCAGAGCCATACTGTCTGGCAAATAGTTTGCATTTACACTTTTATAAGATTACAAAACAATGGAGTAAAGGAATAAAAAATCCTGTTGTTTGTACACAACATTTTTGCTAAATGTGAAATTATAAGGGTGATTCAGTGATCCCATGCTGCCAACGGGGAGCCACACCCACAGGAAGTGCAGTTCAAAGAGTCAGGGCTATAATATTGTAGCTCTGTCTCCCACTTTTGTTTGCCGCAAGTGTGACTTTCCTGCCGAGAGGGCAGGATTATGCAACCACCCCTCAAACACACAATAGGTAATGACAGTCACCATTGTCAGCCCGGCCCATATAAACAGAAGTTTATTATTTTTATCAATCTATTTAACCTTACTACAAAACACCCTACCAAAACCTTCTGCAAATTATAATCAAATATCTATGGTCTAATAAAAGAAACAGTAATATCAGATTAAAAAAAACATTTCCTTAATCTATGAAACTGGAAAAATATTTTACGTTTTATTGGCTTCCCCGAAACACTAAGCAAACTCAAAACAATAGATAACACTATTCTAGATTCATCATACATTTCTTTATACTCATGTCACCAAACTTTTCTGGACAAATTTTATTATAAACGTATTTTGCTCCACACAATGAACATATAATGGGGATTTCAAAACAATGAACTACCTGTTCATATCTGTTCTAATCTTTGTCTTGTCAGTTATTACAAAGTGGTCTGCACTGTTCTGATATCCCAGAATCTCAGTGATCATTCCTTTACCATTAACACCATTTAGTGCCCCCAGCCACCATCAATCTGTCAGTCCTGGACCACACTCACCCTACAGGCAGCACCAGTCCATCAACTGCCCATTATCCTCATGCCACCAAACACCAGAAAGTCCTAGCCCTCTGCTCACCATCCAGACCCAGGGCCATCAGGTAAGCCTACCATCTTTGACTACAAAGTGGACCCTGGCTTCCAATTATTGTACATGCCTTAAATCTCAAGATAAGAACCGTCACCATACAAAACAGGCCCGCACTCGGATTGCCACGATTCAAACTTCTATTGACTCCCTTCAATTAGAGGAGCAATTACTAGCATAAAGTTCCTTGTTGAGATAGTAGGGATGATTTTCAACTGCCTCCCGATTTACAAGGCGTTCAGCAATTCAAAATAACAGGGAAACAGTGGCAGCCCCTTGGAGGCCCAAAGCTCAACTGATGCGATTTTTAGGCAAGCCTGTAAATGGGTGTCCAGCACTCCTGCCCATGTTTGGAATTATCAAGTGCAAATGGATGTAGTGTGCACCACACACGCTCTGCCCATTTGTACCAGATGGTGAGCAGACTGCACCATTATTGGAGAAAATTTTTAGTCGGGTCAGGAGGAAAAGGAATGCTTCACAAAAATACTGCAGCCCGTTGCCAAGTAGCACTCCCCTTCCTCCCCCCGCCCCCGTGCCCCATTTACTGCCAACTTCTGGTTCAGCTCGCTCATGGATCTTGATTTTTGCTTCCATCCCGGTTCAGCAAACTGCCCGCTGGTGCTCATTGAGAAGTTCAGGCCTCCCACTGAATCTATCAGGCGGACACAACGGGCGCACTGCTGACTTCACAACCATTTTGGGAAAAGTTGAAAATCTCACCTATATGTCCTAATTTCCCTCACCAACTAGGAAAGATAGAAAAATATCCATCCTGATTTACTGGAAATTAACCTACATCATGAATATTGATAAAATGTGTTCATTGTTGTATGACACAGGACTAACATTGAAAAAGGAAAATGTCAAATTATATTGAAACTAAAAAGCTAAAACAGCCTCTAAAGTCCTTGGCCATGAACACTAGGATTGCATCTCAGATGGAAGTGTTGCTCAGACTTGTAGGTCATGAGAAAATCATGAGAATCCAGGATATGGTTGCCAATTCGTAAGGAGCTGTGCACAGTATTGACAAGCAAGACTCTGTCGAGCTCACTGGCATCATTATTCCCGTGACACACACTGAAATTATTTGTGAGTTCACTGAACTGAAGCCAAATCAAACCTCAATGCAATGCTGAGTTTTCCATGGATTTGTTCTTCTGGTTGGATCTATCACCATGAAAGGCCGAACAGCCTAAGGTTGAAGAGAATCAAAGTTTTTCTTCACTATATCAGTCTTGTGATTTTTATAGTTACTGTGATTCAGTCGCATTTGCCTATGTAATATTGAATCGCTGAAGTCTTAGCTTCTTTGATCTCTTGAAAATGCTAACACTTTCATCCCATTAGGCTGTCAGTTAGTGGAAAATTTTATACACACTGGTTGTGACTGTAATGACAGGAAAAGTTTTATTGCAAGCTCGAACAGAAGTTGCATCAGTGAGCTGGTACGGAGCAACTGAAGGTCTTCCAAAAAAAATACAAAGCAAACTTCACAAAACAAAAAAGAAACCTGTATCACAATTGCTTTTGCATTACTTACTTTTCTCATCTGTCAGAGCATCATCTAAGAAAAAGAGGGGAGGTAGCCATCTGAGGGGGTGTTTTTGCAGAACAGGTCACGCGAGTTCCAGATGAAAACTTCTTTTAAGCTACTTTTACATAGCTGCTTGTTTACATCAGATTCTGTAAGTCGGATCCCTTCTCCTGGGGGTGAGATAATTAGAACCATTTTCTCATGGTTGTACAATTCTGCCACCAGGATAAGGGAACCAAAATGTAGTTGTGTAAATGCCAGGAGCTAGCTCAGAGACACCAGTTTTCCAGAATCAAACACAAACAAGGACCAGTATAAGAGCACATTTACAAAGGTCAAATGTCCTTCTGATTAATACAGTCACAACACTTAACATAATGCTGATATATGAAGAAAACAAAGAAGTTTTGTTGTGTATCTGATTTCAGCGAAATCATTATCCATAAACAATCAATTATTAATACAATTACTGCTGGAATTTTTGCAGTAGCAATCTAAAATGTCACATAAAAGGAATACACTACATTGATTACATACTGATAATTTGCTACTCTGAGCACATATTTTCCCTTTACAGATTAACAGGGAGCTGTTTATCCAAAATGTTTAGAAACATCCCTGTTTGGATAAGTGAACAATTGATGACACATTAATTCAAATATTGTCCTGCACTACATGAAATTAATTCAGCAAGGATGTGCTTGGAGATTGACCAATTTCATTTACTGGTCAGTATGTAAGGTGTTTGAATAAATGGCTTCCAACCTCATTTACTTTTAAAGGTCTACTGCTTCAATCCTCTTTCACTTTATTTGTGACACAGGTATGCAACTGCTGGAATTATCTGTCAAGCACAATTCAATGTTAACATTGTCCTTATGGAATGTCTAGTGTGCTGGTAATAATCCTTGTTAATGTTTTTGTTATATTACTTGGAACAAAATTATTCCCACTCCAGCTGTATAAACAGAATACACAATGGAAATTGTGAAGTGCATTTACTACACTCAAATGTGAGCTTTCATAACTCACCCATGCAAAAAAAATTTCACCTTTTTGTACTGCACTTGATATGAATATAGGTTTATTTACAGTGTAAAATGAGAACTGCATTATTTTTCATTAATCATATGGAAATTTATATAAATATGAAACATTCCTGACAAGTCTTGATACACAGGAATTCAAACTAGTAGCACAACAAATACATTTGGAACCAAAGTCACATGACAATATATTCAATACATGGTACTAAGTCTTCAAACTACATCAGTATTTAAACACAATGTCACAGAGATCTGGGTTTCATCACAAGGACAGAATAATCTCTTTCTGATCACTGCATGATAACCACATAACAATTACTGCTTTACTATACATCAGGAATCATCAAACTGGCATCCAAACAAATGAAAAGTCAGCTGCATAAAATAATATTCAGTAATTTGGTGCTAGAAGCACATTAATTATCACAGTAATAACTACACATGGTAAAAATGAGTTTGAAGTTCAGCAACCCAAGAAATATTTCAGTGGCCTGTGACTACTGTGAGTTTCAATCCCTGTCTGGATGTTTCTATTTGGATACAAAAATGAATTGAATTTTCACGTTTCTTCAATGTGGAACTTAAAACTATTCTACAATGACACTGGGACATGTGATTTTAAGAGTGAAATTAGTAAATTTCCAATACAATCTACTCCTGATAACTCAAGTTATTTTTTTATTTTAAAAAAATGAATTATTGAGTAATTTAAGTTAAGCAACATAACAAACACAGCAAAGTGGGAATTTAGTGCTGATAAAATGTTAGTTATCAGATAATTTGACTCAAGAGTAGACTATGGTACAAATTCCAGATTTTAAAAACCAGGCAAAAAAATGAGGGGAAATAATGTTTTACTTCTCATCCTTGAATGGGAATAAAATCACTTTTCCCCCCCCATTATTATTTCCCAATGTCTGACTGTGCAAGTTCCTCTGAAATCACAGAGTTCACAGTTCTGACACCATTTAATCTGTGACAAATAGTCAAGTAAAATTAGTTTCCTAGCAACATGATCTGGTCAACACATGCCTTTCTTGTTTTTTTTTTAAAATGTGCTTTCCACTTTACAACTAAAAGTGAATGGAAATAATAAAACTAACACTTTGTAAATAAATTTACAAATCAGCCTGAATGGCATATTAATTACATGCTAGGATGCTGGGAAGGGACTAAATATATTTTTGGGTTCTTTTACCTTTCTACTTTAGCTTCTGTGTTTCATATCACTCTTGCAGGCGAGCGTGCCGACTCCCTACATACTCGAGAGCCCTTCCACTTGCCCTAATATATAAGTAGTATATTATAGTGCACCCAAGATAACTAACAAAGAACCCTTTTTTAAGATTACTTCAGCTACCGGTTCTATCCTGCGCCTCCACAGGAACCTCCTTATCTTGAAAGTAGTGTGATAATGCTACATTAGACTTTATTTCATGCTTTAACTGCCAAACACTATTATTAAACAATAATAAAATAAGTAAATAGCTAAAAAACACACTTACAGTAGCTGATACATTATACTAACTCCTTGTATAGTAGAAAATAATGAATAGTTTGTGACTCTAGTGCTAGAACTATGACTGCATTTTTGTTATATGATGATTCTTTAATCCTTTGCACACCAAGTACATAAGTTAAATGTTTTACCTTATTTAATTCAGGAGGTAGTAGTCAGACAAGCTCTCTTTAAAGCTTTCATGTCAGGGCTCCTTCATTTAAAAGGCATATGCAAATAAATAACTGGTGATTTAGCTCCTCCCTCAAACGAATTACCCAGATACCAAACCAACGAATTGTCATATTATGTTAAGCTACAAAATGATTTTTACAAGCTGTGTTTTAACTTTTGTATTGTAATAGAATTAAAGTGAGTACCAAGCTAAATCTTTGACAAAAATACTTCATTTTTGTCTGTGTATCAAGCCATCAGACACTATTGCCTTCATACAGTCAAACACTGATTTAACGACGACCAGATTCTTCAATAGTCAAAAGTTTTTCGTTTCTCTAAAAGCTCATTTTCTGTTGGCTTGGTTGCCAAATTAATGATGGTTACTTGTTAATGGCACTATCGACAGCCACCAATTTCTCAAATTAATGAGGAAGCAATGAAAGCACATGTAGTGGGATAGAAGGATCGGGGCGGGGAGGAATGAAAGAGAAAGGAGAAAAAGATAAGAGAAAAATAAAAAACAAACAGAGTGGACAAAAACAGAATGAGGATAGAAATGGAGACAAAGACTATGTGGGGAGCAAGACAGAAAGCACAATGGAGTGACAAATAGTGCAATGGAACAAGAGATAGAAAAATAACCAATTCAAAACAACAATCATTTGGTACTTAAATTAATTGTTCACCTCAATGGCTACTCCTGGCAAAATTTCCAATCTCAGCAGACTACAGGATATATAAAAAGAGGCTAGGTGCTTCCCAGAGGCAGAAGGAAAATCTTTAGGTCTAGTTTTCTCTTTTGTTTTGTTACGTCTATTAGCCCATTGCTCTTTCTATTTTTTTTGTCCTTAACGGAAGGTGACTGTCTATTGCTGGGATTCAGTTGCACATCAAAGATCCCATGGCACTATTTCAAGAGCAGGAAGTTCTCTATGTCCTAATCAATTTTCCTCACTCAACCAAAATGACTAAAAACTGATTAACTGCTTATTCATCCCACTGCTATTTTTGGGATCATCTTATCTATAAAATGACTGTGGCATCTGTCTATGTAACCATCACTATGCTTTACAATAGTTCATTACTAGTGAAGTGCTTTGAGACATTTCTAAGAGACATGATAAGGCAAAATATAACTGCAAGTCCTTCTAAATTACTCTTCCTATTTTTTTCTTTCTGCTTTTAATACTTCCATTTAAATCAGAGTCTACTGTTTTACAGAAACTACTTTCAATTTTGCACATCTGTAGCTCCATAAAAATGTTCCTCACTTTTACACAATGTATATTATAGGTTATGTTTAACTCTGGATCATGTCCTATGAATTGCACATTTCAGTCTAAACAGTGCAGTATTTATGATCAGCTTAAGATTATTACTGTCATTATTTCTACAATATTAATTATACACATATAGATGTATATTTCAGGTTTCAAGAAGAATGTTTAATGTAACATGTTCTAACTGCTAGAAATTAATTTATTTTTAATACTGAAACATTGAAAACACACAATTTCTCACTAAAGCACCTTTATAAACATTGTCATACTTTCTGTAAATGGAGTTCTGTACTGAATTTCCATTTGATAAAATAGGAGCCTCACTTAATTTTCTTAATCTTACATGGACAAATATTCACCTTTGAAAATAAATAGTTGAAAACATCATCCCGGGGAGAACAATGCAACTTACAATATTATGCATGTCCATACATGTCCAGGTAACAGAAAAGTCAGTTCTCTAGCTGAAATGGAATGTACTGGAAAAATTTGAAAATCTCCAAAATTATAGCATGGCTTGTGCTAAAAAAGTTGATTAACAGGAAAAATCAGAAGCTCTGGTCAAATCAATCCCAATTCTGTCCTGGGTAAGAAGTTAGTAATCTGGAATAGATAAAAATTAGCAAAGGCTCTGTCTGAATGAAAGTTGATTGATCAAACGAGCATATAATAAATGTATTAAATTTGCCCAGTAACTTTTGAGACATTTTTGTACTTAAACATTTATCTTCTTTTGCCTTGGGTCACAGTGTAAGATAAGCAAAAGCTCAAGTTTATTTTTTTTTTTGGGAACATTTTCTTTTTTGAACAGAAGTTAAAAGCAGCAATAGTTAAGATTTCCATAATTTAAAAGTCAAGATATTGTTATTCACATTGCAGTACAAACTAAGTACTGTTTAATATATGCTATGTTTATTTTATAATTGAAGATCTCAACTTGTTAGGCCCAGTGTCAATCCTCCACCCAAGAATATAAATGGTGATTTTGTACCCAACACTCAAATGGTGAACTCAGAGAATAATACAATTTTATTAAGATACCAGACATCAAATGTATGCTTTCAAAATACAACTGCCAATAAAGAAAAGTTAAATAGAACTAACCCATTTTAGCATTTGCTTACAATATAATCAAGTATGTTTCATTTTTATTCAGTTACCAATTCAATACTGAGCTTTTACACAATGTAAACTATAGGTTATGTTTAACTCTGGATCATGTCCTATGAATTGCACATTTCAGTCTAAACCGCACAGCATTTATGATCAGCTTAAGATTACTACTGTCACTATTTCTACAAATGTAAGCCTGCAGGACTGTAAATTTAAAGCTTCCAATAACTTCAGGTGTCAGTTATTTATAGCAGAATTTCTGCCATATTTTGAATCAGAAAAAAATGTAAGCACATAAACACTAAATATTTTCTAATTTTGGTGTAATACTCTTTGAATCCACCTAAAAAAAGTTAGATTAGTATTTGTTCTAGCATAAAAAGTCAGACAATGAAAAAGGTAATTAACATCAAATTACATTCTCTTTTAATATTTTATAATAATCTGCTTTAAAACTTTGATTAAACGATAATCAATGAGCAAGAAACAAAATGCACCTGCTCTAAATCTATTGCATAGTTGGAACCATTTTTTAAATTGAGTGATCACAAACAAAGATCATACAATGACAATGGTCTATGTAATAGAATAAGATCATGTTAACACCACTTTTCAAAAAGCTAGGTCATTAATTATTAATACCCCTTTACAAGGGCAATGGAACATGCTGCTTGCATACATAGGTTTCACACTGATCACATCATTCCACAGACCACATTCACAAAATAATGACAAATTAACGCAACTAATAAAACAAAAATTTGCTTCAAACCCAAAACAACTTAAAAGTAGCTTTACACGCATCAACAAACCTTTTGCAGTATCTTGTCTCACTCAAGCCACACATTTCACTGTTCAAAGTTCAAGGTTCTCCACCACACAGATGTCAGAAATTCTTTCCTTCATTATTGCATCCAGACCACAATAGACATGTCACATACTTCTCTGTGGTCTTACCCCTTGGCAGCCAACAGTTGGCTTCACTACCCTCTTCAACAACTTGTTCTTTTCAGCCTGAATCTTCCAACTATAAAATTCTCTAAAACTGACCAGAACTATTAAATAAGCAGAATACAACAGTGAGTTATGTGTGACATGACATTATCATAAGGATAGAATTTAACCTTTACTGCTCATGCACTATTGTGTGAGATATATCGTGCTGGCATGTGCACTGTACGTAAATATGTACACTATTTTCCACCTTGGGATGACAAATATGCATCTACAGCGCACACTCATACCGATGGTAGCTCTACTGCACAGAGATCTGGCCAGATCACGGCCACTCTGCTCTCTGATGTTCTTCCCACTTCCAGTCCCAGTTGCAGCTCAGACTTGACACTGTTGCTTCATTTCAGGAGCGGTATACTGACATTCGTTGTAAATGAGAATTCCTGAGTTTTTGCCAGATCAGTCCAATCTTAAATGGAGCAACATATTGAGTAGGAACTGGAGCAAGAACTGGGAGCGAGCAGAGTATCAGTGAGGAAGAGTGTCTCTCTTTAAACTGGAAGGAGAATGTGGGATTGTGAAGAATATCTTTGTGTGGGGGAGGAGAGTGGGACCGTGAAGATGGATCCTTAGGGGGTTGCAGTTAGATGAGGAGAGTGCCTCTGAGCTCGGAGGAACAGTGCTTATGTGAAATCAGGAAGGATTCCTCAGTGAAATATATGGGGTTGCGATGAAGGGATTGGGAATACTTTTAAGAAGGGGAGAAAGTGACTTTGCAGGAAGCTTCTGATAGTCTGTTTTGTTTCTTGAATATGAATAAATCCAAACGTTACTTATATTTCCTCTTTTAGTAGATTAAAAATCTATCGATCGTTAAGTAAAAAGTTGCAAAATTAAACAGAGGGCACCATATTTCATGAAAAAAATTCAACATTTATCAGGGGAGCATACCCTGAGAGCCCTCTGGAATTGCACGAAACAATGGGCTTAGTATTTGAAAGGAGTGTGCACAGTTCTAAATTCACTGCTATGTCTCTAGTTATGCATTCATTTCAACTATCTTGACAGTTTAATTCCATACCAAACTCAAAGCTGTATCGCCACATAAAATACCTTCTCTTGTGCTGCATAACATACTTACACAAGAGTTGTAGAGAGGACATACTAGATGAAACTGAGGCTTTTAACTTGAGGACATCTGCAAAATATCAGCAAGAAAATACTTTAGCTTCTGTGAGTCTTTTTATTTACACTTGCTGCTCACACAAGCTTTGTGGTAGGAACTAGATGTTGGTTTTGGTGCATATTATTGACCAAGGAAAAATGAGTCTCAGATAGAAACTTCTAAGCAAATAATTGTAACTTGCATTGTAGAGCCAAGGCTCCAAAAATTACACGGGCTTAAATGCTAACTTAGTAGGGAATCCCATGCCAACCGCTGTAAAAAAAACCATAAAGCTTACCCAAGGCAGTAGGTTCAGTCACATGATGGAAAAATATGAGCAATGCTAAAAACGAAGAAGCATTCAAACTTTCCAGTAAAATATATCTGTTGACAAATGTGTATGAATCTGAATTGTACAATTAATGTCTGGAGACATATTCTTGCCTGCAGCCATATTGTATAGTTCGAATTAAATTTCACCACATACACATTTTGATTAAATACATAATTCTGTATTGTAGATTTCATACAGAGACTCCAATTTAAAAAAAAAATAAACTCAGGATGTCTGAGTTCTCTCATAGTTTCACCGAATTCTGCTAATTTGAAAATCAACATGTGAAAGGAGATTGAAAACACTCAACTTCCTGTCCTCATTCAGGCCTGATCACAACTTGAAGACTCTGAATCCTAGCCTCAACTCTTCCTTTCTCCATATTATGCAGCCTGTTGGCCCAAATCCATTTTCCAGCCCTACCCTTCCTCAATGCTGCGTGCCTTGTGGCCATCTCCTCACCAATGCTGCTCATTTCAAAATGTGCAAAGCACCCCCAGACCTCCAAATCACCAGGCTATTATCTCCAAAAGACAGCTTTGTTCCAAGAGGAGTCAGGTTGCACATTGTTTAAAAGTATTGACATGCCTACAAGAATTGGACAAGATGCAATTTCATTTGCTATCACCTAACAATGGCAAATGAATAATCAGATGGGAGAGACCACTATTCAAATCAGATCTATTTAGTTCATATCTTATTTGTCTGACCCCTGAGGAGATTGTGTTTAATCATCAAATGTGTCTGCTTTATCAAAATAAGCAGGCGTATATTTAAAAACATCACCCATATCCAAGTCAATCTGCCTTGTAATGTCAATCAGAAAACTCAGTCAGAACCTACTTGGTTTCAGACTTATTAATTGTATCCATGTGATTTAAATCAATTAGTGTTGATTGTATTCAGGTGGTGCGCATCAATTGGGCAATCTCTTGTATCCATTTATAAGAGAACTGATCTCGGGTGTGGTGTGGGTGTAAATGTGGAGCTCTGTGAATAAAGGCTTGGAAGCAACTGAAAACTAGGCTCTAGTATTCTATCCTTCACCACCTGGCTATCCAATTAATAAAAAGACTGTCTATTTTTCTTTTGAAATGCTTATGTATTTTGTAAATAAAGCATTCTGTTTAAACCAGTTTCTTGCCATGTCTTTCTACTTCTATGTAGTTATCTTAGTTGCAAGTAAGTCTGACTTTTAATTTTAGCCTGAATGTAATGACCTAAATGTGCTTTTTGCCACCTTTCGGAGTAAGAGTGTGGTGGGCATCCCACATGATGTCTGGTTTATTTTACCATAGTTAAGGAGTAATTGTTAGTCCGTGGCACACAACCCAATGTGGGCTTCAGTTTATAGGAGGCTCAGTCTACTCATGGTAACTGTCTTAGTACTGTGAACATGTTGGGAGAAAGACATAACAATGCCTTCACAAAAATTTCCAACTTTAAGCAAGCAGATAATAGTTCATCTTAAACCATTTTTAAAACTCCGACAAACAATTTTATTGATTAAATTTATAACTAATTTGTGGAGAAAGGAAGTGAGTTATGCTCACTGCACTAAAGTATTTACTACATTGTTCCCTATATTCCACAAAGACCATGAAACAGACAGTGAGAGCAAACAATATTTAAATTACATTTCTGTATTAAATATTTTGTTGAGAACACACAGAAAACATGTTCACAAATGCTATATTCTTTATGGAAGGTGGAAAGATCATAGAAAACAAACAACATGTATACAACCTGCTCCTCATAATTCAAATGTAAGGAATCTTACAACACCAGGTTATAGTCCAACAAATTTATTTTAAAATCACAAGCTTTCGGAGATTATCTCCTTCGTCAGATGAATGAATGAAAAGGTTCTCAAATCGCATATCTTATACGATGTTGGGACAGCATCACACCAATCAAAAGGTGTCGTTGTTATTCAAACAGGCCAGTCACGGAGAACAGCACGTCCCAGTACACTCGATATACATTGTGTCTTTTACACAGGCAGGCAGAAAGAAACTCAAAATGGCAGAGAGAGAGAGAATTTTTAAAAACATATAAATTTTTTCCCCCTTTTTGCTGGTGGGGTTACGTGTAGCGTGACATGAACCCAAGATCCCGGTTGAGGCCGTCCTCATGGGTGCGGAACTTGGCTATCAACTTCTGCTCGACGATTTTGCGTTGTCGTGTGTCTCGAAGGCCGCCTTGGAGAACGCTTACCCGAAGATCGGTGGCTGAATGTCCTTGACTGCTAAAGTGTTCCCCGACTGGGAGGGAACCCTCCTGTTTGGCGATTGTTGCGCGGTGTCCGTTCATCCGTTGTCGCAGCGTCTGCATGGTCTCGCCAATGTACCATGCTCCGGGGCATCCTTTCCTGCAACGTATGAGGTAAACAACGTTGGCCGAGTCACAGGAGTATGAACCATGTACCTGGTGGGTGGTGTCCTCTCGTGTGATGGTGGTATCCGTGTCGATGATCTGGCAAGTCTTGCAGAGGTTGCCGTGGCAGGGTTGTGTGGTGTCGTGGACGCTGTTCTCCTGAAAACTGGGTAACTTGCTGCGAACGATGGTCTGTTTGAGGTTGGGTGGCTGTTTAAAGGCGAGCAGTGGAGGCGTGGGGATGGCCTTAGCGAGGTGTTCGTCGTCATCGATGACATGTTGAAGGCTGCGGAGAACATGGTGTAGTTTCTCCGCTCCAGGGAAGTACTGGACGACGAAGGGTACTCTGTTGGTTGCGTCCCGTGTTTGTCTTCTGAGGAGGTCTATGCGATTCTTCGCTGTGGCCCGTCGGAACTGTCGATCGACAAGTCGAGCGTCATATCCCGTTCTTACGAGGGCGTCTTTCAGCGTCTGTAGGTGTCCATCGCGTTCCTCCTCGTCTGAGCAGATCCTGTGTATTCGTAGGGCCTGTCCATAGGGGATGGCCTCTTTGACGTGGTTGGGGTGGAAGCTGGAAAAGTGGAGCATCGTGAGGTTGTCCGTGGGCTTGCGGTAGAGTGAGGTGCTGAGGTGCCCGTCTTTGATGGAGATTTGTGTGTCCAAGAAAGAAACCGATTCTGAGGAGTAGTCCATGGTGAGTTTGATGGTGGGATGGAACTTGTTGATGTTATCGTGTAGTCTCTTCAGTGATTCTTTGCCGTGGGTCCATAGGAAGAAAATGTCGTCGATGTATCTGGTGTATAGCGTTGGTTGGAGGTCCTGTGCAGTGAAGAAGTCGTGCTCGAACTTGTGCATGAAAATGTTGGCGTATTGGGGTGCGAATTTGGTCCCCATGGCTGTTCCGTGTGTTTGGGTAAAGAACTGGTTATTGAAGGTGAAGACATTGTGATCCAGGATGAAGCGGATGAGTTGTAGGATGGCGTCTGGAGATTGGCTGTTGTTGGTGTTGAGTACTGAGGCTGTTGCAGCGATGCCGTCATCGTGGGGGATACTGGTGTATAGTGCCGAGACGTCCATCGTGGTGAGAAGTGTTCCTGGTTCAACTGGTCCGTGGGTGCTGAGTTTTTGTAGGAAGTCTGTAGTGTCGCGACAGAAGCTGGGGGTTCCCTGTACGATGGGTTTCAGGATGCCCTCGACGTATCCAGAGAGGTTCTCACACAGGGTTCCGTTGCCTGATACGATAGGACGTCCGGGTGTGTTGGCTTTGTGTATCTTTGGGAGGCAGTAGAAGTCTCCCACGCGGGGAGTACGTGGGATGAGAGTGCGTAGGATGCTTTGAAGGTCTGGATTGAAGGTCTTGATCAGTTTGTTGAGCTGGTGGGTGTGTTCTTTGGTCGGATCTGCGGGTAACCGTCTGTAGTGTTCCTGGTTGTCCAGTTGTCGGTATGCTTCTTTGCAATAGTCCGTTCTGTTCTGTATGACAATGGCTCCTCCTTTGTCCGCTGGTTTGATGACGATGTTTCGGTTGGTCTTGAGAGCGTTGATGGCGTTGCGTTGTGCTCGGGTGACATTCTGGACTGTCTTCTGAGTGCGCCTGATGAATCTGGCATTGACGCATTTCCTGACAGCTTGGGCATACATGTCAAGCTGAGGGTAGCGACCCTCCGGAGGAGTCCAGTTTGACTCTTTCCTCTTCGGTTGCTGTACCGTGGATCCCTCTGTCTGCTGTTCTGGATCATTGATTGTCTCATTGGGTTCGCTGCTGAAATCTTGGGGTTTGTGGTAAAATTCCCGGAGCCTCATTCTCCTGATGAATTCCTCTGTGTCCGCCGCGAGACCGATGCGGTCCATTTTGGTGGTGGGGCAGAAATTGAGCCCTCGGCTGAGAACCTCGATTTCGTCTGGTTGAAGGGTGTGGTCGGACAAATTGATGATAGACTTCCCTGTGGTTGTAACCGTGGTGCCGGGGGAGGCTTGGTTGATGCTGGTGGTGATGCCGAGTTTCTCAAGCTTCCTGCTCTTGGTTTTCATGTAGGCAGTGTAGTTCCGTTGCCTCGTCTGTTTGGCGGTATATCGTAGCTGGTCTGCTGTGTCCTGAGTACAGGTTGAGAGTATGGACTCTATCTTGGTTTCGAGGTTGTGGCGTCTGCTGTAGAGTTGGTGTATGAGATGGTTGCAGAGTGTGCGAGAGGTACGGCGGCAGAGTCTCTCAGCGTAATCCGAGTTGTATGTGGACTTGAGTGGGTTCTTGATCTGGAGTCCTTTCGGGATCTTGTCTGCTTTCTTGCAGCTCTGTAAAAACTTGATGTCTGTGTCGATATGCGCAATCTTCATGATCAAGCTGATCAAGACCTTCGATCCAGACCTTCAAAGCATCCTACGCACTCTCATCCCACGTACTCCCCGCGTGGGAGACTTCTACTGCCTCCCAAAGATACACAAAGCCAACACACCCGGACGTCCTATCGTATCAGGCAACGGAACCCTGTGTGAGAACCTCTCTGGATACGTCGAGGGCATCCTGAAACCCATCGTACAGGGAACCCCCAGCTTCTGTCGCGACACTACAGACTTCCTACAAAAACTCAGCACCCACGGACCAGTTGAACCAGGAACACTTCTCACCACGATGGACGTCTCGGCACTATACACCAGTATCCCCCACGATGACGGCATCGCTGCAACAGCCTCAGTACTCAACACCAACAACAGCCAATCTCCAGACGCCATCCTACAACTCATCCGCTTCATCCTGGATCACAATGTCTTCACCTTCAATAACCAGTTCTTTACCCAAACACACGGAACAGCCATGGGGACCAAATTCGCACCCCAATACGCCAACATTTTCATGCACAAGTTCGAGCACGACTTCTTCACTGCACAGGACCTCCAACCAACGCTATACACCAGATACATCGACGACATTTTCTTCCTATGGACCCACGGCAAAGAATCACTGAAGAGACTACACGATAACATCAACAAGTTCCATCCCACCATCAAACTCACCATGGACTACTCCTCAGAATCGGTTTCTTTCTTGGACACACAAATCTCCATCAAAGACGGGCACCTCAGCACCTCACTCTACCGCAAGCCCACGGACAACCTCACGATGCTCCACTTTTCCAGCTTCCACCCCAACCACGTCAAAGAGGCCATCCCCTATGGACAGGCCCTACGAATACACAGGATCTGCTCAGACGAGGAGGAACGCGATGGACACCTACAGACGCTGAAAGACGCCCTCGTAAGAACGGGATATGACGCTCGACTTGTCGATCGACAGTTCCGACGGGCCACAGCGAAGAATCGCATAGACCTCCTCAGAAGACAAACACGGGACGCAACCAACAGAGTACCCTTCGTCGTCCAGTACTTCCCTGGAGCGGAGAAACTACACCATGTTCTCCGCAGCCTTCAACATGTCATCGATGACGACGAACACCTCGCTAAGGCCATCCCCACGCCTCCACTGCTCGCCTTTAAACAGCCACCCAACCTCAAACAGACCATCGTTCGCAGCAAGTTACCCAGTTTTCAGGAGAACAGCGTCCACGACACCACACAACCCTGCCACGGCAACCTCTGCAAGACTTGCCAGATCATCGACACGGATACCACCATCACACGAGAGGACACCACCCACCAGGTACATGGTTCATACTCCTGTGACTCGGCCAACGTTGTTTACCTCATACGTTGCAGGAAAGGATGCCCCGGAGCATGGTACATTGGCGAGACCATGCAGACGCTGCGACAACGGATGAACGGACACCGCGCAACAATCGCCAAACAGGAGGGTTCCCTCCCAGTCGGGGAACACTTTAGCAGTCAAGGACATTCAGCCACCGATCTTCGGGTAAGCGTTCTCCAAGGCGGCCTTCGAGACACACGACAACGCAAAATCGTCGAGCAGAAGTTGATAGCCAAGTTCCGCACCCATGAGGACGGCCTCAACCGGGATCTTGGGTTCATGTCACGCTACACGTAACCCCACCAGCAAAAAGGGGGAAAAAATTTATATGTTTTTTAAAATTCTCTCTCTCTCTCTCTCTCTGCCATTTTGAGTTTCTTTCTTCCTGCCTGTGTAAAAGACACAATGTATATCGAGTGTACTGGGACGTGCTGTTCTCCGTGACTGGCCTGTTTGAATAACAACGACACCTTTTGATTGGTGTGATGCTGTCCCAACATCGTATAAGATATGCGATTTGAGAACCTTTTCATTCATTCATCTGACGAAGGAGATAATCTCCGAAAGCTTGTGATTTTAAAATAAATTTGTTGGACTATAACCTGGTGTTGTAAGATTCCTTACATTTGTCCACCCCAGTCCATCACCGGCATCTCCACCTCATAATTCAAAGTTGTTTTTAGGTAGATGAAGAGGGGTACAAAACGCGTGAGAATGATACTGATCATGATGGATTATACTGTTCCATACTACAGAACTTCAGTTCATGATCCCGTGCCAAAAATACTTTGTGGTAGTTTATCATTAATTTATATTATTTATGTTGCAAGTTAAATAAAACCTGCCTGTATGCTTATTTTGATTGATCACTTCATCAAATTGTGACTAGCCTGATGATGTAACTATGTCACTAGTATTAAAGTAATGTTAACAATTTTAACACACAAGCAAATTCTACGCAAAATGTTTACTCAGGCAAAAGTGAAATAATTCAGTTAGTAATGAACTTAAGAGTGAAAAACCATCATCGATGCACCTCTCAAAAACAATACACCTCACAATTTCTCACAAGTGCCTCATCATTGAGTTTTGTTTGAAAAGGACAGCTCTGTAGGTCTATTTAACTGACCATGAGATGGGTAGGTCCTTGGAATTACAGTGAAACTAGGAGCCCTTGCCGAGGCTGGATACTAAAATATGCCAGGTCTTGGACAAGCCTCAACTCCCACACAGCTCTTCCCACCACCCACCGCACCACCTCCCACCCCACACGAGTGTTTAAATGACAACAGGGATGATGGTGGAGATGATCACTTTTCTCATTTAATCACTCTTGCCCTCTACCCTATCACAGATCTTCCCTTCCCTTCCCTCCCTACTTTCCCTGGCTCTGTACTTGCTTAAAAACTTTAACTCTAACATCTTCCAGTTCTGACGAAAGGTCTTCGACCTGAAACATTAACTGTTTCTTTCTCCACAGATGTTGCCTCACTCGCTGAGTATTTCCAGCATTTTCTGTTTTTATTTCAGATTTCCAGCATCCGCAGTATTTTGCTTTTGACTCAACATCTAAATATGTTTTCGATTACCACGTTAGGTTGTTTTTTTGAGACAAGTATTCAAGGATAATGTTACTGTAAGAACTTACCCTGAAGTGTACAGTCCTTTAAATATCACACATTTAAAAAGGAATTCTGATTTACATTTTGATTTCTTAATTTTTGCTTAAACAATGGAAATTAATGGTGTCAGTGAGAACATAGGAACATGAGTAGGCCATTCAGCCCCTCGTGCCTGCTCCGCCATTTGATAAGATCATGGCTGATCTGTGATCTAACTCCATATACCTGCCTTTGGCCCATATCCCTTAATACCTTTTGGTTGCCAAAAAGCTATCTATCTCACATTTAAATTTAGCAATTGAGCTAGTATCAATTGCCGTTTGCGGAAGAGAGTTCCAAACTTCGACAACCCTGTGTGTAGAAATGTTTTCTAATCTCGCTCCTGAAAGATCTGGCTCTAATTTTTAGACTGTGCCCCCTACTCCTAAAATCCCCAACCAACGGAAATAGTTTCTCTCTATCCACCCTATCTGTTCCCCTTAATATCTTATAAACTTCGATCAGATCACCCCTTAACCTTCGAAACTCCAGAGAATACAACCCCAATTTGTGTAATCTCTCCTCGTAACTTAACCCTTGAAGTCCGGGTATCATTCTTGTAAACCTACGCTGCACTCCCTCCAAGGCCAATATGTCCTTCCGAAGGTGCGGTGCCCAGAACTGCTCACAGTACTCCAGGTGTAGTCTAACCAGGGTTTTGTATAGCTAATTCAGCTCCTTCACATTATAACTGGACTGAGTCAGTTCCTCTCAATGACTTTGTCAATGCTAACCAGCCAAACAAAAATATTCCAAAAAATCTACATAGATAAGGTAGGTTATTAAACCACAATTTTTTTTAAAAGACTTTCCAACTTTTGTTTTGAAAAAGAGGTATCAAAACAAAACTTATTTTTCAAAAATTAAGTGGCATGGGTCCATAAATTATTGTTGGCAATATCAGCACACAGTATTCGGATGATATTCCTTCGTCTGCTATTTTTTATTCCTCTGATATTTTGGCAGTGGTGTTAGCCCCCATTTAAAGTAAGCAGACAGAGGAATGTTATTCAATGAGTTACACGGTCATCTATTAATAATGCCAAAAGTAATTTCTAGGCTATACTTATTACAACAATGCAATGAATAGGAACCAAATCAAAATATGTAATGTGTTAGTAGCATAGTGTAATAAAGTTCAAGTGCATTTCAAACAGCCAGAGTCACAAACTAACTTATCATTCAAACACACTGCACTATATGAACAGGCTATATGCCATTGCGGCTGATTGATAAATATTTTTCTGTTGTTCTTGGTCAATGAAATACATTATTGAAATTTTTTTTAAAGTAAATTACATATATTGTCTATACTGGAATTAAAATATACCATCAAGGTAGCACAGAGTGAGAAACAGACAAGGGAGTAGATATCAAGGATTTATTTGGAACAGTATTTTTTGGATTCCTTCACTACTTGGTCATGTAGCTTTAAGTATTTTAAGCTGCTCAAACCCCTGAAGCTTCAGTATCCAGATCTGCAGCATGTGTCATCTAAAGTCCACACTTATGTAAAGTAGAAAATTTAGATGTATCTGAATAGTTCAATTTAGAGTAATTTTGTCTTTAATAGAATAAGATTCACCATTAGGAGCTAGTCTTTTTAAAAAATTACAAAAAAGTTATGATTTACTTCAACATCCTTTTGTTAATTTCTGTTTTCTATCAATTTTATTGCTTCTATCTTTATTCAATTACAGAGTATCAATATCATCAGGCAACTAACTTGGTGTAGCAACTAAGCCCATAATGCAACAAAACTGAATTATCAGCACAATATTGGCCTATACCAATCAGGTAACTGTTTCACCACAAGTTTTCTTTAGACCTTTCAAAATGTATATTTTCTTATGTGCACAAATGATTTTTGTAGATTTCATATTCTAAATGTTGTGAAACAGATTTCATACTGATTTTGGCTTAAAACACTGCCAGTGTTCTTGAAGGATTCATCATCATTGCCAGTAACTATTCATCCTATTTAAGATGTGATCCTATGATTCAGTCACCTTTTATATATAAAACTCTTACGAAAAATTTTAATTCACTAACAGTAATACTTATTTTGCAGTGTTCCACCAATTGAAAAAAATGACATTTTGCAATCAACAACTGACAAAAGGTAAACTAATTCCATTGTGTGACCCTTGAGTGATGCAGTAAGCTGCCTGTATCCAGCACATTGTCAGCTGGCTGATTATCTGGCATCCATAGCCTGTATGGCTGTGGAACAAAATGAATTTTCACTTCCGTATCCCAGCAGCTATTATGGAAGAGAGCTGGATTCAAAAACAAAGGGTCGCAAGTTCAAATCCCAGTCTTGGCTAATATTTCAACTTCTATGGCCTCTCCAGGCAATTGTCAGTTATTGAGAGCCATTGGATGGAGCATTGCAGAGTGCTCCTTCTCAGAGAAAATTTCCCATGAGTAGTTGTGGCCTGGAGAAGCAAACCTCCTGTTGCTAATTACAGAAGTGGCACTGAACACAGCCATAGAAGAATCTGTGGCTCAAAGTTGGGAGCCTGAAGGGAAAAAGAGAAAATATATTTTTAAACTTCCTTTGCAGCAGATGTATCTTCTACTCTGATGTCAATTCCATTATTGCTGTATCATGCAACTACCAGGATGCCATAAGGCGAACTGCACTGACCACATTATTTTTTAATCCGCAATTCCCATGATCCTATGTATATGCCATCTTCTCCAGGTGAGTGACTCTGCCTTTCTTGTGGTGCATCACACTGCATACACTTACTTGGATTATAATTCGGGTGTGAAAACCTGAAATGACTCCAAAGTAAAATGGAGCTCCAAACAGTCTCACCCACTTTATTTGGGTATCAGATTGGATATTAGATCTGACTCTAGAGTCAGGCTGTATTTATACTATAGCTACATTGTCAGTGTGAAGCAAAACTGCAGCTGTAAACACCCTCATTGGTTAAGGGACAGGAAGCATAATTCAGACTCTTTCCTGAGATTAAAGCACAGATAGTTTCTGGATGAGGGTCATACCTCCCTTGCCTTGACCAAGTTGACACCTGATCCAGATGCAAACTGAATATTTAAATTTTTCAGATGGATATGCAAACACTGTTCAAATTAGAATAACTAATGTTCTGATATAATTCAGAATATTTACCCCAGAAGACCAGTAAACCAGATTTTCAAATAAATAGAAAATCCACCATAGAAGTTAGTACAAAGTATAGTTCTGCTACTTTACGATCGGGTTATTGCTGCTTCTGCCTTTTGGCTGCTGCTTCTTTTCCTTAACGTCCAACTTGTTGTCACAGCTTGTCTTTCTTCTCCTGTTTGGAGCCCTTTCTCATTGAAAACATTTGTCAAATTGGAGAGTTGTTCTGACTCTTGTGGACATTTGCTAGGCAGCTCTGACTCATTTACTAGCATGTGCTCCAAGCATTGCCTTTTTGCTTCTGCTGGTTTAATTTAAACTTACCACTGTCTCTGATCTGCAAGTAATATTATTCCATCAAGCTACCACTAATTGTTACAATTTCGAGGGATTCAACAGCAATTCCCATATGTAGGCCGTGCCCCCGACCAACTGGAAGCTGTACCCTTTTAGAAACCTGCCTTTGCAGATTTTCACATCTCCCAAAGGATTAATAATTATCCACCCTGCAGTAACCTGCGTATTGCATTAAGTATTGATTGGCGCTATGATACGTTTCTCTTTGATCTGGCAGAATAATAAACTAAAAGATTTTCAAAGCCATAGAAACTCACTTACTTATCCACAAATTAAATAGAAAATATAAAAACAGCTGCTGGAGAGTATGTATATGAAATGCAAATACAAAAATAAACATCTCATCAAGCAAAGTCCATAAAATTTCTGAAGAAATAGTGGAGTACTTTTGGATTTGAAAGGCAAACTTTGAGATTGCCAGCAAGATAAATTCAGTAGCTTTGTCTTCTTGTACTACTGTCAGTGGAGTCTCAGTATTGTCACATATCCCCAGGCAGGAACCTCAAAAGTAGCTTTAGTTTGATCTTGCACCAGGAAGCAAACAAAGCTCCAAGGCTCCAGCCTCCTATTTTCTCATATTCACTATAATCCTCTGAAGTCAGCTTTTAGAGACGAACATAAAAATTATTAACAAACTAAAAGATCTCCCTGTGGCATTGCTCACAATGAGTCCAGAAATAGTGTTTTGTTACATGCGTCTGCAAAACCACAATAGCAACCATTCTTCCACTCTGCTCCTAGCACAGCCAGAATGAATGGATGTGAACACTATTAATGAAAAGCATTTACTTCCAAAAACCTGCTAGCAGAAACAGGTAATCTGCCAATCGGGATTCAAAAAAATGCCTGAAAAATCTTCCAGTAGAAATAGTTGATCTGTTGTTGGTAGCTGTTGCACGAGATTGGGACTAAGATTTAATCAGTCCCAGAAGTGTCACAGCTGCATTATTTCAGATCTTTTTTTTTGGTGGAATGTGATTTGGATTGGTTAAACAGCAATCAAACTACACTCAAAAAAATTTATACAATAGACTAGAGTTGAACATTTAACATAGAATAATAATTAATATACCAGCCGCTAAGAATACTTCACAAATGTTTTGTTCACAAGCTGGAGACACACATTATACTGTAAAAACTGTGGCATCTTCTGTGCTGCTTTGCAAACTCTGTCAGCACTTCATCAATCCATTCATCAGTGAAAATAATCTTTGATGTTTGTGATCAAATTATCCAAAATTGCTCTGGGAAAACAGAGCAATTGTCAGTACATGAGCTTAATTTAAAAATGAATCGATCAGAATTAACATTTGTATCACCCTTTATGTCTTTCCTTAACAGAACCTTATGAACGAGCCTTTGGCTTGGTGGTAGCATTCCTTCCTCTCCCTCCCTCCCCCACCCCCTCTCCAGTCAGAAGGTGCAGGGTCTGAACCCCGCTCCAGACGGTCCCAGTGAGTTCTGAATTCTGGGTTGATATCTAGCGAGATATTTGTGTCCGATGGCTGTAGGTACACCCCACCCCTCCTCCCAAATCGTAGTATGGGTTGTGGGGGCCCATGACACCCTCCCGCCATATAGGACTAATCACCCTATTGACCGGTATGAAGGTGATTACGGCCACAGATGGAGTGTTCCCGTTGCGGCCTGTCAGACTGTTAATCAGCCTGTGAATCCTTCCGCTACTTCATGCTATTCTCCAAGGGAAGAGTGTGAAGATACAAAAAAACAAACAAAACCTTATTTCAACAATATTCATTTCTAAACACAATTATAGTTCTACTTTTTTTTTGAATTTGCATTCTTGCTTCAGTGATGCACTGAAAATAAATTTTCTTTCACTGTTACGCAAGTAAATATTTGAGTACTCTGCCACTTCTTGTAAAATCTATGTGCAGCTACAAATATAAAATGAAAAGCTAATTACAAACATGTTCTATATTCATCACTGTTGAAAAGAATCAAATAAACAAAAAATAATGTATTTTTTTCATCATATTGGGCTTACATTGCTCTTAACTAATAACCAAAGAAGGTGTACTGTCTAGTCAGTTATGACCCACCATCACTGAAATGCTGCCAAGGACACTTGCCTTTCACATTATGTATGAGTCTTGTATGTTTTCTAATTTGTCTACTTTCAATTCCCTGTCAATTTAATGTACTGAAGGATAAGAATGGAAACTTTATAGAATGCCATAGCTGATACACAAATAGGCATTCAGCCCATCAGGTCTGTGCCAGTGTTTTTCTCCACAGGCTTCCTGCTTACTCTCCCAACCTTTAATATTTGTTTTCAAGTAACTAATTCCTTTTTAAAGTATTTAAAGACTGCTTCAACAACAGTTTGTAGGAAGAGCATTCTACATTTTAACCACCCTCTGTGTAAATAAATTTTTCTAACCTTCCCTTTAATTCTTTATGATCATTTTAAATTTGAGTCCTCTCAATAACCAACATAAATAATCTATCCCTCTTTTCTCCAACGTAACTCATCATTATCTTGGAGTTCAATTGGATTATCCTCAAGCTTCTATAATGGAGTGTCCAAAACTGTACACATTACTACAACCTAGCCAAGGTCTTCGACAAGTTCAACATTACCACCCTGATCTTGTACTCTATGCTTCTAATACAAAATCAATTATTCCATTTGCCTTTTTTATGGCTTTATCTATTTGTGCTGCCACCTTTAATGACCTACGCATCTGCATAGCAAGGTTTGCTGCGCCACTCCATTTAACATCTTACCATTAAAAGGTATATTTCCTTTTTCTATTCCGACTTCCAAGAAGTATTACTTCACATTTCTCCATATTGAACTGCATCTGCCGCCTATCCGTCCAACGAGCTGGACCAGCTATGTCTTCCTGCAGTCTTTCACAGAACCTTTCACAATTTAACATACCCCCTCTCCAATTTGGTATCACCAGAAAATTTCAATATTGTTCCATCAATTCCTACATCCGGATCATTAATGTATATAGTTGAGAAGAGCAAGCTTACCACAAATCGCTGTGGGATAACACTCACCAAAACTTTCCAATCCAAGAAACCTCCCTTTTCTTTCTGCCTTCATGTGGCCACATTCCACATGATTCCGTCTGCCAATAGCTTTACCATAAATCTCGTATGTGATACCTTATCAGATGCTTTTTAAAAATTCATGAACCACATCCACTGCATTTGCTTCTTAGAGCAGAAAAGGTTAAGAGGAGATTTGATAGAAGTGTTCAAAATCATGAAGGGTTTAGACAAAAGTAAATAAAGAGAAACTGTTCCCATTGGCGGAAGGGCCGAGAACCAAAGGACACAGATTTACGGTGACTGGCAAAAGAACCAAAGGTGACATGAGGAAAAATATTTTTACGCAGCGAGTAGTTATGATCTGGAATGCGCTGCCTGAAAGGGTGGTGGAAGCAGATTCAATTGTGGCTTTTAAAAAGGAATTGGATAAATACTTGAAGGGAAAAAATTTGCAGAGCTACGGGGAAACAGCAGGGGAATGGGACTAACGGGATTGCTCTTACAAAGAGCCGGCACGGGCTCGATGGTCCGAATGGCCTCCTTCTGTGCTGTAACCATTCTATAATTTCCTTTTATCTATCCTGTTATTTCTTCTACGAGACTGGTCAAGCAGAACCTTCCCATTAGATAGCTACGCTTGCTGGCCTTGATTAACCAATGTTTCTCCAGTGCTTAGTAATTTCGTCCTGTATTATCAACTCTACAACAACAACAACTTACATTTAGAGAGCACTTTTAAATTAGAAAAACATCTCAAGGCATTTCACAGAGGCAAAGGTGTAGATATTAGGAGGGGCGATCAATAGCTTGGTAAAAGAGGTGCGTTTCAAGGAGGACTTGAAGAGAGAGGTGGAGGAGTTTAGGGAGGGAATTTCAGAGCGTGGACGAGATGGCTAAAGGCTCAACTGCCAATGCTGGGCTGAAGGGGGGCAGGGGAGAATGCATAAGAGGTTAGAGTCAGAGAAACGGAGAGTTCTGGGAGGGTTGTTCAGATAGAGGAATTTCCAGAAATAGGGAGGGGCAGGGCCACGTAGGGTATTTAACAAGAGGATGAGAATTTTAGATTGGAGGTGTGAGGGTCCAGAAGCCAATGCAGGTCAGCAAGAACAAGAGTAGTGGATGAGCGGGACCTGGTACGAGCAGCAGAATTTTGGATGAGCTGAAATTTACAGAGTGTGGAGGATGGGAGGCCAGCTAAGATTGGAATATTCTGGAGGTGAAAAAGGCATAGATGAGAACTTCAGCAGCAGATGGGCTGAGGCAGGCAATGTTTCAGAGATGGAAGTTGCCGGTCTTCGTGATGGAGAGGATATGGGGTTGGATGCTCAGCTCAGGGTTGAAATGGATGCCAACAGTTTGGTTCAGCCTGAGACAGTGGCTGGAGAGGGTATGGAATTTGTTGCAGTGCTGAAGACAATGGCTTCGGTCTTCCCAATGTTTAACTAGAAGATATTGTGCCTCATCCAAGACTGTATGTCAAACTGGCAGACTGAGAGCATAGATGCAGTGAAGGGGTCAGGAAAGGTGCTGGATAAGTAACACTGGGTGTTGTCAGTGTACATGTGAAAGTGACTTTGGATGCTGTCGCCAAGGGGCAACATGTAGATAAGGAAGAGAAGAGGGCCAAGAATAGATCCTTGGGAGACTTCAGATGTAACAGTGCGGGGGCAGGAAGAGAATCTATTGCTGGAGATGCATTGGCTGCGATTGGATAGATAGGAGGGAACCAAGCAAAGGCAGTCCCACTAAGCTTGACAACAAAAAGAGGTGTTGGAAGAGGTTGGTGTGGTCTGCCGTATCAAAGTCAGCAGAGGTCAAGGAAGACAAGGAGGGAAAAGTCACCATGGTCACAATCACAGGATGTCGTTTGTGACTTTAACTGGGGCCGTTTCTGTGTCGTGGCAGAGACTAAAGAGATTTATACATAGAGTTGCGGGAAAGATAGAAAGAAAGATTTGGGAGGCAACAACACATTCAACAATTTTGGAGATGGGCAGTAGTTTGTAATGACAGAGCAGTTGATGGTGTTTATTTTTGAGGAGAGTGGTGATGACAGTGGTTTTGAAAGGGAGGGGATCAGTACCTGAGGAGAGGGAACCATTTACAATGTCAGCTAGCACACAGGCCTAGAAGTGAAATTGGGTCTCAGTAGTTTGGTAGAAATAGGGTCAAAGGAGCAGGCGGTGTATTTGTTAAAAAAAATTTGTTCATGGGATGTGGGCGTTGCTGGCAAGGCCAGCATTTATTGCCCATCCCTAATTGCCCTTGAGAAGGTGGTGATGAGCCGCCTTCTTGAACCACTGCAGTCCATTTGGTGAAGGTTCTCCCACAGTGCTGTTGGGTAGGGAGTTCCAGGATTTGACCCAGCGACGATGAAGGAATGGCGATATATTTCCAAGTCGGGATGGTGTGTGACTTGGAGGGGAACGTGCAGGTGGTGTTATTCCCAGTAAGGGCAGTGGAAAGGGGTTTAAGGGCAGTGGTAAGGGCAGTGGAAAGGGGTTTAAGGAGACTACTGCCCTTGTCCCCCTAGGTGGTAGAGGTCGCGGGTTTGGGAGGCGCTATCGAAGACACCTTGGCGAGTTGCTGCAGTGCATCCTGTAGATGGTACACACTGTAACCACGGTGCGCCGGTGATGAAGGGAGTGAATGTTTTGGGTGGGGGATGGGGTGCCAATCAAATGGGCTGCTTTGTCATGGATGGTGTCAAGCTTCTTGAGTGTTGTTGGAGCTTCATTCATTCGGGCAAGTGGAGAGAATTCCATCACACTCCTGACTTGTACCTTGTAGATGGTGGAAAGGCTTTGGGGAGTCAGGAGGTAAGTCACTCGCCGCAGAATACCCAGCCTCTGACCTGTTCTTGTAGCCCCAGTATGTGTGTGGCTGGTCCAGTTAAGTTTCTGGTCAATGATGACTCCCAGGATGTTGATGGTGGGGGATTCGGCAATGGTAATGCCAATGAATGTCAAGGGGAAGTGGTTAGACTCTCTCTTGTTGGAGATGATCATTGCCTGGCACTTGTCTGGCACAAATGTTACTTGCCACTATCAGCCTAAGCCTGGATGTTGTCCATGTCTTGCTGCATGCGGGCACAGACGGGTTGCGAATGGAACTGAACACTGTGCAATCATCAGCGAACATCCCCATTTCTGACCTTATGATGGAGGGAAGGTCATTGATGAAGCAGCTGAAGATGGTTGGGCCGAGGACACTGCCCTGAGCAATTCCTGTAGCAATGTCCTGGGGCTGAGATGATTGGCCTCCAACAACCACTATCATCTTTCTTTGTGCTAGATATGACTCCAGCCACTGGAGAGTTTTCCCCCTTATTCCCATTGACTTCAATTTTACTAGGGCTTCTTGTTGCCACACTCAGTCAAATGCTGTCTTGATGTCAACAGCAGTCACTCTCACCTCGCCTCTGGAAGTCAGCTCTTTTGTCCATGTTTGGACCAAGGCTGTAATGAGGTCTGGAGCCAAGTGGTCCTGGTGGAACCCAAACTGAGCATCGGTGAGCAGGTTATTGGTAAGGGCCACTTGATAGCACTGTCAACGACACCTTCCATCACTTTGCTGATGATTGAGAATGGACTGATGGGGTGCTAATTGGCCAGATTGGATTTGTCCTGCTTTTTGTGGACGGACATACCTGGGCAATTTTCCACATTGTCGGGTACATGCCAGTGTTGTAGCTGTACTGGAACAGCTTGGCTAGAGGCCCGGCTAGTTCTGGGACACAAGTCTTCAGCACTATAGCCGGGATGGACAAGATGAGCTCAAAAGAGAGCATGAAGGGAGATAGGAAACTAAAGATCAGGGCTAGGTCTAGGGCAGGGGGAGCCTGGGGGAGGTTTGACTTAATGGGCAAAAGGAAGGGGGGAAAGCAGCAGAGGCAGCTGAATGGATGGTCTCAATCATAGTGACAAAAAAAACCCATGAGGTCCTTGCATTTGTTGTTGGAGGCAAGGGTGTTAAGGGTAGTGGAAGGGGGTTTAAGGAGACAGTTGGTAGCAGAGAAAGAAGCAGGGTGTTATATTTAATCTCTAGGATGTTCCTGGAGGAGTAGACAGTTTTGGCAGAGAGTGAGGTCCGATAACACTTGATGTGGTCCAGTGATCCGGTGATGGATGGCTAAACCAGTTTCACTCCAGATACGATCGAGTTTGCACCCCTCTAAGCAAATGGGAACCCTACCAGGGGAACAAACAGATGGAAGAGAGTATGTTTTGCGGGGGACAAGGGCATTAAAGGTGGAGGTATGGGAGTGGTTGAACAGATCGACAGCTGCAGAACGATTGTTGCGAATGGAAGGTTAAAGGCTTGGCAGTTGGGAGTTTGAAAGTGCACTGTTAAGTGACTTGGGGGTGTGGGGGAAAAGAGTTTATTTCCAGGTGTGGACCCAGGAGAAAGTGGGGTTGAAATGGAATAGTGGGATGTGGGTGGTAATGGTAAACTACTAGAGTTCCTTGTTTCCAACATCTGAAGTAAAACTAATCGGCCTATAATTTCCTGGACTACCTCGGTCTCCTTTTTTGAAGAAGAGAGTCACATTTACCACCCTCCAGTCATCAGAAACAATTTTGCTTTTCGCATAATTTTGGAAAATCATAGTAAGAGCTTTTGCTATTTGTTCCCGACATTCCCTTAAAATTTTCAGTTATAAACCATCAGGACCCTGTGATTTGCCTAACTTCACATTCAATGCCCTTGTCCCCATTAAAACCATTACTCTCTCTCACCCTGGTCATTCCCCCTTGTTTGTCCCACATCTCTGCTCCCTTAAATCCAAGGGATGTAGACTTGAACATTTATGGCAGACAACTGGTTTAGCCTTTCATCGCCACATTTGGCTGGACCACATAACGCATTATCGGGTCCTGCCCTCCTCTGCCAAAACTGCTCACTATTCCAGGAACATCCTGGAATTCAAAGATAACCACCGGCTTCTCTTCATCACTACAGTCTTCTTAAACCACTCTCCCCTGCCCCCTCCACCCTCACCTAAAACGAAAAGTGCGAGGAGCTCGTGGACTTCTTTGTCACAAAGACTGAGACCGTCCGTTCAGCTTCCTCCCTCCGTTCTCCGACCCACCAAGCCAAACTTCCCGTTAGGTTTCACCCTGCCCTAGCCCTGAACTCGCATCTTTCTCTAGTTTCTCTCCTTTCGCCCCTCATGCCCTCTGAGCTCTTGTTGACCATGAAACCCACCTCCTGCTCCCTCGACCCTATTCCCAGCAAACTGCTGACCACCCAACTTCCCTTCCTGGCCCCCATGTTAGCTGATATTGTTAACAGTTCCCTCTCCTCAGGTACTATCCCATTCCCCTTCAAATCTGCCATCAACCTCCTCCTCAAAAAACCCACCCTTGACCCCTCTGTCCTTGCAAGCTACCGCCCCATCTCCATCCTCCCTTTCCTCTCCAAAGTCCTTGAACGTGCTGTCGCCTCCCAAATCCATGCCCATCTTTCCAGCAACTCCATGTTTGAATTCCTCCAATCAGGTTTTTGCCCCTGCCACAGTATTGAAACAGCCCTTATCAAAGTCACAAATGACATCCTATGTAACTGTGACCATAGTAAACTATCCCTCCTCATTCTTCTCAAACTGTCTGCAGCCTTTGACATGGTTGACCACGCCATCCATCTCCAACACCTCTCCTCCGCCATCCAGCTGGGTGGGTGGGACTGCGCTCGCCTGGTTTCACTCTTATCTATACAGTCATAGCCAGAGAATCACCTGCAATGGCTTCTCTTCCCGTTCCCGCACCTTTACCTCTGGAACCCCCCCAAAGGTCAATCCTTGGCCTCCTCCTATTTCTCATCTACATGCTGATCATCGACAACATCATCGATGTCAGGTTCCACACGTACACTGATGACACCCAGCTCTACCTCACCACCACCTCTCTCGATCCCTCCACAGTCTCTTATTTGTTACACTACTTGTCCGGCATCCAGTACTGGAAGAGCAAAAATTTCCTCCAACTAAATATTGGAAACACCGATGCCGTTGTCTTTGGTCCCTGCTGCAAGCTCCATTCCCTAGCTACTGATGCCATCCCTCTCCCTGGCCACTGTCTGAGACTGAGCCAGACCTTTCACTACCTTGGCATCCTATTTGACGAGATGAGCTTCTGACCACACATCTGCTCCATCACCAAGACCGCCTATATCCACCTCCCTAACATTGCCCATCTCCGCCCCTACCTCAGTTCATCTGCTGCTGAAACCCTCACCCATACCTTTGTTACCTCTAGACTCAATTATTCCAATGCTCTCCTGGTTGGCCTCCCATCTTCCACCATTCATTAACTTGAGTTCATCCAAAACTCTGCTACCCGTATCCTAACTCACACCGAGTCCCGTTCTCCCATCACCCCTGTGCTCGTTGACCTACACTGGCTTCAGGTCCAGGAACGCCTCGATTTTAAAATTCTCATCCTTGTTTTCAAAGCCCTCCATGGCCTCACCCCTCTGTATCTCTGTAACCTCCTCCAGCCCTACAACCCTCCGAGATCTCTACACTCCTCCAATTCTTGCCTCCTGCGCATCCCTGATTTTAATCACTCCATCATTGCCGGCTGTGCCATCAGTTGCATACGCCCTAAGCTCTGGAATTCTCTCCCTAAACCTCTACACCTCTCTACCTCCTTTAAGACACTCCTTAAAACTTACCTCTTTGAACAAGCTTTTGGTTAGCTGTCCTAAAACCTCATGTGGTTCAGTGTCAAATTTTGTTTGATAACACTCCTGTGAAGTGGCTTGGGACGTTTTACTACATTAAAAGGCTCTATTTAAATACCATTTGTTGTTGTTGTTAAAATAAAGATTTGCATTTATATAATGCGTTTCACGACCTCAGGACACCCTAAAGCACTTCACAGCCAATTAAGTACTTTTGAAGTGTAGTCACTGTTGTAATGTAACCTTAGATTTGAGTCATTTATTTTGTAACATTTTCTTCAATTATAATCTAAATCCACCTCTGGGGGGGGGGGGGAGGGAGGGGTTTTCCTTCCTAATCTTCCTATAATCCACCTCATCTGTGAAAACCAAGACTAATCACACATTCAGTACTTTTTTGCCATTCACTCTCTCTCTGCAGATTGGCCTCTATCCCTTATCGGCCCTACTTCAGTTATGTGGAGAGACTGACGAAGCTGGGGTTGTTCTCCTTAAAACAGAGAAGGGTGAGGGGAGATTTGATAGAGGTGTTCAAAATCATCAATGGTTTTGAGAGAGTAAATAAAGAGAAACGATTTCCAGTGGCAGAAGGATAAGTAACCAAAGGGCACAGATTTAAGATGATCGGCAAAAGAGCCAGAGGCGACAAGAGGAAACAATTTTTTTTTACGCAGCAAGTTGTAATGATCTGGAATGCAGCGCCTGAAAGGGTGGTGGAAGCAGAGTCAATAGTATCTTTCAAAAGGGAATTAGATAAGTACTTGAAGGGAAGAAATTTACAGGGCCATGGGGAAAGAGCAGGGGAAAGGGACTAATTGGATAGCTCTTTCAAAGAGCCAGCTCAGGCACAATGGGCCAAATGGCCTCCTCCTGTGCTGTACCTACTTTGCTACTTCGACTATTAATGTACCGATAGAAAAACTTTTTATTGCCCTTTATGATTATGTAATCTCCCTTGCAACGTGCATGTCCCTGGTCTGTGGAAGGAATTAAGGGGCCAGGTGGATTTTTTCCCCATGTTTTCATGTGTCTCCATGAAAAAAGATGTAAACAGAAAAGCAGTATTATTTTGATATGAAGGACAACATTTCTAATTTAAGGAGAAACATTTACTGAAAACTAGACTTTGTGAAGCAACTGCTCTGTTCAAGACCAAATTAGGTGTAGTACTCACCGTGAAGGAGGCAAAGGTGCGGTACCAGAATCTGATACTTGTACTTCCATCGCTTCAAGCACACGGTTAAGTTTTACAGCAGTTCTATTGCAGTCTGGAAAGTTCTTGTCAGCAGAAAGCCTTTTTTTCTCCCCCTCCTTGTTCAACTGTAACGGATATACACAAAGGAACGACAGAATTATGAATTTAAAAGATTCGAGCAATTAAATCATAAATTAATTCACATATTTGCGGCATATAGAATTGCACACATTTGTTCGTAGTAATGCTGGAGGTGAAGGGACATAACAGAAAGCTGTATTTCAAAATGCGAACTATTTAATTTCCCCCCTCAACGTACCTACGTTTGGTGAAGTGTGTTGTTGGTGCTTTTGGGGCCGTTCTCTGCTCTTGCTGCCTCTCCGCTCCGGGCCCGGGTGCGGGTGCCGTGCCTCTTCCGCAGTCTCGAGAACACTGGGCAAATGTCTGTTCAGCGCGGCGCCGATCGCTCGCGTTCTGCTTTCGCAAACACAAACATTTTCAAGTCATGACATGTGCGAAAACTTGCCCACTGCTAATCAAACTTTCCGAACTTTCGGGTCGATCCCGGACACGGCTTCAGCTTTCCACACCCATCCACCCCGCTTTGTTCCTCAGCACTAGTTTACACAGAGTCTGCCCGTGCACACGATACAAAGTCAAAGCGCCAACACCGACTCATTGGGAAAGGTTATTTGCATATATCTATACATAATTCGTTTCGTTTTCCTGGTTTAAGTTTCTGCCAGGATTGTGCAGGCTGGAGCTGCGGTTTTCAATTCCTACCACTAGGTCGCGATTGTGATTTGCTGACAGTATTTAAGCTGCCCCACTTCCACCTGCAATTAATGTAAGGAATCTTACAACACCAGGTTATAGTCCAACAAATTTATTTTAAAATAAATTTGTTGGACTATAACCTGGTGTTGTAAGATTCCTTACATTTGTCCACCCCAGTCCATCACCGGCATCTCCACATCACCTGCAATTAAAGCAGAGTCGGATCCTGCCAGTGGATTTTTAATACATTGGCGGTCAAAACAAAAATGATGTTACAAGCGGCGAAGTACGAAACACGTGATGAGCTCTTACTTTTTAAAGTTCCCTCAGCTCGCCAAGTCTGTCGAAATGTATGCTTTGCATTTTTGATTTACAATTTATCATAAGGTTTTAAAATGGCTAACATTTCGACTCAGAACTTATTCGCGACGTTTATGTAGAATTGGCTTTGCCACCAGCAGCATTTTAACCCTTCTCCAGCAACCGGGAGAGGAACTAGCCGTACTTTTGATCACCCCGCTACAAAACGGGACAGAATTCCACTGCTGACTGTGGCGCTCTTAAAATTATGATGTGGAGATGCCGGTGATGGACTGGGGTTGACAAATGTAAGGAATCTTACACCACCAGGTTATAGTCCAACTGTTTTATTTGAAAATCACAAAGCTTGTGATTTTATTAGGTAACTACTTTTTTACGAACATGGGCCATCTATTGATCACCTCTTCCCCCGCCAATTAGTGGTAGCGCTTGACTTCAATAGTCGAATTCCACAGGCAACCAAAGTCTACGTTATTCATAGAGTTGATATAGTGCTTTTGTACTTTTTCCAGGCCAATTGAAAAATGCTTTCTATAAGTTACAGATGAAAATGATCACGTTAACAACCAATGCTGTTGTTTAAGGCAAGGTGAGAATGCGGGAAAGTTGGGGCAAGCAAATTTTCCTTACAGCAGTGGTATAGACAGGGGGAGGGATGTTCAGCGTATTCAAAAACCCCCTGAAATGTCTCTGCATTTTTTTTTATCCGGCCACTCCTTCTTTCGAAAGAATGTGCCATAGATCACTTCATATAAACAACACATGTTCTTCCAGAGCCAGTCAGTTCTGCAATTCGACCAGTGAAAACCGATTAGTTGGGCTTGCGCTTCTAAATGTTCACCGGGATATTGCAGTGACAAAAGTTATTGATAAATCGTTGACAGATAACCCGTGTGATGAACAAGACTGTTTTGCTTTTTATTTGTTTTATTTGAATTGTTAGATTAATGGAAGTAATAATGTTTCTATATAAACCTTATTGTGAAATTCCTATTTGAAATACAGAAGTTTTGAAGTAGTTTTGTTTTGTCCGGCAAGCTCATATCCAAACAGCCCCTGAAAAAAATCCTGCCTCTCCCACCGCCTCACCGTGCTGTAGTGATCCTATTGGTATGGGGATATGTTGCTTCCAGAGCTTAATCTCCGCATAGTGGCAGAAGTATGCAACTGTAGATGTGACTGTCACAGAATGGTGATGCCAAAATAACGAGTGTGTGACAGACGTAGCAAATTTAATATATTACTAGTCATACAGGGAGTAAAGACCAAGTGCAGTCTTCAGGTGGAGCAGGGTTAAAGGATGTAGAATAATGAAACCAGGGCATACAGGTGTAATTCAGCCTCCATTTTAAGTCACAAATCTGTTTTTATGTTTTACATTCCCATTATAAATTCTTATGTTCACATTTCTAATGGAAACTGCTGGAGGGATAATTCCCGAATGCGATCAGAAAAATACTCTTTTGGTTTAAAATCTGCAACTTCTTGAAATTTGTTTGCAATTCTCACTGATTTGTCTCCCTGTTTACATCAGCAAAACAGAATGCTGCAATAAGAACATAAGAAATAGGAGCAGGAGTAGGCCAATCGGCCCCTCGAGCCTGCTCCGCCATTCAATAAGATCATGGCTGATCTGATCCTAACCTCAAATCTAAATTCATGTCCAATTTCCTGCCCGCTCCCCGTAACCCCTAATTCCCTTTACTTCTAGGAAACTGTCTATTTCTGTTTTAAATTTATTTAATGATACAGCTTCCCGGGGCAGCAAATTCCACAGACCTACTACCCTCTGAGTGAAGAAGTTTCTCCTCATCTCAGTTTTGAAAAAGCAGCCCCTTATTCTAAGATTATGCCCCCTCGTTCTAGTTTCACCCATCCTTGGGAACATCCTTACCGCATCCACCCGATCAAGTCCCTTCACAATCTTATATGTTTCAATAAAGTTAGTGTGTATTTTTCAGTACGGAACATAAATAAATTAAAATCAATTGTATGGCATACATATTGGGAATTTACGTACAGAGATCCAATAGGCCCCACAGATATTTCTGTTCATTAATTTTGATTTTTAGCACTGAGGGGGTCCAAAGCTTTGGATGCACTGTTTTCTAAGCAAAGGAACAAAAACCATATAAAATAGAATCAGTTACAGTCCCCACCTCTTAAACCACAACGTTTAAATTGGGCAATCATTTAAATTGGGCAAATAGTGCAAACCATTTGCCATTACCATTGTTGCCAATTACAAAGCTACCGTTCACAGCATGTTAGCTATTTCAGGCAGGCACATGCTTCAGTGAGTAGTTTGCACCTTGTTAAAGTGCAATTACATATTACACTTCTTCAGTCCGATTTCAAATATTTGTTTTGAACTTGGTAGTCAAAATCTTCAAACAGGATCTTTGTATGAGTAAATTGGAATCAATATATGTATTTATCAATGAATAAAAAGTATCTCTCAAACTTGCAGTGGATGGGATCTCAGCTGCCAGACAGCATGAGGTTGCTCCCACTGCAAAGTACAGGTGTATCCTATACTCAATTACTCACTCTTTAGGCTCAGGCATCGCTCGCTACTTGGTGGCCACAGAATTACTGGTCAGGAAGCAACGATAGTCGTTCCTTGGGCTTGGGAGTTCTGCTGCAAGGAGGTCAATTCGCCATCACCGAGGTTAAGGAGGTGGTGGGGGGCTGCCTGCTCGTAGCAGACGTTCTGTACAAGAATGCCCCACTCCTACTGATCAATGTGTACGCCCCAACCCTCTGAAGTGAGCGGATGGAGATTTTCCAGCATCTCCCAATGCTGCTGGAGGCCTCCAGACGGATCGTTCTCATTGGAGATTTCAGCTGCATTATCGATGCGGCTGGACAATCCAGCAGGGACGGCGGTATACTGGACATCACATCCAAACTCCTGATAGAGGCAGTGAAAGACGCAAAGCTTCGCGACGTTTTCAGCAACCCTGCAGACGGAGCGCCACAGAAATACACCTGGCCCAGGCCAGATGGGTCCGTCTGTTCCAGGATAGACTTCCTTTTTTTGTCCCCAACACTCACAATCAGATCCACCGACGTCCAGCCGGTGTTCTTCTCTGACCACTGCGCGCTACTGGCCGACTGTCAATTACAGGAGGACCAGAGGGCAGGCAGGGGGATATGGAAGCTGAACGTGAGACTGTTGACCCCAGAGAACATCGAGGAACTAAAGGTGGATTACTCAGGTTGGAGAACCGTGAAACCCCTCTTCAACTCCACGGTGCACTGGTGGGAAGCAATCAAGGCCAACATCAAGAGGTCCTTCATCCTCAAAGGTGTTCAGAGGGCGAGAGACAGAGGAAATTGTCACAACTCCAGAAAAGCATGCAGGATCTGCTCCAGCTGCAGTTGATGGGGGTCGATGTTGGGGACGAACTCCGAGAGGTGAAGGGCCAGCAAGCCTCGCACTTTGCATCCGAGGCCTCAAAGATCATCTTCCGGTCCAGAGTCCGCTCTGTGGAGCTGGGCGAGAAATGCTCGCGCTTCTTCTTTCAGAAGCTGCACAGAGAGACCTCTGTGATCAGCAGCTTGAAGGAGGAAGATGGCTCGGTGACATCTTTGCAGGTCGACATACTGAGGATCAGCAAATCCTTTTATGCCTGTCTGTATATCGTGAAGCGCACAGACAGCACGGCCTCCCAGTCCTTCCTATCCTCTATCACGGAAGTTTTAGAGGACAGCGAACGGGAGAGCATGGATCGGCCACTGAGAAGAGTAGAACTCCCTGAAGCGACAGCTTACTGGTCAAATTGTACTCAGCTCCGTGGGACTGGATAGGCCCAGACCTACTGGAAGTTTATGGGGGTATGCTTTTGGCAGGCAGCATGTCGAAGTTCATGAGGAAAGGCATCATCATCCTCATCTACAATCGGAAGGGGGAGAGGGAAGAAGTCAAAAATTGGCGACCCATTTCCTCGCTAAATGTCGACTACAAGATTCTGTCTAAGGCCATCGTCAACAGGCTCAAACCTGTTTTGGAGCGGGTGATCCATCTGGATCAGACCTGTAATGTACCCGGCAGGAAGACCTCTGATAGCCTTGCACTGCTCAGGGATACGATCGCCTATGTGCAGGACGGGGATGAATACCTGCCTCATCAGCCAGGAGGAGAAGGCCTTTGACAGAATGATGGAAATGAGGAGGAATTTCTTCTCCCAGAGGGTCGTGAATCTTTGGAATTCTTTACCCCAAAAAGCTGTGGAGGCTGAGTCATTGAATACATTCAAGGCTGAGTTAGACAAATTTTTGATCAGCAAGGGAGTCAAAGGATATGGGGAAAAGGCGGGAAAGTGGAGTTGAGGTAAAAATCAGATCAGCCACGATCTCATTAAATGGCGGAGCAGGCTCGAAGGGCCAAATGGCCTACTCCTGCTCCTATCTCTTATGGTCTTATATCCCACATGTACATGTCTGCTCTACGCGGACATCTGTAGCGGAGTCCTAATCAACCGGGTGGGAGCAAGAGAGCTCTCTGATCAGATCACCCGAGCTATCTTCCACTTTGTCTGGAGGTTCAAGGTAGTACGCATCCACTGGACCACCATGTACAAGTCCCCAGACAAAGGGGGGAACAGCATCCCCAACACCCTGATGGCCATCTTTGTGTGGCTGCCTCAGGATATGTGTAGAGCCCTAAATGCAAACATGAGATGTCACTACATGCTGAGTTTCTACCTAGCCAACACATTGAGAAGGCTGGGTCTGGCCATGCTGGCCAAGCAGGCACAGGACATCCTGTCCAGCTGGACCGTCTTCCTCCCACCCCCCCCACCTGTCCCAGGTGGAGAAGTTCCTGTGGAGGAACCTCTTCGACCACAAAGCCGTCAGTCAGTGGTCGACACAAAATGTTCTGAGAGTCCTGCAAGGAACGGAGAGGATGGACTCGATCGGTTTCTTCCCCAACCAGACAGTCGATGCCATTTAGCAGAACGTGTCGTCGCCAGAACTGACAAACAGGCACCAGGATGTAGCTCGGATGGTGGTGGGAAAGGCCCTCCCAGTGCAGACCTTCCAACACGCACGGAACCTCAGCGACACCACGAGCTGCCCTCGAGGCTGTGGCGGGGAGGAGACGGTTGTCCACCTGTTGAGGGCTGCTCCTTTGCGCGGAGGTGTGGAGAGAGATGCGTTGGTATCTGTCCCGGTTCATCCCAAACTGTTCGGTAACACAGGACGCTGTGCTGTACAGGCTGTTCCCCGGGACGCACACCGAGACAGACGTCAACTGCAGCTGGAAGACCATCAACTTGGTGAAGGAGACCCTTTGGTCTGTCCGAAACCTGCTGGTCTTCCAGCTGAAGGAGTTTTCAACGATCAAGTGTTGCCGACTGGAGTACGTGCTGCGGGACGCACTGAGGCGAGGTGCAACCTATGCAAAGGCTCTATGGGGAAAGGCCACCCCACCTTGTTTCGTACACCATGAGTCATAAAAATACTGTGTTTTAATTGTAATGAGATCGCTTTGTGTACGACCTGTAGTGTTTTGGTTTGAATTGTACTGGTTTTGAATAGTGATATTTACATTGAACTGTGTGTATCCTTAAATTCTGTGAAATTTTTTTTAAAGTTTCCTTTTAAACCACCCAATGTGTATAACGAGCAAATCACTTTAGCACCAATGCGCCTGCTATAAGAGGTGGGAATTGTATATGCCTTTTTAAGGCTAAATGGTACAATCGCAGTGTATTGTTTAAATGAATGGTAAGGTCAGTTACACGTCAGGTTGCAGATTAGAACCCTGGTTTTATTTCATTAACAGCTCAATTACAAATTTGTAGACATTGTGGAACTGGTATGTTCTTGAAGAGAGAGAGCTGAAATACAGACCATGTTAAGATTATACAGCTATGAGAAAGAGAGCCATGTAGAAAGTGTAAATTATCCTATTGTAAGAATTGTTGTTTAAAAAGTTTAAACTTTCCTCCATTTACTACTAACTGTTCAATTGTTTTTAGTTTGTTTTAACTTAATTGTCCGTGGTTTGCTGCAGCTGTTGAAAAAGTAAGGAACTCCCACTCCTACTCTGACCTCCCTGTCCTTGACCTCCAACACTGTTCCAATGAAGCTCAAAACAAGCTGAAGGAACAGCACATCATCTTTATACTAGGTACTTTACAGCCTTCCGGCCGTAACACTGCATTTAATAACTTTAGACCTTAACCACCGCTCCCATTTTCTCTCAGACAACGGGTGTTGGTAATGGAGGATGGCTGCACCAGAGCCACTGGGAGTGGAGAAGGTGTGGTCTGGTGCTTGGGATGGGGATCGCCTATTGGTATACGGCCGGTTGGGTAGTCCGCACCCCTGGGTTTTACCTGCCTTTCATCTACCACATTCCTGGGCCACGGGAGCCATATTCTCTTTGCCAGGTTTTCCAAGCTTCCCTCCCCCTCTGCTATTCTGCTGTAACCATTTACAAGATGGACCCATCTTTTGTTTCTATTCTTGTCTCATTATCACATCCTTTTGCCTTGCACCATCATTACTTTTGTCACTTAATCACTGCTGCCCTCCACCATGTCACAGACCTCTCCCTTTTGTTCTTTTCCTGCCCCTTTTCCCTGGCTCTTAACTTGCTTAAACGTCATTCATCTCAAACATCTTCCAGTTCTGATGAAAGGTCATCAACCTAAAACGTTAACTCTGATTCTCCCTCACTTTCTTTCATTCTTCATTTTAATTTGAAGCTTTACTGGTTGCAGGATATTTACAGTGCCAGACGGAGACAGCAAGAAAGCATGAGCACTGTTTCAGAGTTGAGGCTATCCCAAGGTTCATGTCACATTTCCAAAGCATCTGTGATTGTTTTACTTCTGGCTCTACCTTTGTTTGCAAAAGTAAACAATATTATTTAGCTTGATAGGAAAGTTCTTCTCAAGGTTAAACAACTTATTTATTACTTGTTGCAATCTCTTAAAAGGTAGATTGAAATGATAAATGCTGAACCAAAAACCCTGTCATAAATTCCAGAGTGATGCTAGTGAACTTCTTAAATCCTTACCTTCAATTTTGCATAGTTTTATTTGCATCATGCTGTCTCTTCCTGATCCAAGCCACATCATACGAGTCGAGGCCAGTAATCAGAAAAGGCAGTGGTATTACATAAGAAAGCAAGGCCACATGCTGCTTCAATAATAAGAGTCTAAATGGGATAGAGGAGCAAAGGGATCTAGGGGTACAGATACAGAAATCACTAAAAGTAGCAACACAGGTTAATAAGGCCATAAAAAATGCAAATCAAGCACTGGGGTTCATTTCTAGAGGGATAGAATTGAAAAGCAAAGAAATCATGTTAAACTTGTATAGAACCCTACTTTGACCACACTTGGAGTACTGTGCACAGTTCTGGTCTCCATACTATAGAAAGGATAGAGAGGTATTAGAGAGGGTGCAAAAAAAATTCACATGGATGATACCAGAAGTGAGAGGATATACTTATCAAGTAAGGCTGAAGGGGCCAGGGCTCTTTTCTCTAGGAAAGAGAAGGCTGAGGGGTGACTTGATAGAGGTCATTAAGATAATGAAAGGGTTTGATAGGGTAGACTGGAGGTCATAAATATAAAATAGTCCCTAATAAATCCAATAGGGAATTCAGGAGAAACTTCTTTACCCAAAGGGTGGTAAGAATGTGGAACGCGCTACCACAAGGAGTAGTTGAGGCAAATAGCATAGATATATTTAAGGGGAAGGTAAATAAGCACATGAAGGAGAAGGAATAGAAGGGTAGGTGGTGTGCCACAAGGCTCAGTGTTGGGTCCCTTGCTATTTGTGGTATATATTAATGATTTGGACTTGAATGTAGGGGGCATGATTGGCAAATTTGCAGACGACACAAAAATTGGCCATGTAGTTGATAGTGAAGAGGATAGCTGTGGACTCCAAGAAGATATCAATGGGTTAGTGGAGTGGGTGGAAAAGTGGCAAATGGAGTTCAACCCGGAGAAGTGTGAGGTAATGCACTTAGGGAGGGCAAACAGTAAAAGGGAATACGCAGTAAACAGGAATATATTGAGAGGGGTAGAGGAAGTGAGAGACCTTGGAGTGCATATGCACAGGTCCCTGAAGGTGGCAGTACAGATAGATAAGGTTGTGAAGAAGGCATACGGAATGCTCTCCGTTATTAGCTGAGATATAGAATACAAAAGCAGGGATGTAATGATGGAACTGTATAAAACGTTGGTAAGGCCATAGCCGGAGTATTGTGCGCAGTTCTGGTCACCACATTACAGGAAGGAGGTAATTGCTTTGGAGATAGTGCAGAGAAGATTTACAAGAATGTTGCCAGAGCTTGAAAATTGCAGCTACGGGTAGAGATTGGATAGGCTGGTGTTGTTTTTTTTGGAGCAGAGGAGGCTGAGGGGAGACTTGATTCAGGTGTACAAAATTATGAGGGGCCTAGATAGAGTAGACAGGAAGTACCTGTTTCCCCTAGCGGAGAGTTCAAGAACTAGAGGACATAAATTTAAGCAGATTGGCGGAAGGTTTAGAGGGGACATGAGGAAAAACCTTTTTACCCAGAGGGTGTGTGGAATTCGCTGCCTGAATTGATGGTAGAGGCAAGAACCCTCAACTCTTTTAAAAAGTACCTGGACCTGCACCTAAAGTGCTGTAAGCTGCAGGGCTATGGACCGGGTGCTGGAAGGTGGGATTAGATTGGGCACCTGGTTGTTCTTCAAGCCGGCGCGGACATGATGGGCCTAATGTCCCCCTTCTGTGCTGTATCTTTTCTATGGTTCTATGGGTATGCTGATATAGGGTTAGATGAAGTAGGGAGGGAGGAGGCTCGTGTGGAGCATAAACGCTGGCATAAACCAGTTGGGCTGAATGGTCTGTTTCTGTGCTGTAGTTTCGATGTAACTCAATGTAAGCTTGTAATACTATAAAGTCCAGTGGTGCTCCATCCCATCAGTCTTGTTGCCATAGTGCAAGGATTATTGCCTTGTCCACTGTTTCCCAATTGACTGTTCTTCAGCCAGTTGCAATTTGTTGCAACAAATTACACAGCTGTTGCAATATGGGGGGAGCTGACTATTATCTATTTGTTGCATTTGTCTACCATTTCCTGTTTTGTGGTATTTTGACTGGCCCACGTGAGTTGCTTCAAAAAACGATCGGACTGCTGTCTGTCTGATGGAAAGGAAACAACTATTGAGCCTGTCTATGACACTGTGGTAACTGTCAGTGTTTCAGCTGAGGCTTGAACATGTGTTTTGTGTGCAGGGAACGATATAGAATTTTAAGTGGTCTGTAATTAAGGACTCTTTTGGTCTGTTACTAGCAGTAAAGGAAAATCTCAGAAAAAGTTCAGCAGCTCTGTTTGTCAAAAGAAAACAGTAGAAAGAAGCAGTTCTGGATTTGGGTCTCAAAAAATCCTCTACTTCACAGAGTCATAAAGGTGCACAATTTGAATTTAGGCTTAAATATTCTTATTGTGGCATTACAGTTCTACTCACACACTTGACTGATGTCAATGGCTGTAAGACAAAAGTCTCACAGATACTACTTTATCAGAGGCATAAGACACTCAGGCGTGGTGATGAATACATAGATGGTTCTCAAAGTTCTTATCCACTAGAATTGTTTCTCTTCCTGGGAGATGAGTTTCATTATTAGCTGTGGAGCATGTATCGAGGTCTCAGATACATTCTTTAATCATTGCTGCAGAGGAATATTGCTGGTAGTTGGAAAATGGCATTTGTGTGATGGTCTTCAAATTCCCTCAATTTGCTTGGTTACTAGTTTGGAAGATGCATTCAATCCTTATTCTTCTTTACTGTTGTAAATGTTTAAATAGGCAGCTAAGAAATTAAAGGAGACTTTAAAACATCATTGGCTTGGCAACAAAGAATGACTTGTTGTGACTGTCCTTTATGAAGGCACAGTGGTTTTTCATTTTTACTTTCTCTGTACTTATTAAGGCAATGGATGGCAGTGCTGAAGAAACAGAACATTCCTCTCGTTTTCATGCAGCCACAGAATTGAGAACACTTCAGTATAAGTTGGACCCATATGCAACTCTATCTACTTTGCAATGACAATATACCTCAATCCAAACCTCAGAAGAGCAAGGGAAACCTGACAGCTATACTGCTCTAATGTTGAACACTCAGCAAGGGTATCAGAAATCAAATCTAATTATTATTTGAATTTATGCTCTGGTCTTCCAAGGACAAACTTGCCTATCTTGGCTGGGCTGTGTCAATGTTAGGAGATTAAATTTGCCTAAGGGAAAATTATAGAGCTTCTTAAATTATTCCAACTGGCAAAATATTTGAAACTGGGGCTACAGATCAAATATGGTGTCTATATTTTGAAAACCAAAGTTGTTTGCCAGTCTAAATGTCCAATGTGAAAGCTAAAAAGAACAGAATACTTAGAAAATCTGAAAAACAATTTAATAGAGAATACGTGTAATTTTTCAGTATCATACAAGCCAAGATTTTACCAGCTAAATTGGAAATGCTTTCCACAACCCTCAAGTGCATATCTGGTGAGTTGACCAGAAATCATTATTGGTGTCTGTGATGCTATCCACATGTAAAACGATTACAAATACAGTTTTATCTATCATTGTAGTTACCTGGAATCCAAAGATGACATAGAGCAAAATGAAATAGATTTAAACTGGGTGAATTTGGAAGTATCAATTTAGATTTGGAAACTGCTGTACTTAAGGAACTAACTTGCATTTGAAGAAAAAAAAATGAATTTGTTTCACTTTTTGGTTTCATACGTTGATTTATACTTTCAAGTTTTATTTTGGGCTAAAATTTGTTTTGTTTGATGCAGCATCACTTCCTTTGCCCCTTTACATGACCTAACATTTTTTATCCTCTCCAGTTTTGTTCCCATCAAGATCACATGATATTTTGAGTTGCAGTGACATTAACTACACTGGCAGGAATGATATAACTACAACATGAAAAGTTGTCCTGTGTATCATCATAGACATATTGTTACAATGCCAACATCTGGAGCCTGTACTAAGGGTGTGTACACATCACTTTCATTCATTATATGTAGTGATGCTACATGCATTGATCTGGCCAGGGACTTTAAGAACATTACTATGAATATTTCTGAACAGCTTCACCACTGAATGAAACAGAAGAATAGGAAATGGTTCACAGCAATGTTGCGGTGCTAAATATGGCGTTTGATAATGTTATACTGTAATTTAAAGTTTAAGGTGTAATTCTGTGGAAAATTATAGAAAATTAATTCAAAGGGTGTAAGCATGTATATTTCTAGATGGATGCATTTTGAAAATTGAAGTCTCTACAAAATAGAACAGTTTTAATGTACAAATGATACCAATATCGTACAAATCACCAACTATAAATTATTTAAACAAGGAATTTGCTGTTATTTTTGGAGAGAAGGCACATTCATCTTTTTGTCTGGACTTGATGTGATGAAAGGCTAGTAATGAAAGGCTACGGTAAGAATAGTTTCTTGTGCAACTATTTGACATCCTGTTTTTGGGAAGTAACAACATCAAAAATAGTTGAGATCGATCCCTTCTAAAACAGCATTGACTGTGAATAGATTATTCTCCTACAGGTGCTCTTCCAATTTGTTTCTGATTATTGATTTAATTAATTTTCTGATTATTGACCTCAGGTTAACTGTTCAGTAGTTACCAGATATGGCTTTGATAACCTTTTTCTAATATGGAAACAACATTTTCCTCTTTCCAGTGTGTTATAATCTCTCTTATGTTCATCGGCTCCTTCAAAATGACCAACAGTACTTCACAAATCTCCTCATCTTTCTAAGTATTTGATATTTAACTGTTTAGAACTAACATAGCTTTGAAGTCTGAAAAGACTTGCCACTGTGTTATCAGTCTGTCTGTGTATCAGTATGTCAGGTAACTCCATTAGTAAATATGAATTAAAAACAAAGACAAGATAAGTTTTCTACTCTTATCTGTGGCCAGAACTTTCTTTTTTGGGTGGGGGATAGTGGGGGGAGAAGAAATTGTTGAGAATTAACTGAGGTGATAATATAAATTTGTAATATTGTATACTAGGTCTTTTCAAGTTTAATTTGGAGAAGAGTGGAGTGAGAGTGTGTGGGAGAGGTGGTAGAGAGACTTGCGCAAGCACTTACTCAGTAGTTTGGCTCTGATCCCAGTTGTTCAATAGCTAAAAGGCACAAAAAAAGAGAAATACAAAGCCAAACTGTAATGGAATACTTAAGTATGGCAGCATAGTGTATAAGAGAAAACTCAACTTATTGCAATATATATTTTATCATAATGTTCAAATGAGTTATTTGCAAATCAGAATATACTATTAGACTTGCAAAGTCAATAAAAAGGAAAAACTGCAATTTCTGGAAAACTGAAATTAAAACAGAAAATGGTGGAAATATATAGTGTGCATCTATAAAGGGAAAAGACAGGTAATGATGTTTTGGGTGTGTACCTTTCACTGGATCGGTGAAGGGTGCACACCTGAAACATAATGACCCTTTTTTTCTCTTCAGAGATGTTCACTGATCTGATGTGTATTTCCAGCATTTTCTGTTTTTATTGCCTCTTTTTTAATAAACCCGTTCCCCAGTATCATCAACCCAAAACAATAGAAATCTAACAAAAGTGCCCCCTTTTTTTTAAGAGGGGCACATACAATAAACACTCAAATCATACCAAAGAGAAAGGAAATTTATCAAATTAAATCAGAATGATGTTGCTGATGTCAACTATGCACTCCAGTCCCTGCAGTGCCCACCTTCTCCAGGGCCACCCGGACACAGAGGAGAGGCAGGCAACCAAAGCGACCATCCCTACGAGCTGCATCCAACCTGGAGTTGTGAATTGCCACCTTGGCCAGGCCCAGGAGCAGATGCACGAGGAGGCCCTCTGACTTGCCCGCCCCCCTCTGCACCGGGTGGCCAAAGATCAGGAGCGTGGGATTGAAGTGCAGCCAGAAGTTGAGGTGCAGCACCTTCAGATCGTGGAAGAGGAGCTGCAACCTCTCACACTCCTTGTATACATGAAACACGGACTCACCCAGGCCGCAGAAGTCACAGGCGTCCTGGGAGTCCGTGAAGTAACTTAAAAGCCTATTTGTCGGAACTGCTCCACGCAACACTCTTTTTATTCCAAAATCAATTTTTTTAGTTAAACTATTTGAGTTTACAGTATTGATATAAAATTCTTAACCACTTAGAAATCAGGGGCCCGATATTAGGAGGGAGGCAGGTTGGCAGTGGAGGGTTGACTGGGCGCATGGGTTGTAGACCTGCGCAGCGGGCCCACTGTGCACCCACATCACAGGCTGTCAGCAGGAGGATCCCTATTTAAAGGGGCAGTCCTCCAATGCTCCTCCTGCAGCAAAGAACCAAAATAATAGAATGGAGCAGGCCAGAGGCAAGGCTGCTCCAAGGTTTTCTGACTCCTCACTCCAGGTGCTGTTTGATGGGGTGAGGAGTAGGAGGGAAACGTTTTTCCCATCAGATGGGAGGAGGTGGCCTCCCTCTGCCACCATGAAGGCCTGGCTCGAAGTGGCAGGGGAGGTCAGCAGCAGCAGCAATGTCGGCCGAACCTGGGTCCAGTGCAGGAAGCGCTTTAATGACCTAACCAGGTCAGCCAAAGTGAGTATACTTACGCATTCTCCCACACTCCGTCTTCCACATCACCTCCACCACCACACAACTCCTTCTGCACTGCCACCACAACGCTCTCGCATCACTCCTCACATCCACTCAACCATCATCCTCACCTTGCCTGTACTTACTCACCGCCCCAGTTCCCATTCGAACACTACCACGCAATCCAATCCTCATACAATCTCATGGCTATGTCTCAAACGCACCCTCCCATGCATCTCCCTCATGGTCACCCCCACCCACACCAATGCATGCAGCAGGTCACTATGCAAGCATCATTCAATCACGCCTCTCTGGGTTTTGCCTTGATAGGAGAAGAGATGCCAGAATGCCCGGGAGAGGGCAAGGACCGGAGGGGGCCCGCCACACCAGGTGGTCCTAACGGACGCAGAGCAGCAGGCAATGGAAATGAGCCGCACGCTGGAGTGCCTGTCCATGGCGGACGCCAAGACTGGGAGTGCACAAGTGGCCGGTGACAGAAATCTAACACTCAGCACTCATGATAGCGAATGATCTTAACATCACTTGGCATCTGCAGCACCTCAACATCTGTCCACATGCTTAGTATTGCTTTCTGTTCTCTTGCAGGGCCATCTGCGACCGCCGTGACTGCGGAGGGCGATTCCTCAGAGGACCTGCCGGCCTCTGAGGGTGCATCGTCACATCTGAGCCAGCCATCCACCAGCGCAGATACACACACCTTGGTGGGTCCCCGTCCTCAGTTAGTTGGGCTTGCACACGGTGAGTCACCACGCACATGTGAGCATGAGCAGACCCTGGTGGCAGGGGCAGCCGTGGAGAGTCCGCGTCGGTGGGAGCACTCTTCTCCAGGCTCTGCTCAGCTGGATCCAGATGCTGAACCCTGGGGCCAGCCATGAAAAGGAGACTCATCAAGGGCCAGCAGCACATTGCCGAGGTACTGGAACAGTTGCCACGCGCACTCTCCACAATCGCGCAGAGGTTGGAGGAGTCCAACTCCTGCATGAGTGGAATACTGTCACAGGGACGTGAAGGCATCTCTCAGATAGTGTCGCGGGTAGGTGCGGGAATGTCTGCGATGGAGGAAAGGCTAGCCTCCATTGAGCTTCAAGCACGGCTCAACAATGAGTCCATTCAGGCCCTGAGAACGGCCATTCGGATTCAGAGTGAGCAACATTCTGCCACCTTAAGCAGACTGACAGATACATTACAACTGGCCTTCCAAGGCTTCACACAAGTCCTCCAAACTGTCGTCCAGCAGGGTGGAAGGAGTGACGTGGGCCTGGCCCAGGAGAGGGATGATGGTGAAAGGGGACATGGAAGTGGGGACGCCACTCAAAACGCTCCCACGTCTCACCCGTTGCCCCCCTCTCAACCAGTCCCCGCAATGCTGCCTCCTCTCCAGGTGGCCGAGTCTGCCCCTGCACAGGTGCAGGTGGAGCAGTCTTTGGAGGGGCCCTCACGGGCACCGAAACCCAGAGGGCGTACGCGCAAAGCATCTCATCGGTCAGGGCATGGACAAGAGCAACCAGCCACTACCTCTGCTGAAGCCACAAGGGTAGCACCACGTAAGGGTTCCTGTAAATGTAAGGCTAAGGTTTTGTGAGCACAAAGGGGATGCACAAGGGTGTATGACAGAATGTCATGTTTTTCATTTAGTTTTGTTTGTTTTGCCAAGCACATTAAAATTTGTTATCACCACTACTGCCACGTCTTTGCAAATCGTCTGGTTTGTGCAATAATTCCCTTTCCTGAGAATCACCACGAAGACCCACACCTGATGCCACCCATTGTGTCACTGCAGAGTGGGTGTAGGTGTATTTGCAGGGCTCTTTTGTGCAGACGACTGAGAGATGCTGGCGATGTCCACGGTGGCACCCTGGAAGGATCCGGAGGAGAAGTTGTTGAGGGCAGTGGTGACTTTGACAGCAATAGGTAAGAAGATGGTGCTTGGGCCAGCCGGGAGCAGCTCGGCATCAAGGAGGCTGCAGATGTCCACGACTACATGTCGAGTGACTCTGAGCTTCCGTGTGCACTGCTGCTCAGAGAGGTCCAGGAAGCTGAGCCTCTGTCTGTAGACCCGATGGCGAGGGTCGTGCCTTCTGCGACGCATCTCTCTCTGTGGTTGCCCTCCCTCCTGCTGTGCAGGTGGATGTGTCACAGCACTGTTTTGTGAAGCTCCACGTATCAGAGGTGGACGGCATGGCCGGCGAGGCTGGTGATGCTGTTCGTCCTCCAATAAGGTCATGACTGCAGCTATGACGGCCCCCATCCGCAAGATGTACGTTTGAGGGGGTCCGTAAGGTAGGTAAATGTGTCTGGACACCGGGATAAATATGCAAGTTTGTGAATTTTATTGTTAGGAGGAGGGTGGTGGAGGCCAAACTTTGTCCAAAGTGACAGAGTGGCCTCCTGCAATGAGTGAGGGTCTCCCCACCCCACCTGTCAAATGGACCTTTGCAGCTCCCACAGGCTGGTGGCTGCAACAGGTCAATTTGAACTGGGAGTGTTTCCCCCATTATGGGAAACACGCTCAGTTGATATGAATATCCCACCCCTCCTAAATTATATCCAATCAGATCTGCAAACAACCTGAACTATCTAAGCGCGTCATTGGGGAACCCAGAAGTGGGCGGGTTGGAGCCGGGCTCCTGACCCGCCCCGGGAATCCGAATTTTAGCAGCCCCCCGCGCCACGATCACACCCGCTCGGCCATCCGAAAATCGACCCCCAAGAGTTGATTGTCATCATTGCATTATGGTAGGGCATAATGGGCGGAACTGTCAACTTCAACGGGGCGTAAAATGGGCGAGAACAGATTGGCTGTCCATTATACATCCCGCCCTATTTTTCTTTCCATTGAAGTCAATTGAACAGAAAATCAGGCGAGGTGTACAACGGGCAGCCGATCTGATCTTGCCCATTTCACATCCTGCACTGATTCTAAATAGTATTTATTTGTGGTAATAAAAATCCTACTTCCTTCTGGTTACTCTTGAAGATTTTTGCTGATTTCCGAACCGAAGCTAAGTATTTTTGTAAGGTTATGCTTTGGGCATCACGAGGACTTCTGGATACCAGTATATAATGAGTTCAATTTAAAATCTTTACTTTTAAGTGATTATTTTAGTTCGCTCAAAGGGTTATTGGCAGCAAAATAATAATAATGCAGGTGCAAATTCTGGTTAAAACTTCTTTTTACATTTCTTCAGTGAATACCTAGGGGTAGAGTTTCCGCATTGGGTGCAAATTGCACCCGAAAATTGTGCCGGTTGGGTTACAGTTCAAGTTTCTGCTAAAATGCATTTGCAAAATCACAAACGTAAAATCTTCCATGAACTAGTGCAATCCAGCAGCTTAAAAGAGCTTAATTGCTTATTTTTTTTCTTTGCAACAAAAAATATTCATGATATATTTACGAGTGGTAACCTGGTGCAGTTTTATTAATGCAGCTGAAAATGGGTTTATCACAAAAAATAAGCATTTTTAATACGAGTGTCTAGTCCTCCACCTGTGAGTAACCTAATTTTAAATCACTGAAAATGAATTTTACAAAACTATTCTGAACCGTTTACTCCTTTCATTGGTGTACACCAGTCAATTTCTTAGTAAATTTAATATTTTTTAATATGTAAAAACATTTAAAACATGCCTACTAGTGCCTGTGCGCCTAAGAAAACTAATTTAATTTGAAGACCCTCCTTGAATGAGCGCAATTGGCGGCAACTCGCCATCCTTATTATTTTGATCGGGGGCATGGCCAGTTTTGTGGGCAATGCCAACTTGAGCGCAGAAGATCACAGAAACTCACATTGTGCTGAATGTAATTTACGCCCAACATAAATCGAAATTCCGGGATCTTTTGCGCTGTTTCTGCTAGCTTGTGCTGATAAAACCAGCGCAATCTAGCAGAAACTCTATCCCCTAATGTCATAAATATATATTTATGATTGGCGATAAAGAGCTTCTCTGATATGTGACAAAGGAGAGAACATGGAGTATATTTTAGTGGGGAGCATTTGGGGCACAGTCATCGTAATATCATTAGGTTTAGAATAGTTATGGAAAAGGACAAGTAACAATCAAATGTGAAAATACTTAACTGGAGGAGGGCTAATTTCATTGAGTTATAAAGGGATCTTGCCCACGTGAATTGGAAACAAAAATTGGTAGGCAAAACAGTAATTGAACAATGGGAGGCCTTCAAGGAGAAGATGGTTCGGGTACAGAGTAGGCACATTCCCACAAGAGGGAAGGAAGAGCTTCCAACGCTAGAGCTTCCCGGATGACTAAAGATATAGAGATTAAAGTAAAACAGAAAAAGGAGGCTTATGACAAATGTAAGGTTCATAATACAGCAGGCTGAATACAGAGAGTACAGAGGAAATCTAAAAAAGGAAATAAAAGGGGCAAAGAGAGATTATGAGACTAGATTAGCAGCTATCATAAAAGGGAACCCAAAAGACTTTTATAAACATATAAATAGTAAAAGGGTAGACAAAGGAAGGGTGGGACCAATTAGGGACAAAAAGGAGATCTTCTTGTGGAGGCAGAGGGCATGGCTGAGGTACTAAATGAATACTTTGCATCGGTCTTCACTAGAGAAGAGATGCTGCCATTGTAGCAGTAAAGGAGGAGGTAGTAGCAATATTGGATAGGATAAAAATAGATAAAGAGGAGCTACTTAAAAGGTTGGCAGTACTCAAAGTAGAAAAGTCACCCAGTCCAGATGGGATGCATCCTAGGTTGCTGAGGGAAGTAAGGGTGGAAATCGCAGAGGCTCTGGCTACAATCTTCCAATCCTCCTTAGATATGGGGGTGGTGCCAGAGAACTGGAGGATTGCAAATGTTCCACCCCTGTTCAAAAAAGGGCAGAGTGATAAACCCGGCAATTACAGGCTAGTCAGCCGAACATCGGTGGTGGGGAAACATTTAGAGAAAATAATCCGGGACAAAATTAATTGGCACTTGGAAAAGTGTGGGCTAATAAATGAAAGTCAGCACGGATTTGTTAAAGGAAAATCAGGTTTGACTAACTTGATTGAGTTCTTTGATGAAAGAAAAACTTGCATTTATATAGCACCTTTCACGACCTCAGGACGTCCCAAAGCACTTTATAACCAATAAACTACTTTTGAAGTTGTAATGTAGGAAATATGGCAGCCAATTTGCGCACACCAACATCCCACACACAGCAATGTGATAATGACCAGATAATTTGTTTTCATGATGTTGGATGAGGAATAAATATTGGCCAGGACACCAGGGAGAACTCCCCTCTTCTTTTTCGAATAGTGCCATGGGATCTTTTACATTCACCTGAGAGGGCAGACCAGGCCTCAGTTTAATGTCTCTTCCGAAAGATGGCACCACCAACAGTGCAGCACTCCCTCAATACTGCACTGGAGTGTCAGCCTGGATTACGTGCTCAAATCTCTGCTTGGGACTTGAACCCACAAACTTCTGACTCAGAGGTGAAAGTGCTACCAACTGAGGCACAGCTGACACTGTAACAGAGAGGGTTCATGAGGGTAATGCGGTTGATGTGTATGTCGCCTTTCAAAAGGCATTTGATAAAATAAAGCAAAGTTAAAGCCCATGGGATTAAAGGGACAGTGGCAGCGTCTGTTAATTGTATCCATGTGATTTATATCAATTAGTGTTAATTGTATTCAGGTAGTGTGTAACAATTGGGGCTCTCTTGTATCCATATATGAGTCCGGGTATCATTCTAATAAACCTACGCTGCACTCCCTCCAAGGCCAATATGTCCTTCCGAAGGTGCGGTGCCCAGAACTGCTCACAGTACTCCAGGTGCGGTCTAACCAGGGTTTTATATAGATGCAGCATAACTTCTGCCCCCTTGTACTCTGGTCCTCTAGATATAAAGGCCAGCATTCCATTAGCCCTGTTGATTATTTTCTGCACCTGTTCATGACACTTCAATGATCGATGTACCTGAACCCCAAGTCCCTTTGGACATCCACTGTTTTTAACTTTTTACCATTTAGAAAGTACCCTGTTCTGTCCTTTTTTGATCCAAAGTGGATGACCTCACATTTGTCTACATTGAATTCCGTTTGCCACAGTTTTGCCCATTCACCTAATCTATCAATATCGCTTTATAATTTTATGTTTTCATCTACACTGCTTTCAATGCCACCAATCTTTGTGTCATTGGCAAACTTAGATATGAGACTTTCTATGCCTTCATCTAAGTCGTTAATAAATATTGTGAATAATTGAGGCCCCAAGACAGATCCCCGCGGGACTCCACTAGTCACATCCTGCCAATGTGAGTACCTACCCATTATCCCTACTCTCTGTTGCCTTTCGCTCAGCCAACTTCCTAACCAAGTCCGTACTTTTCCCTCAATTCCATAGGCTTCTATCTTAGCTAACAGTCTCTTATGTGGGACCTTATCAAATGCCTTCTGGAAGTCCATATAAATAACATCCATTGACGTTCCCCTGTCCACTACTTTAGTCACCTCTTCAAAACATTCAATCAGGTTTGTCAGGCACGACCTACCTTTCACAAATCCATGCTGGCTCTCTGATTAACTGAAAATTCTCGAGGTGTTCAGTCACCCTATCCTTAATTATAGACTCCAGCATTTTCCCCACAACAGATGTTAGGCTAACTGGTCTATAAGTCCCTGGTTTCCCTCTCTCTCCTTTCTTAAAAAGCAGAGTGACATGTGCAATTTTCCAATCTAAAGGGACAGTTCCTGAATCTAGAGAACTTTGAAAGATTATAATTAGGGCATCTGCAATGTGCTCACCTACTTCCTTTAAAACCCTGGGATGGAAACCATCTGGTCCTGAGGATTTGTCACACTTTAGTGCTATTATTTTCTTCATTACTGTTGCTTTACTTATGTTAATTTTATTGAGTTCCTGTCCCCGATTCAATATTAGTTTTCTTGGGATTTCCGACATGCTATCCTCTTTTTCTACTGTAAATACTGACGCAAAGTAATTGTTCAACATGTCCGCCATTTCCCCATTGTCAATGAGAAAATCCCCACTTTCAGTTTTTAAAGGGTCAACACTGCTCCTGACCACCCTCTTTTTCCTAATATAACTATAAAAGTTCTTCGTATTGGTTTTGATATCCCTTGCGAGTTTCTTTTCATACTCTCTTTTTGTAGCTCTTACTATCTGTTTTGTGACCCTTTGTTGATCTTTGTATCTTTCCCATTCGCCAGGATCTGTGCCATTTTTTGCTTTTTTGTATGCCCTTATGTCTTATACTGTCCCTTACCTCTTTAGTTGTCCATGGCTGTTTTTTTTGGCAAGTAGAGTTCTTGCCCCTCAGGGGTATAAACTGATTCTGTATCACGTTAAATGTTTCTTTAAACATTTCCCACTGATCATCAGTCGTTTTACCCATAAACAGATTTGCCCAGTTTACTGTGGACAGTCTCTGTTTCATCCTATTGAAGTCGGCCTTACCCAAGTCTAGAATCTTAGCAGCTGATTCACTTTTTTCCCTTTCGAACACTACATTGAACTCGATCATGTTAGGATAGCTATTGGGTAGATGTTCGTGCACAGATAAGCTGTTAACTAAATCTGGTTCAGAAAGGGACAGAAAGCAGAGACTAGTGATGAACGGTTATTTTTCAGACTGAAGAGAAGTAGGCAGTGGTGTTTCCCTGGGTTCAATATTAGGACCACTGATCTTTTGATATATATTAATAACCTGGACTTTGGTATAGAGGGTATAATTTCAAAGTTTGCAGATGACATGAAATTCGGAAATATAGTAAACAATGTGGACGATAGTGACAGACAGATTGGTGAAATGGGCAGACACATGGCAGATGTAATTTAATGCAGAGAAGTGTGAAGTGATACATTTTGTTAGGAAGAGTGAGGAGAGGCAATATAAACCAAATGGTACAACTTTAAAGTGGGTGCAGAAACAGAGACACCTGGGTGTGCACACACACAAATCTTTGAAGGTGGCGGGACAAGTTGAGAAGGCTGTTAAAACAGATTATGGGATCCTGGGGTTTATTAATAGTGGCATAGAGTACGAAAGCAATGACGCTATGCGAAACCTTTATTAAACGCTGGTTAGGCCAGCTGGAGTATTGTGTTCAATTCTGGGCACCACACTTTAGGAAAGATGTCAAGACCTTGGTGAGGGTACAGAAGAGATTTACTAGAATGGTACCAGGGATGAGGGACTTCAGTTATGTGGATAGACTGGAGAAGCTGGGGTTGTTCTCCTTAGAACAGAGAAGGTTAAGGGGAGATTTGATAGTGGTGGTCAAAATCATGCACAGTTTTGAGAGAGTAAATAAGAAGAAACTGTTTTCAGTGGCAGAAGAGTAATCAGAGGACACAGATTTAAGGCGACTGGCAAAAGAGCCAAGGTAACATGAGGAAACATTTTTTTTACGTAGCGAGTTGTAATGATCTGGAAAGCACTGCCTGAAAGGGTGGTGGAAGCAGATTCAATAGTAACTTTCAGAAGGGAATTGGATAAATATTTGAAGGGAAAAACATCCTGAGAGTTAGACATCTTGTGCATAATGTAGAAATACTAAGCTGTTAATAATACTCATTTGAAACACGTCATGATTACTGGTATTCTGCCAAAAAAGCAGCTGTTATGCATCCAACATATTCCAACCTTTAATACTACAGATTGTTGCTGCTGCTCTTAGATAATTATCAGGTGCAATTTTCTTGCAGCTGCTTATGTTCAAACACAGACTTTGGGTTGAATTCTCACTCCCGTTTATCTATAATTTTAATCACATCTTGGTCATATATAGGTATTACCTATAGTAAAGTCTGGTATTAACAGTTCCAGGTTTCAGAAAGGTAGGTGCCATGTAGATTTTACAGGGGAGGGCAATGTAATATGGTTCACTCGAGGGAGGGGACACTGTGTGTTGTGGGAAGATCAGAGGTTTGTTGTGATGTGGGAGTACAGGGCAGAGGTGCCACAGCCAACATCCTCCACCCATGCTTGCACAGCTTGGGACCTTTCCCCCACTGCTTCAAAACCTCAAGCTTTCCCAATACTGTCACACCTCTCCCACTCTTATAATGCCCTCAACCCTATTCCAGTGCTCCCAAACACCAAGACTGCCTATCTCAGTGGTCCCACATACTGCAGCTGCCTTCACATTAGTGGATTGAGCAAACACTTGATGATGTGAGGCTTGATACAAATTGTTAAGCTTCTTTATTTCAGTCTGTGAACACATAGAGCAACAGCTATGATCAAATTCACTTAGTTCAATCAGTACAATCTATTTTCACACAATGACACAAAATAAAGAACATGCCACCCTTCCACACATTAGTAGGATGTCCTACTTGACTTATACAACATGACTTCTATCTGTTCCTCGACTTTCTGACATTCGGAGCCTGTGTAAAGCTTTTGCAGCTCTCTCTTTAATGCCTCACTGCCCTCGCAGCGATCCTGCCTTTCAGAAAGCCAATCTCTCCCTCTCTTTTATCTTCCATCTGTTCATAGGCAGTGATCGAAGGATCTTCCAACACAATGAGTGTGAGGTGTTCTTTGATTATTTAGATAGGCTAACAATTTGGTTATTGTTTAGCCTCTAGGAAAAACAATTTTTACTTAGCATATTAACTATCTTTGTCTTAAACTTTTGTGAATATATATTAATGAAAAAAGCATTAAAAGTAACTTTTTTTCTTCCAAATCCTTTCTCTGGAAAAATAGCCAAAAAATCTTGAAACATGAAACTTGCTATACAATACTGTTGGGTAGTTTTATCTTGATAGGTTCCTGAAAGTAAGCTGCCTTCTCACATCTGTCCCCAAGTCCTGCAGGTATCGTATATAGTATTCAGCCTGGCCACTAACTTCTGCCAACAATGGTGCACTGATGTCTTGTGGGGAGAGTGCTAAGCAGTACCCTCCTCGCATCAACCCATGCATCAGTACATCCATTTCAGCAGTCATCAAGCAGGGGATTAAATGATTGCTTTGGACTTCTTAACATTGAACTGGAAGAAATTGTAATTTATCCAAGGCTTTGAGGGTGATTTCAACCCCATCTGCCCAGTGGAAACCAGGTGGGTAGATAGCTAAAATGCCCTGAGTTATTTACTCACCCAGGAGCTGTCAGAGTCTGCCATCTATGATTTTAACCTGCTGTCCTGAGCAAGCGGCTAGGACACCCGCCCAAAGCCTGTGGGGTTGTTCTTTACATATGCATGTCGGGTCCCAATGACATCATTTTAATGCAGGCTTGAGCGGGGAAGCCACTGTAGCCTTCCTGCTAGGCCAACCTGGGACAGGAAGATCAGCTCCAGAAGAGGCTGTGGGGCCAGGAGTAGCAACAGTGTTCCTTTGGGCCCTACAAGGAAAGTTCAGGCCTCCCCTGCCCCAGACTTACCAACATACATCATTCCCAACTGACGTGGCCGTTTTCCTATGTCCTAAGGCCATTTTCCAAGCCCTACACATACATGCCAGCACCAGTGACATGTTAGATTCTTCCCTCCTGTGAGCCCCATTGAGATGACATTGATCTCTTCACTCAGATGTGCTGTATTTATCTTGAAAGCTTTCACTTAAACCACAAGTCCATGGCGCACTCTATCAGCATGCATTCTGAGAGTCAATGTATAAAATATCAATCCTATTACCAACTTTTTTGAGGAATTCTAAATAATATTTTGGCATAAACTACCTTTCATAAAACTGCATTGACCTCTCTACATGAAAGGTTATTCACAAAATTAAAAGCGTAATATGATATCAATTTGGTCTGCCACATTACAATACATTTCTGTGCTTATTAAAATGCTTACTGTTTGGCTTTACGCAAAACAAAAATTTAGCATAAAAGGGATTTTTTTTCACTATTTCCCAATAGTCATTAAAATTATGATTTAGATGAACAATCCTCATAAGCACACCCCACCTAGCTGATGTTATTTGCAATGTAGCAAGAAGGCAGCCAATGGGATAGAAATTGGTACGCGTTGCGCCTGTTGTTCGGGCAGAAAATAAGAGAAAAGCATACCAATTGAGCAGTGGGGCAGCCAGGCGTTGGTCCCACTGCTAAATTTGTGAGGCCTTTTCATTTAGACATTCCGAGCGGACTCCTAAAACAGGTGTCAGGCCCCTTATATATGTAATTTAGAGGCTTAAAGTCTGAAGGATGCCATCCAGAAATTAGATGGCTGCCACGCTTGGGATTCTTCAGTGGCCCCCGCGGCAGCTGACGAAAGACAAGTAAATTTTTGTTTGTTTTAAAAAAAAACTTTCCTGCAGAGCCAGGAGGAGTAGGAATGCTCCTCTGACTCCACAGGAGTCGCGATCACCCACCCACTGGGAGCCTACTCCAATCGCTCTATCCCAGGACTTACCTGAGGGCCACTGTCAGCGAGGCAGGTGGCTCGACGTTGATCTCTTTTCACGAGCTGCCAGAGCACTTGGATCAGCTCGTGTTGAGTATGCTGATGAGGTCCGAGGGCTAATTTCCATTGATCCTCGGGCCTTTCGGTTTGCACAGTACCGAGTCTAAGCCAGACGACAGGCCCAGATGAAAATTTACCCCAATGTGTTCAGAAAGGACCTTCCCTCGTACCTGACCCCATTGTGAGCAGCCAATATAACTATCCCTACCTTTATATCATAGCCTGGAACTGATGTGAAACAAATATATTAAATGTAATAGAGTTACATAATGCAGCACTCCAAATTTGGAAAGGTATCTTATCATTCTTGAATTCTGTTTCTAAACATTTAAAGTATAGTAATATGAAGCAACAGAATATTGATCATTGTGTAATCAATTTTTTCTCTTTCATGGGATAAACAGTCTCACAAACTATTCTGTGGATTTTTAACAAAAATGAACATACAGGGAGGTTCTTATAATAATGTATTAATATTTTATGTGCTTAATGATAAAAGATCAGACAACACTGTATAACCGGCAAGACAGGGGTAGTTGGGTAGCAAGCAGGAATGGTTGATTGTCCCCTCCCTACTGTTAAAGTACTGAATTTAATTGTAATGCCTCTCCTGCTGCCCTAGCTGAGATCAGATAGCTGAATGCAGACCAGGGATCAAACGTTGAACCTTCCTGGTATGTATCGCTCAGTTACTCATTATGTAAATCCACCGAGCCGCTGGTCTTGTTAATTAATAGTGAAGTACATTGGTTAAAATGATTTATCGATGCATCCAAAGCAATATCATTTGTTGGTATGATCAAGCACTTGCAGATTAATCAAAATTCTACAGGTTCAATTTGTTTCACTTATAAAAGAGGAAGCCAGCATTTTCTTCTTTTATATATTGACAATAAATCAAAGCATTCAACGATAAATAAATAGCCTACTTGGCATGAATTATAGGACATAATTTTATAGTTACTTGAAAAAGTAACAGCGAATTTGTTATAAGGCAACAGAAATCAGCATGTCATCAAACAAAATCACTGCACATTCTCATATTTTACAATGTGTTTATACTGAACACTGGAGATTAACTAACAGTCCCATTGAAAAAGACTGTAATATTGTAAATAGATGAATTTGAAGGCATGCAATAAAGCATCTCCTTTCCATGGCTGCACTCTTGAGGAAACATGACCGTCATCACAAACCCAACAATCATCACCAATATACCAGTGATAAGGATCATACAAGATTGAAGGCTGTCCCAATGATACCATGACTTTTCAGAGAGTTTTAGATAGCATGCCGCTGGAATGATGAAAACCAATGGAGTAGCACCAATCACCCCCTGTGGAAATAAAATAAAATGATGACACTGAAGGACTTTTTACTGAGTTGTCTCATTCCACATTTCTTTCATAGTCAAAATATAAAGCTCTTGTAACATCACAGTGAAAAAGTGTGATTTTTAATTGTTATCTACATTCCTTTTTCATTATTTCTCCCTTTTTTCTGTCACACAATATTCCTGGGGGTTTAAATTCATCCTCGGGTGGTAGTGCAAAGCGGGCGGTCGTGAATCGGGAGCCTATTTTGCACTCTGTCCGAATTTCTTTTCCATTGAAGTCAATGGGGTGTGTAAAATGGGCTTCTGATTCAAAACCGCCCAAGGTGAATTTTTACCCCCTTGCCTCCGTATATTTTCTTCTGGGAGAGTGGGAGAAACCAAGAGACGTGGGCATGGGATACATTATTGACAGACTACTGACAAAGGTCTAGTTTTGAAATTGAGAACAAATTGTAGCCAAAAGAACCAAGTGCAGTGAAATTCTTTTATGAACTGGTGTCATCATTCAAAGGAGAAGGAAAGTCTGGGAGGGTTACTTTCTGTTCAAAGTGCTCCCCTTCTAGGCTTGTAGATATGTATATAACCATATACCTTTCCCCATTGTAACCAATAGTGTAAAATATTTGTATTGATGTTTTAGGTGACATTAGAGCTATTAAAAATGTGGCCTAATTGTCCCTATCCCTTCTTCAATCTGGACAACAAGTGTTATTCTTCAACTGAACTGCTTCTGACATATAGTGAACTGTTATATGAACATATGACTGCTCCACAGAAGCTAATGATACTGGATTCGCAAATTCAATCTAGATAGTACTAGAAATGGGAGAGAATCTGGGGGATAATTCCATAACATGGATTCTCCCTTTCATGACAGCAGAATCTTTGTCTCTATTTTAACAATAAATTGCAAATATCTCCCCATTACAATCTTGGATACTCCATGTTAATTGTTTGTGGTGATAGTGGAGTCCAAGAGCGGGAGGAGAGTCCGAGAGGTGAGCGTGGTGTAAAAGGAGAGTCCAAGAGCAGGAGGAGAGTCCGAGAGCGGGAGGAGAGTCCGAGAGGTGAGCGCAGTGTAAAAGGAGAGTCCGAGAACGGGAGGAGAGTCCGAGAGGTGAGCGCAGTGTAAAAGGAGAGTCCGAGAGGTGAGCACAGTGTAAAAGGAGAGTCCAAGAGGTGAGCACATTGTAAAAGGAGAGTCTAGAGAGCGGAAGAGTGTCCGAGAGGTGAATGCAGTGTAAATCTAAGGCACATTATGGCAGCAGAGCTCGCACCCGTGATATGCTCCTCCTGCACTATGTGGGAAGTCATGGACACTACAGGTGTCCCTGGCGACCATGTGTTGAGGAAGCGTGTCCAGCTGCAGCTACTGGCTAACCGCATTTCGGAGCTGGAGCTGCGGGTGGATTCACTGTGGAGCATCCGCGATGCTGAGATTATCGTGGATAGCACGTTCAGTGAGGTGGTCACACCGCAGGTAAAGATTACGCAGGCAGAAAGGAAATGGGTGACCGCCAGGCAGAGTAAAAGGACTAGGCAGGTAGAGTAGGAGTCCCCTGAGGCCATCTCCCTCTCAAACAGATATACCGCTTTGGATACTGTTGGGGGAGATGGCTTATCGGGGAAAGCAGCAAGAGCAAAGTTCGTGGCACCACGGGTGGCTCTGCTGCACAGAAGGGGAGGAATAAGAGTGGCAGAGCTATAATGATAGGGGATTCAATTGTAAGGGGAAAAGATAGGTGTTTCTGCGGCCGCAAACGTGACTCCAGGATGGTATGTTGCCTCCCTGGTGCTAGGGTCAAGGATGTCATGGAGCGGCTGCAGGGCATTCTGGAGGGGGAGGGTGAACAGCCAGTAGTCGTGGTCCATATTGGTACCAACGACATAGGTAAAGAAAGGGATGAGGTCCTGCAAGGTGAATTTAAGGAGTTAGGAGATAAATTAAAAAGCAGGACCTCAAAGGTAGTGATCTCAGGATTACTACCAGTGCCATGTGCTAGTGAGTATAGGAACAGAAGAATAGACCAGATGAATGTATGGCTGCAGGGATGGTGTAGGAGGGAGGGATTTAAATTCCTGGGACATTGGGACCGGTTCTGGGGAAGGTGGGACCTGTACAAGGGGGACCGGGACCAATGTCCTCGAGGGGGTGTTTGCTAGTGCTGTTGGGGAAGGTTTAAACCAGAATGGCAGGGGGATGGGAACCTGAGCAGGGAGACAGAGGAGCGGGAAACAAGGATAGAAACAAAAGCCAGAAAGGGAAGAAGCAATAGTGGAAGGCAGAGAAAACAAGGGCGATAAACAAATGGGGCCATAGTGCAAAATAAAACTAAGATGACTAGCAATCTTAAAAAGACAAGTCTAAAGACATTGTGTCTTAATGCGCGAAGCATTCGCAATAAGCTAGATGAATTAACAGCGCAAATCGATATTAACGGTTATGATATAGTTGCGATTACGGAGACATGACTGCAGGGTGACCAAGGATGGAAACTGAACATCCAGGGGTATTCAATATTTAGGAAGGACAGGCAAAAAGGGAAAGGAGGTGGGGTAGTGTTGTTAGTAAAGGAGGAAATCAATGCAATAGTGAGGAAGGATATTGGCTTGGAAAATCACGATGTGGAATCTGTGTGGGTGGAGCTAAGAAACACCAAGGGGCAGAAAACGTTGGTGGGGGTTGTCTATAGGCCCCCAAACAGTAGTGGAGATGTAGGGGAGGGCATTAAACAGGAAATTAGAGACACATGCAAGAAGGGTGCAACTATAATCATGGGTGACTTTAATCTACATATAGATTGGTCAAGCCAAATTAGCAATAATACTGCCAGAAATGTTAGGGAACCAAGGGTCTAGTGAGAGGGGGGAACTGAAGGAAACCAGTATTAGTAAAAAAATATGCGAGGGAAATTAATGGGGCTAAAGGCTGACAAATCCCCAAGGCCTGATAATCTACATCCCAGAGCACTAAAGGAAATGGCCCTGGAAATAGTGGATGCATTGGTGATCATCTTCCAAAATTCTAAAGACTCTGGAACAGTTCCTACAGATTGGAGGGTAGCAAATGTAACCCCACTATTTAAAAAAGGAGGGAGAGAAAAAACAGGGAATTACAGACCAGTTAGCCTAACATCAGTAGTGGGGAAACTGCTAGAGTCTATTACAAAAGATATGATAACAGAATACTTGGAGGGCATTAACAGGATTGGACAAAGTCAGCATGGGTTTATGAAAGGGAAATCATGCTTAACAAATCTACTGGAGTTTTTTGAGGATGTAACTAATAGAATAGATAGGGGAGAACTAGTGGATGTGGTGTATTTGGATTTTCAGAAGGCTTTGATAAGGTCCCACACAAGAGGTTAGTGTGCAAAATTAAAGCACATGGGATTGGGGGGAATATACTGGCATGGACTGAGAATTGGTTGGCAGACAGGAAACAGAGAGTAGGAATAAATGGGTCTTTTTCCGGGTGGCAGGCAGTGACTAGTGGGGTACTGCAGGGATCAGTGCTTGGGCCCCAGCTATTCACAATTTTTATCAATGATTTGGATGAGGGAACTAAATGTAACATTTCCAAGTTTGCAGACGACACAAAGCTGGGGTGGAATGTGAGATGTGAGGAGGATGCAAAGAGGATACCAATGTGATTCAGACAAGTTGGGTGAATGGGCAAGAAAATGGCAGATGCAATATAACGTGGATAAATGTGAGGTTATCCACTTTGGTTGTAAAAACAGAAAGGTAGATTATTATCAGAATGGTGATAGATTGGGAAAAGGGGAGGTGCAATGAGACCTGGGTGTCCTTGTACACCAGTCGCTGAAAGCAAGCATTCAGGTGCAGCAAGCAGTTAGGAAGGCAAATGGTATGTTGGCCTTCTTTGCAAGAGGATTTGAGTACAGGAGCAGGGATGTCTTACTGCAGTTATACAGGGCCTTGGTGAGACCACATCTGGGGTATTGTGTGCAGTTTTGGTCTCCTTATCTGAGGAAGGATGTCCTTGCCATGGAGGGAGTGCAACGAAGGTTTATCAGACTGATTCCTGGGATGGCAGGACTGACGTATGAGAAGAGATTGGGTCGACTAGGCCTATATTCACTAGAGTTTAGAAGAATGAGAGGTGATCTCATCGAAACAAATAAAATTCTAACAGGACTAGACAGACTAGATGCAGGGAGGATGTTCCCGATGGCTGAGGAGTCCAAAACGAGGGGTCACAGTCTCAGGATACGGGGTATGCCATTTAGAACCGAGATGAGGAGAAATTTCTTCACTCAGAGGGTGGTGAACCTGTGGAATTCTCTACCACAGAAGGAAGTGGAGGCCAAGTATTCAAGAAGGAGATAGATCTATTTCTTAATGCTAAAGGGATCAAAGGATATGGGGAAAAAGCGGGAACAGGGTACTGAGTTGGCCGATCAGCCATGATCATTATGAATGGCGGAGCAGGGCTGAAGGGCCTACTCTTGCTTCTATTTTCTATGTTTCTATGTTTTGCTTTTCGCCTTCTCCAATGATTAATACACTTAATTACTCCCTGCCCCAACCGTACACCTTGTTCAGTATTCAGTATTAATACACTCATTTCCCCACTGTGGTCTTGGGGTGAATGTTAATGACGATAGAGCTATTGATGGCTACATGTGGTTCCACTACAACAACAACAACTTGCATTTATATAGCGCCTTTAACGTAGTAAATCATCCCAAGGTGATTCACACGAGCGTTTTCAAACAAATTTGACACCGATCCACACGCTCAAATAGGATGTCAAGGTTTTGAACTGTCTAGTTCAATCTCAGACAGCAGCCAGGGAGAGGGATGGAATCGGTGGCTCGGGAATGGAGCTTGTGGTGGGGACAGAAGACAATGGCTTCGTTCTTCCTAATATTTAATTGAAGAAAATTTCTGTTCATGCAGTATTGGATGTCGGACAAGCAGCATGACAAATCAGAGGCAGTGGAGGGGTCGAGAGAGGTGGTGGTGAGGTAGAGTTGGGTGTCGTCTGTGTACATGTGGAACCTGATGTGTTTTCGGATGATGTCGCCGAGGGACAGCACATAGTTGAGAAATAAGAGGGGCCCAAGGATAGATCCTTGGGGGACTCCAGAGGCAATGGTGCGGGAGCAGGAAGGGAAGCCATTGCAGGAGATTCTCGGGCTACAGCTGGATAGATAGGAATGGAGCCAGGCGAGGGCTGTCCCACCCAGCTGGACGATGGAGGAGATGCATTGGAGGAGGATGGTGTGGTCAACTGTGTCAAAGGTTTCAGACAGGTCGAGAAGGATGAGGAGGGATAGTTTACCACGGTCATAGTCACATTGGATGTCATTTGTGACTTTAATACGGGCCATTTCAGTGCTGTGGGAAGGGCGGAAACCTGATTGGAGGGATTCAAACATGGGAGTTGCAGGAAAGATGGACACGGATGAAGTGACTAAACTGGTTGTTATGACAGGAATTGATTTGATGACTCACCCTTTATGATTTTGGAGCTCCTCTATACTAAGTATGACAGCAATGAGGGTGTTTAACACATAGGTGAGGAAGCAACTGAGCAAGTCCACGTGGCTGAAGTGCCATGACAATTGAATGGCGATGATCACTGAAAGAGAAGGATGGGCTGCTGCTCTTGGAGAGCCAGTGACAGTTGCCATGATGGGTGAATGGAAGAATATTAGAAGAGGCAGAGAGGAAGGCTAGACTTCAACCTGGAATGGCAGCTGGAGAAGAGGTAGGCTGAGTAGTAGTATTAGGTGAGAGGAGGGATTTAGGTGTTGGAGAAAGGAAATAGTTGAATGAGATTAAGAGGAGCGGGGCAAAGGCTAGAAATGACCAAAAAGAAAAAATGGGAGTAGAAGGCTTAAGGCTGAGGTGTACATGAATGGACACAGAATGTGATCTTAGATTACATAGACTAGCGGCAGAGATGCTTAGGGCATACGCTGATGTGAGAAAAGATAACCAGTCCAATATCTGAGGATCTGTCTTCAGAAGGAAACCTCCGGGCAGGAGGCAGCAATGGAGCAAAGTCCAGTTCAAAAGCTAAGAGGAAAGCAAAGGTTCAGTTCAGAGTTAGAAATGGGCAAAGACCAGTCCAGTGGCAATTATATTAGAAACCATTTTATAGACAAATGCATGGGTACGGAAGTGTAGTAGCTATGTTACTGGACTAGTAATCCAGTAATGATCCAAAGAACATGAGTTCAAGTCCCATCATGGTAGTGTGAGAATTTGAATTCAATTTAAATAAAAAGCTGGTATCGGTAAAAGTGACCATGAAGTTGTCAGATTGTCATAAAGATAAAGACCCAACTGATTAGCAAAGGAAACCTGTCGTCCTTTCCTGGTCTGTCCTATACGAGATTCCAGTCCCACATCAGTGTGGTTGATTCTTAACTGCCCTCTGATGTTGCCTGGCAAGCCACTCAGTTGTATCAAACCACTAACTCCCTACCTAACGGTATTGAGGGAGCACCTTCGTCACATGGACTGAAGTGGTTCAAGAACAAGGCCTTCTCAGGGCAACTAGGGATGGGCAATAAATCCCAGTTTTGACACTGATGTCCACATCCCGAGAATGAATAACAAAAAGAAGCAAAGGATCTCTTATCTTAGGATACTATTACTTACATTTAATTCCAAAACTATTCCAAGGCAATCAAAGGCTAATGAAATGGCCATGGCTGCAGCAACAATGCAGACTGTCACAACAATATGAAAAATAGTTGACAGGGTCCCAGCGAAAAATAAGTTTCCAATAACCTGCAGATGAAAGACATTTCTGTGACCCATTACTGAAAGATTAAAAGCACTTTTATTCTCCTTTTGGTAATAATGTTATTTTTATTTTAAAGGTCCAGACATATACATCATGATGTATCAAAACTAATAAGAAAATATTAAAAACTGAAGTTCACCTGATTCTTTGACAGCCAAAATATACAGTCAAACTTAATTGTTACTATTTCAGATGCCACCAAAACAATTTTTCTTACTCAAATGATTAACGAGGTTTGAGTTCCACTCCAGATTATAATGAACCTTAACGTATGCTAATGGTTCTTGATTTACCATATGCAATCATAAAGTTTCATATTGTACACAGTTAAAAAGCATATGCTTAAATGTTTACATTACAATATGGATACATATTATCTAATGTACAAACTGTAGGTCAGAAGAATACCATGCACAAATCCTTGATCAAGAAGGCACTGAACATCTGTATCCCCATTATATATGCGCTGACTGATTACACGATTATGTTTATGGAAGTCTAGTTTGCACAGTAAACTATAAATGCTATGTAAAGTTCTGGGTTAAAATTCCAGTCAGGACAGACTGCCTCGCTCTGCTGGCAGTAAGAAAAAACAAGTGAAGTATGAATTGAATTTCAGTTTCCTTCTAGTCCCCCATAAACAAATAGTTTGCATCCCCAACACCAAATGGTAGAAGCTGTGAAAGGGCAAAAATTATGACGTGAAACCACCGCAACCACCTTATTTGCATGCTGTTGCTAAACTTTAGGTAAGTGCTTTGAGCACCTGTGGCAACTGCTGGTGGAAATCAGGAAGAACCCAAAAAAAGGCTTAGAGCTGGTAGAGTGCATCCCTGCATCCACCTATGCCTCCACTTCCCTCACCACCCACCCAAATTACACTGCTACATCAGTGGAGTCGCAGCAGAAAATCTAAGCTGTAGACTACAAGAAGGCATGAATGTATATTGAAGAAAGTACATGTTAATAATGTGTTAAAAAAACAACCATATGAGTATGAAACCCTCATCCATATCTTTGTTACCTCTAGATATGACTGTTCCAATCCTCTCTTGGCAGGCCTCCTATCTTCCACCCTCCATAAACTTGAGCTCATCCAAAACTCTGCTGCCCGTATCCGAACTTGCACCAAGTCCCGTTCACCCATCACCCCTATACTCGCTGACCTACACTGGCTCCCGGTCCAGGAATGCCTTTATTTTAAAATTCTCATCCTTGTTTTCAAATCCCTCCACGGCCTCGTCCCTCCCTATCTCTGTAACCTCCTCCAGCCCTACAACCCTCCGAGATCTCTGCGCTCCTCCAATTCTTGCCTCTTGCGCATTTCCGATTATAATCGTTCCACCATTAGTGGCCGTGCCTTCAGCTGCCTAGGAATTCCCTCCCAAAGGCTCTCTACCTCTCTCTCCTCCTTTAAGATGTTCCTTAAAACCTACCCCTTTGACCAAGCTTTTGGTCACCTGTCCTGAAATCTCCTTATGTGATTTTGTTTGACAATCGCTCCTGTGAAGCTCCTTGGGACATTTTACGACATTAAAGGCACTATATAAATACAAGTTGTTGTTGTTACAAAGCTGCAGTACACTGAGGGTCCAGACATTATCAAGAAGCAAGCTCAAGCAGTCGATGTCATCTAAACTGCAGCAGAATTCATAATATGGCCTGGAAGCCCACAGTTATGCATTCACTAGCCTATGTACTGTAAGTATTCAAGACTTAATGGAATTTTTTGTTGTATTTGTTGAGCTTTTATGATGGACAATCCAGCGAATTAGTTTATTTCAAACACTTATTTAGCAGGAATTGAATTAAGCGAACAAAAGTCTGTTGAAAACTGTACACTCCAGAGTGGATTTAGACTTTCTCTATTATGACATCCTAAACAAAGTGCTGTCTTTGTCTGACTCATCACTTATGTACTATGCACTTATTTTTGAGTTTGATCTGATGTATAAAGAACCTTATATGTATCAGAAACGGAAGAATGAATGCAGTGAAATGAATTGCACAATGTAACTTATTCAGGCAGTTTTGATTTTTTTCATAAACCCCATCAGAGTGTGATTCAACAACAATAACTTTCATTTATTTAAGAACATAAGAAATAGGAGCAGGGGTAAGCCATACGGCCCCTTGAGCCTGCTCCGCCATTCAATAAGATCATGGCTGATCTTCGACCTCACCTCCATTTTCCCACCCTATCCTCATATCTCTTAATTCCCTCAGTGTGCAAAAAATCCATCGATCTCAGTCTTGAATATACTCAACGACTGAGCATCAATAGCCCTATTTTTTTCCTCATCTCGGTCCTAAATGGCCGACCCCTTTTCTTGAAACTATGCACCTTTAATGTCGTAAAAAGTCCAAGGCACTTCACAGGAGCATTATCAAACAACAATTGACATCGAGCCACATAAGGAGATATTAGGACTGGTGACCAAAAACTTGGTCAAAGCTTTTAAGGAGCGTCTTAAAGGAGGAAAGAGAGGTAGAGGGGTTTAGGAAAGGGCCTAGGCAGCTGAAAGCACAACCGCCAATGGTGGAGCGATTAAAATCGGGGATGTGCAAGAGGCCAGAATTGGAGGAGCGCAGAGATCTCGGAGGGTTGTAGAGCTGGAGGAGGTTACAGAGATAGGGTGGGACGAGGCCATGGGGGATTTGAAAACAAGGATGAGAATTTTAAAATCGAAGCGTTGCCGGACCGGGAGCCAATGTAGGTCAGCGAACACATGAGTGATGGATGAACAGGATTTGGTGCGATTTCCCCTATTTCCTACTCTGTCTATGATGTATAAATTCAAAATCTTTTTCTTATTACTGTGAGGTAAAAGAAAACAAAGCACTATATATTATGGAGTTAACTTGGAAACTTTTATCAACACCAAAACCCACAGTAAAATCAATAAACATTCCCAATGTACTTTTCCAATTATATTTACTCAATAATTAACTTACCTCACGTGTCACAAAGCATTCAATTGGAAATGTCAAAACAATGGTTATTCCAAACAGAAACCTTCCAGTGGTAGCCCAATTATCATTTCTGCAGTAATTTTCAAATATATCTCCTAGTGGAAAAACATTTTTAAAATTCTAGGTTTATTTCCATTTCATTAAAATGATTAAAAGCATCAAAATTGTCCCTCATGAAATATATGCTTTCATTCTGAAGTAACTCATTTTATTTCAAGAAATCATTTGCTTTCACAAAAATAAATATAATTATGCAAAATTTTGCATTAAAACCCTCTTTATAATTTCCGATGGAGTCAAGCACTTCACTGTTGACTTACAGCACACACATTATAAAATTACTTTGCTATAATATAGAGAAGCATTTTATTTTTTAGTAAGACAATGAATTTTTAAATTGTGACAGAAGCTATGTGACAAATGTAATCTTTCAATGAGAGTGTCATCCATCATCAAATGATTGGAATGTCCTAGCCAGTGATGTCATCACTGAATTGGCATAGAGTGAAAACAGGCCAGACTTCATTCTTATTTTTATATATAAAAAGCACCAAAAAGAGCGAATGGATGGGAGTTAACATAGAAATTAGAGTGCAGAAGGAGGTCATTCAGCCCATTATGCCTTTGCTGATACTAGCTCTTCAACTGCTTATCCATCCCCTTTCATATTCTTCCTTTCAAAATTTATTCAATTCTATTTTAAATATTATAATCCTTGCCTCAAAGGTCACTTGTGGACAACAAACCAAGTTCTGATAAATCTTTAATTTCTTCGAACATCCCTCTTCGTTCTAACAGTGATAATCCTGACCTTATTACCGTCACCAACTACTGAAAGCAACTATCTATCCTCTCAAAACCTTTCATTATATCCTTCCTATAATGGGATGCTTGGAGCTGCATGCAATCGTCTAATTGTGGCCAAAGCAATTTTCTTATACAAATTCAACATCACCTCCTTGCTTCTGTATTCAATGCTCCTATATATAAAATTCAGAATCCCATTTGCCTTTTTTATGGCCTTTTGTATCTGTACTCCCATCTTTAAAAATCTAATCTATGCATCTGCTGTCCTAGATGTCTCCGTTTCTCCACTCTGTTACGAATCAAATCATTTAGGGTACACTTTCTTTCACTGTACTATTTTTTCTCAAAATGTAATACTTCACATTTCACAGTCCTGAGAGGTCTGTAACTGCAGTTCTGGCCGCTGACCTTGGGGCCTTATGTTTGCTGTTGGGGAACAGCACAGCAGCCAGAGGCTCCGGAGCCATAAATTTGCTGGGATCCTGAAAAAAGAGTGGACATTTATTTTGTCAGCCATCTTTTACTTTCTGCCTGATCCCTTTAGACCAGAGGGTCTGAGGGGATTCCAGGTGCAAGGCCCATCACCAACTTTTTGTGGCACCCCTGGAAATGGATGCCCCATGGAAGTGTGTAGATTAAATTGAGGAAGGAGGGCCAGATTGCCCCTTCCCATCTCACTACTGGAGCAACGCTAGGCCTCCATCTATTGCAGGTGCAAGTCCTGCCTCACCCTTCAGAGGAACCCTGAAACTCCTTGAACTATGTAAAGAGGGTAGAGACCCAGTGCCATGGTTTTCTATCCCTTTTTCCTCACCTTTGAGTTTGGGGACTAGGCAAAGTTGAGGAAAATTTGCCCTAATACTTTAATTGCAGCTTCACCAAGATGTTCCCCAGGGGAAAAGTTGAGGAAAATTTGCCCTTATATTTTAGCTATGGCTGCAACAGGTTTATTTCAGTCACTGCAAGTGAAGTGAAGACTTACAGAACTGTTTGACCCAGAATGAAAATAATTTCTCTGTGGCTGCTGGCATTCTAAGAGTTAACTAGTCATGGATGCACAAACCTCTAACATATGAATAAATAAATAATGCAAGGACCAACAATGGTTGCCAAAGTTCTTAGATCTCTCTTCCTTCTCAATCCCTTCTTCCTATTATCCCTCTCTCTTGTTAATCCTTTTTGTGAAAATTTATCTTACAAATCATATTCCCCTTTCCCCTCTTCTTTATTTCTTCAGTCTTGTCTCCATAGCTACTCCAGATCTTCTATCTACCATCTTTTATTACAGCATTTTCAGCAGAGTTGGTTTTGTGCCCGTGATTAATTAATTAGGAGCATATGTCCTTGCACCACATAGATCATCCATTTGAATTCACTTCTTTTGTTTTCTCTGTTTTAAAAAAAATTGTCAGACTGTCAGTGTTTTTCCCCCTCTTAAAAGGTATACAGGTGGTTGAAAAAACCTTTGATTCAGACAGCTGGACCACGGGCCATTATTTACACCAAACTCATAAATGAATTTTTTTTTTATAAAGATCATTTTCAATTTTTGAGCCAGTAAATTCCGCAGCAATTCCCCCAATCTCCCACCGCAACTTTAGAGGAAGATTGTTGGAAACCCAAGAGAAATGGTGTAAGTGGCAATTTACGCCTTTTCTCCGGAGGGTTTCTGCCAATCATCCACTAAAGTTACGGCAAAAGATCGGGAAATCCCTGTGAAAATTCTACCCCTTGTACTTTTAGTTAAGCTAATTAGCTTCCTTACCTTGTGTATAGCCTGTGAAAGTTCCATATCCACATGCAGCAAAGACCACGCTGATTAACAGGGCAAATAACACCGACACATGAGTGATACGAGACCAGTTGTTTATTGTAGGCTCTTCCAGCGATCCATAAATTAAAAAACTATTATGATGACAAATAAAAGCTGAAAGTACAGAATAAGATGTTAAATAATTATGCTGTTTCTTATTATGGTCGAGCAAATGAATGAGATTTTGTCGGCTCTTGTAATAGACATTTACTTTTGCTTTTTTTTGGGTTGGGAAATCATAGAATTATAGAATATTACAGCACAGAAGGAGGAAGATGCTAAAAGAATGTTCCTTTCCAGAGGCAATACTGTAAAAAAAATATTTTTTTCTTTGGGCTAAATGCTTTGTCAATTGACTATGAATGACTGAAAAACCTAGTAAGGCAAGAACGTTTTTCTTTGCTTTGAGTCAAAATTGCCATTAATTATTTGCTTACTCATCTAATGTCCATTGAACATGCCACTTAGTAGCTTAGTGAAATACTAGAATATTTTATTCCTTCCATTAAGAAATCAGCAATATGATGGAGGCAGCAAGGTTAGAGGAACGTCAATTATATTAACATCTGATGAACGTGGCCACGGATTTATATAAATCAATGGCAACTGTATAACTTGGTGGAAGAAAGCTTTAAATCACTTAATATGAAGCAATTGAATATAATATGAAAATAATATAAAATACGTTTTTTCTGAGAACAAATAGCACTAAGTATTTCTATGCATACAGAAATCAGGAAAATTAAAAATGTTGAATTCACTGAAAATTTCCAACAGAAAGCATTCTGTTCAATGTTGATGATTTTTAAGAATATAATAAAATATACAAAAAGGAAGTCTGCTTGGCTCATCAAGCCTGCTCTTTCCAACAGACCAAGTACAATTTGTACTGTCATGGAAACTTCCATTGTTATTTAATGTCCTCAGGCATGTCAACAACAACTGCCTTTATCAAACCTAACTCTGAAATTTCTCCCTGACTTCCTTACTAAAGATAGTATTGTAACCTAGCAACCCAGAAGTTGAAAGTTTAAAACCATGACAAGTTGTGAAAACTGAATTTGATAAATCTGGTAATTAGTGGGCTAGCATACAAAAAAAAATCAATGAAAGCTTCTGGATTGTGATAAAAGCTCAACTAGTTCATTAATGTCCTTTAGGAAAGGGAACCTACCATCTCTACCACATCTGGCCTACATATGACTCCAAACCCAACCTCTCCATGGCCTCCTTAGTGTGCCTCCTATACTTACTTATAGTCCTGATGGTAATTTTTCCTCCAACTATGCAAAGAAAATAATGATTTAAATAGGCTACTGGTTAATTCCAAAAAAAAAATCAGCTGCAGACATTCCAATCTGATAATGCTTTCAGATACAGGCTACGCAACAATCTCTTCACTTTTTGTTTCGAGATGAGTTATACTTCCAGATTTTAGGATCTACATCGACACCTATGCATTCACTTACCTTGGCCAAAATTGTGAGGTAATTAAAATGTTTCTAGCTATAATGCTATTTGTGGTGTAGTTGATGTGGCATTGACTGCCTGAGACACCTCCCTCCTTATTACCTGCACCACCCTTTTTTGGGGATTCCTGTCTTAAGTGCTCGGGGGTCTGGCTGTTCATGCCTTTATCTCTGTGAACATTACCCTCATAGAAGCTTCTCAGAATCTTGAGGCTTTGGTCACAGTGGAAGCCCTCATGCGTCTCCTCCTTCTTCCATTTGACTCCTCTTCTTATGCTTTCACCTTCTCTTTCTCAAACATTTTTCTGTGTTTCTCGGCCCTGCAGCAGCTCTTTCGCAACAACAGTGAAACAGCATTACCCTCCCTCTCGGTGGTGGAGCACATGTCCAGCATATTAAATTAGATTCCCCCACGAAGAAAATGCTGTTGGTATCATGTAGGATGATGTAAATCCCTACCCTCCATGTTTCTGATGGTCCCATGAAAATCTAACTCTGGGTGTTTGAAATTGAAAATGTTCTATTTCCTAGCACTATCTCTGAGAAACACAAAATTCACAAAAACTACATAGAACACCATTTTTTTCAAATCCTACGTAATTAATATTATATATAGATTGCCTATTATTTTAGAAAGCTAGGACAGTTTATTCTTCAAGTAATTTCTTCAACAATTATTTATTTTACATTAGTCAATAATTAATGATAAGTTGAGAAAAAGTATAGTTGTTACACTGTAGATAAATGAACAACAGAATAAATATTGATCTGTGGCAGATATTTAGGACTTACCAAACGCCATAACTCCCACTGCTTGTATTGCATTTGGCTGCGCAAAAACCCAGGCTCCTTCTGTGGCTGGACTGGAAGATAAATATCAAAGTCAAACAACAATGGTCTAAAGTCTTTCTTTACTAATTTCAGTGAAAATCTAGCTGTGCATAAATAGTCTTACAATATTTGTAGAAAGCAGTAACATACTATTTGCCCATGTTTAGAGAACTCAATAGTATGCAATTCACAGACAGATTAGTGGACAACGTAAGATGACTCCAGCAATGGCATGCATGGAGAAGCACAGAAGCAACTGGTTATGAATCACATCAGTGGCAGTTTGTGCTATCGTATAGCACTGCAGACATCTTCTCTGAAAGCAATAATGCAATGAGACCAAATGACTACTTAAGCAAGCTTCTAGGTCAGTTTTGTCAGTTTATTTTGCAAGCTGGCAGATTGTGTAATAGAACACCATAGCGAGACAAGCTGTCGTATTCAGAATGGGAAGACACTGGCCCCGATATTAGTGGGGGCAGGGGGGGCGATTGGGCACATGGCAAACCTGCATGAACCAAACTTACTGTTTCCGATGCGATCGCACGTTGATTGATAGTGGTTAACGTCCTCTCCGGGTTTCGCACCCGGCAGCCAGCCTGATTGACAGGCTGGCTGCCATCAGGAGGTGCAACGCGAGGTAGGGGGGGGGGGGGGGGCGGGAAAGAGAGAGAGCGAGATGTCCATCTGGCGCTGGAAAGGAAGACCGGGGGGGGCGGGGGAGAATGGAAGATCCGGCGCTGGACTGGAAGATCGGAGGGGAGGAGAGAGGAAGATCGGGGGGGAGGAGAGGGGAAGATCGGGAGGGTGAGATCGGGGGAACATTGGGAGGGTGAAGAGGGGGCAGGTTTCAAAGGTAGGTGCATTTAGTGTTTTCACTTCATTGCCTGTTTTTTTTATTTAATTTATTTTGTTTCTTGTTCCTTGATCTGGCGTGAAATAGAAGCGGTGGGCAAGCCGCCCAGGTAAGTTAAAAATCTTTCTCATCCCTTCATCTGTCACAGGTAAAGTGCCTTAAGTACCTACATTTGGCTCTTTAACTGTCATCCCGCCAGCTTTAATTGCACAAATCCCATTTGGGTTCATTTGGAGCCGGCTTCCAAACCCAAACGGGATTTGCGCGATTTTCGGAGCCCCCTGCCCCCAACGCAGCCGCATTTACCTCCTAAAATCACCCCCATTGAAACAAAACCCTTGCTGGGTTCCATGGGTGTGCTTCCTTGGAAAATCTTGAAATTGTAAAACGTAAAATTAATCAGCATTTTGAAATATATGAGTAAATGAACAATAACCAGCATGGATTTGTTAAAGGCAAGTCATGTTTGACAAATTTAATACAGTTTTTTAAAGAAGTGACCAATTGGATAGACAAAGGGAATGCTGTAGATGTAGCTTTCATGGATTTTCAGAGAGTGATTCACAAGAGACTCGTTAGAAAAATTCGAGCACATGGTGTAAGGGGAAAAGTGGCAGCACAGATAGAAAGCTGGTTCAGGAAACAAAGTTAGGTTAAATGGCTGTTGCTTGTATTGGAGAAGGGTTTGAAGTAGTGTATGCCAGGGGTCAGTGGTGGGCCCCCTTTATTTCTTGGTATATATAGATGATTTGGGCTTGGGTATAGGGAACACAATCTCTACATTTACTGATGATAAAAAAGTAAGAGGTTTGGCAAACAGTGAGGAGAACTGTAAATTACGTCAGGAAATCAAGACAGGTTAGCGGAATGGGCAAACAGATGGAAGATGCAATTTAATGTGGGTAATTATAAGGTAATACATTTTGAGATGAAAAACAAGCAAAGGGAGTACACACACATAAATTCATCAGGATGATACCAGGGATGGGAAACTATAGTTATAAGAAGAGACTTGAGATACTGGGACTATTTCCACTGGAGCAGAGAAAACTAAGAGGAGATTTAATATAGATTCTTAAAATTATTAGGGTTTTAATAGAGTGAATGGGGAATGACTATTTCCTCTGGCTGGGGAGTCAATAACAAGCAGCCATCAATTGTCTGCAGATTGTCACTGAAAGTGAAGAGAGAGGTTAGAAGAAATTTATTTATGCAAAGGATCATTGGATAATGGAATGCTCCACCACAAGTGGTTGCACATAAGAATATAAGAAATAGGAACAGGATTGGCTATACAGCCCCTCGAGCCTGCTCCGCCATTCGATAAGAACATGGCTGATCTTCTACCTCAGCTCCACTTTCTCACTCTATCCCCATATCCATTGATTCCCTAGTGTCCAAATATCCATCGATCTCAGTCTTGAATATACTCAACGACTGAGCATCCTCAGCCCTCTGGGGTAGAGAATTCCAAAGATTCACAATCCTCTGAGTGAAGAAATTGTTCCTCATCTCGGTCCTAAATGGCCGACCCCTTATCTTGAGACTACGGCCCCTAGTTCTAGACTCTCTAGCCAGGGAAAACAGCCTCTGAGCATCTACTCCGTCAAGCCCTCTAAGAATTTTATATGTTTCAATGAGATCACCTCTAATTCTTCTAAACGCCAGAGAGTATAGGCCCATTCTACTCAATTTCTACTTATAGGGCAACCCACTCATCCCAGGAATTAATCTAGTGAACCTTTTTTGCACCCCCTCTAAGGCAATGATATCCTTCCTTAGATAAAGAGACCAAAAATGACACCGTACTCCAGGTGTGTTCTCACAAGGGCCCTATATAATTGCAGCAAGATCTTCTTACTTTTATACTCCAACCCACTGGAAATAAATGCTAACATACTATTTGCCTTCCTAATTGCTTGCTGTACCTGCATGTTAACTTTCTGTGATTCATGTACAAGGACACCCAAATCCCTCTGACTACCAACATTTCTTAGTCTCTCACCTTTTAAAAAATATTCTGCTTTTCTATTCTTCCTACCAAAGTGGATAATTTCATATTTCCCCACATTATACTCCATCTGCCACCTTCTCCCCCACTCACTTAACCTGTCTATATCCCTTTGTAGCCTCTTTGTGTCCTCCTTACAGCTTACTTTCCCACCTGGCTTTGAATCATCAGCAAACTTGGATACATTACACTCGGTCCCCTCATCTAAGTCATTGATATATATTGTAAACAGCTGAGGCCCAAGCACTGATCTTTGCAGCACCCCACTAGTTACTACCTGCCAACCCGAAAATGATCCTTTTATTCCTACTCTCTGTCCGTTAACCAATCGTCAATCCATGCTAATATATTACCCCCAATCCCATGAGCCCTAATCTTGTGCAACAACCTCTTGTGTGGCACCTTATCAAATGCCTTTTGAAAATCCCAATATACCCTATCCACTGGTTCCCTCTTATCTACCCTGCTAGTTGCACCCTCAAAAAACACTAATAGATTTGTCAAACACGATTTCCCTTTCAGAAAACCGTGTTGACTGTTGACTCTGCCTAATCATATTATGATTTTCTAAGTGGCCTGTTACTACGTCCTTAATAATAGATTATAGCTTTTTCCCTATGACTGAAGTCAGGCTAACTGGCCTATAGTTCCCTGTTTTCTCTCTCCTTCCTTTCTTGAATAGCGGTGTTGCATTTGCTACCTTCCAATCCATGGGGACTGTTCTAGAATCTAGGGAATTCTGGAAGATCAAAACCAATGCATCCATTATCTCTGCAGCCACCTCTTTTAAAACCCAAGATGTAGGCCATCAGGTCCAAAGGATTTGTCAGCTTTTAGTACTCCAGTTTCTCCAGTACTTGAGGCAGAAAGAATTGAATATTTGAAAGGAAAATTGAATAAATATTTGATACAGAGGAAAATACAGGGCTCTGGGGAGGGCTCTGGGGAGAGCATTGGGCAGTGGGATTAGTTTTTGATTGCTCTAGCAATGAGCCAGCAATGATGCATGGCCCGAATGTCCTCCTTCTGGGCTGTGGCACTATGGCATCTATGTGTACAGTAGTCTAGAAACTCTAGCCCAATTTTGGCCTAGAATTCATGTAATCTGGATGAGTGAGGGAGTAATTTGGGATAGAACCTTTTTCCTGCCCCTCTCTGGCCACTTTGAGAAATTCCAACCAGGGACACTTCTTACTCCCCTCTTAATGACATCGCATTTAGAGGCAGCATTGGTGGGCTGTCGGGCTCCCCTGGAGGTCTCACCAGTTTTACTCTGTGTAAGCTTGTCAAATGGAAAGTGCACCCACAATGCCGCATCCCAACAGCAATACAACAGTGAGCAGCAAAGAAGTAGAATTTTTACCACGGCCACTCTGACCAGACCAACCCACTTGCCCCCTTCTCCCACCGATGGGAGAATGTCCCCATCACCCAGCCCATGAGATGGGTGCCCAGAATTTGGGACAGGGTCCTTGCTTGAAGTCTCACCCCACCACATCCGAATATTTACCCTCGCATGTCTAAACGTGTACCATTCTTCTTACATGCTTTTCCCCTTAACAGTGTTGGCTGGTCCAGTTTCCTTCGCTCAAATCTGCCTTCCTAAATTTGAGTGAGTATAATTGAAACATTCTCTTTTGTTGTGAATCTTTGGAATTCTCAATCCCAGAGGGCTGTGGATGCTGAGTCGTTGAGTATGTTCAAGGCTGAGACAGATAGATTTTTGGACTCTCGGGGAATCAAGGGATGTGGGGATTGGGCGGGAAAGTGGAGTTGAGGTCGAAGATCAGCCATGATCTGATTGAATGGCGGAGCAGGCTCGAGGGGCCGTATAGCCTACTCCTGCTCCTATTTCTTCTGTTCTTATGTTCTTTTTCATTATAGGCTTAACTTTAAACTCCACCGTATGGTGGTCACTGTTATCCAAGTGTTCTCTGATTCGGGACTGTACTACCATCTCCTGGTTGTTAATTAATATGAAATCCAATTGTGGGTTCCATGACCAATTATTCCATTTAAAAATCCAATATTGTGTCCAGGATTATGTTTTCACTCCTATTGCACCCTTCATAGATTTCCCAATCTAGCCTTGGTAAAGCTGAGGTCATTGATAACAACTGCATGTGTTCCTGTGCACCTTTCCCTTATTTGACCATAACATTCTTGGTTCAGTGCCTCCTCCTAACTGTGTGGTCTATAGCTGACTCTTTCATGCCTACCTACAGGGTTTCAACCTTATTCTCACCCAAACCAGATAGCTACATCTTCCTTTGCCTCCCCTGAATATGGGTCCGCCTGGGCCTCCCCTTTATCCTGATGCACGCTTACTGATCCTTACATAGCTGTGCAACATGCAGCAGATGGTGACTAATCTAGAGAGACTGTTACTGGGGTGTACAGCAGGAGTCCCCAATTGGTCCAAGCAATGGAATCTTTACATGAGCATCCCAAAGGTGTGCCCAACACTAGTTTTAGTTGAGGCATATGCTTTGTTGTATTTCAACTTAGCTGTTGTTTGGGGGTTTCTCAGAGAGGGAGGGGATGATCATCCAGGGCTAGAGAAGGCAGCCCTGGTCCCCTAGAAGCTATCCATCCAGTTCCTTGTACCTTTAAATAATTCAGGCATGGTGGACAACTAGCGCAAAATAAAGGCATCATGAATGCTTCCAGGATATCAGGCGTTGAATTGTATGGTGATGTTTCTCTAGCCCAACACCATAGAATCATAGAATCAACAGAAAATTTACGGCACAGAAGGAGGCCATTCGGCCCATCGTGTCCACGCCAGCTGAGAAACGAACCATCTAGCCTAATCCCACTTTCTCACATTTGGTCAGTAGCCCTGCAGGTCACGGCTCTTCAGGTGCACATGCAGGTATTTTTTAAATGAGTTGAGGGTTTCTGCCTCTACCACCCTCTCAAGCAGTGAGTTCCAGACCCCCACCACCCTCTGGGTGAAAAAATCTTTCCTAAATTCTGCTCTAATCCTTCTACCAATTACTTTAATTCTATGCCCCCTGGTTATTGACCCCTTCGCTAACGTAAATAGGTCCTCCCCATCCATTCCATCCTCATAATTTTGTACACCTCAATCAAATCACCCCTCAGTCTCCTCTGTTCCAAGGAAAATAACCCCAGCCTATCCAATCTGTCATCATAGCTAAAATTCTTCAGTCCTGGCAACATCCTCGTAAATCTCCTTTGCACCCTCTCTAGTACAGTTACATTCTTCCTGTAATGTGGTGACCAGAACTGTGCACAGTACTCAAGCTGTGACCTAACTAGTGTTTTATACAGTTCCAGCATAACATCCCTGCTTTTATCTTTCATCTGCACATTAATATAATGGAATGGAAACCCTTTTGTTAACATGGGCTACGCAATTGTTACATGGAGCCTAAATGGACACATAGATGCCATCCCTAATGCCCTGCACTTTTGTGAACCCTGCCACCCTGTAAACATTCACTGTCCTGTCCAGCTAATGGCACCTTTCCACAGTGCTGACCCTTGCAAAGATAATGCTTGCCACTTTGATTCTTCTACAGATGGAAGACTGGTAGCTGGGATGTTTTTCTGTTTTAAACGCACTATACAAATCACTCTAGAAAAAAGATAACTGAGGAGTGACCTGATAGAGGTCTTTAAGATTATGAAAGGGTTTGATAGGGTAGACGTAAAGAAAATGTTTCCACTTGTGAGGGTCTCCAAAACTAGGGGCCATAAATGTAAGATAGTCACCAATAAATCCAATAGGGAATTCAGGAGGAGCATCTTTAGATGGTTAGAATGTAGAACTCGCTACTACAAGGGGTATTTCAGAGTTGTCCTGGTCCGCAGTTCCATTTCATCCTTCGCCTCATCTGGCGCTTTAACAAAAAACTTTTTTTCTTCCTTTTAGGTGTCAAGGACCGTAAGCTTCAACAACTCTTATATTCCAACACCCCTCCTGATCCTTCTTCCCCTAAACTTTCCTCTGACCCCATTTCTCCCTCCAATCTCACCCTTTGTCGTGTTTTCACTATCCTCTCTGACCTTTCCCTCTCTGACCCTGAATGATCAGTCCTCAGCAAAGGCCTTAGCTTCATCCCCTTACACCCCCGCCTCAATGAATTTCGAGCTCTTCTTCCGTCGCCTTCGCCTCTCTGCCCACTTCTTTGGCCAGGAGCTTTCCCCCCACATAGCGGACCCTTTCTCCCGTCTTCAGAATTCTCGTTCCACCTGGACCCCTCTCTCTGGCCTCTTACCCTCTCTTGATCTTCTCATTGCAAACTGCCAGCGTGACATTGGCCATCTCAATTTCTCTACTCCCCTCACTCACTCTAACCTACCTCCCTCTGAACTCACAGGTCCAATCCTGACATTGTCATTAAACCCGCTGACAAGGGCGGTGCTGTTGTGTGGTGAACAGACCTCTACCTTGCGGAGACTGAACGCCAACTCTCCGACACCTCCTCCTACCTCTCCCTGGACCATGACCCCACCATCGAACATCAAGCCATAATTTCCCAGACCGTCATTGACCTCATCTCCTCTGGAGTTCATCCCCCCCCCAAACGGCCTCCAACCTCATAGTCCCCCAACTCTGCACAGCCCGCTTCTACCTCCTTCCCAAGATCCATAAACAGGACTGCCCTGGGAGACCCATCATTTCAGCCTGTTCTTGCCCCATGGAACTTCTCCTATCTCAACTATATTTTTTCTCCCCTTGTTCAGTCTCTTCCGACCTACATCCGCGACTCTTCTGACGCCCTCTGCCACTTTAACAGTTTCCAGTTCCCCGGCGCTAACCATCTCCTTTTCACCATGGACGTCCAGTCCCTCTACACCTCTATCTCCCACCAGGACGGCCTACGGGCCCTCCGCTTCTTCCTTGAACAGAGGCCTAACCAGTCCCCATCCATCAGCACCCACCTCCGCCTGCCTGAACTTGTTCTTACGTTGAACAACTCCTTTGACTCCACTCACTTCCTGCAAATAAAAGGTGTCGCTATGGGAATCCGTATGGTCCTAGCTATGCCTGCCTTTTTGTGGGATACTTGGAACGTTTCTTGTTCCAGTCCTGCTCAGATCCCCTCCCTCACCTCTTTATCCAGTACATTGATGACTGTATTGGTGCCGTTTCCTGCTCTCGCCCCAAACTGGAAAATGTCATCAAGTTTGCTTCCAATTTCCACCATCCGTCGCCTTCACATGGTCCATCTCTGACTCTTCCCTTCCCTTGCTTGATTTCTCTATCTCCTTTTCTGGGGATAGGCTGTTAACCAATATCTATTATAAGCCTACCGACACCCACAGCTGCCTTGATTATACTTCCTCCCACCCCGCTTCCTGTAAGGACTCTATTCCCTTCTGCCAGTTTCTCCGTCTCCGTCGCATCCGTTCTGACGATGCCACCTTCCACACTAGTGCTTCCGATGTGTCTTTCTTTTTCCTCAACGGAGGATTCCCCTCCACTGTAGTTGACAGGGCCCTCGACTGTGTCCGTCCTATTTCCCACACTTCTGCCCTCATCCTTTCCCTTACCTCCCAAAACCATGATAGTGTCCCCCTTATCTTCACAACCTTCCACCCCACCAGTCTCCACATTCAACGTATCATCCTCCGTCATTTCCGCCACCTCTAGTACGATCCCACCACCAAACACATCTTTCCCTCCCCTCCCCTTTCAGCATTCTGAAGGGACCGCTCCCTCCGTGACACCCTGGTCCATTCTTCCATTACCCCCTGCTCTCCTCCTCATGGCACCTTCCCGTGCGAGCACAGGAGATGTAACACCTGCCCCTTCTCCTCCTCCCTTCCCACCTTCCAGGGCCCCAAACACTCCTTCCAGGTGAAACTTCTTTCAATTTAGTATACTGTATTTGCTGCACACAATGCGGTCTCCTCTACATTGGGGAGACCAAACGTGGACATGGGTGATCGCTTTGCTGAACACCTCCGATCTGTCCGCAAGCATGATCCTGACCTGCCCGTCGCTTGCCATTTTAATTCCCTGTCCCACTCCCACTCTGACCTCAGCCTCTTACACTGTTCCAATGAAGCTCAACATAAGCTCGAGGAACAGCACCTCATCACTCGATTAGGCACTTTACAATCTTTCGGACTCAACACTGATTTCAGTAACTTCAGATCATAACCACTGCGCCCATTTTTTTGGTCAGCTAGTGCTGGTAATAGTTCTGCCGCTGCCATTTACAACTACTCCTGACCAATCTTTTGTTTCTTAACCTGTCCCATTACCACCTTCCTTGCCTTGCACCATCATCCCTTTTGTCATTTAATCTCTTTGGCCCTCTAGCCTATCACAGACCTTCCATTTTGTTCTTTCCTCCCCTCCCCTCCCCTCCCCTCCCTCCCCACACCCCCTTTCCCTGGTTCTGTACTTGCTTAAAAACTTTAACTCTTTTAACATCTTCCAGTTCTGACGAAAGGTCTTTGACCTGGAATGTTAACTCTGTTTCTTTCTCCACAGATGCTGCCTGACTTGCTGAGTATTTCCAGCATTTTGTGTTTTTATTTTACTACAAGGAGTAGTTAGGCGAATAGTTTAGATGCATTTAAGGAAAGCTGGATAAACACATGAAGGAGAAGGGAATAGAAGGTTATGCTGATTAGGTTAGATGAAGAGGGCTGCACATTCTAAGTAATTCTATGTAACAGCAAATGTTGTCGGGCATATGACCCCCTTCACTGACTTTCAAGGTTGCATAGAAGTTTAATGCAATGGTGACCTTCACAGCTGAGATTAGCTGCTCCTGTTGTCAAAGTTGTTCTGCAGGTTGGCCTGGAGCACATGGCATAACTCTGGGACAGCTTCTCTTGTGAAGTAACTGATAAGTCTTCTCAGATACCCAGGTTGGTCTGTCTTGATCTGTAAATGCAAGTTCTGGGCTAAGGACGGGTGTGTACTTAAAACTCGGATTATAATCACACCTGTCTTTCTTGATCTCTCATGAATTCAACTTTTGCCTCCAAATCTTGGAGCACTGAGAACTTTGTTTACTACAAGCAAATTTCAGCTGCAAGCAAGACAGCTGTAGGTAAAAGAATGGTAACTTTCCGTCTTGCAATGCATAAAATACGGTATGAATAGCAACAGGAATGAACGCACAAAGAAAGATGCATTTGAAACTAATTAGTAAGTTTTAAAAAAAACTTTACAGGAAATGATGTTGTTTAACCCCTTTACAAAACACAGTAAAAATGTTTTAAGCCTATTGCTACAGGCCAGGCTAGCCTAAAGCTCATACCCTTGTTTCATATGAATGAACTGTGCTACAAGGGCAAATCCGGTGAGAGAAAAATGAAATCTAGCATGAGAGTCATAATAGGTTGGCGATGTGCCTCAAAAAATGGGCAAATTGCTTCACTGCAAGACACAGAACACTCCACGTCAGGTGCTGACCCTCCACACCCGATTTTACAATGCATGTCCCTAGGCAGGAAGGCTCTTCAGCAAACATGGAACCTTGCAAAATTTATCCTTATGTCTAACTGTATTGGGCAGGCTGCACTGCAGCTACTCACAGGTGTGATCCCATACTGAATGACATGGTGTAGTTATCTAAATTGATTGCAAACTGCAATGCTAATTTTATTTAGTGGTATCTTAATGTAGCTGCTGCATTAGTGCCAGGTTTCAGAACTATGATGAAAAGGGATTGCAGTGACATTCAAATTTCCTTTATTGTACTTCGGCATCATAAATAATATAACTTCTTAATGGAATAATGTTGGTTCTGTGCCAATTTTGACATTAAAGTAAGGGGCAGAGAACAAAATTTTAGAGGGCCCCTGACTGATTGGGAAATAGCTACTTTAATCCCAACAAAATAAAAATTCAACAGAATATATTTCATTTAGCTGCTGAATATTTATTTGTCAGGGCTTATTTCTACTTTGCAATGTCAACCACAATAGATATTTAGCACATGGTACTGAAAAAGGTGCATGCCATCAGCATCGATGCACATTGCCAGCCCATATAAAATCTGGCCTTGTCACCCTCTGATGTGAGAGTAAATCAGAACAGAACTTGTTCAATATTTCAGTTCAGAACTAGCTATAAATTATAAAGAAAAAAAATCTACAAAGCATAAATCAAGAATAACGCTGCTTGGTGAGGCAAACTTTAAATTTTCTAATTTCATTGTTTTGTAAAGGGTAACACTTTATTTTGTTTGCAGTAACTAAACCCATAATTTCCTCTGTCAATTTTGGGTTAAATTACTCAAATAATAAAAAATGTCAAAAGAAATTACGGTAAAAGTCATGAGTATTCATGCACATGTTCTGTGCTAACTGAGCCACCTTTATCTATCCCTCCTCCTTCACTTCAGTATCTCTCTCCATACTCGATTACTTATTTCCTTACTTTCTTTTAACTTTTTACAGCCCTTTCTTACTCTTCTATTTTTACCCTTTCCCCGCCTCTCTCTCTCTCGTTTGCCTCTACAAGACTTTCTTGCCATTTCCTATAGTGTTTGCCTGCCATTTGGGGAGACTGCAAGGACGGGCGAGGGGAGGAAGTGGAAGAAAATGGGGCAATGAAGTGCTCGAAAGAGTAGGCTTTCAGAAGAGGTGGAAACCTAAACAAATAATCAACTTTTTTACTCACCTCACAAAATACAATGAGCGCCAAATAAATCCACATCCTCATCCCACTGAAATAATGTCTAACTGTGTTGCATGTGTGATTGAAAGAAAGAACAGGTTCTGGAGAACATCAAATGTGTGGAGTTCTACTAAGTTAGGAGCATGTGGTTGACGTGAACTCAGCCAATTGGAAGAAACCATAGAACTGCTGTGCCTTTTAATAAAAATTCACATCATGGTACCTGTGACTCCAGTGACGTGGGCACAGCATTACCTATCACTAATACCAATGTTAAATATTGACAAATAATTCTTCCAGACATACTCAGCTTTACCACTGATCTGGTCACATTTAAACCTTCAAAAGGAGTTCCATTTTATCTTTAAACCTACACTAAAATTTAATTTCTTATGAAGAGATGTTGCCTGAACTACAACTGAACCTTCAAACCTGTATTCTATGTAGCACTCCACACAAAACTGTTGGCTAGATACAGTTGCCATAGTTACAAGATCACCATTCTGAAGCTCTCTTTTCCACACATTAATTCCAGAGGTTTTAATGGGGAGGTGTTATGAAGCATGTCAAGAAGCAAAGATTAGTAATTTATTGCATTTCACTTAAATTAAAAGGGGAAAAACATATTTATAAAGCTTCTTGTGTGCAATGATAAATGTTTTGTTTTTGCTGTAGTTTTATTTTATGAATTTCAGTTTTCCTAAATGTTTTATGACTTTTAAATAAACCAGACAATATCTATTATGTAACAGCATTTATCCACTACTTATCTAAGCTGATTTCATCTACAAAGAAAAACACAGAAAACAAACAAAGCTGAATGTGTAAATGTCAGAACTCACTACTAAATGTCTTTCATAATTAATGCTATTCAGAAATTGCAAAGATTGAAAAGACTACTGATCCATTTCTGAAAAGTTATTGTAGTTGTAAAGCTTTTATCATGAAAAGATTAGCATTTCCATCCTCCCACTCAATAGAGCTGCTGACATATAACATTTTAAATTCTTAGTCATCTTTGCATGGCTTAAATTAATGCCTCCACCCTGAAGGTTTTGCTTCCTCAATTTTGCCGGGCCTATGTGCATTATTGTATTTTTTCCCACCTCTTTTAAATTATTTTTTCTTCCAATGGCCTAGAAATGCAGCACTACTTTAATTTATTTTATTTTGTAGTTGGGTTTAATCCCAATATTACCACTTATGTACCAGGTAACCGGCTGCCATGTCTGGATAAATTATAAAAACAAAGGAAGTACATTTTGTCTGTTTTCTTTCAATGTAAAATACATAACAATCAGTTCATGATCCAGTGAGGAGTATTTGATTTCTGGCAGCCCTGATAATGTAGAATCATAGAAAGGTTACAGCACTGAAGGAGGCCATTTGGCCCATTGAGTCTATGTCGGCTCTATGCAAGAGCAATCCAGCTAGTCCCACTCCCCCACCCTATCCCCGTAGCTCTGAAAATTTTTTCCTTTCAAGTACTTAACCAGTTCCCTTTTGAAAGCCACGATTGAATCTGTCTCCACCAACCCCCGCAGCCCTGGTAACATCGGGCCCCATGTCAATATTTAAGAATAGGTTAGATATGTGGTTGAAAAAAAGGGGTTAAAGGGATCTGGGAACAGGGTGTGTATATGGGATTGGACTCGTGCCCATGTGAAGGATAAACACCAACATAGACTGGTTAGGCAGAATGGCCTGTTTCCGTGTTGTAATTTCTATCTAAAAATAAACACATGTCCAGTCATTTTGTTGCGCTGAAATGCAACTAATGCAACTTTGGGAAAGAAAGACGGGAGGGTTTCCGGGAAGTTCTATTTATTAAAAGATCAATCCTATATTAATTTATATAACTTTTCCTTCTGATGCCACAATTTTGAAATATGAAAAAAGTCAAAATTCAAAATGTTATTGTTTCTTATATAAGAATCACTCGAAGGTTATCATTTCTATTTAATAATTTTGCTCACATTTTATTTTGTGCATGCTATTTTTCAATTTCCTATTGAGTAAATAAAACAAAATAAAGATAAATCTGCCAAAATTCCATAAGACCGGTGGCTAGGAAGACTTGGGGCTCTATTTTCGCACCCACAATCGGGTGCGTTCGTGGTGGGGGGGCTGCGAAAATCCGGGATTCCCGGGGCGGGTCCGGAGCCCAGCACCAACCTGCCCCATTTCCGGGTTCCCCAGTGACGCGCTCACATGCGCGCGCAGCCCCCGCATGTGGGACTCCCGCCGGCAATTAAAGCCGGCGGGGTGCCACTTAAAAGTACTTGAACAGGTACTTCAGGTTGTTAACAAACCTGATTAACCTGATATTTTAGGAGGGATCGGATTTTGCAATTGTAGATCGAATCGGGCCAGGAATAGATCGAATCGGGCCAGGACCTACTCCGTTAATGGTAGGGCGTTGGGGAGAGTTATAGAACAAAGAGATCTAGGAGTACAGGTTCATAGCTCCTTGAAAGTGGAGTCACAGGTGGATAGGGTGGTGAAGAAGGCATTTGGCATGCTTGGTTTCATTGGTCAGAACATTGAATGCAGGAGTTGGGATGTCTTGTTGAAGTTGTACAGGGCATTGGTGAGGCCACACTTGGAATACTGTGTACAGTTCTGGTCACCCTATTATAGAAAGGATATTATTAAACTAGAAAGAGTGCAGAAAAGATTTACTAGGATGCTACCGGGACTTGATGGTTTGACTTACAGGGAGAGGTTAGACAGACTGGGACTTTTTTCCCTGGAGAGTAGGAGGTTAAGGGGTGATCTTATAGAAGTCTATAAAATAATGAGGGGCATAGATAAGGTAGATGGTCAAAATCTTTTCCCAAAGGTAGGGGAGTCTATAATGAGGGGGCATAGATTTAAGGTGAGAGGGGAGAGATACAAAAGGGTCCAGAGGGGCAATTTTTTCACTCAAAGGGTGGTGAGTGTCTGGAACGAGCTGCCAGAGGCAGTAGTAGAGGCGGGTACAATTTTGTCTTTTAAAAAGCATTTGGACAGTTACATGGGTAAGATGGGTATAGAGGGATATGGGCCAAGTGCAGGCAATTGGGACTAGCTTAGTGGTATAAACTGGGCGACATGGACATGTTGGGCCGAAGGGCCTGTTTCCATGTTGTAACTTCTATGATTCTATGATTCTATAACCCCTGGACAGTGCATTCCAGATCCTAACCACTCGCTGCGTAAAGAAGTTTTCCTCATGGTCTTTGGTTCTTTTGCCAATCACCTTGAATCAATGTCCTCTGGTTGTTGACCCTTCCACCAATGGGAACAGTTTCCCTCTATGAATTTAAATACCTCTATCAAATCTCCTCTCAACGTTCTCTATTCCAAGGAGAACAACCCCAGCTTCTCCAGTCTATCCACGTAACTAAAGTCCCTCATTCCTGGAATCATTCCAGTAAATCTCTTCTGCACCCTCTCTAAGGCCTTCGCATCTTTCCTAAAATGCGGAGCCCAGAACTGGACACAGTACTCCAGTTGTGCTCAAACCAGTGTTTTATAAAGGTTCATCATGACTTCCTTGCTTTTGTACTCTATGCCTCTATTTATAAAGCCCAGGATCCCATTTGCTTTTTTAACCGCTTTCTCAACCTTCCCTGTTACTTTTAATGATTTGTGCACATATACCTCCAGATCTCCCTGTTCCTGTACCCCTTTTAGAATTGTGCCCTCCAGTTTTTATTATCTCTCCTCGTTCTTCCTACTGAAATGTATCACTTCGCATTTTTCTGCTTTAAATTTCATCTGCCATGTGTCCGCCCATTCCACCAGCCTGTCAATATCCACTTGAAGTCTATCACTATCCTCCTCACTGTTCACTACACTTCCAAGTTTTGTGTTGTCTGCAAATTTGGAAATTGTGCCCTCTACACCCAAGTCCTAGTAATTAATATATATCAAGAAAAGCAGTGGTCCTAGTACCGACCCCTGGGGAACACCACGGTACACCTCCCTCCAGTCCGAAAAACAACCGTTCACCACTACTCTCTGCTTCCTGTTACTTAGCCAATGTTGTATCCATGCTGCTATTGCCCTCTTTATTCCATGGACTTCAATCTTGATGACAAGCTATTATGCGGCACTTTATCAAACGCCTTTTGAAAGTCCATAAACACCACATCAACCGCATTGCCTTCATCGACCCTCTCTATTACCTCATCAAAAAACTCCATCAGGTTAGTTAAACACGATTTGCCTTTAACAAATCCGTGCTGGCTTTCCCTAATCAATCCACACTTGTCCAAGTGACTGCTAATTCTGTCCTGGATTATCGTTTCTAAAAGTTTCCCCACCACCGAGGTTAAACTGACTGGCCTGTAGTTGCTGGGTTTATCCTTACACCCTCTTTTGAACAAGGGTGTAACATTTGCAATTCTCCAGTCCTCTGGCACCACTCCCGTATCTAAGGATGTTTGGAAGATTATGGCCAGTACCTCCGCAATTTCCACCCTTACTTTCCTCAGCAACCTAGGATGCATCCCATCCGGACAGGGTGACTTATCTACTTTAAGTACAGTTAGCCTTTCTAATACCTCCTCTATCAGTATCTCAACTACATCTTCCTTTACTGAGACTCTGGCAGCATCTTCTTTCTTGCTAAAGACAGATGCAAAGTACTCATTTAGTACCTCGGCCTCCATGAGTAGATCTCCTTTTTGGTCCCTGATCGGCCCCACTCCTCCTCTTACTACCCCTTTACTGTTTACATGCCGAGAGAAGATTTTTGGATTCCCTTTTATATCTGCCGCCAGTCTATTCTCATACTCTCTCTTTGCCCCTTTTATTTCCTTTTTCACTTCCCCTCTGAACTTTCTATATTCAGCCTGGTTCTCACTTGTGTTATCAACCTGACATCTGTCCTATGCCCCTTTATTCTGCTTCACCTTACTCTCTATCTCTTTTGTTATCCAGGAAGCTCTAGCTTTCTAAACCCTATGATACTATGATCACTGTTCCCTAAATGCTCCCCCACTGACACCTGCTCCACTTGGCCCACCTCATTCCCCAGAACCAAGTCCAGCAATGCCTCCTTCCTTGGGCCAAAAAGTACTGGTCAAGGAAGTTCTCCTGAACACACTTCAAAAATTCCTTCCCCTCTTTTCCCCTATATTATTATTATCCCGGTCTATATTAGAATAGTTGAAGTCCCCCGTTATCACTACTCTACGGCTTTTGCACCTCTCTGTAATTTCCCTGCAAATTTGCTGCTCCATCTCCTTCCCACCAGTTGGTGGTCTGTAGAATTCACCCAGTAGTGTAATGGCACCTCTTTTGTTTCTTAACTCTAACCAAATAGATTCTGTCCTTGACCCCTCCAGGACATCCTCTCTCCAGCACAGCAATATTCTCCTTATCCAATACTGCCACTCCACCTCCTTTCTTCCCTTCCCTATCTTTCCTGAACACCTTGTATCCAGGAATATTTACTGCCCAATCCTGCCCTTTTTTGAGCCAGGTCTCCGTTATCGCCACAACGTCGTATTCCCATGTGGCTATTTGCGCCTGCAGCTCTCCAACCTTGTTTAACGCGTTACGTGCATTTACACACATGTACTGTTAACCCAACTTATATCTTCTTGTATTCTCTCTTAGTCTGGTCCCATCTACTACTGTACTATTTCTTGCTCAGGTGCTATCTTTCTCACCCAATCCTTTGTGCACCTTGTTTATCCTTTCCAATGCTACATCCTGGTGCCCAACCCCCTGCCAAATTAGTTTAACCCCCCCCCCCTCCCACCCCACAGCACTAGCGAACCTCCCCAAGAGGACATTGGTTTCAGCTCCGTTGAGGTGCAACTTGTCTAGCCTTTACAGGTCCTACCTCCCCAGAACTGGTCTCAATGCTCCAGGAATCTAAAGCCCTCCCTCCCACACCATCTCTCCAGCCACGCATTAATCTGCTCTATCCTCCTATTTCTATATTCGCTAGCGGGTGGCACTGGGAGTAATCCGGAGATTACTACCTTTGAGGTCCTGCTTCTTAATCTCTTTCCTAACTCCTTAAAATCTGCCTGCAAGACCTCATCCCTCTTTCTACCTGTCACTGGTACTGATGTGGACCACAATCTCTGGCTGTACACCTTCCCCCTCCAGAATGTTCTGCAGCCGCTCAGTTACATCTCCAGGGAGGCAACATTCAATCCTGAAATCAGGTCTGCTTCCGCAGAAATTCCTGTTTGCTCCCCTAACTATAGAATCCCCTATCACTATCGCTCTCTTGACCTTTTTCCTCCCCCCATGTACAGCCGAGCCACCCACGGTGCTATGGTCTTGGCTCTGGCTACACTCCCCAGGGGAACCCTCTCCCTCACCAGTACTGGTTAGAGAGCGAGATGCCCTCAGGGAACCCCTGCACTACCTGCCTGGTCCTCCTTGTCTGTCTGGCAGTCACCCAGTCCCTCTCTGCCTGCACTCTCTTAAGCTGTGGGGTGACCACCTCCAGAAACGTGCTATCCACAAAATCCGGAGCTCGAGCTCCTCCAGCTGACAGTACTTCCTGCACCTAAGGTTGTCCAGGACACGGGAAGCATCCTGGAGTTTCCACATGGCACAAGATGTGCCCTGCCATGCCTCTATTTATTAGATTATTAACTAAACTTAAGAGAAATAAACTAAAGACTTAAAAAAAACACTCACCAGCTACTCACCAATCAGCTCATTCCCTTGTGCTGACGTCACTTTGGTTATTTTTCCTCTCTCTCCCTGACGCTCGCGCTCCCTCCGGGCTTCGGCTCTGGCTCTCCCCCGCTCTGCCGCCTCAGCTGTACTCGGACCTCCGACTCCCGCCTTTTTATGGGCCACTCCCTTTCCTCTGTTCTGCTGCCTCAGCTGTATGTCTATAGTTTATCCATAAATGGCAACTAACAGCCTGCTATCCATGATAATGTTACAGTGCCTTTCAGAAATATGTGCACCAATGGTAAGCGTACTTGCAAGAACTACTTACATTTTTAAAACACCTTTAATGTACAAAAGTCCCAAAGCACTTTACAGACCAGTAATAAGAGTGGACTGCTGAGCAAGGAGAGAGCGTTTAAGAGGAATGACTGAAGGCTTGGATGAAAAAATGTTTTGAGAAGGTTATTAGAACAGTACTGAAAAGTAACGTGGTGTTTGGGAGGCAGTTCCAGGGAACAAAACCTGTTTGGCTGAAAACTCTGCCCCCAGTGGTGGGATGAAAGTAGGAGGGCTGGATGCACAGGAGGCCAGAGTTGGAAGACCGGAGAGTGCTGGAGGGAAAATAAATCTGTAGGAGATCATAAAGGTTGCAAGGCTATGAAGGGATTTGAAGTCAAGTGAGAATGAGGATTTTAAATTTAATGTATTGAGGGACAGGAACCCAATATCGATCCATGAGGACAGGAGTATTGAGTAAGCAGGACTGAGTACGTTCGGATATGGTAGCTGCGATTTGCATAAATCAGAGTTTATGGAACGGACAAAGTCCAGTGAGGAGACTATTAAAATAATCAAGTCTGGAGGTGGCCGAAGCATGGATAAAGATTTTAGCTCCAGAGGGGCTGTGGCGGGGTTAGAGCCGGGCAATATTGCAGGGAAATGGAGATAAACGATTTTGGTGATGGAGAAGTTGTGGGTTTGAAGCTCAGTTCAGGGTTGAATAGGGTGCCAAGATTTGCATGGTCGTACTGTTTCGGCCGCAACTGGAGTATTGTTCTGGGCATCGCACTTTAGGAAAGATGTGAAGGCCTTAGAGAGGGTGCAGAAGAGATTTACAAGAATGATTCCAGGCATGAGGGACTTTAGTTACATGGATAGACTGGAGAAGCTGAGGTTTGTTGCCTTAGAACAGAGAAGGTTGAGAGGAGATTTGATACAGGTATTCAAAATTATGAAGAGTCTAGACAGAGTAGATAGAAAGAAACTGTTCCCGTTGGCAGAAGGGTCAAGAACCAGACAACATAGATTTAAGGTGATTGGCAGAAGAACCAAAGGTGACATGAGTAAAAACTTTTTTACACAGCGAGTTGTTAGGATCTGGAATGCACTGCCTGAGGGGGTGGTGGAGGCAGATTCATTCATGGCCTTCAAAAGGGAACTGGATAGGTACTTAAAAGGAAAAATAATTGCAGGGCAATGGGGATAGGGTGGGGGAGTGAGACTAGCTAGACTGCTCTTGCATAGAGCCGGCACGAACTCGATGGGCTGAATGGCCTCCTTCCGTGCTGTAACCTTTCTATGATTCTATGATTTAGCGTGAGTGAGTGGCCAGGGAAAGGGATAGAGTCAGTGGCATGGGAGCAGAAATTGGCACTGAAAACAATAGGTTCAATCTTCTTGATGTTCAGCTGAAGGAAGTTATGACTCATCCATGACTATGGAAGAAGGAAAGCAAGAAAGAAAAAAGAACTTGCATGAATATAAAGCTTTGCATAACCTCAGGATGACCCAACTTGGAAGTGATGGTGAAGAGAAGTGCTGGAGTGGTATAGCAGGGTGTTGTCAGCAAATATAGGGAAGTTTACCCATGCCTGCACAAACTATCACTCAAGGCCAGCATAATGATAATGAAAACAAGGGGACCAAGAACTTTGGGAGACTTGAGGCGATGGTGTAAGGAAGGGAAGAGACACCTTTGCTGGGGATGCCTGGCTGCTTCTGGATAAGTAGGGGAGGTACCATCACAAGGGTAGTTCCATAGGTCTGAACAATGGAGGAGAGGCAATGATGGATGACAGCGTGATCAAGCCTCGCCAAGGCTTCTTCGACAGCACCTCCCAAACCCGCGACCTCTACTACCTGGAAGGACAAGGGCAGCAGGCAAATGGGAACAACACCACCTGCACATTCCCCTCCAAGTCACACACCATCCAAACATGGAAATATATCGCCATTCCTTCATCGTCGCTGGGTCAAAATCCCGGAACTCCCTTCCTAACAGCACTGTGGGAGAACCTTCACCACAAGATTGCAGCGGTTCGAGAAGGCAGCTCACCATCCCCTTCTCAAGAGCAATTAGGGATGGGCAATAAATGCTGGCCTCACCAGCGACACCCACATCCCATGAACGAATAAAACAAAACTATGTCAAATGCTGTGGAAAGATCCTTCTGATTCATCTCATGTAATGGGAAAGAAAGTGTTGACATTGGCATGAACGTCAAAATTACTGCAATTGTGATGTATGTTACTCTTGGCTATATTTTCTGATTTTGGTGCCAGGAATGTTAATACCCATTTTGTGGTTTATCAATTTTTGCATATAAAATACCATGTGCTTTTCACTAGGAACAATCTTTCATCACTCCTTGCTTAGCTATAGTCAGCTAGCTATTTGACTCACATGGAAAACCATCACCAGCTCCTCATGCTCACCAGTGGTTAATGTCTCATCTGATGATAACTCTTCTTACTCACTGGCTACTTCCTCCTGTGTGGGTGTCTTTGTGCTAGTGCTTGCACAAGTAAGATGCCATGATGCAGTTGATGAGGAAGTAGCAGCAGTTGAGGTTTTTGTATCTGGCAGCAAATTCCCCATTGGTAGTGCCTGGGCAATCATCATTGTGGCCAGGCTCTTCCTGCAAGGCACTCCCTATGATGTGAAATGCAGAAGAGCTTGTTTAGCTGCATATACAAGAATAGTGGTTAAGTATAAGGGCATTGCAATACTTTGAGAAAGCACATAAAGCTGAGACTACCTTGGAGCATTTCCCAGCTTCTACTAATCTTCTGTTTCCTCTGTGCCTCCAATCTCGCCCTCTCCCACATGTTCTCGTGTCTGCCTGCTTATAATTTGCAGTGCTTCCTCTTCATGTGCTGTCAAGGTTTTCAGTGCTGCTGCTCATCCCTCGATTACATTTCTGTGGCGCTGACTGTAGGCCATCTTTTCCTTGGAGAGGAGAGAAGACAATATTAAGGGCATATAAGTGATATGGACATTTTCCCCATATGAGTGCACGTATCCCATGATGATGAATTGTGGGGGTGCATTGTGCCTTCAATTAAGTGTCCTTGAAGGATAGCAGTCGCAATTGTGTCAGGCTACATGAGTTGCCAGAGTCATTTTGAGTAAGGAAGCTGCTTGCGTGTTTGCAAAGGTTTCCCTTTGCAGAAGTGAATTCCCCTGACACCCAGATGCTGAGATGGAAAGAGTATGATACATAAGGATCTGAGTGAAGGCTGCATGTATACTGGCAATGGTGCCTTGACTTACCTTGGTCACCCCTGTGAAGTCACTGAGCCTCTTCTTGTGTGGCAGTTCTTGGGGTGGTGCAGATTCACTGATTGGAGGAAGGTGGAAGACAGCCTTTATCACCATCTTATGGGGCTTCCTACCATCAGTGTCTAGCAGTATGCCTCTTCTGGCCCTTGTTTTAGACAGCAACACCTCCAGAGATGCATCTGAGAATCTGGGGGTTCTTATAGATGCTGCCCACCACTGCCCGCCTCCCCACTATGGCTGCTGCTGCTGCTTGTGTTTTAGATATTGCTGATATTCTTCTTCCTGATGTTCAGAAAGTGATTCTGCAATTGTAAAGGCTGCACCAGAACTGAATTCCCCCTCCTTTGTAACAGTGGTAAACCTATCAGAAATAGTATCCTACGCAGCATGGCAAATGACAGCCCGGGGAAGAAATTGTAGCAGTTTTGCGAAGGATTTCGCTGGTGAGCCAACAGGAGGAGAATTCAGCATTCAATATCACTGTAAATTATTGTTGTTGAATGTAATGTGGCAATGTTAAGCCAGCTACAGCAATTTTGGGACCCCTAAGGAACTGTGCAAGTTGGTAGAAACCCCATAGTTTTTGGGATTCCAGGTGCTGGGTTGTTACAGAATTCATGTACTGATGTCCATGGCTTTGAGACTCTGTGGACCAAATAGCAGCTCACTCTTCGGATTTTTCTATTAGGACCTGGGAGCTACTTGTGGCAAAGAAACTGAGAATTATCATTCACAGGAATGGCAGTACTCAGAACTCTGTATCTGCAACTCACTGTTCAGGAGGTAGCATAGTTCAATTAGCATCTCCAGAATAATTTTAGGTTTTGCACGCACTTCTGATTTATTGGGGATGGGTAAGTGCTCCTTATCCTGTACACATTCCCAGGGAATAATTGTTTTGGGTGGTCTTGAGCTCTCGCTGAAGCTTCTGTTTTGTTCTCTGTCTCCTGCAGTGATTACAGGAACATTACATATTGCAGCTATAATGTTCATTAGAATGTTTACTTATCCTGGAGATACAAGGGTAAATTCAATAATCCTCTATGCTCTCATGTAAGGAATCTTACAACACCAGGTTATAGTCCAACAGTTTTATTTGGTCTTATTTTCTATGCTCTCAGCAGGGATCCATGGTCGAAGAGAAAGTGGGTCACAGATAACGCTACAACACTGTAGTGATGATTCTCTGTCTTGCACTTCCTTCAAGTGCTGCTCACCACTGAGAGCTTGATATTTATGGATTTAAATTTATGAAATAATGGGAACTAGTGGAGAATTTATTGCATCCAAAATAGCCCTTAATTAGCACTATTAAGCAGTGAGCATTAATATTGTGCTAATAAATTATTTTTTCACAGTGGAAAAACCTCAAATAGCACGTAAAAGCTGCCAGCTGACACTGCTAGCACTTTCCCACCAAGTTTTCCACCCCTTTATATGGCAATCTTTATAGGCGCAAACGGCGGAAAACATATCCATAGTTACACTAATTATCAGTTTGCATTACTACTGCATGTGCTGTTTGATAGACCCGCAACTTGGCAGAATAATTTTGTATACTTATTCCTGAGAACCTTTACTCTTTAAAGTGGCACTGTCTTCATGAAAAAGCATGTGGAAAACCTTTTCTTTAATGAACTACACAATGATTTAAGTCATGATGAGAGTTCTTTTGGCTCTTTGCTCTTGCCAACTAAAAAATGCTTTCCAAACATCACCAATGTAAACATAGCTTACTTTTACTCATCAAGAGTGGGCTAGACTTTTCTGATAATGAAATAGAGCTCTTGCAATCTAAAATAGCGTTTGCAGTGATTGATAATTGCTAAATTTGCTGTAATGACGAATGGAAGAAAATGGAATTGGGAGGCAGCAGATTTTCTATCAGTAGTAAACTTGTTACTTTTTATTGAAACATAACTCAGTGCTACTTGTCAAATCAGAGAAAAAAGCAAGAAAACATTTTAAGTGCTATTTCTGCTATATTTAGAATTTGATATCATTTAAATATCAACATTTTTTTTCAACCCATTGTAACTTTATTTCCAAGTAGCAACAATTTTTTCCCCCCTGGTAAAATAGTAGTCATTTCAGAACTGTCATTGAATTTCATCAGAATATGGAACTAGAGAAGAATTTGAATCTGTTTGATTTTAGTTTCTCAAATAATATGGTTATAATTTTTTTAAACAACCTTTTTATATTTTTAGTAGAACAGTTTTCCCTTTAATTTCTTACAGTAATGTGAAAACTTGATGCTAGAGACAATCCTGTCTCCATATGTTCTCTCTGTCCTCCTCCCTTCCTCCTACCCCCACCCCAGCAGGAGGCTATAATTACAGCACAGACAATTTCCATTATGAAAAGTGTACACAGGAGTTTGTAATGGAAATATTAAAGCAAAGACACAGTGTATGAGTTTAAAATAGGGACTGAATTATGCCTGTGTGCCCTGGTCCAATAATCCTCCATACGCTAACCCCACACTGACTACACTTGTTCTTAACTCTCCGTGTGCAATACTACAGGAGATAGACAGAAAGGCACACACACACACAAATATGTATGTTACTTGTACTATCACAGATGATTTTGAATTTTCTTTGAATAAATGGAGACAACAAAACACTCAAATGACCATAGAAGGCAGGATATAGATTTACAGGCCAGGAAATTTTTTTCAACATTAGTAACCGATATTTGCTCATATATTAAGTACAACAAGGAAGTTGGACAAACAATTTAATATGTTTTCAGGACAAAACTTTGGAAGTTGAAAGCTTTTGGTTTAGGTGTACCAAATCTTCTTGTACCTATTTATGCAAATAATATCACATGAAAGTAACAGCCCTGTTCACATGACATCTGGAAGTTCTGAGTTGTTTTGCGTTTCCATCTGTTTTGAACTAAAATGTACTGAGTAAATAGATTTACTCTTCTCCTTGAATGTCAGTTTTAAATAGAATCAAAGTAAATTGATTAAATATCAGGCTGGCAAATCCTCACTTCGTTAAAGCCATGACTCATCAAAACTAATGATGCCAGTCATGTTTTAGGATTTTTGACTGATTTGGTAACAAAGATTTTTGGTGTAATTTATGTTAAAATTTTACTATTACAGCTTGGCTCAATTTGTAGCACTCTCATCTCAGAATTAGAAGACTGTGGATTCAAGCCCCACTCCATGATCTGAACACATTATCTAGGCTAACACTCCACTACAGTACTGAGGGAGTGCTGCATTGATGGAGATGACATCTTTTCAATGAGACACTAAAGTGAGGCCATAACTGCCTGTTCGAAAAGAGCAGGAGAGTTCTCCCAGTGTCCTGATCAACATTTGTCCTTTAACCCCAACACCACAAAAACAGATTAACTGGTGATTCACCTTATTGCTGTTTGTGGGGCCTTGCTGTGCATAAATTAGCTGCCACATTTACATACATGACAACAGTGACTGCACATCAAAAGTAACTTATTGTCTGTGAAGTATCTTGTGACATCTTGAGAATGTGAAAGGCACTGTATAAATTCATACTCTGAAGTTAAATTTAAATCACAAGCGAATAAATCCACAGAGCAACCTAGTGCAAGGAGATGTAAATTAGATCTTGACAAACCAGTTGGTCAAGTGGTGCCTCCCACCTAGCACTTCAAACTAACAACAGAAATTCATTGACATCCCTCAGGCATCCACACCTGTTACATTAAGATGGCCAATTAATTTAAGGACACCAGGGAGTAATTGCAGAGGACCACCGCTGAGGATGGTGGTAACCGATTTATTGACAGCACAACTAGCCATTTCATAACTATGGATAGCTAGGAAATTTCAAGGTTAAGAAATTGGCTCCCTGTCCAGCTAAGAAAAAAAGGAACAAAGAACACGCAGTCACACCATCTAGGTGAGTATGGAAGATTTGATAAAGGAGAGAGGCTTGATGAGTGACAGTGCTCTCCTTAATGTAGTGCTAATCAGGTTCAGGATAATTACTGGTCAGAAAAGTTACACTTAGTCCACTAATAGGGACAATGTGATGTGGAGATGCCGGTGATGGACTGGGGTGGACAAATGTAACAAATCTTACAACACCAGGTTACAGTCCAACTGTTGGACTATAACCTGGTGTTGTAAGATTCCTTACATAGGGACAATGTGATTTGTTTTGTTATCTGCAATGTTACAAAGGTCATTATGAAATATGTTATAATTCACTGTGAATCACTACTTTGTTTTGCTTTTTCCTTTACCGTTTGTAAATTAATCCACCTGTTGATTTAAATTTGGCTTTGTCTCATCAGAGTGTTAAGTAGTCTGCCTTTTTGACACATTGTGCATTGGAGATTACAGTATTCAGTTCAAATAACAAAGAGTTTTAATTTTTTTTGTTACAGTCCCTGTTTCCCTGTAGGAATAGTATTGGTCAGTAAAATGGCAAACTCCCGATCATAAGAGGCATGGCATCCACTGACAGGAGAGACTGGTGATGCTAAACCTGAGAATGTCGAGTGCAAACTCAAAATCTGTATCAGTCCCATATAAACAGTAATGTCATCAGATTCAGATCAGTATGATGTGGAATTCTGTCTCTAGTGGATAAGAACCATCAACAATATCACAACTGAATTCAATCACATTTAAGCCCTGAATAACTACTTTTCCATTGCAATATTATAGCTTTTATTTAAGACTGATGTTGCTCTATGTTAAAGTGAGAACACTTACATGTGTGGTCCAAGTGTTGCAGCTTTCACTACAACTATTACCAAGATGGCAATAGTTAAAACAAGTGAGGAAAATGACACCTGGAAAAAAAGAAAATTACAAAGGAAGTGAGTTTCCATTTGTTCAAAATCTTATGCCAAACTATTACACTAATCTCCACAATACATCAGAACTTCAGCAACAGCAAATGGCTATTTAACTCAAAGCTCTAGTATTTCAAATCTCCATTGAGGGGTTAAAATGGGCCAGACTGTAGTGTGTGAGTGTGGTGTGAAGAGTGCCAGGAGTGACCAATTAAAAATAACTCAACAAGAATCTCTGCTAAAAGAAACGGCAATTGTAAACAATTTTACAACACCAAGTTATAGTCCAACAATTTTATTTTTAATCCCACAAGCTTTCGGAGGCTTCCTCCTTCCTCAGGTGAACGGTGTGGAAGGAGGAAGGAGGAAGCCTCCGAAAGCTTGTGGGATTAAAAATAAAATTGTTGGACTAAAACTTGGTGTTGTAAAATTGTTTACAATTGTCAACCCCAGTCCATCACCGGCATCTCCACATCAAAGAAACGGCAGTACTGGAGAAGTGGCAAAGATGGCAGAGTGTTTGGCAGAGACGAAGATGCAATAAGACAGGTAGAATATTTGGCCCACCTTTTTTGCATTTTGCTGTAGATTAGCTAACGCTCCAAGATTCTGTGCCTTATTTTTTTTTCACATCTGCTGAACTTTCTGGAGATTGATTAACTTGAGTACATCATGGATTTTTCAGTGACTTAATCACAAAATGAGGCGAATTTCGGACCCATGACTTGTCCAAAAGAAAGAACTTGCATATTTATATTGTCTTTCTTGGCCTCAGGCTGTTCCAAATTGTTTTACAGCCAATGAAATACTTTTTGAAGTGTAGTTATAACGTAGAGAAATGCAGCAGCTAATTTATGCACAGCAAGGTTCCACAAACAGCAATGAGTTAAATTAGCAGATAATCTGTTTCTGTGATATTGGTTGAGGGATGATATTGGCCAGGATACCGGGAGATCGCAGGTGTGACTCCACCATAAGCATACAATCATGTTAATGCATTTGTGTAAAATTCCTATTTTAAGGGAGGTCTTAACTCATTTAAAAATATAGGTGATTCCATCCTGGATGTCTTTATTACGGCTAAGTAAACCATGACTGAAAATAAATAGGACAATCACAAACTTCATGAAGCCTTCAGTTATACGGTATTTTCCTGAGATTATTGCTAAATTGGTTTCACTTGAAAACCGTTGGACGCCTTGAATTAAGTGCAATATTTAACTGAGATTTGAGACATGAGAAATGTAGAAGTTGCAAGTGCATGCAGTGTTAAACCAGAGATAAACAACTAATAGGTGATTTCTTGAATCTAATAATGTTACATTGCATTTGTGTCACTCTGCAGACTCTGAAAATAAAAAGGAAAATGAATTAAGATGCTGAAAATCAAAAACAAAAACAGAAAAAGCTGGTAACACACAGCAGGTCAATCGGCTTCTTTGGAGAGAAGAAAGTCGATCCTGGGCAACCTATGGCTCACCATTTAACTCCCTCTCTCAAAGCTGTGGCAGGGGGTTGGGAACCTGAGCAGGGAGACAGAGGAAAGCGTGTCAGGAAGGGACAGAAGGTATGGAGTAAAAGGTAAAGTGTTAAAAAAGGAAAAAGCAGGAACTAAGTGTCACAAAACATATTTGAAAGTTCTTAATCTGAATGCACGTAGCATTCGTAACAAAATGGACGAGTTAACAGCACAAATAACTACGTATGGGTATGATCTTGTGGCCATTACAGAAACATGGCTGCAGGGTGGCAACGACTGGGAATTAAATATGCCAGGGTATTTAACAATCAGGAAGGACAGGCAGGAAGGAAGGGGAGGTGGGGTGGCTATGTTAATAAAGGAAGGAATCACTGTAATACAGAGAAATGATATTAGGACAAAGAATCAGGATAATGAAACAGTTTGGGTAGAGATAAGGAATAATAAGGGGAAAAAACCACTCGTGGGCGTAGTATATAGGCCTCCTAATAGTTGCAACTCTGCTGGAAGAAGTATTAATCAGGAAATAGTCGGGGCATGTAATAAGGGAACAGCTATAATTATGGGGGTTTTAACTATCATATTAGTTATGATACCAGGGGTACGGTAGCATAGTGGTTACGTTACTGGGCTAGTAATCCAGAGGTCTGGACGAAATCCAGAGTCATGAGTTCAAATCCCGCCACGGCAGCTGGTGAATTTAAATTCAATTAATTAATTAAATTCAATTAATTAAAAAATAAAATCTGGAATTAAAATACTAGTATCAGTAATGATGGCCATGAAACTACCGGATTGTCGTAAAAACCCATCTGGTTCACTAATGTCCTTTAGGGAAGGAAGCCTGCCGTCCTTACCTGGTCTGGCCTACATGTGACTCCAGACCCACAGCAATGTGGTTGATTCTTAATTGCCCTCTGAAATGGCCTAGCAAGCCACTCAGTTGTAAAATCTCGCTACGAAAAGTCATAATAAGAATAAAATCGGACGGACCACCCGGCATCGGACCACTAGGCACCGGACACGACAACGGCAAAACACCAAGCCCAGTCGACCCTGCAAGGTCCTCCTCACTAACATCTGGGGACTTGTGCCAAAATTGGGAGAGCTGTCCCACAGACTAGTCAAGCAACAGCCTGACACAGCCATACTCACAGAATCATATCTTTCAGCCAACGTCCCAGACTCTTCCATCACCATCCCTGGGTATGTCCTGTCCCACCGGCAGACCCACCAGAGGTGGCAGTACAGTGATATACAGTCAGGAGGGAGTGGCCCTGGGAGTCCTCAACATTGACTCTGGACCCCATGAAATCTCATGGCATCAGGTCAAACATGGGCAAGGAAACCTCCTGCTGATTACCACCTACCGTCCTCCCTCAGCTGATGAATCAGTCCTCCTCCATGTTGAGCACCACTTGGAGGAAGCACTGAGGGTAGCAAGGGCACAAAATGTACTCTGGGTGGGGGACTTCAATGTCCATCACCAAGAGTGGCTCGGTAGCACCAATACTGACCGAGCTGGCCGAGTCCTGAAGGACATAGCTGCTAGACTGGGCCTGCGGCAGGTGGTGAGCGAACCAACACGAGGGAAAAACTTACTTGACCTCGTCCTCACCAATCTACCTGTCGCAAATGCATCTGTCCATGACAGTATTGGTAGGAGTGACCACCGCACAGTCCTTGTGGAGATGAAATCCCGTCTTCGCACTGAGGACACCATCCAACGTGTTGTGTGGCACTACCACCGTGCTAAATGGGATAGATTCAGAACAGATCTAGCAGCTCAAAACTGGGCATCCATGAGGCGCTGTGGGCCATCAGCAGCAGCAGAATTGTATTCCAGCACAATCTGTAACCTCATGGCCCGGCATATTCCTCACTCTACCATTACCAACAAGCCAGGGGATCAAACCTGGTTCAATGAGGAGTGTAGAAGAGCATGCCAGGAGCAGCACCAGGCGTACCTAAAAATGAGGTGCCAACCTGGTGAAGCTACAACTCAGGACTACATGCATGCTAAACAGCGGAAGCAACATGCTATAGACAGAGCTAAGCGATTCCACAACCAACAGATCAGATCAAAGCTCTGCAGTCCTGCCACATCCAGTCGTGAATGGTGGTGGACAATTAAACAACTAACGGGAGGAGGAGGCTCTGCAAACATCCCCATTCTCAATGATGGCGGAGTCCAGCACGTGAGTGCAAAAGACAAGGCTGAAGCGTTTGCAACCATCTTCAGCCAGAAGTGCCGAGTGGATAATCCATCTCAGCCTCCTCCCGATATCCCCACCATCACGGAAGCCAGTCTTCGGCCAATTCGATTCACTCCACGTGATATCAAGAAACGGCTGAGTGCACTGGATACAGCAAAGGCTATGGGCCCCGACAACATCCCAGCTGTAGTGCTGAAGACTTGTGCTCCAGAACGAGCTGCGCCTCGAGCCAAGCTGTTCCAGTGTAGCTACAACACTGGCATCCACCCGACAATGTGGAAAATTGCCCAGGTGTGTCCTGTCCACAAAAAGCAGGACAAATCCAATCCGGCCAATTACCGCCCCATCAGTCTACTCTCAATCATCAGCAAAGTGATGGAAGGTGTCGTCGACAGTGCTATCAAGCGGCACTTACTCACCAATAACCTGCTCACCGATGCTCAGTTTGGGTTCCGCCAGGACCACTCGGCTCCAGACCTCATTACAGCCTTGGTCCAAACATGGACAAAAGAGCTGAATTCCAGAGGTGAGGTGAGAGTGACTGCCATTGACATCAAGGCAGCATTTGACCGAGTGTGGCACCAAGGAGCCCTAGTAAAATTGAAGTCAATGGGAATCAGGGGGAAAACTCTCCAGTGGCTGGAGTCATACCTAGCACAAAGGAAGATGGTAGTGGTTGTTGGAGGCCAATCATCTCAGCCCCAGGACATTGCTGCAGGAGTTCCTCAGGGCAGTGTCCTAGGCCCAACCATCTTCAGCTGCTTCATCAATGACCTTCCCTCCATCATAAGGTAAGAAATGGGGATGTTCGCTGATGACTGCACAGTGTTCAGTTCCATTCGCAACCCCTCAGATAATGAAGCAGTCCGAGCCTGCATGCAGCAAGACCTGGACAACATCCAGGCTTGGGCACATAAGTGGCAAGTAACATTCGCGCCAGATAAGTGCCAGTCAATGACCATCTCCAACAAGAGAGAGTCTAACCACGTCCCCTTGACATTCAACGGCATTACCATCGCCGAATCCCCCACCATCAACATCCTGGGGGTCACCATTGACCAGAAACTTAACTGGACCAGCCATATAAATACTGTGGCTACGAGAGCAGGTCAGAGGCTGGGTATTCTGCGGCGAGTGACTCACCTCCTGACTCCCCCAAGCCTTTCCACCATCTACAAGGCACAAGTCAGGAGTGTGATGGAATACTCTCCACTTGCCTGGATGAGTGCAGCTCCAACAATACTCAAGAAGCTCGACACCATCCAAGATAAAGCAGCCCGCTTGATTGGCACCCCATCCACCACCCTAAACATTCACTCCCTTCACCACCGGCGCACTGTGGCTGCAGTGTGCACCATCCACAGGATGCACTGCAGCAACTCGCCAAGGCTTCTTCGATAGCACCTCCCAAACCCGCGACCTCTACCACCTAGAAGGACAAGGGCAGCAGGCGCATGGGAACAACACCACCTGCACTTTCCCCTCCAAGTCACACACCATCCCGACTTGGAAATATATCGCCGTTCCTTCATTGTCGCTGGGTCAAAATCCTGGAACTCCCTTCCTAACAGCACAGTGGGAGAACCGTCACCACACGGACTGCAGCGGTTCAAGAAGGCGGCTCACCACCACCTTCTCGAGGGCAATTAGGGATGGGCAATAAATGCCAGCCTTGCCAGCGACGCCCACATCCCGTGAACGAATAAAAAAATAAAAAAATAAAAAAAATATTAACTGGACAAATCAAATTGGGCAGGGCAGCCTTGAGGAAGAGTTTATCGAGTTCCTTTCGGGATGGATTTCTTGAGGAGTATGTAACTGATCCTAAAAGGGGGCAGGCAACCTTGGACCTGGTCCTGTGTAATGAGCCAGGATTAATTAATAATGTCCCAGTTAAGGATCCCCTTGGAATGAGTGACCATAACATGGTTACATTCCATATCCAATTAGAGGGCGAGAAGGTTGGTTCTCAAACAAACGTACTGAGCTTGAATAAAGGAGACTATGATAGTATGAGAGCGGAATTGATTAAAGTGGACTTGGAAAATAGATTAAAGGGTAAGACGGTACATGAACAGTGGTGTTCATTTAAGGAGTTATTTTACAACTTTCAAAAAAAATATATTGCACTGAGGAAAAAAGGGTGTAAAAGAAATGACAGCCATCCGTGGCTAAGTAAAGAAATTAAGGATAGTATCCGACTAAAAACAAGGACATATAAGGACGCCAAACTTAGTGGGAGGATAGAAGATTGGGAAGTCTTCAAAAGACAGCAAAAAGTAACTAAAGGATTGATTAAGAAAGGGAAGATAGATTATGAAAATAAATTAGCAAAAAATATAAAAAGAGATAGCAAGAGTTTCTACTGTTATATAAAAAGAAAAAGGGTGGCTAAGGCAAACGTAGGTCCCTTAGAGGATGAGACCGGAAAATTAATGGTGGGAAACATGGAGATGGCAAAAATGCTGAACAAATATTTTGTTTCAGTCTTTACGGTAGAGGACATTAAGAATATCCCAACACTGGACAAACAGGGGGCTCTGGGGGGGGGGGGGAGGAGCTAAATACAATTAAAATCACTAAGGAATTGGTACTCAGTAAATTAATGGGACTCAAGGTGGATAAATCCCCTGGACCTGATGGCTTACATCCGAGGGTCTTGAGGGAAGTGGCAGTAGGGATTGTGGATGCTTCGGTAATAATTTTCCAAAATTCTCTGGACTCGGCAAAGGTCCCGGCAGATTGGAAAACTGCTAATGTAACACCCTTATTTAAAAAGGGTAGTTGGCAGAAGGCTGGAAATTGTAGACCAGTTAGCCTAACATCTGTGGTGGGTAAAATTTTGGAGTCTATTATTAAGGAGACAGTAGCGGAACATTTGGATAAACATAATTTAATAGGACAAAGTCAGCATGGCTTTACGAAGGGGAAGTCATGTCTGACAAATTTGCTTGAGTTCTTTGAGGACATAACGTACAGGGTGGATAACGGGGAACCAGTGGACGTAGTGTATTTAGACTTCCAGAAGGCATTCGACAAGGTGCCACATAATAGATTATTGCTCAATATAAAGAATCACTGGATTGGGGGTAATATTCTGGCATGGGTGGAGGATTGGTTATCTAACAGGAAGCAGAGAGTTGGGATAAATGGTTCATTCTCGGACTGGCAACCAGTAGCCAGTGGTGTTCCGCAGGGGTCGGTGCTGGGTCCCCAACTCTTTACAATCTATATTAACGATTTGGAGGAGGGGACCGAGTGTAACATATCAAAGTTTGCAGATGATACAAAGATGGGAGGGAAAGTAGAGAGTGAGGAGGACATAAAAAACCTACAAGGGGATATAGATAGGCTGGGTGAGTGGGCGGAGATTTGGCAGATGCAATACAATATTGGAAAATGTGAGGTTATGCACTTTGGCAGGAAAAATCAGAGAGCAAGTTATTATCTTAATGGCGAGAAACTGGAAAGTACTGCAGTACAAAGGGATCTGGGGGTCCTGGTGCAAGAAAATCAAAAAGTTAGTATGCAGGTGCAGCAAGTGATGTTGGCTTTTATTGCTAGGGGGATAGAATATAAAAACAGGGAGGTATTGCTGCAGTTATATAAGGTATTGGTGAGACCGCACCTGGAATACTGCATACAGTTTTGGTGTCCATACTTAAGAAAAGACATACTTGCTCTCGAGGCAGTACAAAGAAGGTTCACTCGGTTAATCCTGGGGATGAGGGGGAGGACATATGAGGAGAGGATGAGTAGATTGGGACTCTACTCATTGGAGTTCAGAAGAATGAGAGGCGATCTTATTGAAACATATAAGATTGTGAAGGGGCTTGATCGGGTGGATGTGGTAAGGATGTTCCCAAGGATGGGTGAAACTAGAACTAGGGGGCATAATCTTAGAATAAGGGGCTGCTCTTTCAAAACTGAGATGAGGAGAAACTTCTTCACTCAGAGGGTAGTAAGTCTGTGGAATTTGCTGCCCCAGGAAGCTGTGGAAGCTACATCATTAAATAAATCTAAAACAGAAATAGACAGTTTCCTGGAAGTAAAGGGAATTAGGGGTTACGGGGAGCAGGCAGGAAATTGGACATGAATTTAGATTTGAGGTTAGGATCAGATCAGCCATGATCTTATTGAATGGCGGAACAGGCTTGAGGGGCCGATTGGCCTACTCCTGCTCCTATTTCTTATGTTCTTATGTTCTTATTCCAACTCTGATCTCTCTGTCCTCGGTCTTTTAAACTGTTCTAATGAAGCTTCAGGAACAATGGGGCCAATTTTGATGCGATCTCTTTCGTCAGGTGGGAGGCAGGTGAAGTGAGCCCATCACCCGCCTGATGAAAGAAGTCGGAGGCCCAAACCATTTTGATGGTCAGGCCTCATTACCATTTGGCAACGAACTGCCGACACATTCAGAGCAGCTTGCCGATTGGGGTGGTTGGAGGAAATCTGGCTGCTCCTCCATAGATCCGAGCTAGTCAGGCCCACTGGTGGGTGGAACAACAGCGGGATCAGGGCAATAAGTTTTGAGCCCGCTACCACCCCGTTCCCGCCTGAAAGTGGGGATTAATATCACACATCTTTCTCCGAGGCACCCTGCAGCCCTCTCGTCTTAAACTGATCATTAACTTGCGACTTTAGGTACGTCCTCTATTTCCTTTACAATAATGTGGAGATGCCGGTGATGGACTGGGGTGGACAAATGTAAGGAATCTTACAACACCAGGTTGTAGTCCAACTATAACCTGGTGTCGTAAGATTCCTTACATTCCTTTACAATAGGAGTTGCTGATGATGTGGGGTTCGGTCTGTTGAATGTATGGGGAAGGGAACAGGTTAGCATTTTGAGTGGGAAGAGACCTTTCAAAAGCACAGTGCTGGTATGGGGAGGGTGGTGGGAGTGGGGGGCAGGAGTTGCTGCTTCCTCTAAGTTGACCTGTTCTTTCTCTTTTTGGACTTGGTAGACCCACTGTACTTTGCCAGCATCTTCTATTTTTATCTCAAAACTGAACCCCGGATTTCCATCTCTCCCATTTTCCTTTGGTCACCCACCTCCTTTGCTATTCACACATCTTTTGTTTCTTTAATGTTGTTTATTCTTATTGCTTATGTCTTGCACTTGACTGAGATGATCTGTTAAATCATTCCACTGACACTTCCTCTATTTCCCCCCCCAGTGCTTTCTGATCCTAGGTATCTGCTTATTTTTAGTTCTGATGAAGGGTACAAACCCAAAGCGTGTAGTCTCTGTCTCACCACAATTAAATTGTATTTCTGCGCTAGAAGAAACTCTGACGTATGATTTAATCTGTGAGCACTTATGATTGACTATGCTGAAATCGTATAAGAATTACTGTGAGCTGGAAGGTGATTGAGCAGTTGTAACCGCTGTTCTCAAAAGATGTATAAAATAGAAGGTTATTTGCTGAAGCACAGAGCTGAAGCACAGATCGCATTGTGAATGGAGTGGATTGTGAACCGAGTGGGAACTTAAGAATTTGGTGAGAGTGGGAATTAGGTGAAGAGGGGGAAAGGACAGTGAACGGAGAGAAGGAGCTCTGAGAGAACCGAAATAAAAGGATAGGTTAATCGGGGCAAGTAAACAGTAAGTAAATTAATAATAATCAAGTATCTAAAGGGAGATTCGAAAAAAGGTTTCTGAATATAATGGACGGGCAGCTGAGGCCCATTGCCTGCAATTCTTGCGCCATGTGGGAGCTTCAGGACGCTTCACGTGTCCTGGAGGGCCACGTGTGCAGGAAATGCCTCCAGTTGCCCGAGCTCAAGCTGAGAGTTTCTGAGGGGCAGCTGGCGTCACTGCAGAGCATGAGGGAGACTGAAGGTTTCCTGGATCATATGTTCCAGGATAGCAAATGGGTGGCCATCTGAAAGGGTAGGAAGTGCAGGAATCTTTTGGGTGTGTACCACTCTCAAATCAGTATTCAGCATTGAATATCAGTGAGGGTGATGACACCTCCAAGGAATGGAGTCCTGAGCATGGCACCATGGGGCAAAGAACTGCACGGGGGGTACAGTGAAGTGTAAAAATGCAGTAGTCATAGGGGATTCGATAGTCAGGGGGACAGACAGGCGTATCTGTGACCGTCGATGTGAGTCCCGCATGGTGCCTGGTAAAGGACACCACGAAGATGGTGCAGAATATTCTGTGGGAGGCAGGGGAACAGCCAGAAGTCGTGGTCCATGAGGGTACCAACGACATAGGAAAGAAAAGGGATGAGGTCCTACGACGAGAGTTTCAGGAGCTAGGGAGAAAGTTAAAAAGCAGTCTGCAATCTGTACTCCTGTAGAACATGTACTCTTAACTGTTATGTCTCATCGCATATTTATCAACCGAGCTCTGCGCAGGAACTAAATGGATTGCTCCCAGTGCCACGAGCTAGTGAGTACAGAAATAGGAAGATAAGGCAGGTTAATGCGCAGCTACAGACATGGTGCAGGAGGGAGGGCTTCAGATTGTTGGGGCTTTGGGACCAGTTCTGGACGGACGGGTTGCACCTCAAACGAGCTGGGACCAATGTACTTGTGGAGAGGTTCTCTAGTGCTATGGGGGAGGGTTTAAACTAATTTGGCAGGGGTGTGGGCACCAGGATGTAGCATTAGAAAGGTGAAACAAGGTGCACAATGGTTTGGGAGAGAAAGATAGCACTGGAGTAAGAAATAGTACAGTTTTAGGTGGGATCAGACTAAGAGAGAATACGAGAAGGTCTAACATAGGGTTAGAATGCTTGTGTGTAAACGCACAAACCGTGGTAAATAAGGTTGGTGAACTGCAGGCGCATATAGCCACATTGGAATATAATGTAGTGGCAATAACAGAGACCTGGCTCAAAAAAGGGCAGGATTGGGTACTAAATATTCCTGGATACAAGGTGTTCAGGAAAGATAGGGAAGGAAAAAAAGGTGGGTGGCAGTATTGATTGAGGAGAATATTGCAGTGCTGGAGAGAGAGGATGTCCTTGAGGGATCAAGGACAAAATCTATTTGGTTGGAGTTAAGAAACAGTAGAGATGCCATTACATTACTAGGTGTATTCCAAAGGCCTCTAAATAGTGGGAAGGATATAGAGGAGCCAATTTGCAGGGAAATTACAGAGAGGTACGAGAACTATAGAGTAGTGACAATGAGGGACTTCAACTATCCGAATATAGTAATAATGTAAAGGGCAAAGAGGGGGGGGAATTTCTGAAGTATGTTCAGGAGAACTTTCTTGATCAGTATGTTTCCAGCCCAACGAGGAAGGAGGCATTGCTGAATCTGATTCTGGGGAATGAGGTGGGTCAAGTGAAGCACGTATCAGTGGGGGAACATTTAGGAAACAGTAATCATTGTATCATAAGGTTTAGATTAGTTATGGAAAAGGACAAGGAGCAAGCTAGAGTAAAAATACTTAATTAGAGGAGGGCCAATTTCAGTTGGTTGAGAACAGATCTGGCCGGGATAAACTGGAATCAAAGATTGGCAGGCAAAACTGTAATCGAACAGTGGGCGGCCTTTAAAGAGGAGATGGTTTGGGTGCAGTCTAGGTACATTCCTACAAGGGGGAAAAGTAGGGCAACCAAAGCCAGAGCACCCTGGATGACGAAAGAGATAGAGAGTAAAATGAAGGGGTGTATGACAGATGTCAGGTTGATAATACAAGCGAGAACCAGGCTGAATACAGCATGTGCAGAAAAGAAGTGAAAATGGATATAAGAGGGGCAAAGAGAGAGTATGGGAATAGATTGGTGGCCAACATAAAAGGGAATCCAAAAGTCTTCTTTTGGCATATAAATAGTAAATGGGTAGTAAGAGGAGGGTTGGGGCCGATTAGGGACCAAAAAGGAGGCAGAGGTACTAAATGAGTACTTTGCATCTATCTTTACCAAGGGAAAGGGGAGGCAGTTGAGGTACTGGATGGGCTAAATATTGATAAAGAGGAGGTATTAGAAAGGCTGGCTGTACTTAAAGTAGATAAGTTACTCGGTCCGGATGGGATGCATCCTAGATTGCTGAGTGAAGTAAGGGTGGAAATTACAGAGGTACTGGCCGTAATCATCCAATCCTCCTTAGGTACGGGAGTGGTGCCAGAGGATTGGAGAATTGAAAATGTTACACCCTTGTTCAAAAAAGGGTGTAAGGATAAAACTGGTAACTACAGGCCAATCAGTTTAACCTTGGTGGTGGGGAAGTTTTAGAAACGATAATCCAGGACAAAATTAATAGTCACTTGGACAAGTGTGGATTAATAAAAGAAAGCCAGCACGGATTTGTTAAAGGCAAATCGTGTTTAACTAACTTGATTGAGTTTTGTGATGAGGTAACACAGAGGGTTGATGAGGGCAATGTGGCTGATGTTGTGTATATGGACTTTCAAGAGGCGTTTGATAAAGTGACACATAATAGGCTTGTCAGCAAAATTGAAGCCCATGGAATAAAAGGGTCAGTGGCAGCACAGATACGAAATTGGCTAAGTGACAGGAAACAGAGAGTAGTGGTAAATGGTTGTTTTTTGGACTGGAGTGGTGTTCCCCAGGGGTTGGTACTAGGACCACTGCTTTTTTTGATATTTATTAATGACTTGGACTTGGGTGTACAGGGCACAAGTTCAAAATTTGCAGATGACACAAATCTTGGAAGTGTTGTAAACAGTGAGAAGGATAGTAATAGACTTCAAGAGGACATAGACAGGCTGGTGGAATGGGTGGACACATAGCAGATGAAATTTAATGCAGAGAAGTGCGAAGTGATACATTTTGGCAGGAAGAATGAGGAGAGGCAAAATAAACTAAATGGTACAATTCTAAAGGGGGTGCAGGAACAGAGACACCTGGGGGTATATGTGCACAAATCTTTGAAGGTGCCAGTATAGGTTGATAAAAAAGCATACGGGATCCTGGGCTTTATAAATAGAGGCATAGAGTACAGAAGCAAGGAAGTTATGATGATCCTTTATAAAACATTGGTTTGGCCACAACTGGAGTATTGTGTCCAATTCTGGGCACCGCACTTTAGAAAGGATGTGAAGGTCTTGGTCAGGGTGCAGAAAAGATTTACTGGAATGGTTCCAGGGATGAGGGACTTCAGTTATGTGGATAGACTGGAGAAGCCGGGGTTGTTCTCCTTAGAGCAGAGAAGGTTGAGAGGAGATTTGATAGAAGTGTTCAAAATCATTAAGGGTTTATATAAAGTATATAAAGAGAAACTGTTCCCATTGGCAGAAGGGTTGAGAACCAGAGGATACAGATTTGAGGTGATTGGCAAAAAAAACAAAGGCGACATGAGGAAAAGCTGCCTGAAAGAGTGGTGGAAGCAGATTCAATTGTGGCTTTCAAAATGGAACTGGATAAATAGTTGAAGGGAAAAAAAATTGCAGGGCTACGGGGAAAGAGCGGGGGAATGAGACTAACTGGATTGCTCTTACAAAGAGCCGGCATGGGCTCGATGGGCCGAACGGCCTCCTTCTGTGTCATAACGATTCTAGGATTCTACGAATTGAACTGTTCTTTGATGTAAATGGATTTCCTGGCTTTCATAGAATGGCTAATACATGTTGCAAAAAATTCACAGAAGTTTTACTTTTGAGAACCAATCTTAACATTTTCCAATCTATGCAACGTTAAAATAAAATTTCAGATTAATTCTTTCTTTAACCCCATGTTAATGATGCAAAGACTGCTATTACAGCTTTTTCAGGGCTGCGTGTTTTCATTCAATAATTTGATTCCATTTAACAACTTTGTTACCACTACACATTTATAAAAGGAGACTGAATTAAATTAAATGTAGGTTATTCAAGAGGAATACTGCATCAAAATATTGCTCCAGATGTTAGCTTTATAATGACAAATAAAGAGGCACTTATTTGATCATGGGAGACATCACAAGTGAGCCCAATTCTGTTCTCATTTATGCACTTTCAGCAGAGGTCCTGAATAGTGACAAGGGGGAGAAACTCTTGTGAATTTTGCCCCTCCAAACCCAGGGATTTTTAAGTAACTGTAGCGCTCCTATCAGCACTTCGACCAAGATGAATTTAGTCAGCACAGACCACATTCAAACCTGGTACCTTCCTTGTTTTTTGGCTTGGCTATTCACTATATATCTATTAAGCTATAGGGAAAGTACAAGAGATATTTTACTGGGGGTTTTCACAGATTCTTCTTTCTGTAATCACAGTTATCAAAATACCTGGAGTACTTTTTCATCTATCATACCTAAGGGCTGATTTTAACCCTGCCCACCTGGCGAAAACCGGGCGGGTGGACAGTTAAAATGGCTGCAGTGACTTACCCCCACTGATCTCGCTGCTTTCCCACAGGTTGTAATTTTAACCTGCTCCGGACACCCGCTGGAAGGCAGCAGGATCCTTCTATAAATATCCAGATTGGGCTCCGATGACATCATTGGGGTCTGACTGCAATTTAACCCGAGGCCTGTGTGGAGAAGCTATCATGGGTAACCCGCCGGGCCAACTTGACGGCAAGTGGATCCGGGGTCAGAATAGGCCTAGAAAGGCACGTTATTTTTAATTTTATTGTTTTTGTTTACTTGTGGGCCAGGAGGAGTAGCTGGGCCTCACAAGGAAACCTTGGACCTCCCCTATCCCGGGCTTCTCTCCCTCTCCCCTGACCATGCGGCCCTCCCGACCCCCCTCCTAACCATTTACCTGACTACCTGAGGCCATTTCTTTGTGTCCCCGGCAGTGGCCTCCTGTTGCCCAAAATCCCGCTCCCACCCAGTTAGCACTTCCCACCAGGTTCAGGCGGGAGATTTTCGGGTTAAGATCTCCCAGGCCTCACACTGTGGAGGGCAGGCGATTTCCCCTCAGCCGTTGGAGTTAAAATTAAGGCTGTAGAGTATCTTTCTGGTTAAGATACAAATTATAGCACTGAATAGATTATTTACATTAAAAAATCAGTGAACTTTAACACTCAACAGTTAATAAAAATGAAAATAATAGTCACCTTTCCTAAGTTAGCAATGTTGCGATACAGGGATAATGGAAGTGTAAGCAGAATAGTTGTTATCATAATCACAAAATGCCTCTCTGCTAATATGCTTTCAGGACCAACTGGAAAAAAAAAACAGATGATACAGCAAATGTTAGAATTTAATTTTACAAGGCAGTTTCCTATCGTAAGAAACTAAAAATTGCATTCATTCACACACTATTTGCCTAGCGTTCTGAATTGTGTGGAATAATATCATGGAGAAACCCAACTTTAACATACCATTTTTCAACACATGGACAGCAACAAGTTTTCACCTTTCTTCTAACCTGGTAACTTCAATGTACATAGATCTTGAAGTTAAAGTGGTCAAAGATGGGGCTCTTTAGAAAAAAATTTCCAAACATCGTGGCTAGCGATGCCAGAGCGGAATATGAAATCGATTGGAAGCAAGTTGTACAGAACTCCCTTACATCACGGGCAATCTTCTAGCCGACCAGTTAGTCCAGCCTAAAGTGTTCTCACTAAAAATGGATGATGGCTTCACCTAAATATAATGGGCCATAATTTGCTGAACCAGTTCATCTATTCGTGTCTGCCGTTAGTTAAACTTGCCCTTGCACGTTTAGGTTTTTTAATTTTTTTGCGTGGCAAGTTGCTGAAAGTGCAAGCTGATAACATCGCAGTGAGGGAAACAGGGCATCTGGGACCTGAGTGAACAAGGCAAGCAACTGTGTATCTCCTTAACCAATCAGATTGAATGATTGTGACATAAACAGCACAAGGACTGAGAAGGAAGTGTAAATTAGAGTGGGTGAATTCAATATCAAATCAGATACACAAAGAGAAATAAAGAGAGGGAAAGAAAGATTGGATTAAGTGAGAGAGAAAAAAAAAGACAGAAAGGAAAAATAAACAAAAAGTTTCAATTTAAATTTTAACATTTTTAAAATCTCCAACAACATTTAAAACCTGAAGGAATGAGGCTCCACACTTGTAATAGTTAATTTACAGTCCCAGAGAGGTTCATTGGCAGTAATTAAAACTTATAACATTGTTAAAGGATACTTAGATTTGAAGACTTAGCTTTCTGTGGCGAGTTTGGTTCGTATCTATTGTGCAAATATAGCAACTTCACGCCATTTAATGCATTTCAATGGTGAGGCAGAAAGCGAGATGCCATTTTTGTGAAGTTAATGGCGGAGTGGCACAACTTGGATAGCAACTTTTGGATATCAGCGTTTAACCGCGCATCTGCCCCTCGCCTGAAGTTGTTGTACCATTTGCGCATAAATAATGGCGAGCACCATTAGCCTCACCGTTATTTTAACTGCAAATTCTGGCCCAATAATAGATTTAAATTAAGTGTAGCTTTGGGTAGGATTGTTCAATGTGTTCCTTTCACTCATCTACAATGGGCCTAAGGAAAGCTCTTTGGGCGATGGAGCTCCGAAAGAAGAGGTTTTTTAGCAATTTTTATTAAAATTTCAAATTTATGTTATACTTTGGTACATTTTTGAAAGTTTAATTAAAAGAATTACTGCATTTTTAAAAAAAAGAGTATTTATTTGTCACAAAATGTTTACGTGGAACCTTAATTTGGAACCTAAAATTGCTGAATATTTGTTGTCTGTTAATCCATCAAAAAGTGACTGCTGTCATACAGATCAATTTAGAAAACCATTAAAAGCTGATCAGCAGCTGCAAAAATGTTGACCACCCCACTCCAAAAAAAAACTACTCTAAAATGGCCCTAAAAATGCAGGAACGTTTTTGTCACTTTACTTGGTGCATTTTGCAGCAGTTTGGATTCTACAATGAATACCGCCATACAATTTTTGAAATCTAAAAAGGAAGGAAGATTTGGTTAATTTTATTGAGAACTACGATCTATTAGAAAGAAAGAAGTTGCATTTATATAGCACCTTTCATGATTGGTGGGCACCCTAATGCATTTTATAGCCAATGAAGTACTTTCAGTTGCAATGTGGGGAAACGTGGCAGACAAATTACACACAGCAAGGTCCCACAAAGAGCAATGAGATAAATGACCAGATAATTTATTTTAGCGATGTTGGTTGAAGGATAAAAGATTATCTGTAATCACCAGGCATTGTTCTCTGACTATATATGCGGTAACCTTCAAGGAATCCCACACTCACCTGACGAAGGAGAAAGCCTCCGAAAGCTTGTGATTTTCAAATAAAACTGTTGGACAATAACCAGGTGTTGTAAGATTCCTTACATCTGAATTGAAGTGTCAGTCTAGATTGTGCTCAAGTTTCTGCAGTGGGGCATGAACTCATGATCTTCTGATTCAGAGGCAAGATTGATACCTAATATTTCATTATTTTTCTTTAGAATGTATTTCTTCCAGTTGCAGATAATTTATTACTGTAAGAATTTTTTTTAAAAATGTAATACAAAAAAATGCCTATTAGCAGTTAAGGAAGTCAAACTCAGTCTTACTGAACATAGGGTTGTAATTAGCAAATTTAGAGCTGTACACAGTTCTTCCAAATGCTGCCCCCATGCCAACAAGTGAGTGTCCAGGGCATACTTTCCTGGAAATTTTTGATTTTTTAATGTGAAAAATAGTGCATTATAGTTAGTATTAAACAGTTTTTTTTTGCTGGCAGTTGATTTTTAAAATTTAGATTAAAAAAGACACAGGATAAACAACTTACATTAGAACATAAGAAATAGCAGCAGGGGTAGGCCATACGGCCCCTCGAACCTGCTCCGCCATTCAATCAGATCATGGCTGACCTTCGACCTCAACTCTACTTTTCCGCCTGATCCCCATATCCCTTGATTCCCCCATCCATCTCGGCCTTGAATATATTCAATGACTCAGCATCCACAGCCCTCTGGGGTACAGAATTCCAAAGATTCACAACCCTCTGAGTGAAGAACTTCCTCCTCATCTCGGTCTTGAATGGCCAACCCCGTATTCTGCGATTATGCTCCCTAGTTCTAGATTGTCTAGCCAGGAGAAACAGCCTCTCAGCATCTTCCCTGTCAAGCCCTCTCAGAATCTTATTTATTTCAATGAGATCACCTCTCATTCTTCTAAACTCCAGAGTATAGGCTCATTCTACTCAACCTCTCTTCATAGGACAACCCTCTCATCACAGCAATTAATCTAGTGAACCTTTGTTTCACCGCTTCTAAGGCAAGTATATCCTTCCTTAGATAAGGAGACCAAAACTGCACACAGTATTCCAGGTGAGGTCTCACCAAAGCCCTGTACAATTGAAGTAACACATCCTTACTCTTGTACTCCAACCCCCTTGCAATTAAGGCCAACATGCTATTTGCCTTCCTAATTGCTTGCTGTACCTGCATACTAACTTTTTGTGTTACTTGTACGAGGATACCCAAGTCTCTCTGAACACCAATAATGTAATACTTTCTCACCATTTAAAAAATATTCTGTTTTTCTGTTCTTCCCACCAAAATGAATAACCTCACGTTTACCAACATTATACTCCATCTCCCACCTTCCTGCCCACTCAATTAACCTGTCTATATCCCTTTGCAGACTTTTTGTGTCCTCCTCACAGCTTCCTTTCCCACCAAGCTTTGTATTGTCAGCAAACTTGGATACGTTATACTTGGTCCTTTCATCTAAATCATTAATATAGATTGTAAATAGCTGAGGCCCAAGCACCAATCCTTGCGGCACCCCACTAGTTACAGCCTGCCAACCTGAGAATGACCCGTTTATCTCTACTCTGTTTTCTGTATTTAAGCAATCCTCTATCCATGCTAATATATTACCCTCAGCCCTATGAGCCCTTACCTTGTGTAACAACCTTTTATGTGGCACTTATCGAGTGCCTTTTGAAAATCCAAATATATTACATCCACTGGTTCTCCTTTATCTAGCCTGCTAGTTACATCCTCAAAAAACTCAAATAAATTTGTCAAACACGATTTCCATTTCATAAAACCACGTTGACTCTGCCTAATCATTTTATGATTTTCTAAGTGCCCGGTTACCGCTTCCTTAATAATGGATTCCAGCATTTTCCAGACGACTGATGTCAGGCCAACTGGCCTGTAGTTCCCTGTTTTTTCTCTCCCTCCCTTCTTGAATAGCGGGGTAACATTTGCCACCTTCCAATCCACTGGGACCGTTCCAGAATCTAGAAAATTTTGGAAGATCATAACCAATGCATCCACTATCTCTGTAGCCACCTCTTTTAGAACCCTTGGATGTAGGCCATCAGGTCCAGGGGATTTGTCAGCTTTTCGTCCCATTAGTTTATCCAGTACTTTTTCTCTAGTGGAATTAATTGTTTTAAGTTCCTCACTCTCAGTTACCCCTTGATTCCCCATTATTTTTGGTATGCTTTTTGTGACTTCTACTGTGAAGACAGATACAAAATATTTGTTTAACGCATCTGTCATTTCCTGATTCCCCATTATAATTTCTCCTATCTCAGCCTCTAAGGGAGCAACGTTTACTTTTACTACTCTCTTCCTTTTTACATACTTGTAGAAGCTCTTACAATCCATTTTTATATTTCTTGCTAGTTTACTTTCATATTCTATTTTCTCCCTTTTTATCAATTTTTTGGTCGTCTTTTGTTGGTTTCTAAAACACTCCCAATCCACAGGCTTATTACTCTTCTTGACAACATTATAGGCCTCTTCTTTCAATCTAATACTCTCCTTAACTTCTTTAGTTAGCCACGGGTGAATCACTCTTTCCGCGGAGTATTTATTTCTCAATGGAATGTATATTTGTTGAGAATACTGAAATATTTCTTTGGGGGTTTCAGCAGACCAAACAAACCATCACTTCCCCAAAAGCTACCTCAACTGTCTCTTTCCCATTCCAAATCTCCTTACAATTCACCAAGACTCTCCCTTCCAACCATCCCCAATTCTGTTTCTTTCTCCACAGATGCTGCCTGACTTGCTGAGTATTTCCAGCATTTTCTCTTTTTATAATGGGTTCAAATGCTGTGCTGCTCCACCACTAGTGCACAGACAAAGTTTTGTGCCTCAACATTTCTTTGGCATCCCTTGTTTTGGCAAATTATTCTTACCCAAAACAGCCTTTGTTAAGGCTGAAAAATAAATTTAATATGTTTGCAGCCTTTGGAAACTGAAACAATGTTCGTTTCCATATGTAGCCACTTACCTTTAAGTGGTCATATCCTTTAAATGTTGGCTGCAGCCCTTTAAGGTCTGATCACTCTTGCAATTTCTCACCCCATCTTTGGTGAGCTCCTAGCACCAGGTTCAATGTAGGAAATCTCGCAAGGTTGCAAAATTCCCCAATTTTTCCCAGTCCTCATTTCTAACAATATTCTGCAAACCAATTTTCTGGAAAATTAGGATTTTTAGTGGGAATCTGTTTACAATGAAGTCAGCATGCAAGTATAAAAGGTGGTGAAATGGTGCCCCCTATGTGATGGAAAATGCAGTGTTAGCAGTTGGTTATCTGGCTCAGATTACCAGGCATACCACTTTTGGTTAAGGAAGAAAACTGTTAGAACCAGTCACTAGTCAAAACTACTTGGCCCTGAAATTCTACTGATTTCCCACTGTTACTCTGCTGGGACACTGTCAAAACCCCCAGGGAACCGAGTCAATGGCTATTTATGCTATTTCTCTCAGGATTCTGACAAAGGCTGATAGAGACTCCACTGAATTTCAGGGCCCTTGTATGTAATTTTAATAATGAGCATAAACAGATCTTTACCACATAAAAATTTGCTCCTAACTGGTTTGCATTAGTATAGCCTGTAACAAGCAAACCTGATCAGAAACAACTATCTAGCTCCTTGATGGGCTGGTGGCTAACGGGAGCAACAGGTGTAGCATTGAGCCAAAAAGTCCCAGGTTTAATTTCCAGTCTGTGTAAAGTTATCGGTTCTCAGCTGCTTGTAGCAACAGGGATGCCCTGGGCAAAGGAAGGGGAAAGAAAAAAATCACCTGCTGAAAATTGTGCACGTAACAGGATTAGGCTTAGCTGCAGAAATGCCTGCCAACGTTCACTGTCTGAGCTCACACACAAAGAATAGCCACTTTGATGAGGTACTGGAGGGTTTTTGCCACATGTGGAACCATACCCCACTTTATGTATAAACAATAAATTTGAGAAGATCTTTGAAAGTTACTTGGCTCAACAGAGACTGGCTGCAGTAACATGATCTTTGGGAAGTCACCCTTAACCTTGCCCACAACTGATCCATTGCTAGAACAAAAGGATTATTTTTATATATAATTTATTTATATGTTTTCCTCGTCTCTTTAAGGGCTCCCTTGGCCATTGATCATCAAGTTACATCAAAACTACAGCACAATATCAGGCCATTCAGCCCAACTGGTCTATACCAGCATTTATGCTCCACACGAGCCTCCTCTCTCCCTACTTCATCTGACCCTATCAGGATACTCCTCTATTCCTTTCTCCTCCATGTGATTATCTAGCTTCCCCGAAATGCATCTATACTATTTGCCTCAACTACCCCTTGTGGTAGCGTGTTCCACATTCTGACCACTCCTTGGATAAAAAAAGTTTCTCCTGAATGCCCTATGGATTTATTTGTGACCTCTAGTTTTAGACTCCCCCACAAGTGAAAAGACATCCTCGCACTTGGACTCCAACCCCCTTGCAATTAAGGCCAACATGCTATTTGCCTTCCTAATTGCTTGCTGTACCTGCATACTAACTTTTTGTGTTACTTGTACGAGGACACCCAAGTCTATCTGAACACCAACATTTAATACTTTCTCACCATTTAAAAAATATTCTGTTTTTCTATTCTTCCCACCAAAGTGAAAAACCTCACATTTACCAACATTATACTCTATCTCCCACCTTCCTGCCCACTCACTTAACCTGTCTATATCCCTTTGCAGACTTTTTGTGTCCTCCTCACAGCTTACTTTCCCACCTAGCTTTGTATTGTCAGCAAACTTGGATACATTACACTTGGTCCTTTCATCTAAGTCATTAATATAGATTGTAAATAGCTGAGGACCAAGCACCAATCCTTGCAGCACCTCACTAGTTACAGCCTGCCAACCTGAGAATGACCCGTTTATCTCTACTCTCTGTTTTCTGTCTTTTAAGCAATCCTCTATCCATGTTAATATATTACCCCCAGCCCCATGAGCCCTTACCTTGTGTAACAACCTTTTATGTGGCACCTTATCAAGTGCCTTTTGAAAATCCAAATATACTACATCCACTGGTTCTCCATTATCTGGCCTGCTTGTTACACCCTCAAAAAACTCTAATAAATTTGTCAAACATGATTTCCCTTTCATAAAACCATGTTGACTCTGCCTAATCATATTATGATTTTCTAAGTGCCCTGTTACCGCTTCCTTAATAATGGATTCCAGCATTTTCCCGACAACCGATGTCAGGCCAACTGGCCTGTAGTTCCCTGTTTTTTCTCTCCCTCCCTTCTTGAATAGCGGGGTAACATTTGCCACCGTCCAATCCACTGGGACCATTCCAGAATCTGGAGAATTTTGGAAGATCATAACCAATGCATCCACTATCTCTGTAGCCATCTCTTTTAGAACCCTTGGATGTAGGCCATCAGGTCCAGGGGATTTGTCAGCTTTTAGTCCCATTAGTTTATCCAGTACTTTTTCTCTACTTGTTTTAACTTCCTCACTCTCAGTTACCCCTTGATTCCCCATTATTTTTGGTATGCTTTTTGTGACTTCTACTGTGAAGACAGATACAAAATATTTGTTTAACGCATCTGCCATTTCCTGATTCCCCATTATAATTTCTCCTGTCTCAGCCTCTAAGGGACCAACATTTACTTTTACTACTCTCTTCCTTTTTACATACTTGTAGAAGCTCTTACAATCCATTTTTATATTTCTTGCTAGTTTACTTTTAGTGATTTATGTATCTGTACCCCTAGATCCCTTTGCTCCTCTATTCTGTTTAGACTCTTATTATCCAAGCAGTATGTGGCCTCCTACCAAAATGCATCACCTCACACTTATCTATACTGAAATTCATTTGCCAATTACATGCCCATTCTGCAAGTTTATTAATGTCCTCTTGCATTTTGATGCATTCTTCCTTTGTAATAACTACACCCTCCAATTTGGTTTCTTCCTCAAATTTTGAGATTGTACTTCCGATTCCCGAATCCAAATCGTTAATATAAAATATGAACAACAATGGTTCCAGCACCGATCCCTGTGGAACACCACTTCTCACCTTTTGCCAGTCTGAGTAGCTGCCCCTAACTCTTATTCTCTGTCTTCTGTTTTGTAGCCAGCTTGCTATCCGTTCTGCAACCTGTCCCTTGACTCTGACCTTAGCCATGAGTCTACTATGCGGTACCTTATCGAAGGCCTTTTGGAAATCCAAATATATTACATATAATGCATTACCCTTGTCTACTCTTTCTGTTACTTTTTCAAAGAATTCAGTAAGTTTAGTCAAGCATGAATTCCCTTCTGAAATCCACGCTGATTATTCTTTATTATATTTTCGTTCTCTAAATATCTTTTTATTACATCTTTGAGTAAAAATTCCATTATCTTTCCTACCACCGACATTAAGCTAATTGGTCTATTGTTCCCTGGACTTGTTCTGTCTTCCTTTTTAAATATAGGAATCACATTAGTTGTCCACCAGTCCTCTGGCACTTTTCCCTTTTCTAGTGTATTTTCATATATATGTAATAATGCCTCTGCTACTCCTCCCTAACTTCTTTTAATATTCACGGATGCAATCCATCCGTGAATATTAAAAGGGTCTTATCCTCCCTAAGTTTAATTAGTTTATCAATTATCTCCCCTCTTTCTATCTTAACTTCTTTAATGGGCCTGATGTTAGCAGGGCGGCGGGTTCTCGGTGGGGGGCTATCGGGCGCGTGGGTAACGCGCCCGGTGAAATTAGTGAGTTTCCCGCGCGATCGTAGCAGGCAATCCACTAATTGGATCCACTTACCTGCTCCTCCGGGTTCCCCACTGCTGATCTGCGCGTCTGGCGGGCTGTGCATGCGCAGTAAGATCTGTCAGCTGGAGGAGCTCTATTTAAAGGGGCAGTCCTCCACTGACAGATGCTGCAACAAATAGAAAAAATTACAGCATGGAGCAGCCCAGGGGGAAGGCTGCTCCCAGTTTAATGATGCCTCACTCCAGGTATCAATATATGGGGTGAGGAGGAGGGGGAGGACAGAGATCTTCCTCCCGGCGGGCGGGAGGAAGCGGCCTGCCTCTGCCACCAGGAAGGCCTGGCTCGAGGTGGCAGAGGAGGTCACCAGCGCCACCAACATATCGCCCACCTGCATACAGTGCAGGAGGCGCTCCAATGACCTCAGTAGGTCAGCCAAAGTGAGTACACGTAGTCTTTCCCCTACACTCCGTCTGCCACAGCACTGCCCCCACCCCACATCTCCTTCGGCACTGCCAACACTACTCTGTCACATCACCCCTCATACCCACTCAAACCTCATCCTCATCTTACCTGCACCTACTCACCTCGCCTGTACTCACCCGCCACTACCACTCAACCCAATCCTCATACAATCTCTTGGCTCTATCTCATACTCACCCTCTCGTGCATCTCTTTCACGGCCAGCCTCACTCAACCTGCCACTACCTGTGCTGCAGCCACAGGGCATGCATCACATATGTGCAGTTGGCAGCGTAAGGCAAACGTGTCGTGAGCATGAAGGGGATGCACAAGGGTGTTTGAGGGCTTGTCATGGGTGTTACTTATATTGAATTTCAGAACAACTCACATTACATATATTGGCACCACTACTGCCATGTCTTCGCGAATCCTGTCTGGTTTGTGCAATAATGCCCGCTCCTGAGGATCACTATGAGGACCCACAACTGATGCCACCCATTGTGTCACTGCAGAGTGGGTGTAGGTGTATTTGCAGGGCTCTTCTGCGCAGACGACTGAGAGACATCGGCAATGTCCCCGGTTGCACCCTGGAAGGATGCGGAGGAGAAGTTATTGAGGGCAGTGGTGACTTTGACAGCGACAGGTAAGAAGATGGTGCTCGGGCCAGCCAGGAGCAGCCCGGCATGAAAGAGGCTGCAGATGTCCATGGCTACATGTCGAGTGACTCTGAGCCTCCGTGTGCACTGCTGCTCAGAGAGGTCCAGGAGGCTGAGCCTCGGTCTGTGGACCCTGTGGCGAGGGTAGTGCCCTCTGCGACGCATCTCTCTCTACGGTAGCCCTCCCTCCTGCTGTACAGGTGGATGTGTCACAGCACTCTGTTGTGGAGCTCCACGTGTCAGAGGTGGACGGCAAGGCTGGTGATGCTGTTCGCCCTCCGAGGAGGTCATGACTGCAGCTATGGCGGCCCCCATCCGCAAGATGTACATCTGAGGGGGTCCGCAAGGTAGGTACATGTCTCTGGACCCCGGGGTAAGTGTGCAGGTTGGTGACTTTGACCGTCAGGAGGAGGGTGGTGGAGGCGAAACTTTGTCCCAAGTGACAGAGTGGCCTCTTGCAATGGGTGAGGGTCTCCCCCCCCCCCCCCCCCACCTGTCAAATGGACCTTTGCAGCTGCCACAAGCTGACAGCTGCAACACGTCCATTTGACCTGGGAGTGTTTCCCCCAGTGTGGGAAACAGTCCCATTTTGTTCTAAAATCCCACATAATCCCTTAATCAGGTCAGTTAATGACCTGAGATACCAAAATAAATACTGTCAAGTGGCATCCCGCTGGCTTTAATTGCCTGCGGGATTCCCACCAGCGGGGGCTGCGCGCGCACTCCGGCGCGTCAGCGGGGAACCCGGAAGTGCGCGGGTTCGGGGCCGGGATTCTCCGATTTTCAGAGCCTCCCCGCCAGGAACGCACCCGGTAGCGGGTGCTAAAATAGAGCCCAATATCTTTTTCAACCTCTTCTTCTAATGTCCTGCCACCTTGTTAGTCTCTCTGGTAAATACGAATGCAAAGTAACTATTCAATATTTCTGCCATTTCGCTGTTGTTACCTGTGAGTTTATCTTGTGCATCCCTTAGTGGCCTTATCCCTATTCTGATTTTATTTTTAGTTATTTATGTGTCTGTAGAATACTTTACTATTTCTTTTTATATTCCTTGATAATTTAATTTGGTAGTTCCTCTTTGCTTTCATAATTGTTTTTTGACTTCTTTCCTAACCTCCTTGTATTCCCTTTTGTTATCCTCTCCTTTATTGTCTATATACTAAGTGTATGCCTTTTTCTTTAGTTTCAATTTTGCCCTTATTTCTTTATTCATCCATGGTGTGTCATTATTGACTAGTTTGTTCTTGCTTTCTCATGGGATATATTTCTCCTGAACTCTATTGATCACTGTTTTGAATATTACCCATTGCTGTTCTATTTCTTTGTCTGTCAACATTTTCTTCCAGCATACCTGCCCTAGTTCCATTCTCATCCCCTCAAAATTAGCTTTTTAACCAATTTATTACTTTGATCTTTGTCTTGCTCAATCATTATTTTAAACCTTATTATGTTAAGATCAATATTGCCTAGATGTTTCCCTATGCTTACTTCTCTTTTTGTTCTGGTTCATTTCCCATTACTAGATCGAGCAGTGATTCTTCTCTCGTTGGGCTTCTCACCTACTTGGTAAGAAAGGAATCATGTACACACAGTAAAAACTCCATTCCCTTTTTTCCTTTCCCTACCTCTTCTTGCCAGTTTATTTAGAATCATAGAATGATTACAGCACAGAAGGAGGCCATTCGGCCCATCAAGCCCATGCCGGCTCTTTATAAGAGCAATACAGTTAGTACCATTCTCCCATTTGGGGGTAGTTGAAATCTCCCATGATTGTTATTCAATGTTTTTTTTACTCATTTCATAGATCTGTCTACATATTTCTTCCTCCACTTCCCTTCTGCTATTAGGTGGTCTATAGAATTAACGTGATCGATCCTTTCTTATCCTATATCTCAATCTATATGGATTCTGTTTCTATCTTAATGTTACTTATGTCCCTTTTTACTATTGCCATTATGTTGTCTCTAATTAGTACAGCTACCCCACCCCCTTCCCTATCCTTTCTAAATATATTATATCCTGCAATATTTTACTGCTAATCCTGTTTCTTATGTAATCATGTTTCAGTTATTACATTTTTGAGTAACTACCACATCTACCTCCTCGCTATGGATTATTGCTTCCAGTTCCCCCGTTTTGTTTTGGATGCTATGAACCTTGATGTACAGACAATTTAATTTGTTTTTAGTAACTGTTCCCCTTCCTTTGTTTTTAACAGTCATTTTGCACTTTTGTTCTATAACTGTATTTGTTTCCTAACTGTTTATGTTATCCTTATTCTTTAACTTAGTCTGACCTTTACTCTCATTTCCTATTTCTCTTTTCTTCAGACTTGTTATTTTCCCCAGATCCCTCCCCATCTTACTAGTTTAAAGTCCTATTGACAGCCCTATTTATCCTTTCCGTGAGGACACTGTTCCCACCCTGGTTCAGGTGGAGCCTGTCCCAATGATACAGCTCCTTCCATGTGCCAGTGTTCCATAAAATGGAACTCCTCCTTCCCACACCACTCTTTCAGCCACGCAGTCACCTTTCTGATCTGTTTATCCCTATGCCAATTAGCACGATCATACTGTGGATGAAAGGATAGTAATGGGACCTACTTCAAGGATGACTTACGTCACTCTTCCAGGTGTCGTGTAAGGGCAGCACAAATCATTGTTATCCACAACCCCTTTTTGTGGTGGAGAAATTCCTGGCCTCTCCCCCATGGCACAGCTAAGGTTGGGGAGTCACTGTGAAGAATCATATGTGCAATTGCCACAGCAATAACTGCTTTAGTTAGAAGCCTATTCCACACAACTGGTGCTCTGGGGGGCAGGGAATTCCTTCTAATCTGAAACCTTGCTTGTGTGGTTAATTTTATACCCAAGTCATCCAGTTCTGCAATCAGAGTCCAAGTAAAATAACTTGCTTGTATCCAGATTATCCATTTTAAAAATCTGGATCATGTCTCCTCTCAAATTTTCTTTTTTCTGATAGAAGAATGTTCTGTTGATCATTGTCTTTCCCAATATCAAGGCAAGAGTCAAGGATCATTACTTCAGTTAACTTTGGAGGAAATCATTTATTTTCCTCATTAACTTAGCTATCTCGTGAAGAGGCATGGCAGCAACCTTTAGATGTAGCGCTCTTTATTTTTGGAATTACATTTTGTGTTGCACACAATGGCAACATCAGCATTTAAACTTGTTTATAGTTTAAAGAAGAAACAAGGCAAACAACTTGGCACATCTTTTGTAATTGAACTATTGTAGTCAGTACTATTTACACTTGTTTCAAGCACTCGAAAATATACTGAGGGCAAAACATATATAATATATACATACACAAATTCTGAATACAATTGTTTTCAAACCACAGCCACACATTTTAAAACAGAAAATTATTTTTGTGTTTACATTTATAATCACATATTTATAAAAAAATGAACAGTGCATTACTGCTTCAGTAACCTGTGTCATGGTGAGGGAGGGGCAGAGGCTATGTGTTTCCCCACTGGAAATGAGCCACCCTGTGTGCTATCATGCACCTCCCAATAGCTGGTTACTGAGCAACATTGGTAGAGGGCTACAAGTAGGTTGCCTGTTTCTCTATTCTCTTGACAGTGCAATGGTACACATGATGAGAACTGAAAAATAAGGTGAGAAACGCTCAATATATTTTAAATTATTCAATGGTGTGCTTTGTTAATTAAAAAGCAGTTACAAGCTTTTTTATTTGGGAAGAGTTAATGGCATTAAGTGCAAGAGTTCAAATTTATTTTGATTCAGTTCATGTCTTAACACTTCACTTTAGAATGAACCTGGTCCTTATACTCAGTGTTACTATACTGCATGAAGCAATCCTAAAACAATCACTTACCTCCAGGAATTCTTTGGAACACTTTTGTTAATGTATCTCCTGTGATTATGTTGTAGCTTACCATGGCTGAAAATTAAATTTTGCATTTTATAAAATGAATTAATATTCATTTAACTGCAGCACAGAACAAGATCAATGATAGTACATTTCGAAACTTAAATAATCAAAGGAAACTTCCTTTTCTATCTCTGCTAAACTTTGTGCACTATCTTAATCATAAAAATTAATTACATTTTTTCTACTTTGTACCTACATGCAAAGTCAAAGCTTAGGTTAAGACCAGATGTAATGCCAAATTAAATTTATAGTTTTCCCAAAAATCAGCCTGCGAACCAATGTTACAAGAGTCAATGGGACTGATTCAACAGAGTTGGATAAATATCGGGTGAAAAACTTTACTAGAGGGGTACAAGAAGTAGTATGGGATATATTTCCAGGATATTGGGACTGGCCAGATGGACTGCCATGGTCTTTTCCAGTGCTGTACATTCCTATATTTTTAAGAGCTACACAAGTGTAATGAAGTTATTTCACAAAACTATTCTTATTTATGATGAAACTGCTACATTTTCACCAAACCCATGATCACATGTATATTGCAGGAGAAGCTTTGATTTTCTAATGGATTTTGTGCTGGATGCTAAGGTCACCAAATGATTTTTGTGGGGGATTTAGTGAGTGACAATCATTACTACCAGGTGAAATGATTTCCCCAGAGTCAGAGCTGTATCATAATGTCTTGCTTTTAAAGAGCTGTGATTTGCTAATTGGTTGGGAGGGAGAAGACAGAGAGTAGGGATAAAAGGGAATATTCTATGATTGCCACTTCTCACATCCTGCCATTCTCCAGGGATCTGTACTGGGGCCTCAACATATATATTGATTACTTGGATGAAGGAACAGAGTTTTATATTCATGTTTGCAGATGATACTTAGTTGGAAAGCACAGTAAATTGTGTAGCTGGGAGCAGGAAACTACAAAGGGACATGAACGGACTAAATGTGTGGGCAAAACTATGGCAGATGAAGTTCAATATGGGGAAGCGTGAGGTCACCTACTTTGGATAAAGATAAATTGGAATATTTTCTTAACGGTGAGAGACTAGGAGCTGTGGAGGAGCAAAGGGAGATAGGTATCCATGTAGACAGATTAATATAAGAACATAAGAAATAGGAGCAGGAGTAGGCCAAGCAGCCCCTCGAGCCTGCTCCGCCATTCAATATGATCATGGCTGATCTGATCCTAACCTCAAATCTAAATTCATGTCCAATTTCCTGCCCGCTCCCCGTAACCCCTAATTCCCTTTACTTCTAGGAAACTGTCTATTTCTGTTTTAAATTGATTTATTTAATGATGTAGCTAATGCACAGGTATAAAAAGTAATCAAAAAGGTTACTAGAATGTTGGCTTTTATCTCAAAGGGGTTGGAATACAAAACTGAGGAAGTGATGCTTCAATTGTAGAGGGCCTTGGTCAGATCTCATCTGGAGTACTATGTTCAGTTTGGGTATTGAACCTCAGGAAAGATATATTAGCCTTGGAGGAGGTGCAGTGCAGATTCATCAGAATGATACCAGGGCTTAAAGGCTTAAATTGAGGGCAGGTTGCATAAACTTGGTTCGTATTCCCTTGAGTTTAGAAGATTGAGAGGTGATCTAACTGAGATGTTTAAAATGATAAAGAGATTTGATAGGGTAGATACAAAAGAACTATACCCTCTGGTGATAGAATCTGGAACAGGGGAGCATAATCTTAAAATTAGAGGTAGGCCATTCAGGATTGAAATCAGGAAACACTCTTTCACACAAAGGGTAGTGGAAATCTGGAACTGTCTCCCCCAAAAGGCTTTGGATGCTGGGTCAATTTAAATGTTCAGGGCTGAGATCAATAGATTTTTTTTTTAAGATAATGATGTCAAGGAATATGGAGCAAAGTGAATAGGTGATTTGAGGTACAGATCAGCCATGATCTAATTGTTTGTGAAATAGTCTCAACCGGCTGGATGGCTTACTCAGGTACCAAGAGTAGGGAAAGAGGGGACGAATCAGCAGAATTATTGATCTGTCGTCAGGGTTTCTAGATTTAAAACAATGACAAAGATAAGGCCAGCTAGAAATTGGCCTGATTTCTGCAGTATTCTTTATTAAAACAGACCTCTTGGAGGGAGTTGGAGGCATCCATCTGAGCATTCAAATAGATCAAATGGGCCTCTTTGTGCCTAATAGAATTCTACAGTGCAGAAGGAGGCCATTCAGCCCATCATGCCTCTGCTGCTTCTCTGAAAAAAAATCATCCCTTTAGTTCCTGTACCCCTGCATCTTCCCAATACACTGAGTTTTCCTCTTAAATATTTATTCACTTTCCTTTTAAAAACTTCTATCACTACTCCTGGCACAGCATGCCATAACAACCTTCTGCATAAAAAAATTCTCCTAACCACTCCTTCTGTTCTTTTGTTAATGATCTTAAATTTATACTGTCTCATTACTTTCCCCATGAAAATAATTTTTCCTGATTTACTTTATGGAAATCTCTCAATTTTTAACACCTCTATTTGAACTCCTGTTAATCTGCTTTGTTCTAATAAGACACTTTGATTTATAGCTTTTTTTGTTAGAGAAAACGATGTTATAATAAAATTGTACATTTCTCTAATTTATTTAATCTTCAGTACTTGAATGTTTCAGGAAATATATACAGTTGTTAACTTTACAGGCTTTGGAAGACGTTCAGTGGTTAAACTATGTAGAAATTAAATTCTTACCAATGAAAGGATACAGAAACTGCAGGAATGAAAGAATCACATAACCTGTAATACCAAAAGCTTTGTTCACCAGAGATTGATAAGTGCTTGTTCCAGACAGGTTCCCTCCTTTAATCAACAGTATAATAGAATAATCTATGAACAGAATGGAACATTTTATCATCTACTTAGAATATTTGTCGTATTAAACTTGAACTGTTGGTAACTTTTAAAATATATTCAAAATACAGTTGATAATACAATGGTTTAAAAAAAAATCATGGATTGGATTACCTGTTACATATGCGACCAAAAAAAGGAGCAGCATTCCTAAAGGGAAACCAGCTTGCTTCATTGAGTAAGGTAGTCCTGACAACATATGAAAAATGTTGTGAATTCATTCTGCAGCAGTAAATGGACGCATCTAAGAATAGTGTTTTTGATTTTTTTTTTTAAAATGTACTCTTGTTTTAGTCTGTATATTTTTTAAAAATCTCACTTTGGACTTTAATACGTTACGAACAGCAGATGAAGTGCAGACCAAAATTTATCTCCACTGTGAATAATTCTACTCCAAAATCCATTTTCTCTTGCTGATCACCCACTACAACTCTTAAAAAAAAAAAATTGAACTAAACATCACATAACCTGTATTACTTCTCAAGTAATTTACATTCATGTTATCCGATTAAAAGATATTATGCAATCCAGTACTTAAAAGTCAAGTACTTTATTTCCGTAACATATCACAGACAATAATAATGATAATGTTGTACAATCTATGGGGAGTACTTTTGTGTTCAAAGTATTTCCTAATTTTGTGAAAAAATATATACTTCTCAAATCCAGACTGATCCTTTGCTAAAAACAATTGTAAAGCTCTTCTAATGCTTCCAGTGGTTAATACAGTGAGCAGCTGAGCCATGTTGCCTTGGAGGCTCCAGGTTTTGACTCCCCCACCGCCCCCGCTCTGTGCTGAGTTGGCTCTCTGCCCCAATTACTGTCGCAGCTATCAGCCTCAGTACCCTCAGGTTAGAAAGGGTAAAATTGGCTCCTGATTGCTATCTAGCACCCCATACTGGAAGCTCAAGGGGTGCAATTTTCATCTTCAATGCCTGATTTCAGTGGAATGAAAATCAGGTGGGTTCTATTAAGTGCGTGCGATCCACCCTGCCAAATTACCACTCAGGCAGCGAGGATGTCTGTCTGGATGTTGAGAGAGGACTGGATTGGGCTTGGTTGTGATGCCCTTAGTCAAATAACACACGATTCCCGACTCCAAGATCCCTAGCCCAGACCCCAATCCCTGGATCGGACCCTGATCCCAATCCCTGGCCACAATCCCAGCCCCTACCTCTGGCCCCAATTCCTGGCCCCTTCTGCATGCTGTGGTTGCTTATTGGCAACATCAGGGACTAGCGGGGGGGGGGGGGGGGGAACTGTTACAAGTTTTGAGTCTGCCTTAGATATTCTCTCGGGTACAGCGATGCTGGTCACCCCTTAAATGGTCAGACCACCTTGTGTTCAGGAGTGTGCCTATTCTGCCCAATATCTAATTATGTGATAGCATAACCTAGAGGTGTAATAATAGTACCCACTTGAGATTTGCATTGGAGATTGTGGCCCCGATTATAGCAGCAGGGTATAGGAGTTATGAAATACATTAGCAAGGGAAACAAATTAAATAAACAGTTTCAATGGGCTCAAGAAGCAATTGGTTGTTGAGAAGGTATTGATCAATATGGTGGAAATGTGGAAAGTGGGTTTGATATAACAGAAGGGGACCAGATAGCTGGCTCAGTGATTATAACAGGGGTAGGTTTACAATCAGGAAAAAGAAAACAAAAACAAATATATTTCACTGGTTATTTTAGAGTGGTAAAATCCATAATTCAGATGCATAAAACCAGATGATCGGTAGTTTAGGAACCCTTAGTGTGCTGGTTAAACTAGGCAGCCATACAGTCGTCACAAATGCAGTGACAAGTGCTTTAAGAGTTAAAGGGCACTCCCCCAACCTTGCCAAGTATTGATGGTTGTGCAAAGTGCTTACATTTTCCTATCTTATTTTATCTGATGTTTTTGTTTTTAAAACTGCAGACAATTCAGGAGGAAAGGGTGACAAAAAAATAGCAGAGCAAGTATGAGATGTGTAAGGTACAGATGGAAAGACATCCTGACCAGCAGTAAAAAGGATTGCTTCTAAGAAAGGGGCATCTGGAAAAATTAAGGAAGAAATACCAAAAGCATAGAAGAGTAAAAGAGGGATTTTTGAAGGGACTGAGTGTATGAGAAAAGTCTGGCAGTCAATATAACATGCAATACCAAAGACACATAAAACAAGAGGATAGTCGAAGAGGTGGAAGTATTAAAGGACAAAACAAGCTTTCTTAAGAGTAGAGAATAAAAGAATGCACAGATGCTTAACAAATATTTTACCTCTGAACTTACAGATGCAGCTGAAGGAAGGACTTGCAGAAATAGCAGAGAATAGAGATAATACAAACACACAATTTTTAGTATTAAAATAGTTAATGGGCCTTAAAGTCGAAAACTTACCAGGACCAGATAGTATACGCTCCAAATACTGAGGGACGTTATTGATGAAATAACCATAATTTTTCAAAGTTGTTTGGAAACAAGTATCAAAAAAAGGGAAGGACTAATACAGGCAAATATCGACCAATTAGCCTTATGTCAGCAGGAAAACTGTTAAAACATAATGAAGGATATAATTACTGAATAACTAGAAAGGTATGGACTAATGAGGGACAATTAACACTGATTTATAAAGGAAATGCACAACAGGTCCATTTGCATCCGTAAAGAAAAAAGATGGTTAACGTTTTGGCTTAGGTTCTTAGATTCCAATATTTCCAACATTTTTTCAGGGGGTGTTTGGATATGAGCTTGCCAGACCAAACAAAATTACTTTAAAAGGGTTTTTATTTCACATAAGGTTCATGTAGAAACATTATTACTCCCATTAATCTAACAATTGAAATAAAGCAAATGAAAAGAAAAAAGTCTTGTACAAAAAAAAGCATGAAGTCCAAGCACTGGTTATGTGTCACTAGTGTATGAATGACTTTGCTTCTATTCATTGCAATATCCCGGCGAAAATTTAGAAGCGCAAGCCCAACTAATTGGTTTTCACTGGTCAAATTGCAGAATGGACTAGATCTGGAAGAACATTCATTGTTTCTGTCTATCAAGTGATCTAAGGAACATTCTTTCAAAAGCAGTGGTCCAATTAAAAAAAATAGGAAATTTCAGGAGATGTTTGAACACCGTGAACACCACCCCCTCCCCCCCCCCCCCCCCCCGCCTATGCCCCTGTGTGAAGTTGGCCCTAGTATCGGTACGAAGGATGAATATTGTTTTTACAGTTTGTTAATTCAAAGTAGTTTTTTGCTAGAAAAAAAAATTGAATTATTCAGTAGTTTGGACTAAACAATTACAATATAACACAGGAGGTTTTTTTTGCATGCTTTCAATTCATATTCACAGATAATTCAATTTAAGCAACATTGAATTAAAAAGGGGTAACCTGCATCTGCAGAGCTATTTTCATTTGGCTTACAAATTGGGACTGTGCTCAGTGGCCAATATAACTTGCTTATGTAATCTACTTAACAAAATTGCCTGCATTGCAGAGTGGGAGAGCATTTGTGCTTTACAAAAGAATGCTGAAGTGGGCAGGAAGGACTGCTTACAACTGACAAACGCATTTAAGAAAATCCACTATAATTATGACTTGGAAAGCCTTCCGAGTAAGCCAGAAATTTATGGCTGCAAGTCAGAATACAAGATTGAACACCCTTTTTGGGAAGGGGGCACTGGAAGGAAGTTATTATACATTTAAACACAAAGTAAAATACTGCAGATGCTAGAAATTTGAAATGAAAATAGAAAATGCTGCAATCTCTCTGCAGTTCAGGTTTATGGCCCTTCATCAGAACCCAAAATATTAGATATTTATCTCTTCACCCCCAATTTTCAGCTCTTTCCATTCCGCACCCAAGCCAAGAAGGCCTAAAAACAATCTGCTCTCAGTCCTATTCCAGTGAAAGATTTGCAACACTGCAAGAAAGGAAGGTTCGCTACTCTTCCCCCTTATTGAGGTTCTGTTGGACTTTGTTTTACTCACAACCATTATAAGTAAACAAGGTGAATTGAAATAAGTCAGAGTCTGGATCAACTCAAGGAAGGATGGAAGAAGTATTGCCAAGCAGAGGCACAATCACCTATAAAATGAGTTGGTGAGGAGGGAGCGAATACAAGTGGAACTTTCAGGAATTGGGGCAAGACGGTGCAGATATAACGCATGACAAAAAAAAATTAGGGTGTGGGAGATGACACGTTTCTTCCTTCTCTCTTCAATGTCTATGTTACTTACAATGACACTTTCAAACTCCCAACTGTCTATTCTTTGGCCCTCCATTCACCAAAATACTTCTGGAGCTACCCTTCTACTCAATCGCACCCACACCTCCACCTTTGATGCCCTTGTCCCCAATAAAACCCATGCTCTCTCCCACCCTGGTCATCCTCCTTGGTACAGACCCCATCTCTGCTCCCTTAAGTCCAAAGGATGCAGATTTGAAAGTTTATGGTGAATAACTGGTTTAGCCATTCATCACTTGGCTGGACCACGTCAAACACTACCAGGCCCTACTCTTCTCTTCCAAAACTGCTCACTATATCAGGACCATCCTGGAATGCAAAAAGATCACCCAGCTTCTTTTCTCCACTACCAACCATCTCCTAAAACCCCTCTCCCCTGCCCCCTCTAACAAGTGCAAGGAGCTCATGGACCTCGATCACTAAGATTGAGACCATTCGGTCAATTGCCTCTGTTGCATCCCTCCTCTCATCTTGTACACCAAGCCAAGGTCCCCCCTTGCCCTAGCCCTGAACTCATATCTTTCTATAGGTTTCTCTCCATTCGCTCCTTATGCCCTCTCAGAGCTCATCCTGTCTATGAGACCCACCTCCTGCTCTCTTGACCCTATTCCCACTAACTTGCTGACCATTTAACGACCCTTCCAGGAACCCATGCTAGCTGATATCGTAAATGGTTGCCTGTCCTCAGGTACTGTTCCCTTTCAAATCTGTCATCATTACCCCCTCCTCAAAAAACCCACTTGACCCCTCAGTCTTTGCAAATTACTACCTCATGTTCAACCTCCCTTTCCTCTCCAAAGTCCTTGAACATATTGTCGCCTCCAAAATCTGTGCCCATCTTTCCCGCAACTCTATGTTTGAATCTCTCCAATCAGGTTTCCACCCCTGTCACAGTGCTGAAATGGCCCTAATCAAAGTCATAAATGACATCCTATGTGACTGTGACCATGGTGCACTATCCCTTCTCATCCTTTTTAACCTGTCTGCAGCCTTTGACATGGTTGACCAAACCATTCTCCTCCAACACCTCTCCTCCGCTGTTCAGCTGAGTGTGCCTTGGGATGTTTTATTATGTTAAAGGCCCCATATAAATGCAAGTTGTTGTTATTTCAAGAAGTGGAGATGCCGGTGATGGACTGGGGTTGACAAATGTAAGGAATCTTACAACACCAGGTTATAGTCCAACTGTTTTATTTGAAATAAAATTTATTTCAAATAAAACAGTTGGACTATAACCTGGTGTTGTAAGATTCCTTACATTTATTTCAAGAAGTTAAGAATAGAACTGTACCAGCAAAAAGGTACTGCAAAAGATACTGATGGAGATAAAGTTAAGTGTAAATATTTGCAGTTTGGTGCAAAAAAAACACTGCACTCATACGAAGGCAATGTTAAGAAGAATGAAGGAAATTACGGGTATAAGTGAGAAAAGGAGGCTGTTGCAAATTACATTGCATATGCCATGACAACAAAGAGAATGTATTGGAGCTCATATCACCCGGTGTCAATCCACACTGCTCTTATGTTTTAAGGCAAAGCTCACACAGGAGTGTAATGTGTGGTGAACCCTCACAGATCACTTTAATATATGAAGAGGGGAAGGAGGTTTAAGGATATTGGGCCTCCAGAGATTGTAGCGATACACAAATCAGCTGGTCTGTACATATTAATCATATGTTGTATGTGATTGGCATCAAACATGAACATACCCATATACTGTGTACAAATGCTTCGTGTATTGACAACTCAATACCTAATGGCTGTGTCTATACAAATCAATCTGTATCGTAGGCAGCCAGCTTAGCAGCCATCTGCAACTGATGTCTGTTATCACTTTCTACCAGTCTTGATCACCTGTTTGTTCCTGTCTTCTTTTTGTTAACATTAGCATCACAGAGCAGAAAATACCCTTTACTATCTATACCCAACTTCAAATGTGCTATTTTCCTGAAATCTTGCAGTTTTGTTTTCACTTAATAAAAGGTGTCTGAAGAAAGAGCTCAAGTTTGTGTAGGTACAATTTACAATCTAGGAAGCAGCTTGCTATAGACAGAGCTAAGTGATCCCACAACCAATAGATCAGATCAATGCTATGCAGTCCTGCCGCATCCAGTGGCGAATGGTGGAGGACAATTAAGCAACTAACAGGAGGAGGAGGCTCCATGAACATCCCCATCCTCAATGATGATGTAGCTCAACATGTTAATACAAAAGACAAGGCTGAAGCATTCTCAACCATCTTCAGCCAGAAGTGCCGAGTGGATGATCTTTCTTGATAGCCACAACATTGGCATCTACCAGACAATGTAGAAAGCTGCCCAGGTAAGTCCTGGCCACCGAAAGCAGGACAAATCCAACCCAGCTACTGACCGCCCTATCAGCCTACTCTCAGTCATCAGCAAAGATGGAAGTAGTCGTCACCAGTGCTATCAAGTGGTACTTACTCGCCAATAACCAAGTCACCAATGCTCAGTTTGGGTTCCACCAGGACCACTCAGCTCCAGACCTCATTGTGGCTTTGGTCCAAACATGGACACAAGAGCTGAATTCCAGAGGTAAGAGGAGAGTAACTGTCTTTGGCAGTATTCCATCGAGTGAGGCACCAAGGAGCCCTAGTAAAACTTAAGTCAGTGAGGATTGGGGGAAAACTCTCCTGTAGTTGGAGTCATACCTGGCACAAAGGAAGATGGTAGTGGCTGTTGGAGACCAATCATCTCAGCTCCAGGATTTCCTTGGGCAGCATCCTAGGCCCAACTGTCATTAGCTGCTTCATCAATGATCTCCCCTCCATCATAAGGTCAGAGGTGGGGTGCTCGCTGATGATTTACATTCAAAATTCTTCATCTAATGAAGCAGTCCATGCCCGAATGCAACAAGACCTGACCAACATACAGGTTTCAGCTGATAACTGGCAAGTACCATTCGCGCTACACAACTGCCAGGTGATGACCATCTCCAACAAGAGAGAGCCTAACAACCTCCCCTCGACATTCAATGGCATTACCATTGCTGAATCCTCCACCATTAACATTCTAAGGGTCACCATTGACCAGAAATTCAACTGAACCAGCCACATAAATCTCTTGGCTACCAGATCAGGTCAGAGACTGGGTATTTGGTGGCGAGTGGCTCATATCCTTACTCCGCAAAGCCTCTTTACTACCTACAAGGCACAAGTCAGGAGTGTGATGAAATGCATCTTCACTTGCCTGGATGAATGCAGCTGCAACACTCTAAAAGCTTGACACCATCCAGGGCAAAGCAGCCCGCTTGATTGGCACCCCATCCACCAGCTTAAACATCCACTCCCTCCACCACCGACATGCTTCTTCGGCTGCACTTCCCAAACCCGCCTAGAAGGGCAAAGGCAGCAGGTGCATGGGAACACCATCACCTCCAAGTTCCTCTCCAAGTCACACACCTTCCCGACTTGGCCCTATATCGCCATTCCTTCAATATCGCTGGGTCAAAATCCTGAAACTCCCTACCTAACTGCATTGTGGGAGCACCTTCACCACATGGACAGCAGAGGTTCAAGAAGGCGGCCCACAACCACTGTTCCCTCTAAGCTGCACGTTTGTGCGGCCACAGAGCAGTCTGTTGTGGGACATGCTCTTAAACATTCCATCCACGCAGCATACTAGTGCTCTCAGCCCCTCTCTCACACTGACTAGTGCCCGGACCCCAGGCCCTTCTCCAGCTCTGCCTCCCTGGTCCCCAGTGCTCCAGCCCCAGGCGGGCTGCTCTGCCTCTGGTGATGGGGAGTGTCCAGAGGTCTGAGTGTCTGATCCCGCAGCTCCGGCCCCAGCCGCCGCATTGTTTATCATGTCGCTAGGAACTGAGGTCAGTGAGCAGCTGGTTGACTGTGCGGAAACCAGACCAGGAAGTAAAATTGAAACCGTTGCTTTTGTCAGTGGCCAATCACAGACCGGACCTATCCACCCAGAGACCAGGCACCTCCACCCAACCAGAGATGAGGGGTCCATACATAGAGGCAGCCAAAACTAATGAGACCTGCAAGATGTACAATTGGAATGCAATAATTTTTTAAAACTGTGCTGAGGATTCAATGGGCAGGGAGAGGGGAGAGCTTTAATTAAACAGTTCCCTATCCCCAAATTCACACTGACTGACTTGACAGCTGTTTGTATTTCTGACTCAATTTAAAAATTCTGATTGCACATAATTTATTGCTGGGTGAATCAGAGTCATTAAGCTGATTGGAATCGTTCCCACAGATATTTTATTAAAAATTATGATCTGCTCAATTTTAATGCAACTTAAACCCATTGCATAAATTATATAAATTTATCAGCCAATATAACATTAAATTGTTATAATTATCCATTATTTTGTGCATTTGTTCTGTTTGTTATTTACCCTGAATAAAAAATGTTCTATTTAAAGTTGTGATTTTTTTTATGGTGGCACACACAGCCTTTATATCAGTGCACAAACCCAAACTCAATCCACACTTGGCCTAAAAAAATTAAAGGGAACCTTGTCCACAACCACCTTCTTATGGGCAACTAGGGATCGGCAGTAAAATACCAGCCTTGCCAGTGACACCCATATCCTGAAAATAATTTTTTTTTAAATCTTGCTGTCAGAAAGTCTAAAAGATACACCTGGTATCAATATTTGTTCTGGATCTACTGCCTGGCACTTCCCGACAAGGAACGTGAAAAAAATTAACCTATATAGCATATTAGAGCCTAATTATAGGGTTTTCAGAACTGAATTGTGAATAAAAACGAGATTTAAATCTTATGAATTGATGAAGGATTCTCAACAGCATATAATTTGGACAATAAAAATAGAATAATTAGATTTTATACCTTGAAAGCAACTATCAAACTGATAATTCAAATTTAGTTTTCCACCAAAAATGGAGGCAAATATACAGTGGTGTCCCCTAGGGGGCAGTATTAGGACATTTGCTCTTTTTGACATATTAATGACCTGGTCTTGGGAATAGGAGGCAAAATTTCCAAGTTTACAGGTGACACAAAACTTGGAAATGTAGTAAACAGTGTGGAAGATAGTAGCAGATTTCAGGAGGACGTAGACTGACTGGTGAAATGGGCGGACACATGGCAGATGAAATTTAATGCGGAGAAGTGTGAAGTGATGCATTTTGGAAGGATGAAGAGAGGCAACACAAATAAATGGAACAATTTGAAAGGGGGTGCAGGAAAAGAGAAAAGGGGGTTTACATACACAAATCTTTGAAGGTGGCAGGACAAGTTAATAAGTCTGTTAAAAAAGCATGCAGGGTCCTGGGCTTTATAAATAGGCATAAAAGTACAAAAGCAAAATAAGTTATGCTAAATCTTTATAAATCACTGGTTAGTCCTCAGCTGGAGAATTGTGTCCAATTCTGGTCACCACACTATAGGAAGGATGTGAAGGCTTTGGAGAGGGTGCATAATAGATTTACTAGATTGGTGCCAGGGATGAGTGACTTCAGTTATACAGAGACTAGAGAAGCTAGGATTGTTCCCTTTAGAGCAGAGAATGTTAAGGGGAGATTTAATAGAGGTGTTCAAAATTATGAAGTTTTGATAGAGTAGATAGGGAGAAATTGTTTCAACTGGCAGGAAAGTTGATAATTTGAGGACACAGATTTAAGGTAATTGGCAAAAGAATCAAGAGGGAGATGAGAAAACATTTTTATGCAATGAGTTGTTATGATCTGGAATGCACTGTCTGAAAGTGATGGAAGCAGATTCAATAGTAATTTTCAAAAGGGAATTGGATATATACTTGAAAAGGAAAAATTGCAGGGGGATGGAGAAAGAGCAGGGGAGTGGAATTAATTGAATAGCTCTTTTAAAGAGCAGCAACGCACCATGGGCTAAATGGCCTCCTCCTGTGCTGTTAGATGCTATAAAATGTTATTTTCCTGTCGACCTTCATTGTTTATATTGGGAAGATATGGCTAAATTACTGACTTACTGAATATTCTTCATTCTATGCCAATAGGTGCTTGGTGTTAATCTTTTTTCGATCTCTTACATACAGAATCACGTGACGTCTCATTCTGTCTCTTCGCATCAATCTACTGAAAGGTTTTCAACCCTTCACTTGATAGCATTTAGATTTTTAAAAACAAGCTTTAAATTATTGATTTTGGAATTTCTGAGGCATTGTGTTGCTGAGCATCAAACGGAAACTCTAGCGCCGATGATTGACTCTAGGCTCGCTGTTGGCTGGTTGGGTGAATGGATTTTAATTATTGTAGGAGTAAAATAAATAGAAAGTGTGTTTACCAATGATTCCAGAGCCTATGATAGAGTTTATTACATTGAAGCTCGCTGATGAAAGATTGCTTTTCTCCCCTTCCGCTGTGTTCTCGTTGAAAACCAATGCTTTTTTATCTTCAACGTCGACCATCTATAAAAAGTCGGTGCGCAAAATTCATCAATAACAAAAAGGTGAAATCCATTAATTTCCGTTCCTATACACCCTTTATTCACTTTTTAATCAACCACAAACAACCCAAAATTACAGACTTTCCAGAAAAAGAGCAAGGCGAACATTGTGGCATTTTAATTCTGCTGTTGAATAACAATTAACGCTTTATATTTTACTCACTGCTTGAAATTTATTTTTCTCTGAAGTGTGATTAACAGTTGTGAAAGTGTTCAATTCTGCGCCAATAGAATAAGTTTTTCTCCGTAAACTTCTATTTCATGGATTTTAATGCAGTACCACTATTAAATATAGAGGTATAATGTAGTATCGTTTTATCAGATGCAAATGTTGGGAGTGTGTTTAAAACAGCAATGGTCTCCTTACCTCGTCGTAGTTTTCCTGCATCTCTTGACTTTCATCTCCCATGTTGAGTGCCTCCACGGAAAAAAAAATATATTTTGAGGTTTTTCGTTTATAATGTTGTGAAATCGAAGCTACGGCACCAAACAGCTATGCTCAAAGCTTTCTGTGGATGCTAAGAGGAAAGCCTTTTAAGGAAATTCAGCTCCTCCCTTATCCGCCTCCTCCACACGGACCCAGCCATCTCGACTCAAGTGAGGGACAAAATGTAAAAGTTCCACCTTCACTATTCCAAGAAAACGAACAGTACGATTGTACTCTTTCACAAATTAGTATCTAAGATTGTTCTGTGGTAACAATTTCTCTTTTAAACACAGAAGTTAGCCCCACTACGATATATGAACACCGATAATAAACTTGAATTTCCCTCCGCTTGTGCAAATAGGCCTGCTGGAAAACGTTGTCATGTTTTCCACCCAAATTTAATTATTTTGCAATTGACAGCGCTAAATGTAGCTACACTTCTATGTTGGACAATTTTCTTCCCAGTTTTTGGAGCCGTCTCTAAATTGTTAATGTTATGTAAAAACTGAGTTATATTTCTGGTCATAACGTGGTTATCATTTATTATTTATTTCAATTAGAATTGGAAACTGCGTATGAAGTAAACCACAATATGCTGGCTGGCATGCATGACCTCCCAATGCACAGCTCTAAGAGGTTTTAGGCCACCAGAATATCAGCAAGCTGTCAGTGAACCCCAGTAGACAGCCACTATACTTACCCTTCTCACCAAGAAATCACTTAGTAGGAGTGGTAGGTTAAATGTCACATATCTGAAACAAAATACAAGCACCAAGCCAATTGAAACTGCCAGCATTCATTTGGGAGGCAATAGATAAAATAACTTACACTACATTTGATTTGAACATTGTGATAAGTACTTAGTTGTTATTGGTTACAGTATAACAGGCACACAGGATAAGACTGCAATAAATGGTATTTGAAGAAATGAGCATGAAAGTGTAGGGCAAAATGATTTGGTCATAGTTTCTTGGCAAATGTGGTTTGCTGTGGCACTAATTGAAAGGTATCTAGAATTAATGCCTAATGCCCCTGTCTTCCTTCTTGCATTGCTGACACTGATGCTAATTCTTCATTGGCATTTTCACCTCTTGCTCCTTAATTTGCATGCTGAGATATTTTGTTATGCAAAATTACGTAGCATGCAGCAAATTACATTTGATTTTGGAAACCCTCAGGGTGTGGTTCTATAAGTCTGTTCCCAATTGATCTGCATTTGAAGTGCTGCTTCAACATCTGAATGGTATGTTTCATAATAATTCTAGTTGTAGCAAAAACTTTCTTGTGCATGTGCTTTGTTTCTGCCCAAGGGGTTTGTGGCTCCATGGAATAGCATTGGTCTCCCTGATGCTATGCCTCTATTCTTTACTCCCCCTCAAACAAGGATATCACAGATGACTGCCTTAAAAGGAAAGCCTCATGAGAACTTTCAAGGAAGCAGATATTGATTTGCATGATTCTATGCTGAGGCTTGTGCACACTGAGATTTTCAAAAATCCTTTCAGTTTATAATGACATTGTGCACAGGGACCTGAATGGTAATATGGGTGTAGTCAATGACCACTGCAGTCTGGGAAAGCCAGCAGTTCTGTAGAATTGTGCCTTCTTCTCACATTGCTGTTGTTGGTCAGTGGCAAAAGTAATGAATTTGATGGCTCAGATGAATAATGCATCCTTAATGTAACTTGCACAGAAATCTGGCTGACAGTGCCGATGTCCCCACTTCTGTACTGGAAAGAGAAAGATACATAAGAACTGAAGACCACACTGACTTTTACGGTCCCCTACAGTGCCGTATGGATATTCCATGCTGGAGCTCGTCCTGAAGGAGATAGCACATCTCTTGTCACTACCTTCCTGCTACACCTCAGCCTCCTGAGGCAAATCTCCACTATCATTATCAGGTAGCTGTGCCTGATACGGTAGACCCACTATGCAGCATACCAGTGGAACTTGACGATTCATCTTGCATACCACCTAACATCCTGGGCAACTCTCTCTTACTCTTGCTGGTCCTTTGATGCCAAGCCAGTGGCAATGGAGCACTGAATGCTTCCCCATAGTGCGCCAAAACCTGGAATATGAAAATAAATTTTACAGCAGCTAAATTTTAAATGAAAATTCCAGCATTCACACTGTTGTCCCTCCAGCGTTGCTTATTCCATTTGAGTGAAATTAATACATTGAATGAACAATGTGTTAGTGTGACGCTTGTACCTACCTAATCTGTTAGTTTCAATTAGATTAATTGACTGTAAAATATTTTGAGTGTATTAGTACTTGCACTAAAAAACCATTAGACAGCATTTTTGTAATGAGCGTGCTATACTGCTGACATTAGTGCCCACTACTGTACATTTGCCACTAGCTTTAACCTTAAAGCTGACACAACTTACTAGGCTATCCGCATCGTACTTTAAAGCACATGTTATGAAGAAACTCTGGTTGCAAAAAACTTTAATTGTGTAACACTCCTACATAACTGCAGTTGGAGTGAAGACAACCTTTTGAACTTTAACTAGCTCTCTCCTGTTGTTCTACATAGTCAGTTGGAGGATACAGTTTTATGCTATGTAACACACAATATATTATCAGGATGACTGATTTATGGTGATTGGATAGTAATTGAACATTTTATTTGCATTTTATTGCAAAGTATTACGGGAGTGTTAGCAGTATTTTGGGATTCAAATTATGTAATTATATCCACATTTTTGTGGAAATTGTAAATAATAATGTTTCTTTAGATATGTAATTGTGGTTGAAATTGTGGTTCATCCAAGGCTGAATGTCAGACAAGCACAGAGGCATTGGAGTTGTCAAGAGATGTAGAGCTGGGTGTTATCCGTGTACATGTGGAAGCTGACCTCATGTCTGCGGATGATATTGCCAAGGGGCAGTATGTAGATGAGGAAGAGGAGTGGTCAAATATGGATCCATGGGGGACTCCCAAGACAATGGTACTGAGTTGTGAAGAGAAGTCATTGGTAAAAAGGTCTGGCTAGGTAAGAGTGGAACAAAGTGAGGGCAGTCTCACTGAGCTGCACAATGGAGGGGAGGATGTTGAAGGAGGATAGTGTCAAAGGCTGAAGAGAGGTAATGCATTACAGTCATAGAGAATATTGTTTATGATTTTAGTTCGGGCCATTTGGGTGCTGAGGGAGGGGCAGGGTCCCGATTCGAGATTCAAACAGGGAGTTGTGGAAGAGATAGGCTTGGAGCTGGTAGGCAGTGACGCATTCAAGGAAGCAGGAGAGGAAAGGAAGGTTGGAGATGAAGTGATAGTTTTCAAGGACAATGGGGTGGAGGGTGAGTTTTTGGGCATTGGGGTGATGATGGTTTTGCAAGGGAGGGGGACAGTACCTGAGGAGACAGAGCTATTTACAATGTCAACTGGAATGGGGGCAAAGGAGGAAAGTGGTCACCAGTTTAGTGGGAATAGGGTCAAGGGAGCAAGAGGTGGGTCTCATGGATGAGATAAGCTTGGCAAGGCCATGTGGGAGATGGGAGAGCAAGTAGAGAGAGACGCAAAAAACGTTAGACTCCAATCATGTAGCAAGCGAAAATTACAATTTCCACTTTTGTCACCCCGTAACACAAATTTGTTATGATATTTTTTAGAGCTTTTTGCTGAGTACAGCACTATTTTCCTCAGTATTTTTGTATAGTAAAGTACTATTTCCAACAGCGATTTATGTTTTGTTACAAACATTTTATTTAATTCCATATATTTAAGTGCAAAATTCTAGGTATTTGTAAAATGACTAAAATTGTATACTGTAAATGTGTTGAAAAATGTAGACAATAAGTAATTGTGTGCCATTAGGTTTTACTGACAAAAGGATGTGACACCTCAAGTGGATTGGTACAACTTTGCGATGTTGAGGATTTTCATCTGCAGTATATTTTCAGTCAGATATTTATGTTCTTTATCCAAGACTTCTGTGAAAACAAAAATCATAAGTCGGGAGGTGTCTCTTACATACATCATTTTCTAAAGTTTATTTCCACAAATCACAGATTTGAATGAAAATATCTTGCACCTTTACAATTTTTTCTAAATCTGTGTATATAAAAGCAATGATTAGATGGAACACTAGGGCCGATTTCTCCATATTGCACGAGGGGAGCGGCCCCTTGCTAGCAGCGGTGAGGACATGGATTTGAATTGGTAGACTTCAGCACACTTGGCGCTGAACTTCCAACACCAGAAAAGAAGTAGCTTTTAAATAGGAACGTCAGTTTCACCATTCAGGTACAGGGTTCAAAAATGAGCGCACCCTAATTTCTGCGCACATGAATGATAATAGCACTAATATTCAAAATTCTTTTCAAATGTAGGAGCATAGTCCATAAAATTGAAAGGATAAAAACGAAATAAATTCAGAGATTAAATAAATGTATTGAGTAAATGCACAATGGAATAATTTGATATTTATATTCCTGATACATTTTTATATTCAGTTATTATTCTACCCTACCCATAGATTTCCGTGTACTGCATATCATGTGGCAAAGAAATAACCTCATCAAGGTGCAAATGTGCAACACTGTCACCATCCATAATAGGTAAGGAAGTGTGAGTGAGGTGATTCGCCCTCTAATTTTCTAACCTTAGTTCTGCTTAGCTTTTCTTTGATAGCCTGTGTGGTGAGTTACAGGTACACACCCACATTTTAATAACAATTTTGTAACCATTCAGACTCATCAGCTTGTAACAGATATATTTTATTTCTGTTACAAGTTAATTTTGGTTCATATTTCACACAATGTTCACATTTTTGTAAATGTCCCTTTCTAATCTAGATATTTTCACTTTTTTGTTTTAAACTACTCTTGTAGTTGAACCCGAGCTTCCTATATCCTCAAGAGTGTTTCATTTGCCCTGATTAGTAAAATATCACAGTGCACACAGGGTAATGAACAGAGAACTTATTTTTACTTCAAATATGGTTTCTATCCTGTGTGGAGTGATGGGTGAGCGGGATTTGGAATAGGAGACAGGAGTTTTGGATGAGCTGAAGTTTACAGAATGTGAAGGAAATTGTGGTTCATCCAAATCTGGATGTTCGACAAGTAGATTGACAAGACAGCCAGTGAGGGGACGAGTGACAAGTGTTGGGGAGGCAGAGCTGGGTGCCATCAGCATACATGTAGCTGCTGACCCCATATCTGCGGATGATGTCGCTAAAAGGCAACAGGAGGGGGCCGAGGATAGATCCTTGGGGATTCCACTGGTAAAGGTGTGGGGATGTGAAGAAAGCTATTGTTTTTGGCTACGATTGGATATATCAGAGTAAAAATATATAAAAATTAAAGTGCATCATTTCATGAGGTAGTTGCCCAAAATAGTGTATTGTGCAACACTTACACTATTTTAGACCTGACAAGGGATGATCTTTTAACAAGGATCAATGTGCCAGAGAAGCTAAGTGGACAAACACTGAGGCCTGGATTTTAACTGCCGGTGTAGTTTCCTGCAGGAGTTCATTTTCTGTACACCCATGGAAGAATGAGACCTGGCTGATTTTAACGGTCAGTTCCGGGTAGCACTCCTGTTCCTCCTGGTCTCACAAGGAAAGTAAAGAAAAATAAACACTTACCTTTTTCCACCTCTTCTGGCCCTGATCCTCTGGATTGGTCTGGCAGGAAATTCACTGCTGCTTCCCGCTCAGGCAATCTAGTAAAAATTGCAGTCGGTTCCTGATGTCATAGCAACCCGACACGCATATGTTAAACAGGACTCTGCCAGCTTTGGGTGGGTGTCCTTACCACCTGCTCAGGAAAGCAGGTTAAAATATGAACCTGTCAGCTCCTGGAGGCTCCAGGGTGGGTAAGTAACTTGGGCGATTTTAACTGCCGACCCACCCAGTTTCTGCCAGGCGGGTAGGGTTAAATTCACCTCCTAGGTTACTTTTACATCCCTTGTCACCAAAGTTGTTTAAAAAGCAAAGGCTAGAAATTAGGCTAATTTAAAATCATATATTAATTAAATACTTACTGATTTACCACCAGTACTGTTCAGCCATCTGCTGAATAAATCATTGTTTACATAAGCTTTTCAAACCAGTGGGTGGCACTATTGCAAATGTTATTGAGAATTCTCCTGACCATCTTCATATTTGCAATATTTAGTAGCGGAAGTATGCAAAATAATCATTTAATTGAGCCAAAAAAACCTTTGAAATAATAATGCTGACCACATTATATAATTTTATACACACTGAATCATAATTTTAAGCTCAGGAAGCTGATAGAAATGAGATCAAAAATATATATAATAAAAAAGTGGGAGACTAATCACAAGTCCATTTAACATATGGTGCAATGAGATATATCAAAATAGGACCGCTGGCGATTCTCACCATGGAGCCGCTGTTCACCCTCCCAACGCAGAGGAATCGGAAGCTGGTCGTACGCATGTACCACCCACACGTCCCAGTCGTCGAAGTGCTGATGTTCCTCACCAGATGCGTCAACGGGGCGGAGAACAGTGTGGACGTCACCGACCGGTTCGGGATCTGGACCAGCAAGAGGGAGGTCACAGCAACGTTGAGAGTGGACGCACAAGGCAACATCCTCCACCCCACCCCCCCCCCCTCCAGCTTCGCCATTAGAGGAAGTCGAGGGTACATCATTTACGTGGGGCAACCCAAAGTGTCGCACCTGCGGCAAATCCGGCCACGAAGCGGCCTCCTGCACTGCAACCGTCTGCAAGAACTGCAAGCAGGAAGGGCACCAGACTAAGGACTGCAAGGAGAGCAAGCACTGCAACCTGTGCGGGGAGGATGGCCATCTCTACAGAGCCTGCCCCAAACGCAGCTTCAGCTACGCCCAGGCTTCCAATAGCAACACAGCGGAGGAGGAGAGGGCAGCAAGCACGGCTGCCCCAAAGAAGGCCAAGAACCCTCACCCCGCCGTGACCCCCTCCGAGAAGACTCTGACCCAGGAAGAAAAGGAGCGAGAAAAGGGTCAGGCCAAAAACTGCCAGAACCCGACACCCATTTCCGAGCCTCCCCACCAGCCGACAGAGTCCATGGACGAGGAAGCAGCAGAGGAAGAATGGCAGTTTGTGAACAGGAAGAACAGAAAGAGGAAGCCAGAGGAAAGGCAATGAGATATTGCAGACACAGCAACCAGGGGTAAAAGAGCGCTCGAGTCGCAGTCGGACTACAGCGACTACCCCGCGTCTGACGAGGAGGGACGACAGGAGCGAAGCAGTCAGGCTTCCCACCGAAAGCGTCAAAACGTCCAAGGCGACAGCGACGTGATCGACACCCCCCCAGCTCCAGAACACTGGGAGCGAAAACGCCTCCAGCACCCTGTAGCTCCAGGACGCCGGGAGCAGCAAAGTGCCCAGTGCACACCAGCTCCCGGACACCGGGAACAGCACAGCAGAAAGCGAAGACTGGTTCTGGGAAACCGGGAGCAGCAACAACGAGGAGCCCCAACCGATCGAGGATCGCACGGGCTCTCCACCCGACACCACTCTGCCGATGTCACCCAGGCGGAACGACGACCCCCTCTCTGAGGCGGCACTGGACTCGTACCTCAGCTCAGGGAGCGTGGAACACTTTGCACAGGTCACCTGGATGCAGGGACACGGCCAACAGCTGGAAACAGCAAGCGGACAGTCGGGTGAGACTTTAAACTGTTGTTAAAATGGGTCTGAAAGTCGCATCCATTAACGTGCATAGCGTTAAATGCACTACGCGATGTGTATCGACCTTGGACTACTTGGCCAAGGTCAAGAGCGAACTGCTGTTCTTACAGGAATGCGGCCTGCCGCACCTCAGCAATTACCGGCAATGGTCGCAGCGGTGGGCCCACGGGCCGTTGATCTGGTCGGGAGGCAACGATTGCCGTGCCTCCGGCCTGGGGATTCTGCTGCGGGGAGGCAACTTCACCATCACCGAGGTGGTGGTGGGGGGGCGGGAGTCGCCTCCTCGTAGCGGACGTAATGTACAAAAACGCTCCGCTCCGGCTGATCAACGTGTACGCCCCGGCTCTAAAGAACGAGCAGCTGGCCGTCTTCCAGCAGCTCCCACTGCTGCTGGCGATGTCCAGGCCGGTCATTCTCGGCGGGACTTCAACTGCATCATCGATGCGGCTGGACGATCCGGCAGAGCTGACAACAAACTGGACACCACGTCCAAACTCCTGATGGAAGCAGTGAAAGACGCCAAGCTGTGCGACATCTTCAGCAACCCTGCAGACGGAGCGGCGCGTCAATACACCTGGTCCAGACCAGACGGGTCCGTCCGTTCCAGAATAGACTTCCTGTTTGCATCCCTGACGCTCAAGGTCAGATCCACCAAGGTCACACCGGTGTTCTTCTCTGACCACTGCCTCGTCCTGGCCGACTGTCACATACAGGACGATCAGAGAGTGGGCAGGGGGATATGGAAGCTGAACGTGAAACTGTTGACCCTGGGAAACATTGAGGAACTGAAGAGGGATTACAAAGGTTGGATAATCGTGAAGCCCTTCTTTGATTCCGCAGTGCACTGGTGGGAAGCCATCAAGGCGAACATCAAGAGGTTCTTTATCCTCAAAGGTGTTTAGAAGTCGAGAGAGAGGCAGAGGGAAACGTCCCAACTCCAGAAAAGCATGCAGAATCTTCTCCTGCTGCAGTCGATGGGGATCAGTGTCGGGGAGGAACTCAGAGAGGTGAAGGATCAGCAAGCCTCGCTCTTTGCCTCCGAGGCCTCCAAGATCATCTTCCGGTCCAGTGTCCGCTCCATGGAGCAGGACGAGACTTGCTCGCGTTTCTTCTTCCAAAAGGTGCACAGAGAGAGCTCTGTGATCAGCAGCCTGAAGGAAGAGGACGGCTCGGTCACGTCCTCACAGCCCGACATACTGAGGATCTGCAAATCCTTTTCTGCCAGACTGTACGACGCGAAGCCCACAGACAGCGCGGCCTCCCAGTCCTTCTTGTCATCTATCACGGAGGTTCTAGACGACAGCATGTGGGAGAGTCTGGATCACCTGCTAACTCTGGACGAACTGACAAAGGCCATCCGTTCCTTCGAGAAGTGTAAGATTCCCGGAAGTGGCTTACCGATGGAGTTGTACTCAGCTCTATGGGATTGGATAGGCCCAGACCTGCTGCAAGTGTATGGGAGTATGCTCCTGGCAGGCAGCATGTCAGACTCCATGAGGAAAGGCATCATCACCCTCATCTACAAGCAGAAGGGGGAGAGGGAAGAAATTAAAAATTGGCGACCCATCTCACTACTTAATGTGGACTACAAAGTTCTGTCCAAGGTCATCGCCAATCGGGTCAAGTCAGCTCTAGAGATGGTGATCGACCCCGATCAGACCTGCGCTGTACCCGGCAGGAAGATCTCTGATAGCTTGGCGCTACTCAGGGATACGATCGCCTACGTACAGGACAGGGAGGTGAACACCTGCCTGATCAGCTTGGACCAGGAGAAGGCCTTTGACATAATGTCCCACACATACATGATGGACGTACTTTCCAAAATGGGGTTTGGGGAGGGAATCCGCAATTAGATCCAACTGCTCTACACGGACATCAGTAGCGCAGTTTCAATCAACGGGTGGGAATCAGAAAGCTTTCCGATCAAATCTGGAGTCAGGCAGGGCTGTCCTCTCTCCTCCGTCTTGCTCGTGTGTTGCATCAAACCCTTTGCCGAGTCCATCAGGAGAGATGCGGGCATAAGATGGGTGACGATACCAGGCAGCGGAGGCACTCAGGTCAAGGCCTCCCTGTACATGGACGACGTCACCGTCTTTTGCTAGGATCAGCTGTCGGTCCGCAGATTGATGAGCATCTGCGACCAGTTCGAACTGGCCTCGGGGGCCAGGGTAAATCGTACCAAGAGCGAGGTCATGTTCTTTGGGAACTGGACCAACCGATCCTTTGTCCCCTTCACCATCAGGTCGGATTACCTGAAGGTGCTGGGGATCTGGTTCGGGGGGGCCGGGGCGTGCACCAAAAACTGGGAGGAGTGGATTGCCAAGGTGAAGCAAAAACTGAGACTGTGGGATCGACGATCCCTCTCGATCGTGGGCAAGAACCTGGTCATCAGGTGCGAGGTGCTCTCGGTGTTGCTGTACGTGGCGCAGGTCTGGCCCATACCTCACTCCTGCGCCGCGACAGTCACCCGAGCCTTCTTCCACTTTATCTGTAGATCAAAAATGGACCATGTCCGCAGGGTCACGATGTACAAATCTCCAGAGAAAGGGGTTAAAGGTGTGCCCAACGTGGCCCTCATCCTGATGGCCACCTTTGTGTGCGGCTGCATCAAGCTGTGCATAGACCCTCGGTATGCAAACACAAAGTGTCACTACGTGCTGAGGTTCTACCTGCCCCCAGTGTTGCGAAGGATGGGCCTGGCCACGCTGCCACGGAAAGTTCCATCCAATTGGACCGTTCTGCCCCACCTGTCCTTCGTGGAAAAGTTTGTGAAGAAAAACACCTTTGACCACAAGGCAATCAGCAAGTGGTCCGCACGTAACGTCCTCGAGACCCTGCGGGAAAAGGAGATGGTGGATCCTGTCGGTTGGTTCCCCGAGCAGACTGTTAATGTCAATTGGCAGAACGCCTCATCGCCAGAGCTTTCAAACAAGCACCAAGACTTAGCTTGGCTGATGGTGAGAAGGGCCCTTCCCGTCAGATCCTTCATGCACTCCCGGACTCTCAGCGCCACTGCGCGCTGTCCCCAAGGAGGCTGCGGTGGAGACGAGACCGTCACCCATCTCCTTCTGGAATGTGCCTGTGCAAAGAAGGTCTGGAGAGAGATGCAGTGGTATCTGTCCAGGTTCGTCCCGAGCAGTTCCGTAACACAGGACTCTGTGCTCTACGGGCTGTTCCCGGGGACGCACACCGAGACGGACATCAACTACTGCTGGAAGACCACCAACTCGGTGAAAGACACCTGTTGGTCTGCCCGAAACTTGCTGGTCTTCCAGTGCAAGAAGCTGTCCTCGACCGAGTGTTGCAGACTGGCACATTCCAAGGCCCAGGACTACATGCTCATGGACGCACTGAAGCTGGGTGCGGCTGCCGCAAAGGCTCTCGGGGAAAGGCAACCGTTTAGAGCCTCCCCGCCATTGTATACCAAGGGGCTGCAATCAGGGAAAACCCCCTCGGGCAGAATGTAAAACTCAAACTGATGTAATGAAATGTAATGCACCTGTAATGAATCTGTAATGCACCTGTAATGAATCTGTAATCAATCATCTGTATTGATTGTGATGTAATGAGGCACCCTAAAGTGTCATGAACAGTAATTATGTACAATGTGTTCATCGAACTGTACTTGATGTAACCTGCAAATTGTATAATCTGTATTGTGTAGGTTTGGAATGTGATATGACAACTGTATTGTGTGTATTGTTGCACATTTTATGAATAAAGTATATTTTTTGAAAAAAAAATAGGTTATTTCCAAATCAAAGTGACTGAGAATCACTCCAATTGAGTGAAACTTGGTAGAAATGCTGAAAAATAGTTGTTACTTGATAAAAATTAGTATTAAAATGTTTTAGTTTTGTGTCTGTCAGAGGGACAGCAGAGATGACATTTACTAAATGGTTTTGGTACCTAAAGTATTTTAAAGAAATTTGAAAAAGGGCAATCCAAATGGGTCAGAAATTAAATGCATACACCATTATGGTAGTTCGACATGCAGATGGGGAAGTCTTAGGTCTGATCCCCTGGTTTTTGTACAGTTAGCCAGGGCAGCAATGGAGACAATGTCCTCAATGTCTCGAGAATATGGAGAAGAAAAATGTGTTTGGTTCTGATTTACGGTGACTAAATCAATCAACTTCTGTTTTTATTACCTGCTATTCTGGATTTTTTTTAACCAGTGCTTTAAGGATTAAATTCTGCAACTCTGTCCATTATTTTGTGAAAATCATAAATGAGTGGTCTTTATTATTATTTTTAACATATTAAAAGTCTTGAGGGTAATTTTAAACTAACCCATTCAGCAGATACGAGGCGGGTTTGGGTTGGGCACCCGCTTTACACACCGCAAGTTTTTACACTGCATTGAAGTCAATAGATCGTAAAATGGGCATCCAACCCGAACCCATCCATTTCCCAGTTATTTCCTGTATCATGATTTGTTTGTCATGATATAGTGTCACCCCCATTTCTGTCATGCTACTGCTGTAACTCTTAACTTTTCCTATTAATTTCATTAGTGTTGATTCAGTCCTCCCAGCTGAACCTTCCCATTAGTGACCCAATCTTTATTTATATGTTTACCCGTCATTGGTTGGAGTCGATCACGTTATAGGGTCCTTTAAGCCTCCCCTTCTAGCCGAATTGCAGATGCGACATTCGTGCTGTACTACCACCTCTTGCCAGCTAAGTTTTCAGAGCCTCAGACCTATCTTTCTTTTTTCCTTCCTCATTATCTTTTTTGAAGGTTCATGCTGATATTTTTCTGTTTTTTTCCTTCAAATGTTTGTTGTCATTTTTTTTGTTTCCTACTAACTTTTTTTCTCAAAGCCTCATTGCTGCTATGTTTGTTTTTGTTTATATCCTTTTCCCTCGCTCTCAAGTGCCTGTTCCCTGTTTTTTTTTTAGGTTCCCAGTCCCACTCTTTTCTTCAATGAACTTTTCCCCCTGCAACACTCAGCCAGACAGACCCCTGAAATAGACTTTTCCCCATTATGGCCCCACAATCTCCTGAGGTGGCTTGTCCTAGGTCGGATCCTTCCCAACCTAATATGGCTCAACCAACCTCCCGAGGTGGCCTTTCCCTTTACTCAACCCTTTGTGATCCACTCCACAGATATGCAGTTGTACTTGTTGTTAGTTATTTCTCTTTTGTTCCCCCACTTTATTTTTGGGAAAATATGCCACTCCTTGCTCTGTGTAAATCACCCTGGGCAGGAGAGATCGTTCAGTTGTCAATGCTGTTTTCTCTTTCCTTCACATTTGGGAATTGTCTTGTTTCTCTCAGGTCAACTGGTCGGAAACAGATTCACAACTATTGGCAGAGGATGAGATTTAAGTTACAAATGCTGTTGACCAGCTTGCTTGCTTTTGGTTCTTAGAAGCTCCTTTAATCCCTTAGTCCCACCCCAGGAAGAGAAGTGGGATTTTTGTCTTTCTCCTCTCTCCCTTCTATAACCCCCTTCCCCCTCATGTTCATTTAGGAAAAACAGGCTATGGAATTTTGAATATTCAATGTTGCATTGCGATATCCACAGGATTGTTACCTTGACTATTTTATCACAGCTCTAAATCATGTCATAGGAACATAAGAAATAGAAGCTGGAGTAGGCCATACGGCCCCTTGATCCTGCTCCGCCATTCAAGAAGATCATGGCTGATCTTCTACCTCAACTCCACATTCCCGCCTGATCCCCATATCCCTTGATCGTGATCATCTTGGTCCTAAATGGCTGACCTCTTATCTTGAGACTATGACCCCTAGTTCCAGACTCTCCAGCTAGGGGAAACAGCCTCTCAGCATCTACCCTGTTAAGCCCTCTAAAAATGGTATGCGTTTCAATGGGATCACCTCTCATTCTTCTAAACTCGAGAATATAGGCCCATTCTACTCAATCTCTCCTCATGGGACAATTTTCTCATCCCAGGAATCAATCTAGTTAACGTTTGTTGCACCACATCTAAGGCAAGTATATCCTTAGGTAAGGAGACCAAAACTGTACACAGTACTCCAGATGTGGTCTCACCAAAGCCCTGTACAATTGTAGCAAGATTGCCTTATTCTTGTACACCAACCCCCTTGCAATGAAGACCAACATACTATTTGCCTTCCAAATTGCTTGCTGTACCTGCATGTTAACTTTCTGTGTTTCACATACAAGGAATCCAAATCCCTCTGAACAACATTTAATAGTTTCTCACCATTTAAAAAATATTCTGTTTTTCTATTCTTCCTACCAAAGTGAATAACCTCACATTTCCTCACATTATACTCCATCTGACACCTTCTTGCCCACACACTTAATCTGTCTATATCCCTTTGCAGACTCTTTGCGTCCTCCTCGCAGCTTACTTTCCCACCTAGCTTTGTATCATCAGCAAACTTGGATACATTACACTCAGTCCCTTCATCTAAATCATTAATATAGACCGTAACTAGCTGAGGCCCCAGCACTGATCCTTGCGGCACCCCACTCTTTATAGCCTGTCAATCTGAAAATGACTCGTTTATTCCTACTCTCTGTTTTTTGTCTGTTAACCAATCCTCTATCCATGCTAATATGTTACCCCCAACCCCATGAGCCCTTATCTTGTGTAAGAACCTTTTGTGTGGCACCTTATCGAATGCCTTTTGAAAATCCCAATATACTACATCCACTGGTTCCCCTTTATCTACCCTGCTACTTACATCCTCAAAAAACTCTAATAGATTTGTCAAACACAATTTCCCTTTCATAAAACCATGTTGACTCTGCCTAATCATATTATGATTTTCTAAGTGCCCTGTTACCACATCCTTAATAATGGATTCCAGCATTTTCCCCACGACTGATGTCAGGCTAACTGGCCTTAGTTCCCTGTTTTCTCTCTCCCTCCTTTCTTGAATAGCAGGGTTACATTTGCTACCTTCCAATCCACTGGGACCGTTCTAGAATCTAGGGAATTTTGGAAGATCATAACCAATGCATCCACTATCTCTGCAGCCACCTCTTTTAGAACCCTAGGATGTAGGCCATCGAGTCCAGGGTATTTGTCAGCTTTTAGTTCCATTAATTTCTCTAGTACTCTTTCTTTACTAATATTAATTACTTTAAGCTCCTCCCTCTCTTTAGACCCTTGGTTCCCCACTATATCTAGTATGTTTTTTATGTCTTCTACTGTGAAGATAGATACAAAATATTTGTTTAACGCCTCTGCCATTTCCATTTTCCCCATTAGAATTTCTCCTGTCTCAGCGTCTAAGGGACCCATGTTTACTTTTGCTCTCTTCCTTTTTACATACTAGTAGAAGTTCTTACAATCTGATTTTATATTTCTTGCTAGTTTACTCTCATATTCTATTTTCTCCCTTTTTATCAATTTTTTGGTTATCCTTTGGTGGTTTCTAAAACTCTCCCAATCCTCAGGTTTACTATTCTTCTTGGCAACTTATAAGCCTCTTCTTTTAATCTGATACTATCAAAAAGTTGTTTAGTTAGCCACGGATGGATCACTTTTCCTGTGGAGTTTTTCTTTCTCAATGGACTATAATTCGTTGTGAATTATGAAATGTTCCTTTAAATATTCGCCATTGCTTATCTACCATCATATCTATTAATCTAATTTCCCAATCAACTTTAGCCAACTCACCCCTCATACCTATGTAATCGATTTTGTTTAAGTTTAAGACTCTAGTTTCGGATTTGAGTACGTCACTCTCAAACTCAATGTGAAATTCTATCATATTATGACCACTCTCCCTCAAAGGATCCCTTACTATGAGATTACTAATTAACCCTGTCTCATTACACAAGACCTTAAGATCTAAGATAGCCTGTTCCCTGGTTGGTTCCGTCACATATTGTTCTAGGAAACTGTCTCGAATGCATTCCATGAACTCGTCTTCCAAACTACTTTTGCCAATTTGATTTACCCAGTCTATATGAAAATTAATGTTCCCCAGGATTATTGCATTACTTTTGTTACAAGCTCCTTTTATTTCTTGGTTAATACTCTGTCCAACAGTATAACTGCTGTTAGGGGGCCTATAAACTACTCCCACCAATATTTTCTGTCCCTTGTTATTTCTTATCTCCACTCATATTGATTCTACTTCCTGATCTTCCAAGCCAAGATCCTTTCTCACTACTGTCTTTATGTCATCCATTATTATCAGGGCTACCCCCCAATCCCTTTTCCATTTTGTCTGTGTTTTTGGAAAGTCAAGTACCCTGGAATATTTAGTTCCTAACCTTGGTTACCTTGCAACCGCAACTCAGTAATGGCTACTAGATCAAACCCATCTATCTCTATTTATGCCATTAATTCGTCTATCATGTTACGAATGCTTCATGCATTCAGATAAAGCGCCTTTAATTTTAACTTTTTACTATTTTTCCTTGATTTGACTTTATTCACTATTACTGTTAAATTCTCTGTCCCTTCCTGCCACACACTGCTTATCTTTCCCTAATCACTACACTGTTCTGTGACTTTTCTCTTTAGACTTATAAATTTCCCCTCACCTGAACCCTTCCCCCACCCCTCCCCCCTTTAGTTTAAAGCCCTATCTACAGCCCTAGTTATTCGATTTGCCAGGACACAGTCCCGTCCCAACGGAACAGCTCTCTCTTTTCCCAGTATTGGTGCCAGTGCCCCATGAATCAAAACCCCTGTCTCTCACACCACACTTTGAGCCACGCATTTACCTCTCTGATCTGTTTGTCCCTATGCCAATTTGTGCATGGCTCAGGTAGTAATCCAGAGATTTTTACCTTTGAGGTTCTGCTTATTAATTTGGTTCCTAGCTCCTCAAACTCCCTCAGTAGAACCTCATTCCTGGTTCTACCTATGTTGTTGGTTCCTACATGGACCACGACACTGGATCTTCCCCCTCATGCTCCAAGTTCTTTTCCGGTCCCTAACCCTGGCACCAGGCAGGCAACACCGCCTTCGAGACTCCCGTTCGCGACTGCAGTGAACAGCATTTATCCCCCTGACAATACTATCCCTTACCACTACCACATTCCTTTTTACTCCCCCACTTGAATGGCCTCCTCTACCACGGTGCCGTGGTCAGTTTGTCCATCCTCCCTGCAGTCTTTGTTCTCATCCATACAGGTAGCAAGTACTTCGTACCTGTTGGACAAGGTCAAGGGCTCAAGCTCCTCCATCACCGCATCCTGGGTCAGCATACCTACTTGACTGGCAGACACACCCACCTGTCCCTCACCACTGACCAAATCTAAACTACTACCTAACCTAAGGGTTGTGACTACCTTCTGGAATCAAAGTGTCCAGATAACTCACCCCCTCCCTGATGCATCGCAATGTCTAGTGAATCAATCTAGTGAACCTTGGTTGCACCCCCCTCCAAGGCAAGTATATCCTTCCTTAGATAAGGAGACCAAAATTGTACACAGTACTCCAGGTGTGGACTATCCAGAGCCTTATATAATTTCAGCAAGACCAACTTACTCTTATGCTCCAACTCCTGTCGTAAATATACTTTTCTTTGTTTCCAATGGAAAAGTTTTTTAAAAATATCAATTTTTTTACATATCACGACTTCCCCAAACCCAAGGGAAAGCAGCAAAATGAAGGTTCAAAACCTTCATTCTACCTTCAACATCCCTCTCCTCTGGTCTGACCCCCACGTGCCCCAAGTAGTCATGCCTTTCCCCTCTCGCTCCTACTGCTTCTATCCTCAGAACCCATACATTTCCACTCCTCATTCTTCTCTGCTCCTTTCTACCACTTTCTGCACTGAGTGCCCAAATCTTCTTGTCTCCTGCGCTCTCTTTTCACTTTTTGTTGCTCTCACACTGAACACCCATCCCTTCCTACTGCTGTGTCACCCCAGTTCTACCAAAACCAGCTCCACCAGCCTCTCCCCAGCACCGTGGCAGCTTGGCTCAGTGGTGGCACTCTCGCCTCTGAGTAAAAAGTTTGTACATTCAAACCCCACTTCAGGACTTGTATACATAATATGGCTGACAATGTAGAGCAGTACTGAAGGAGCACTACATTTTCAGTGGTGCCATCTTTTGGCTGAGATGTTACACTGAGACCTCATTTGTACATTTGGGTGAACATAAAAAAATCTCATTGCATTTTTTTGAAGAGTAGAGAGTTTTCATAAGAACATAAGAAATAGGAGCAGGAGTAGGCCATATGACCCCTCAAGCCTGCTCCGCCATTCAATAAGATCATGGTTGATCGTTGACCTCAACTCCACTTTCCCGCCTGATCCCCATATCCCTTGATTCCCCTGAAGTCCAAAAATCTATCTATCTCAGCATTGAATATATCAACAACTGAGCATCCACAGCCCTCTGGGTAGAGAATTCCAAAGATTCACAACCCCCTGAGTGAAGAAATTCCTCCTCATCTCACTCTTAAATGGCTGACCCCTTATCCTGCAACTATGTCCTCTAGTTCTAGACTCCTCAGCCAGGGGAAACAACCTCTCAGCATCTACCCTGTCAAGCCCCCTCACAATCTTATATGTTTCAATGAGATCTTCTCTCATTCTTCTAAACTCCAAAAAACAGAAGTAAAGGAGGATTCCAATGGGAAACCCATTGTGTTGCTGTGTGGTGGTGTTAAAAAAATGGCAGTACCTGAATAATTTGGCAAAATCAAATAAGGAAATAAACAAAACAAACAGAAAAATGGTGCAGAAATAGCCTCCAAATGCCCCTACCAATCTTCTTATTGAGCTCTTAAAATCTACTTTCGTAAACAGCACAATCCCTAGCAGATAGCTTGTGATGTGGCCGCCAATCAATTTTACACAGTGAGTGATGAGAATGTGGAACTCACTGCCATATGGAGTGGTTAAAGCAGATAGCTTTGAAACATTTAAGGGGAGGCTTAACTTACACATAGGGGATATGGGGGCAGGGTGGGAAAAGGTATTTTGAGTGGGAGAAGGCTCCATACCTCAACTGTGATTCTGTGCTGTAGATTCTGTGTAATTCTATCTAACTTTATCTGAGTGCAGGCTTTTACTGTGTGTTAATGCTTTGTCTTTCTCAATCAGCAGATTGCAAAAATTTAGTAACCGATCTTCTAATAGCCGTCTGCAATTTTTACTTTACACCACTATCAGCACACCCTAGAAGCCCCAGCAAAGCTAATTAATATAGCACAAAACAATTTTAAACATGGCACCTCAGAAACTGCTATGCTATTTTTGAAAACAGAAACCATTTCCCCTTTAAATGCTCCATTTACCACTACTATAAAGTCTTGAACTGCATTCAGAGGTTATTTCAAAGGTAAATTAGATTGAGAATTACAAGGCTCAGCTTTTGCCAGGAGCAGCTGACAGGTGGTATTGAGGAGGTTGTCAGCCTGAAGAGTATGGAGAGTTTCAATAGTGATATCTGTAGCTGGGATTGATTTTTTGGCCCATTAGCTCACTTTGCCCCTACATGTCCATGCCGTTAATCATCACCTGATGAATAAGTCAGCACCAAAGAAGTACATCTTTTCCTGTATGAATAATAAAGCACAATGTAAGTGCACACTCTATTTTATTATCGCGAAGTACAAAGTAAACACAAGCCAAACTATACTTTCATAACACTGTGCTTCCACTGGGTGGTTACATGTGCCCTTCTTTCATTTATTCTAGTGCTTCTCCTAGATGCAACCTGAGGGCCAGTATGACCGTAGATGGTTGGCTGTTTATGCTCTGCAAAAGGGTCATTGGGAGTGAGGCGGCCTTCTATCATAGCAGCTGGCTCATGGCAGGGAGCAGCTGCTTACTGCATCTCTGGAGCATCATTTCAGGGCAGCCTGAGGCCATCTCCTATATTCTATTGTGTACTGCTCAGAGGGGGAAGGCTGCAGGCCTGGCATGTGCTGCTGTCCTGAAAGATGGCAGTATCAGGCAGGTGGAAACCAGCCGTCACCACTCCATTGGGCCCTGGATCTCTGTTCCCATTGATCAGCGAGATGGCTGGTCTAATGGTAGCTATCAGATCCTGAAAGCCTCGAGAGACAGCAGCATCGCAGCTGCCATGGCCTGGAAGTCATTAGGCAGGTGCTGGTTATTCTTTCCCCTATTGCTACCAGAGCTGCAGTCTATGCTTCTGTGGAAGTGGAGGCACTGACTGGTCCTGGGCCGCTCTTTGGTGGGGGGGGCCACTAAAGCTGCGACCTGCTCCATTAATGTCTGCAATGAAGAAGAAGCTTCCCCACTGCTGCCGCAAATGAAATCTGTGGACTCCAGAGTCACAGTTGTCAGTTGCCGTATGTCCTCAGAGACTGACCTCAGAGCTGGGAAGTAGGTATGATGTTTCTTGAACATCCTTCTTTTCATCCCGGGTTCCATGATTCCGGAGCCATAAGCAGCCTCCGCTGGGAAGATGAGTGGCATCAGGTGTTAGCAACGTGCACCAGTAGATCAATCTGCAATGGTGTATCTACAGGCCGAACATTTAGCTCCGCTGTTCATGGTGCTGGATTTTTTTCATTTTCTTACATTGAGTTGTCTTCCATAACCTTTCTCTATGCTTACGCCTCATTTTGCAGCAAAATTGTGCAGCATGCAACAGACAACAGTGATGTGGGAGGCTCTCACTGGACTGAATTGGAGCACACCCCCATCCTGTCAAAGCTCAGGACCTATGATGTGTTCTATTTTAATTCTTGTGGCTGCATTTACCTCATTGTATCCATGCCGCTCTAGTGTTTGCAGTTGCCTGAAAGGTATCAGGATCTCTAATTGTAGAGCATTGGTTTGCAGGGACCCAACCCCGCACTCTTCTATGTGAGTCAAATACTGGGGCAAGGTGAATTGCCTTAAAATAAACGCATCATGTTTACTGCCTATGATGATCCTGCATGATCCTGTGCTGATGGTCACAGATAATCTGAACATTAATGAAACAGTAGCTCTTACAGTTCATGAAAGTACAGGATCCCATCGGGCTGTATGGGTGTTATCAATGATGTCCTGTGCTTTGTGGAATCCTGCCATTTGAAAACTGGGCTCGATTTTAACTCCCGGGCGGGAACACGGCCAAGCTAGCAGCCCGCCTATCAAGGTGTGGTAGCAGGGAGGCTCAGCCAGTTTTAACGGCCAGGCCTCATTAGCATGCTACTTGCCGACTTCCTGAGGAGAAGACTGGGAAATCGGCAGTCCTTCTCCTCCTGGCCCACAAGGAGACTTGAAATTCTTTTAAAAACACTTAACTTGCTGGGTCTTGTCTGATCCTGATCGCTGTTTCCGGCAGGTTTAGCCTAGCGGGGAAGCCACCACTGCTCCCCTGCTCAGGCCTCAGGTTAAAACAGCAGATCAAGCTCTGATTACATCATCAGAGTCCAATTTGCGTATTTAAAGAGGACCCTGTTGTTTCTAATTTAAAATGGCAGTCGGCCAGATCGGGGCGGTAAAGGAGTAGGTAAGTCCCCCGCTTCATTTTAACTGCTCACCCGCCTGGTTTCCACCAGGTGGGGGTGGTTAAAATTGACCCGATGCAATGCTGTCACATGTTGTTGCCAGCTACCCATGGGAAAGGTGATGTTGTGGCTTTCTCTGCCAAACAAGGCACCAGTCATCTGCTATACATCTGTGCACTGAAGATTGAGTGATGTTGTCGATGTTCCCTGAAATAAGTCTATGGCATGAAATTTGAGTGTTTCGATGACCTTGACAGTCATTGTCAGTGCTATGATGTGGTGGAGTTTGTTTGGAGGTCAGCATCTAGAATGTGCACAATTCTGCCACAACCTCTACAAAGACAGAGGTCCTTAGTGCACGTCTCACTGTATGTTCAGATTGTAGCATAACAGTGAGTGCAAGCTGTCTGCTTCTGATGTAACCTTTACTGTTTGGAATCCATCCTTTGCCTCACAGTCCAAATTTAAATTGCACTTGCAGAAAAATTGCAGTGCCAACTCTCGGCACAACATTAGGAACATAATATAAGGGCAAACGCCGCCCCTCCCCCCAAAAAAAACTACAAATGCCTCCCGTGACCTGGACAATCACAGGTGCAGGAAGTGTCATCAGCTGGGGGATCTTGAGCACCGGATTTCCTATTGTTCTATGGTCACCCCGCAGATTAAGAGAGTGCAGGCAGAGAGGGACTGGGTGACCACCAGACAGACAAGGAGGACCAGGCAGGTAAGGCAGGAATCCGCTGAATGCATCTCGCTCTCTAACCAGTATTCAGTATCGAATACTGCTGAGGAAGAGGGTTCCTCTGGGGATTGCAGCCGGAGCCAAGTCCACAGCACCATGGGTGGCTCAGCTGTACATGAGGGAAGGAGAAAGGTCAGAAGAGCAATAGTGATAGGGGATTCAATAGTTAGGGGAGCAGACAGGTGTTCCTGCGACCGTGATTCCAGGATGGTATGTTGCCTCCTTGGTGCCAGGGTCAAGGATGTCACTGAGTGGCTGCAGAACATTCTGGGAGGGGGTGGGGGGGAGGATGAACAGCCAGAGGTCATGGTCCATATCGGTACCAATGACATAGGTAGAAAAAGGGATAAGGTCCTGTAGGCAGATTTTAAGGCGTTAGGAAAGAAATTAACAAGCAGGACCACAAAGGTGGCAATCTCCGGATTATTCCCGGTGCCATGCACTATGAGTTTAGAAATAGGAGGATAGAGCAGATGAATGCGTGGCTGGAGAGATGGTGCAGGAGGGAAGGCTTTAGGTTCCTGGGGCATTGGTTCTGGGGGAGGTGGGATCTGTACAAGCTGGACAAGTTGCTTATCAACAGTGCTGGGACCAATATCCTCACAGGGAGGTTTGCTAGTGCTTTTGGGGAGGGTTTAAACTAGCTTGGGAGGGGGGGTGGGAACCGGAGCGTAGATTCAGAAGGGAGAGAAGCAGAACTGGAAATGGAAGGCAGAAAATTAGTAAGAGAGTTTGGAAGGCAGAAGAAACAAAGGTTAGAAACTAGACAACAAAGGAGTTTGGCAGTGCGTAATGGTATATACCACAATGCAAGGAGCTGAGGGCACAGATAGACACGTGGCAGTATGATATCTTAGCTATTACTGAAACATGGCTTAAACAGGGGCAGGAATGATAGCTCAACGTTCCTGGTTACAGGGTTTTCAGATGAGATAGAAAGGGGGATAAAAAAAGAGGGGGTGTGGCAGTATTGGTTAAAGAAACGATTATGGCTGTGAGGAGGGATGGTATGTTGGAAGGATCATCAAATGAGGCCATATGGGTTTGGCTAAAGAACAAAAAAGGGGCAGTCACGCTGCTGAGAGTGTACTATAGACACCAAAACAGTCAGAGGGAGATAGAAGAGCACAATATTTGGGAAATTTCTGATAAATGCAAAAACAATAGGGCAGTAATAGTAGGGAATTTCAACTACCCTAATATTAACTGGGATACAAGCAGTGCAAAAGGTATAGAGGGCGCAAAATTCTTAAATTGCACTCAGGAGAACTTTTTTTAGCCAGTACGTAGCAAGCTCAACAAGATAGGGGACAGTTCTGGATTTAGTTTAAGGGAATGAAGCTGGGCAGGTGGAAGGAGTATCAATGGGAGAGTATTTTGGTGGTAGTGATTATATTCTGTTAGATTTAGCATAGTTATGGAAAAGGGCAAATATAGACCAGGAGTAAAAGTTCTTAATTGGGGAAAGGCCAATTATACTAAGCTGAGAAGTGATTTAGCAAAAGTGGACTGGAAACAGTTACTTGAAGGTAAATCAGTGTCAGAACAGTGGGAGGCATTCAAGGGGGAGATAGTGAGGGTTCAGAGCAAATATGTTCCTACAAAGAAAAAGGGTGGGAATGCCAAATCTAGAGCCCGCTGGATGACAAGGAGCATACAGGGTAAGATAAGGCAAAAAAGGGAAGCTTATGTCAGACACTGAGAGCTCAATGCTGCAGAAAGCCTAGAGGAGTATAGAAAGTGTAGAGGTGAAATTTAAAAAAAATTAGGAAAGCAAAGAGAGGGCATGAAAAAATACCGGCAAGTAAAATTAAGGAAAACCCAAAATTGTTTTATATATACATAAAGAGCAAGAGGATAACTAAGAGTAGGGCCTATTAGAGACCAAAATGGTAACCTATGCGTGGAGGCGGAAAACGTGGGTATGGTTCTTAATGAATACTTTGCGTCTGTTTTCACAAAAATGAGGGGGATGATGCAGAGATAGTACTTGAGGAGAAGGAGTGTGAAGAGGAGGTATTAAGAGGTTTAGCATCTTTGAAAGTAGATAAATCGCCAGGCCCGGATGAAATGTATCCCAGGCTGTTAAAAGAAGCAATGGAGGAAATAGTGGAGGGTCTGACCATCATTTTCCGATCCTCCCTGGCTTCAGGAGTGGTGTCGGAAGATTGGAGGACTGCTAATGTTGTACCTTTGTTTAAAAAGGGTGAAAAAGATAGACTGAGTAATTATAGGCCAGTCAGTCTAACCTCGGTGGTGGGCAAATTATTGGAATCAATTCTGAGGGACAGCATAAATCGTCATTTAGAAAGGCACGGGTTAATCAAGGACAGTCAGCATGGGTTTGTTAAGGGAAGATCGTGTCTGACTAACTTGAATGAATTTTTTGAGGCGGTAACAAGGAGGCTCGAAGAGGCTAACGCATTTGATGTAGTCTACATGGATTTTAGAAAGGCTTTTGACAAGGTCCCACATGGCAGACTGGCCAAGAAAGTAAAAGCCCATGGGATCCCAGGGAAAGTGGCTATTTGGATCCAATATTGGCTTAGTGGCAGGAAGCAAAGGGTAATGGTCAATGGGTGTTTTTGCAACAGGAAGGCTGTTCCCATGGGGTCCCACAAGGCTCAGTACTAGGTCCATTGCTTTTTGTGGTATACATTAATGATTTGAACTTGAATGTGGGTGGCTTGATCAAGAAGTTTGCAGATGATACAAAAATTGGCCGTGTGGTTGATAGTGAGGAGGAAAGCTGTAGACTGCAGGAAGATAGCAATGGACTGGTCAGGTGGGCAGAAAAGTGGCAAATGGAATCCAATCCAGAGAAGTGTGATTTTGGGAGGGCAAACAAGGCAATTGGATACACAATAAATGGGAGGATACTGAGGGGTGTAGAGTAACAAAGGGCATGTCCACAGATCCCTAACGGTAGCAAGACAGGTAGATAAGGTGGTTAAAAAGGCATACGGGATACTTTCCTTTATCAGCCGAGGCACAGAATATAAGAGAAGGGAGGTTATGCTAGAACTGTATAAAACATTGGTTAGGCCACAGCTTGAGTACTGCGTACAGTTCTGGTCACCACGTTACAAGATGTGTTTGCACTAGAGAGGGTACAGAGGAAATTGCCAGGGCTGAAGAATTTTAGCTATGTTAAAAGATTGGATAGGCTGGTGTTGTTTTCTTTGAAACAAAGGAGGCTGAAGGGAGATTTAATTGGGATATATAAAATTATGACGGGACAAGATACAGTTGTTGGAGAGGACCTATTTCCCTTAGCAGAGGGGTCAGTGACCACGGGGCATAGATTTAATGTGATTGGTAGAAGGATTAGAGAGGGGCTGCGGAGAAATTTTTTCACCCAGAGGGTGGTGGGGGGTCTGGAACTCACTGCCTGGGAAGGTGGTAGAGGCAGAAACCCTCTGGATGAGCACTTGAAGTGCCATAACCTACAGGGCTACGGACCAAGTGCTGGAAAGTGGGATTAAGCTGGATAGCTCTTTTTTAGCCGGCACGGACATGATGGGCCGAATGGCCTCCTTCTGTGCCGTAACTGTCTATGATTCTATGACACAAAGAGTCTGCAAAGGGATATAGACAGGCTAAGTGAGTGAGCAAGAAGGTGGCAGATGAGTATAATGTGGGGAAATGTGAGATTTTTCACTTTGGTAGGAAGAATAGAAAAACAGAATATTTTTTTAAATGGTGAGAAACTATTAAATGTTGATGTCCAGAGAGATTTGGGTGTTCTGGTACAAGAAACACAAAAAGTTAGCATGCAGGTACAGCAGGCAATTAGGAAAGCAAATGGCATGTTGGCCTTTATTGCAAGGATGTTGGAATACAAGAGTAAGGAAATCTTACTACAATTGTACAGGGCTTTGGTGAGACCTCACCTGCAATACTGCGTACAATTTTGGTCTCCTTATCTAAGGAAGGATATACTTGCCTTAGTGACGGTACAATGGAGGTTCTCCAGATTAATTCTTGGGATGAGAGTGTTGTCCTGTGAGGAGAGGTTGAGTAGAATGGGCCTATACTCTCTGGAGTTTAGCAGAATGAGAGGTGATCTCATTGAAACCATAGAACCATAGAAAACATACAGCACAGAAGGGGGCCATTCGGCCAATCGTGTCCACGCCGGCTCGAAGAACATCCAGGTGCCCATTCTAATTCCACCTTCCAGCACCCGGTCCATAGCCCTGCAGCTTACAGCACTTTAGGTGCATGTCCAGGTACTTTTTAAAAGAGTTGAGGGTCCCTGCCTCTACCACCAATTCAGGCAGCGAATTCCATTCACCCACCATCCACTGGGTAAAAAAGATTTTCCTCATGTCCCCTCTAATCCTTCCGCCAATCAGCTTAAATCTATGTCCTCTAGTTCTTGAACTCTCCGCTAGGGGAAACAGGTACTTCCTGTCTACTCTATCTAGGACCCTCATAATTTTGTACACCTCAATCAAGTCACCCCTCAGCCTCCTCTGCTCCAAGGAAAACAACCACAGCCTATCCAATCTCTCCTCGTAGCTGCAATTTTCAAGCCCTGGCAACATTCTTGTAAATCTTCTCTGCACTCTCTCCAGAGCAATTACGTCCTTCCTGTAATGTGGTGAACAGAACTGCGCTCAATACTCCAGCTGTGGCCTTACCAGCATTTTATACAGTTCCATCATTACATCCCTGCTTTTGTATTCTATACCTTGGCTAATAATGGAGAGCATTCCGTATGCCTTCTTCACAACTTTATCTACCGGTACTGCCACCTTCAGGGACCTGTGCACATGCACTCCAAGGTCTCTCACTTCCTCTACCACTCTCAATATATTCCCGTTTACTGCGTATTCCCTTTTACTGTTTGCCCTCTCCAAGTGCATTACCTCACACTCTCCGGGTTGAACTCCATTTGCCACTTTTCCGCCCACTCCACCAACCCATTGATATCTTCTTGGAGTCTACAGCCATCCTCTTCACTATCAACTACATGGCTAATTTTTGTGTCGTCTGCAAATTTGCCAATCATGGCCCCTACATTCAAGTCCAAATCATTAATGTATACCACAAATAGCAAGGGACCCATCACTGAGCCCTGTGGCACACACTGGAAACGGATTTCCATTCGCAAAGACATCCATCGACTTTTACCCTTTGTTTCCTGTTAGTGAGCCAATTTTGGATCCAATTCGCCACATTTCCCTGTATCGCATGGGCTTTTACCTTTCTGATCAGTCTGCCATGTGGGACCTTGTCAAATGCCTTACTAAAATCCATGTAGACAACATCCACTACACTACCCTCATCAATCCTCCTTGTCACTTCCTCAAAGAATTCAATCAGATCTGTAAGGCATGACCTTCCCTGAACAAATCCATGCTGACTATCCCTGATTAAACCATGCCTTTCCAAGTGACCGTTTATCCTATCTCTCAGTATTGATTCTAATAGTTTGCCCACCACCGAGGTAAGACTGACAAGCCTATAATTGTTCGGCCGGTCAGTCTTACCTCGGTGGTGGGCAAACACATAAGATTCTGAGGGGGTGAGAGGTGGTGAGAGGTTGCTTTCCCTGGCTGGAGAGTATAGAACTCGAGGGCATGGTCTCAGGATAAGGGGTCGGCCATTTAAGGCTGAGATGAGGAGGAATTTCTTCACTCAGAGGGTTGTGAATCTTTAGAATTCTCTACTCCAGAGGGTTGTGAAAGCTGAGTCGTTGAGTATATTCAAGGCTGAAATAGATAGATTTTTGGACTCTTGGGGAATCAAGGGATATGGGGATCGGGCAGGAAAGTGGAATTGAGGTTGAAGATCAGCCATAATCTGATTGAATGGCGGAGCAGGCTTGAGGGGCTGTATTGCCTACTTCTGCTCCCATTTCTTATGTTCTTACGTTCTTAGGCTGGGGTTGTTTTCTTTGGAACAGAGGAGGCTGAGAGATAATTTAATTGAGGTGTATAAAATTATGAGGGCCTAGATAGAGTGGAAAAGAAGGATCTATTTCCCTTAGCAGAGAGGTCAATAACCAGGGGTCATAGATTTAAAGCAATTGGTAGAAGAATTAGAGGGGAACTGAGGAAAGAAATTTTCACCCAGAGGATTGGAGGGGTCTGGAACTCACTGCCTGAAAGTGTGGTAGGGGCAGAAACCCTCATCACATTTAAAAAGTACTTGGATATGCACTAGAAGTGCCATAACCTACAAGGCCACAGACCAAGTGCTAGCAAGTGGGATTAGGCTGGGTAACTCTTTTTCGACCGGCACAGATACGATGAGCTGAATGGGCGCCTTCTGTGCCGTAAATTTTCTATGTTTCTATTTTTCTTATGTGGACTCCAAAAATCCTCATCAGAAAGTGTCAGCCGACTTTAAATGCTGACTTCCTATAACGGACATTTGTTGTATATGGGCAGCATGATTGCATGTCACATTCCTCGTATGAATCACGGCAAACTGCATATGTTCATTATAATGCAGTAATGTTTGAATATAATATTTAAATGAGGGTTCTGCCTGTTTTCAGCAGGAACTTCCTGCCGCCAAGTCCCACCTGGCTGGAAATGTTTGTCCAAGATCCAAAAAGCACAATCAATGCCTTGACTTCCAGTTCCCAATGTAGAATGAACAATCAGAAAATCGTCAATAGAATGTTAGGTTTGGAAAGTTCAGGAAACCACTATCCACGGATGGTGGCAAACCTTACTTATGTCTTTCATCCCAGGCCCTCTATCTTATTCTATTTAATTGCTGGGTTTAGTGACCACTGACAGACTATTGCTCTTCTAAGCATTAAAGAAACAACTTGAGCAAGTGTATTGTACTATTAACAACAAGAAGATAAATATTTTAGCCACTAGCAAGAGAGGCAAAAACATTTTAAAATTTAGCCCGATTCCTTACCTCATTCAGCACAGCCAAAACTACTATGCTTTTTGAACTTAATAAACATAGATATGTAACATATATTATAAATTATAACAGATAGAAGGGAGTGATTTCAAGATTTTAATCTAATCTTGGGGTTCTGATGATGTACATAAACCAATCATCTGAACCCCTTGGTTAGATTACAGCTGTAATCACACTCCCTGTTGTCTGTTATTGCATATGTGTACTGCAGCATTACATCTGCAATGCTATGACAGATTATTACATTGTTGCAAAACTGCAATTAGCAAATCATTCTGTTTGATAGATACTGTTTTGAAAAGCTAAAAATAAATAGATGCCTGGCAACATCTATAGATTTAAGTTGGAACTAATCTTCATAATATTTTGAGGTCAGGTAAAGAATCAGAGGGATCCAACAACATAACTTAATAAGCAGTGAAGCATGTTGGTTTGTTCAGTCAGTAAACTAATCAATAAACCAATGCTGTCAGATCATGATTGAAAGGAAAGAAATAAAATAATTGATTAACACAGTAGAACCCCTGATATATGCACTCAGAATGTTTCAAATTTTTTCTTATGAATTTCTATGCTTGGAATAGAACATTTTCCATGTTGACAATCCAGCATCTGCACTTCTAGGTCAGCTGTAACCCAGTTAGATACATGGTAGAAGCCTCTTCCATTCTGCCCCAGCAACTACCTTAGTCCCATCCTCAGAAGAGCACCGTCTACTGCTGCGCAAGTGTATCATTTTTCCAATTCCCACTCCCACCATTTTGTGGCCTCTCTGAGCGGCACTGCCATGTTAGTGTTCAATTAGGGTTGCCTGCTGTGAACCTATCTACTGCACTGAGGCTGCCCAAATTCACTTCACGTAAATGTCATACAGCCAGCATGCAGGGGAGACTTTCATTCTGTTATCACACTCAACAACAATTACAATTTTCATTTAAATAGCACCTTTAATGTGGGAAAACACCCGGGGCACTTCATAGACGCATAAGGAAAAAGATGAGGCAAAAATGGGCACAGAGCCAAAGTAGGAAACATTAGGAGGGGTGACCAAAAGCTTGGTTAAAGAGGTGGGTTTTAATGAAAAGAGGGAGGCGGAGAGGCGGAGGCACAGAACCAGTTATCCCTTCACTGGACGATTTCAGAAAGGCAGTCGCAACTGTGCGAAACTTCAGACAGCCATTACCTGCAACTGAAGATCTTTTTGGATTGGGTAACAAGGTAGATACAGCGTGCATTGAGAAAAGCATAGAATCATAGAAGTTTACAACATGGAAACAGGCCCTTTGGCCCAACATGTCCATGTCGCCCAGTTTATATCACTAAGCTAGTCACAATTGCCTGCACTTGGCCCATATCCCTCTATACCCATCTTACCCATGTAACTGTCCAAATGCTTTTTAAAAGACAAAATTGTACCCGCCTCTACTACTGCCTCTGGCAGCTCGTTCCAGACACTCACCACCCTTTGAGTGAAAAAATTGCCCCTCTGGACCCTTTTGAATCTCTCCCCTCTCACCTTAAATCTATGCCCCCTCGTTATAGACTCCCCCACCTTTGGGAAAAGATTTTGACTATCTACCTTATCTATACCCCTCATTATTTTATAGACTTCTATAAGATCACCCCTAAACCTCCTACTCTCCAGGGAAAAAAGTCTCAGTCTATCCAACCTCGCCCTATAAGTCAAACCATCAAGTCCCGGTAGCATCCTAGTAAATCTTTTCTGCACTCTTTCTAGTTTAATAATATCCTTTCTATAATAGGGTGACCAGAACTGTACACAATATTCCAAGTGTGGCCTTGCTAATGTCTTGTACAACTTCAACAAGACATCCCAACTCCTGTATTCAATGTTCTGACCAATGAAACCAAGCATGCTGAATGCCTTCTTCACCACCCTATCCACCTGTGACTCCACTTTCAAGGAGCTATGAACCTGTACTCCTAGATCTCTTTGTTCTATAACTCTCCCCAACGCCCTACCATTAACGGAGTAGGTCCTGACCCGATTCGATCTACCAAAATGCATCACCTCACATTTATCTAAATTAAACTCCATCTGCCATTCATCGGCCCACTGGCCCAATTTATCAAGATCCCGTTGCAATCCTAGATAACCTTCTTCACTGTCCACATTGCCACCAATCTTGGTGTCATCTGCAAACTAACTAACCATGCCTCCTAAATTCTCATCCAAATCATTAATATAAATAACAAATAACAGCGGACCCAGCACCGATCCCTGAGGCACACCGCTGGTCACAGGCCTCCAATTTGAAAAACAACCCTCTACAACCACCCTCTGTCTTCTGTCGTCAATCCAATTTTGTATCCAATTGGCTACCTCACCTTGGATCCCGTGAGATTTAACCTTATGTAACAACCTACCATGCGGTACCTTGTCAAAGGCTTTGCTAAAGTCCATGTAGACCACGTCTACTGCACAGCCCTCATCTATCTTCTTGGTTACCCCTTCAAAAAACTCAATCAAATTTGTGAGACATGATTTTCCCCTCACAAAACCGTGCTGACTGTTCCTAATCAGTCCTTGCCTCTCCAAATGCCCGTAGATCCTGTCTCTCAGAATACCCTCTAACAACTTACCCACTACAGATGTCAGGCTCACTGGTCTGTAGTTCCCAGGCTTTTCCCTGCCTCCCTTCTTAAACAAAGGCACAACATTTGCTACCCTCCAATCTTCAGGCACCTCACCTGTAGCTGTCGATGATTCAAATATCTCTGCTAGGGGACCCGCAATTTCCTCCCTAACCTCCCATACAGCACAAATAATATGAACCAGAGTACACTGTATCGATCTTTTTAACAGAATAAAATGATGTTCAATTGAAATTGATCATTTCTTTATTTTTCTGATGCAGCAAATTGCCAAACCCGACTATAGTGAACAACCTGATATGATGATCTTTTCTGTCAGTCCTGAGGGGTTTGTGAAAGTGAAGTTCGCCTGTATATAAAAAAAGCATAAAATAACATTGTTTCAAAACCAAAGAATTTTTACAAGGGCAAACGTTCCTGCCTCTGGAACATATGCAAACTATGTTTGTCCATACATCGACAGATTCAGTCTGCCAACAGTGCATGTTTGAAGGACCTGGTGGATGGACTAAGTGTTGGAAAATTGATTCTCTGTGCTTGAGGACCAATTGGCTACACTCCACAGTATCAGACAGGATGAAGGATTTCTGGATTATACACTCCAGAATGTGGTAATTGAAGAGATAAAGCTAGACATTTTAAGACATAGGGATAGTGTGGAAAGAGAGAAGTGGGTGACCATCCACAGGGGGAGAAGAGGGACTCAAGGTGCCGGGGACCCCAAGTTACTGAAACTGTCCAATAAACATTTAAGTCCTGATTTTAACTCGGGGAGCAAATCGGACAGGCAGGGAGTGGGACGAGTGGAAAGCCAGACTGCATTCCCTGAAGCCAGATTTCGTTCCAACACAATGGACACAATTCTAGTAGGACTAATGAGTCGGAGGGCTACCCAGATTATCTGATACCTCCCTGGAGGTCCTCACTTAAATTGTTTGACAGTATTGTTGAAAAGGCTAGCCTAATGAAGATTAGTGTATAAAAAAATGATTCCTAGTTTAAGTGTAATTATTTGATTACAGATTAAAGTAATGGGTTATGCATATTGGTTCTGATTGATATAAAATCAAAAACCAGAGGGGCCTGAGTTGAGTGGGAATGGGCAAAGACATCTGAAAAAAAATCATCTAATCTATAACAGAGTGTGCATTTTGATATTCATTTGTTTGAGGTATTCTGGAGGAGAATGTTTCCACATTCACACTGCATTGGTCTCCCCCTAATCCAAGACCTTTTCCATTTTGCTGGGTGCATACTTTTGCAACATAGAGCTAATAGGTGGTTGTAAGGAGACAATAGCTAAAAAGAATTATATTTTGATTAAGTGCAGGTGGACACTGTAAAGTAATGTTAAATAATAATGGCTTTAAATTATGTGCTTTTATCGGATGAATTTGATTTGTTAGGTACAACTGTGTTAGGCATTATGATACATTTTCTACTTTTATTACTTTAATTGAGTGTTTGTATTGAATAGACATGGTGTTTGGATGATCGGTATCATTGCAGTTCATCCCTTATTAAGTAAATCTTTTGCAGGCCATGAAAGCTTCTGATATTATTTTTTAGATGGTTTTGACAAATTATTACATCTTAAATAATACATGATGTGGAGATGCCGGTGATGGACTGGGGTTGACAATTGTAAACAATTTTACAACACCAAGTTATCGTCCAGCAATTTTATTTTAAATTCACAAGCTTTCGGAGGCTTCCTCCTTCATCAGGTGAACGATGTGAAAACCTTTAATTGAGTGTTTGTATTGAATAGACATGGTGTTTGGATGATCGGTATCATTGCAGTTCATCCCTTATTAAGTAAATCTTTTGCAGGCCATTTTCACATCGTTCACCTGACGAAGGAGGAAGCCTCCGAAAGCTTGTGAATTTAAAATAAAATTGCTGGACTACAACTTGGTGTTGTAAAATTGTTTACAATTAAATAATACAAGTTAGTTTCCTCTTGGCAGAGGAAATGAGTAATACTAATTTTGTGTTCTGGCAGTTCAATGGCTGCTATGTGTTTCACTAGTTATACCTGAATTGCATTTATGTATGAAATGGAAATGTCTGAGTTTCTGATACTCTTTTATGATCCACCTGCCAGTGGATATTTTACTCCAATGTTACCAGCTCCTGGTGCATGGTTCTCACACTGCACCAGCAAAAGTAAACCTACTGGTTTTCACACAACCAACAAGGATTCTTTTCTAGTGGGTTTAGCATGTCAGACGGCTTGTGTCATGATACAGATAAGCTGAACCCTGACGTCATGATGCAAGCGTGCTGACATATGGGCCAAGATTGCTAACTGTCAATTGGGAAGCCATTTAAAAGGAAAAATAAGTTTTTAAAGGGCTCTTTGCCAGGTCAATTGGCAGTATATTTGCAAAATATAATTACCATGCACATGCAAATGAGACTCTCCACACATTTACATATCTTGGATTATGAAACTCAAAGTCGCCAAATTAAATTTACAGATGATACCAAACTAGGAGGGAATGGATCAGTAAGATCATTTGAATGGAAGGAAGCAGCCCAGAAACTACAGAATGAGCTGAACAAAATATGTGAGTGCGCTGAACCATGGCAGATAAAATTCAATGCAGATAAGTGTAACATATTGCACATATGTAAGCAATCTTACAACACCAGGTTATAGTCCAACAGTTTTATTTGAAAATCACAAGCTTTCGGAGCTTACCTCCTTCGTCAGGTGAGTGAGGTTCTAAAATCGCATAGCTATGCGATTTTAGAACCTCACTCACCTGACGAAGGAGGTAAGCTCCGAAAGCTTGTGATTTTCAAATAAAACTGTTGGACTATAACCTGGTGTTGTAAGATTGCTTACATTTGTCCACCCCAGTCAATCACCGGCATCTCCACATCATATTGCACATAGGAAGAAAAAATGGGCAACATACATACTTCATGCATGGTGTTGAGATTGCTATGGATAAAGTTGAAAGAGGCCAGGAGCCTTAGCAGACTGAATGCTGAACATGTCCAGTCAAGGCAGAGTAGCAATTTACAAAGCCAACTGAATCCTGAACTACATAGCCAAAGCAGTGGAATACAAATCAGAGAAGTTGTCATATCGCACCTCTAATACTGTGCCCAGTTCTGGTCGACAAGAAACAAGGGAGACATTCAAGCGCTGGAGATAGTGCAGAGAAAATCCATGAGGCTCATTCCTTGTGTCGGAGGTTTGAGTTATGAGGAAAGACTGGAGAGACTTGAGCTTTTCAGTCTGGAAATGAGGCGTCTGAGAGGTGATCTAACAGAGGTATACAAGATAGTAAAAGGTATGGAAAAGTTTGATCTGGAATGCCATTTTAAATTGAACCAAAAGACTGTGACAAGGAGACACAAGTTCAAACAAGTAAAAGGAAACTTCGGGACATACCGGGTGGTTCTTCATCATCCAGAGAGTGATCATGCAGAGAGATGGAGGCAAAAACCCTCGAACAACTAAATGCAGTAATGGGGAGCATAGGATTGTTCCGGATGGATGAATTAAGATGGGCCAAATGGACTTCCTGATCCATAATTATCTTATGAGAAGGACCAGACTCTGTGCACCAGATTGGCCTCATATGGGACTGTGGGGGATCAGTGACAGACTTCATATGTAAAAATGTGAGACCAATGCAAAGGCTTTGTTTTGAATTTGCCTTCCCAGGAAACAGGTTGCACCAAGTAATAATGTTAGAGGGTCTTTTTATGATTGGAGCTGTTGTTGCTTAAAGTACAGTTGTTATTCAATTTAAATCCAAAATGAATCTTTTCTTTTCCATTCACACATAAAACATAAAGAATATTTAATGAAGTATTGATTTCTGCACGCTGTCACCATATAATGACAATAACAATGGTATTTTGAGGCTAATGTAGAAGTGGAGGTGCAGCATTTAGGTACCCTGTGCTCGCATTGTGCTTGATGGTTGTTGCTTGTTGCATTTAATGGGCCACAGGACAAATACTTTGTAATGGTAACTGTGCAGAGTGCCTGGTAAACCATGGGCATGCCTGTGCATTTGGAAAGTATATGAAAAGTTACCAGAATGATATGCACTCTTCCTCTGTAATGCAATAAGCTTACAGTGATGTGTTTTTGTATATATTGTAATGCAACATTGTAAAATGAAGCAAAATACGAACAGTACTGATGTTAGCAACAGTCATAGAATCATAGAAGTTTACAACATGGAAACAGGCCCTTCGGCCCAACATGTCCATGTCGCCCAGTTTATACCACTAAGCTAGTCCCAATTGCCTGCACTTGGCCCATATCCCTCTGTACCCATCTTACCCATGTAACTGTCCAAATGCTTTTTAAAAGACAAAATTGTACCCGCCTCTACTACCACCTCTGGCAGCTCGTTCCAGACACTCACCACCCTTTGAGTGAAAAAATTGCCCCTCTGGACCCTTTTGTATCTCTGCCCTCTCACCTTAAATCTATGCCCCCTCGTTATAGACTCCCCTACCTTTGGGAAAAGATTTTGACTATCTACCTTATCCATGCCCCTCATTATTTTATAGACTTCTATAAGATCACCCCTAAACCTCCTACTCTCCAGGGAAAAAAGTCTCAGTCTATCCAACCTCTCCCTATAAGTCAAACCATCAAGTCCCGGTAGCATCCTAGTAAATCTTTTCTGCACTCTTTCTAGTTTAATAATATCCTTTCTATAATAGGGTGACCAGAACTGTACACAGTATTCCAAGTGTGGCCTTACTAATGTCTTGTACAACTTCAACAAGACATCCCAACTCCTGTATTCAATGTTCTGACCAATGAAACCAAGCATGCTGAATGCCTTCTTCACCACCCTATCCACCTGTGACTCCACTTTCAAGGAGCTATGAACCTGTACTCCTAGATCTCTTTGTTCTATAACTCTCCCCAACGCCCTACCATTAACGGAGTAGGTCCTGGCCCGATTCGATCTACCAAAAGCATCACCTCACATTTATCTAAATTAAACTCCATCTGCCATTCATCGGCCCACTGGCCCAATTTATCAAGATCCCGTTGCAATCCTAGATAACCTTCTTCACTGTCCACAATGCCACCAATCTTGGTGTCATCTGCAAACTTACTAACCATGCCTCCTAAATTCTCATCAAAATCATTAATATAAATAACAAATAACAGCGGACCCAGCACCAATCCCTAAGGCACACCGCTGGTCACAGGCCTCCAATTTGAAAAACAACCCTCTACAACCACCCTCTGTCTTCTGTCGTCAATCCAATTTTGTATCCAATTGGCTACCTCACCTTGGATCCCGTGAGATTTAACCTTATGTAACTGACGATCCGGATTCTTTCCCCTCAGTCTGGTTCAGTAAAATCTGAAGTCGAGTACATTTTAAAGTTCATCACAACTTTAATAGCAGGGTTCTTAGTCTGCAGCATTGATTTGGACTCCTGATAGAGTCCCTCTATGCTGGCAGAGCAAGAACAAGAAACATACAAAAATCCACACGTTTTTATACAAATCAATAGGGTTGGAACATACTTAACGAGGGTCAACACCAATCATAAGCCGGGCATAGGTTGCCATGCGAGGTTACATTATTTCCGGCCAATCATAGATCGTCCATGTGCTGATCATGCTGCTGTTAGACATCAAAGGGGATACTTCCTCACCTTCCAACTTGGAATGTTCTTTCAACTTTGGCTAAGCTCGTTACCTATATTGATCTGCCATAAACATGGAGACATTCAGACCAGTCCTTGAATCACATCAAAGACTCTACATTGCTAAGACCATGCAAACCTGCTGACTACGCAAACATATGGCCCAGCAGGAGGCCAGGCCACCTGTACCAATCTCAGTTACTAACTAATTAACCCTTTCTAACCATTTTGCATTCTGCTTCTTTGCCACGTAGGCATTTTAATATTTTACTGAAAACTGACCACGAAGGGATTCTCATAACAACCTACCATGCGGTACCTTGTCAAAGGCTTTGCTAAAGTCCATGTAGACCACGTCTACTGCACAGCCCTCATCTATTTTCTTGGTTACCCCTTCAAAAAACTCAATCAAATTCATGAGACATGATTTTCCTCTCACAAAACCATGCTGACTGTTCCTAATCAGTCCCTGCCTCTCCTGTCTCTCAGAATACCCTCTAACAACTTACCCACTACAGATGTCAGGCTCACCGGTCTGTAGTTCCCATGCTTTTCCCGGCCTCCCTTCTTAAACAAAGGCACAACATTTGCTACCCTCCAATCTTCAGGCACCTCACCTGTAGCTGTCGATGATTCAAATATCTCTGCTAGGGGACATGCAATTTCCTCCCTAACCTCCCATAACGTCCTGGGATACATTTCATCAGGTCCCGGTGTGCGGATATTACACAGTGTGCTGAGAGTTCGGTAAGTGTGGGAGTTTGGTGAAGTGGGGGAAGGAGGTGCTGCTTTGCCTTGCTTTTCCAAACTTTTCCTGCAGAGCGGTAGTGGACCTGAGAGGAGAAGACTGAGATTGTGGAATAAAAGCAGCAGCAGACCTGCACCAAGAGACAACTACTGTGCGACATCACAGGGACTTAACTCCTGGACCTAAGATAAATAAGAAGCAAAAAGTAATCCAAGTGGGACGTCACCAAGGAAGAGGTAAGTGATTGGCTGGTGAGTATTTTCCTGCTGAATTTGTCTAAGGTTAGAGTTTGTGGATTCTTGGGTCTCTGTTGTGTAGTGGGGGACTGCTGTTCAGCAAGGGCCCTTGAGTATACCTTTTTAATTGAAGTGAAATTGGTGGGATTCATTTAATTTGAATTAATTAGTTAAAGGGTAAGTCATGTCAGGACAGCCCAGCCCCGTGTTATGCTCTTCCTGCTCTATGTGGGAAATCAGGGACCCTTCCGGTGTCCCTGACGACCATGTGTGCGGGAAATGTATCCAGCTGCAGCTACTGACAAACCGCATTGCGGCACTGGAGCTGCGGATGGATTCATTAAGGAGCATTCGCGATGCTGAGAACGTCGTGGATAGCACGTTTAGTGAGATGGTCACACCGCAGGTAAAGGTTGTACAGGTAGGAAGTAATTGGGTGACCACCAGGCAGAGTAAGAAGAGCAGGCAGGCAGTGCAGGGGTCCCCTGTGGCCGTCCCCCTCTCAAACAAATATACCGCTTTGGATATTGTTGAGGGGGATGACTTATCAGGGGAAGGCAGCAGCAGCCAACTTCCTGGCACCAGGGGTAGCTCTGCTGCACAGGCTGGGAGGAAAAAGAGTGGAAGAGCTATAGTGGTAGGGGATTCTATCGTAAGGGGAACAGACAGGCGTTTCTGTGGCCGTAAACGTGACTCCAGGATGGTTTGTTGCCTCCCTGGTGCCAGGGTCATGGATGTCACTGAGCGGCTACAGGGCATTCTCAAGGGGGAGGGCGAGCAGGCAGAGGTCGTGGTCCACATTGGGACCAACGACATAGGTTGGAAGGGAGATGAGGTCCTGCATCAAGAATTTAGGGAGCTAGGTAGCAGATTAAAGAGCAGGACCTCAAAGGTTGTAATCTCTGGATTACTCCCAGTGCCACGGGCTAGTGAGTATAGAAATAGGAGGATAGAACAGATGAATGCGTGGCTAAAGAGTTGGTGCAGGAGGGAGGGTTTCAGTTTCCTGGATCACTGGGCCTGCTTCTGGGGAAGGTGGGACTTGTACAAGTCGGACAGGTTGCACCTGAACCAGAGCGGGACAAATATCCTTGCGGGGAGGTTTGCTAGCACTGTTGGGGGGGGTTTAAACTAACTTGGCAGGGGGATGGGATACAGAGTGGAGCTACAATAGGGGGTGATGTGCAGCCAAATATAGAGAAAAAAACAAATCAGCTTGGAAGACAGGGCAAATATGTGAGGGCAAGTCTGGATGGCATCTATTTTAATGCAAGGAGTCTTGCGAATAAGGTGGATGAACTGAAGGTGTTGATAAACACATGGGAGTATGATATTGTTGCTGTCACAGAGACATGGGTGAGGGAGGGGCAAGACTGGCAGCTCAATATTCCGGGGTACAGAATCTTCAGGCGAGACAGAGGGGGAGGTATAAGAGGAGGGGGGGTCGCAATATTAATTAAAGAATCAATTACTGCCATGAGGAGGGATGATATATTAGCAGGTTCCTCTAATGAGGCCATATGGGTGGAGCTTAAAAACAAAAAGGGGGCAAGCACTTTGATGGGAGTGTACTATAGGCCCCCAAACAGTCAGGGGGAGATAGAGGAACAGATATGTAGGCAAATCTCAGAAAATTGTGCAAATAATAGGGTAATAATAGTGGGGGATTTCAACTTCCCCAATATTAACTGGGATACTCAGAGTGTAAAAGGCTTAGAGGGTACAAAATTCTTAACGTGCATCCAGGAGAGCTTTTTGAGCCAGCATGTAGAAAGTCCTACAAGAGAGGGGGCGGTACTGGACCTAATTCTAGGGAATGTGGCCGGCCAAGTGGAAGAAGTGCTAGTAGGTGAGCACTTTGGTGACAGTGACCATAATTCGGTGAGATTTAAGGTGGTCATGGAAAAGGACAGGGAGGGGCCGGAAATAAAGGTTCTAAATTGGGGGAAGGCCGATTTTAATAGGATAAGGCAGGATCTGGCCAAAATGGACTGGGATCAGCTGCTTGTAGGAAAATCCGCATCGGAGCAATGGGAGTCTTTCAGAAGGGAGATTGAGACCATACAATGGCAACATGTTCCCGTAAAGGTCAAGGGTGGTTCCAAGAACTCCAGGGAACCTTGGATGTCAGGGGATATACGAGAATGGATTAGGAAAAAAAGGAGGGCTTTTGGCAGATACAAAAGGCTAAAGACGGAGGAAGCCCTAGAGGAGTACAAAAAGTGCAGGGGGATACTTAAAAAAGAAATTAGGAGATCAAGGAGGGGCCATGAAATAACACTGGCGAGCAAAATAAAAGGAAAATCCTAAGATGTTTGATAAGTATATTAAGGGTAAGAGGATAACTAGGGAAAAAATAGGGCCCATTAGGGACAAAAATGGCAATCTGTGTGTGGAGCCGGCAGATGTAGGAGGGGTTCTAAATGAATTTTTTGCATCTGTTTTCACTATGGAGAAGGACGATGTAGACATAGAAATACGGCAGGGGGACTGTGATATACTCGAACATATTAACATCGAGCGGGAGGAGGTATTGGCGATTTTAGCAGGCCTAAAAATGGATAAATCCCCAGGCCCGGACGAAATGTATCCCAGGCTACTGTGTGAGGCAAAGGAGGAGATTGCGGGGGCTCTGACACATATATTCAGAACCTCTCTGGCCACAGGGGATGTGCCAGAGGACTGGAGAACCGCTAATGTAATACCATTATTCAAGAAGGGGAGTAGGGAAAAACCGGGGAACTACAGGCCAGTGAGCCTAACATCAGTGGTAGGAAAATTATTGGAAAAAATTCTGAAGGACAAAATTAGTCTCCACTTGGAGAAGCAAGGATTAATCAGGGATAGTCAACATGGCTTTGTCAAGGGAAGATCATGTCTGACTAATTTGATTGAATTTTTTGAGGGGGTGACTAGGCGTGTGGATGAGGGTAACGCAGTGGATGTGGTATACATGGATTTCAGTAAGGCCTTCGATAAAGTCCCCCACATGAGACTGGTCAAGAAGGTACGAGCCCATGGAATCCAGGGTGCCTTGGCACTTTGGATACAAAACTGGCTTAGTGGCAGAAGGCAGAGGGTGATGGTCGAAGGTTGTTTTTGTGACTGGAAGCCTGTGGCCAGTGGGGTACCACAGGGATCGGTGCTGGGTCCCTTGCTGTTTGTGGTCTACATTAATGACTTGGATATGAATGTAAAAGGTATGATCAGTAAGTTCGTTGATGATACAAAAATTGGTAGGGTGGTAAATAGCGAGGAGGATAGCCTCAGTCTGCAGGACGATATAGATGGGTTGGTCAGATGGGCGGAACAGTGGCAAATGGAATTTAACCCGGAAAAGTGCGAGGTGATGCACTTTGGAGGGATTAACAAGGCAAGGGAATACACAATGAATGGGAGGACCCTAGGCAAGACAGAGGGTCAGAGGGATCTTGGTGTGCAAGTTCACAGATCCCTGAAGGCGGCGGAACAGGTAGATAAGGTGGTAAAGAAGGCATATGGGATACTTGCCTTTATTAGCCGAGGCATAGAATATAAGAGCAAGGAGGTTATGATGGAGCTGTATAAAACACTGGTTAGGCCACAGCTGGAATACTGTGTGCAGTTCTGGTCGCCACACTACAGGAAGGATGTGATCGCTTTGGAGAGGGTGCAGAGGAGATTCACCAGGATGTTACCAGGGCTGGAGCGCTTCAGCTATGAAGAGAGACTGGGAAGATTGGGTTTGTTTTCCTTGGAGCAGAGGAGGCTGAGGGGGGACATGATTGAGGTGTACAAAATTATGAGGGGCACAGATAGGATGGATACTAAGGAGCTTTTTCCCTTCGTTGAGGGTTCTATAACAAGGGGACATAGATTCAAGGTAAAAGGTGGGAGGTTTAGAGGGGATTTGAGAAAGAACTTTTTCACCCAGAGGGTGGTTGGAGTCTGGAACTCACTGCCTGAAAGGATTGTGGAGGCAGGAACCCTCACAACATTCAAGAAGCATTTGGATGAGCACTTGAAATGCCATAGCATACAAGGCTACGGACCAAATGCTGGAATATGGGATTAGAGTAGACAGGGCTGATGGCCGGCGCGGACACGATGGGCCGAAGGGCCTCTATCCGTGCTGTATAACTCTATGACTCTATTTATCTACCTTGATGCGCGTTAAGACTTCCAGCACCTCCCTCTCTGTAATATGTACACTCCTCAAGACATCACTATTTATTTCCCCAAGTTCCCTAACATCCATGCCTTTCTCAACCGTAAATACCGATGTGAAATATTCATTCAGGATCTCACCCATCTCTTGTGGTTCCGCACATAGATGACCTTGTTGATCCTTAAGAGGCCCTACTCTCTCCCTAGTTACTCTTTTGCCCTTTATGTATTTGTAGAAGCTCTTTGGATTCTCCTTTGCCTTATCTGCCAAAGCAATCTCATGTCCCCTTTTTGCCCTCCTGATTTCTCTCTTAACTCTACTCCAGCAATCTCTATACTCTTCAAGGGATCCACTTGATCCCAGCTGCCTATGCATGTCATATGCCTCCTTCTTCTTTTTGACTAGGGCCTCAATCTCCCAAGTCATCCAAGGTTCCCTACTTCTACCAGCCTTGCCCTTCACTTTATAAGGAATGTGCTTACCCTGAGCCCTGGTTAACACACTTTTGAAAGCCTCCCACTTACCAGAAGTCCCTTTGCCTGCCAACAGACTCTCCCAATCAACTTCTGAAAGTTCCTGTCTAATACCATCAAAATTGGCCTTTCCTCAATTTAGAATTTTAACTTTTGGGCCAAACCTATCATTCTCTATAGCTATCTTAAAACTAATGGAATTATGATCACTGGTCCCAAAGTGATCCCTCACTAACACTTCTGTCACCTGCCCTTCCAGTCTGAGACTTAGCATTTTTTTCTCCTTACATGCTTCCTGGTTTGGTGCACAGGTGAGACAGCATTGATACTTTCAGCTACCTCCAGCCAGGCTGCTCTACTTTCCATTGGAGCAGCCCATCTTTGCAAAAAAACTTCTTGCAGCAGCACCTCAAAAGTTGCTTCCTTGAATGTAGTAGTTCTAACATATTCCCTTACTGCAGCCATTTCTCCACCTCTTCAGTCGCAGAACAGCTTTAAGGGTACTCTGTAGCTTATTGGGAGCTGCTGGTGTTGAATAACTCGGCATCTAGCCATGATATCTATGATAGTGGCAGCTATCATTGTCCATAGAAGCTCTTCCTGATGCCTTGTTGTTGCAGAAATCTGGATTGTCACTCTGCATGAGATGTGTTGCAGATCCGTGCAGTGGACTCTTCCCACTTCTCCATCCATATGCATGGAAGCCCCCCAAACCAACTGGACATGAGATCGGTCCTGAATCATTCTAGTCTTTTGAAAAGTGGGCCCCTGAGATTTAAGTCTCTATGGGATCAATTTTGAAATGGTGGCGGGTTGGCAACGGTGGGTGGGGGGTGGGGTGGGGTGAAGGTGCGCATGGCAAACCCGAATTAAAAAAAACTTGCCTTTTCTGACGCGATTGTGATGTAATTGATGGTGATTAAAGTTGTTTCCAGGTTTCGCATTTGGCAGCCAGCCTGATTGACAGGCTGGCTGCTTACAGGAGCTGCAATGCCAATGCGAGGGTGGATGGGGGGGGGAGAGAAAGAGAGAGAGTGAGACGTCATCCGGCGCTGGAACAGAGAGTGGAGGGCGCTGATCGGGGTGAGGGGATGAGGGGATGATTGCGGGGGGGTGGAGAGGGGGACATCAGGGAGGGGGGAGAGGGGGAGTTCAGAGAGGCACATCGAGGGGGAGATCGGAGAGGCACATCGGTGGGGGGTAGAAGGGGAGATCGGAGAGGGAAACATCGGGGGCTGAGAGGAACATTGGAGAGGGAGACATCGGGGGCTGAAAGGGACATCAGAGAGGGCATCGGGGGGATAGGGGAACATCGAACATCAGAGCAGGGTGGAAAGGTAGGTTTATTTTTTTTTAAACTTTGTGTAATGGTTTTTTATTTAATTTATTTTGTTTATTTTTGTCTGATCAGGATTATTTTTACAACTATGGGATATGTTTGGTTATGATGAAATTAAAATGTTCCTTGTAATTTAACTACACCGAAATCATTGCAATCTTTAATAAAAATAAATTGTTACAATTATTGTTAGTTTTGCTCTTTCTTTTTGTATGCTTCAGCGGCATAGATTTTGCTATTGGCATTTGTCCAGATTTAATGGCAGCAGTAAAATATTGATGGTGAGTATGCTCATTACCACCCGGTCAGAGTTTCTCCTCAATGTTAATCATCAGCAGTAATGCTTACCGACAGTGATATTAAGAGCCAATTCAACTAATAATTAAGGAGGGAATGGTAGGAAAAATGCCTGGTTACAATTTTCAATGATAAATTGCAGCATTAAATACAGACGTATTTAGTCCAATTTAGAACTTTCCTTTCTATTTGCCGTGTGCAATAAAGGTGAAGCGATGCTACACTGAATTCTCTCATTCAGCAGGAGGAAGAGGAAGTAGTCGTGTTTGTAGCTCTTGGGGGATGGGGAGGTGAGTGGGGGTGTGGGGAGCGAAAGATTTCCACGGGAGTTCTCCTGATTGGCGGAAAAGCTGTTTATGTAGTTTTTCCTGGGTATCCGCGGTTCCATAAATAAAAATGGCTCTTGATGTTAACTGAATGAAAGGCAAGATTTTGAAGTATAGCAGCACTGACAGAATGGAATCGTAGAGAGAGTTTTCAGCCCACCGTACGTGTAGCTGCCATTATTGAGTGTCACTTTGTGCAGAAAGAGTAGGAGGTGAAAGTTGGACGGGGAGTACAGAGGAATAAAAGGCATGGGATTCAGAGAATTAATTAACTCAGGCAGTAGAGTTGGCTACCTGGGCATGAATTTGAAAGTATGAATAACTCAAAGCTGGCCAATCACAATGCACCTGTGATAAGGTTCCTTTGGATCTTTTCAATCACTTTTCCGATAGATAAATAATCAAAAATCTGTGTCAAGATGTGCGCATGATGTCACATCTTTCAATGACATCTTGATCTGAAAGTCTGATCTTAGAGTCCTCACACCTCAGGCATCACATCTCCAAATGATCGCATCTCATACGTAGAAGCTACAACACAAAAAAAAGGCATTAAGTCCAACCAGTCCATTTTGGCATTCATCCCTCCAATCGAGCAAATAGTCCTAATCATAGATACCCAGCATGTTCCCATATCCCTTGATCCAGCCATCCAATATAATCTTGAATGCTGACATAGTTTCTGCCTCAATCACTAACTAATTCCACAGCCTTACATCTCTGAGTGAAGAAGTTTCTCCTACTCACTATTCTAAATACCTTACATTTACAACAACAACTTGTATTTATATGGCACCTTTAATGTAGTAAAACATCCCAAGACGTGTCACAGGATCGTTATCAAACAAAATTTGACACCAAGCCACATAAGGAGATATCACGACAGGTAACCAAAAGGCAGAAAGGTTTAGGGAAGGAATTCCAGAGCTTATGGTCTAGGCAGCTGAAGGCACAACCGCCAATGGTGGAGCGATTAAAATCAGGGATGCGCAAGAGGTCATAATTGTAGGAGCATCGAGATCTCGGAGGGTTGTAGGACTGGAGGAGGATACAGAGATAGGGAGGGGCGAGGCCATGGAGGGATTTGAAAACAAGGTTGAGAATTTTAAAACTGTAGTGTTGCCGGACCGGGAGCCAATTTAGGTCAGTGAGCACAGGGGTGATGGGTGAACGGGACTTAGTGCAAGTTAGGATACGGGCAGCCGAGTTTTGAATGAGCTCAAGTTTATGGAGGGTGGAAGATGGGAGGCTGGTTAGGAGAGCATTGGAATAGTCAAGTCTAGATGGCATGGATGAGGGTTTCAGCAGATGAGCTGAGGCAGGAGTGGAGACGGGCGATGTTATGGAGGTGGAAATAGACAATCTTGGTGATGGAGCAGATATGGGGTGGGAAGCACATGTCAGGGTCAGATGGGATGCCAAGGTTGCGAATGGTCTGGTTCAGCCTTAGACAGTGGCCAGAAAGAGGGATAGAGTCAGTGGCTAGGGAATGAAGTTAGTGGCGGGGACCAAAAACAATGGCTGCTCTTCCAGTTCTGGATCCCAGACAAGCAACATGAGAAATCAGAGGCAGTGGAGGGTTTGAGAGAGCTTGTGGTGAGGTAGTGCTTGGTGTCGTCAGTGTAGTTGTGGAACCTGGATGCTGTGTTTTCAGATGATGTTGCCGAGGGGCAGCATGTAGATGAGAAATAAAAAGGGACAAGGATAGATCCTTGGGAAACTCCAGAGGTAACAGTGCGGGGGTGGGAAGAGAATCCATTGCAGGTGATTCTCTGGCTACGAATGGACAGATAGGAATGGAAGCAATCGAGGGCAGTCCCACCCAGCTGGACAATGGAGGAAAGGCGCTGGAGGAGGGTGGTATGGTCAACTATGTAAAAGGTTGCAGACAGGTTAAGAAGGAGGAGGAGGGATAGTTTATCACAGTCACATAGGATGTCATTTGTGACTTTGATAAGGGCCGTTTCAGTACTGTGGCAGGGGCAGAAACCTGATTGGAGGGATTCAAACAAGGAGTTGCGAGAAAGATGGGCATAGATTTGGGAGGCGACAACACGTTCAAGGACTTTGGAGAGGAAAGGGAGGTTGGATACGGGACGGTAGTTTGCAAGGACAGAGGGGTCAAGGGTGGGTTTTTTGAGATGGGGATTGATGACGGCAGATTTGAAGGGGAGGGGGACAATACCTGAGGAGATTGAACCGTTAACATTATCAGCTAACATGGGGCTGGGAAGGGAAGTTGGGTGGTCAGCAATTTGGTGGGAATAGGGTCAAGGGAGCAGGAGGTGGGTCTCATGGACAAGATGAGCTCAGGGAGAGCTTGAGGGGAGATAGCAGAGAAATTAGAGAAAGATGCAAGTTCAGGGCTAGGGAAGGAGGGAACCTTAGGGGAAGTTTGGCTTGGTGGGCTTGGGGAAGGGAGAGACAGCTGAACGGATGGTCTCAATCTTAGATGTCCATAAGCTCCTGGCACTTATTGTTGGAGGTGAGGGTGAAGGGGGCAGGGGAGTGGGGTTTAAGAAGATGGTTTGTAGTGGAGAAGTGAAGCTGGGGGTTACCTTTGCATTCCAAGATGACCCTGGAAAAATGAGCAGTTTTGAAAGAGGAGAGCAGGACCCGATAATGCTTTATGTGGTCCAGCCAGCTCCGGCGATGAATGGCTAAACCAATTATCCAACATGAATGTTCAAGTCTGCGTCTCTTGGACTAAGGGAGCGGAGATGAGGGCCATACCAGGGGGAACGACCAAGGTGAGAGAGAGTAATAGTTTTAATGGGGACAAGGGCATCATAAATGGAGGCGAGGATGTAATTGACCAGATTGGTAGCTGCAGAAATGTCGAAGTAAATGGAGGACCAAAGGCTAGACTATTGGGAATTGCAAATGACTTGGAGGAAGAGTTTTTTCCAGGGACGGACACAGAAGGAAGTGGAGTTTGGAGGGGGAAGGGGAATGTTGGTGGAGAGGGATACAAGGAAGTGATCAGAGATGGTCTTATCCGTGATTGACATGATGGGAGTAGAGAGGCCACGTGAAATGGCAAGGTCGAGGGGATGGCCGTGAATGTGGGTAGGAGAGTTTATATGGAGGGAGAGATTAAGGGAGGATAGGAGGGCAGTGAACCCAGAGGAGAGACAGCATGATGAGTTGGGATGGAGGTTGAAATCACCGAGGAAGAGAAGTCGCTTGGTGCAGTGGCTGATGGAGGAAAACAGTGAAGATATCTTGGTGAGAAACTTGGCGTGGTACTTGGGTGGGCGGTAGAGAACGAGAATTTTAAAGGAGAGGTGAGAGGGGTGGAACAGGGTGAGATGCTCAAAGGGGGAGAAGGTGCCAAATGAGTAGGGGGACAGACCAAGGTGTGATTTGATGATAAGGGCCACACTGCCACCACGGCAGTCTGGGCGGGGCAAGTGGAGAAAGGTATAGCCAGGTGGGGAGGCTTCATTAAGGTGGAAGGTGTGATCATCCCTCAGCCAGGTTTTCGTCAAGGCCATGATGTTGATGCAATCTTCCACAATAAGCTCATGGATGGCAAAGGCCTTGTTCACAATTGAACCGACATTCTGGAGGGAGAAGCGGAGAGGGGCAGTGATAGCTGATCCGCTGGCAGAGTCAATAGGATCAGCACTGGGAGGGGTGAATGGGACGGGAAGGAGATTGACAAGATTAGACCCTAGTGGACGCACTGGGCGGGAAGGTCGGTGAGAGAGGATGGGGCAATTGAGGTCGCTGCTCGTAAGGAGGCAGCAATGAGTGCCTTAATGGGCCCATTGGAGGAATCTAGAGAGGCACAGAAGGAAGGTGTAGTCTTATCTAAGAGGGAGTCAATCCTGGAACGGCGGCAGGAGAGTAGGAAGGTCGAGGAGTGCTGAAGAGTTGGGGTAGGGATTTGGGGAGGCAGACTACCCGAGAGGGGAGAAATGAAAGGAGGCATGACGATAGGAGAGAGGGGCCTAGGAGGGGTAAAGAAAAAAGGAGAAAAGGGAAATAAAATTTGACCTTGTATCATTCTTAACCCCTCAACTAAAGGAAACTAGAAGTTATGACTGACTCAAATAATCACGTATCAGTTAACTTATCAATCAAATATCTGATGGTTAAACGTGGACAAATCTAAAGTGGAAAAACCACAACTTGGATTTGTATGGTACCTCAATGTAGAAAAATTTCCCCAAAATTTCCTATTATAGAGGCCTAATAGGAAATAAATGGACGTCAAGCCAAAGAAGGAGATATGAGGAGAGGTAACCAAAAGCTTGGTCAATGAGGTGGATTTTAAGGAGGGTCTTAAAGGAGGAAAGTTGGAGAGACAGAGTAGCTTATGCAGGGAATTCCAGAGCAAGGGGCTTTGGTGGCTGAAGACACAGAGACTTGGCCGCCAATGGTGAGACAAAGGGAAAAGGGATGCACAAAACGCCAGAGTCAGAGAAATGGAGAATTCAAGGTGGGGAGCACTACTGTAGGGCTGGAGGAGGTTACAAAGATAGGGAGGGTCGAGGCCATGAAGGAATTTAAACACAAGGATAAGATTTTAAAATTGGAGGCACTGTATGGACTGGGTGCCATTGTAGGTCAGCAAGAAGAGAGGTGTTAGGTGAATGGAATTAACCATTGAGGAACATACCATCAGAAAACAGCACAATCAAATCCCTCCATTTTTTTCATAGCTGCTATTCATGAAACAGGGAGTACCACAGTCATTTAAATAAGATCTACATGTTTTTTAAGCAGTCATTTTCCTTCTTCACTCATGTCAGCATATACAACTAAAATAGAACTTATAATATAACATAACAAATTTACAATTCTGAAAAAATATCACTACTGAGTTATAAAATTGGGTATTTAATATTAGGACTAGATGCAAGAAGTTTCCCTTCGACCTTAGAGAGGGTGCAGAAGAGATTTACTAGAATGATTCCAGGGATGAGGGACTTTAGTTATGTGGATAGACTGGAGAAGCTGGGGTTGATCTTCTTGGAACAGGGACGGTTGCGAGGAGATTTGATAGAGGTATTCAAAATCATGAAGGGTCTAGACAGAGTAGATAGAGAGAAACTGTTCCCACTGGCGGAAGGGTCAAGAACCAGAGGACATAGATTTATGGTGATTGGCAAAAGAACCAAAGATGACATGAGGAAAAACTTTCTTACACAGCGAGTGGTTATGATTTGGAATGAACTGCCCGAGGGGGTAGTGGAGGCAGATTCAATCGTGGCCTTCAAAAGGGAACTGGATAAGTACTTGAAAGGAAAATATTTGCAGGGCTATGGGGAAAGGGCGGGGGAGTGGGACTAGCTGGATTGCTCTTGCATGGAGCTGGCTCGGACTCAATGGACTGAATGGCCTCTTCCCGTGCTGTAATCTTTCTATGATTCTATGTGCCATGTACTTTTGTCTTGGACTTGGCCTTGCATAATGGGGATTTTCCAATGATTATGGTCAAATGTTTCCCTGTGTCAAAGAGAGATGCATTATGGGAGCTGCAATTTTCATGTGCTCCTGTGGATCTACGATATCCAGAGTGCTCAATGATATCATGACAACTCATGGCACGTGACATCAAAGTAGGAAAAGATCAGGGAGTTATTGCTTATTGTTGCTGTTGACAAATTGTGAGAGGAAAAAAATGAGAGAGAGATGCATTGTGGGAACTGTAGTTTTTGTTCTTCTCCTGCTGTGGAATTAAAATAGCCAGAGGTTATTGTGGCAACTGAGCAGAAAACTGAAATGTGAGCAATGGGGAAAAATCATCAAAATCATTTTTAAAACATTTTTTCAGCCATTAGTGAAAATTCTGAGCTAGGCTGTTTTCTTTGCAGTGAGATCTTTTTTGCTACTATGGGAGACTGATGTTTGCGCCAGGGTCAGAGGTAAGTTTATAACCTATGCTTTGGTGCTAACCTCAGAAAGTACAGCTGGAGTCAGTCAATCAAACAGGCCCAGATCATAATAAATGAGCAGCCGTTCTCATGCTGGCTACTGCAGTGGGAAAAATCTGTCTGGGCAGTACTACACCAACAACAGCTTCAGCAAGAACTACAGTCCACTGATGAAGGAAAGGAAGGAGGCAGGAATACCATGGCTATGGACAGAGATTAACCCCGCAGGGAAACCAGTGTTGAAAATGAGTATTCCACAGGGAGACAGATCTGTGGAATACTCATTTACAACAGGTGCTTCCTTTTACTACCATGCCTACACTGATACCTCGCTATGCTATTCTTAAATGTTACCTGTTACTGCACCAATGCACTAACTGAGGACCAGAGATGCCAGTGATGCTTGACTGCAATGTGTTGTAATGGACCTCTTGGGACTAAAGTGGATCCCATCCCAGGGCTTTGAGTGCTGGGAGGACTCTTCAGCAGGGGGCATCACTACTGTCGGTGCATTAGCATCCTGGTCTGTATCTTGCTACCAACATGAGCAATTATAAATTAAATGGTACAATTTTAAAGGGTGTGCAAGAACAGAGAGACCTGGAGGTGCACATACACAAATCTTTGAAAGTGGCAGGAGAAGTTGATATGGCTGTTAAAAAAGGATATGGGATCCTGGGCTTTATAAATAGAGGCTCAGGGTACAAAAGCAAGGAAGTTATGCTAAACCTTTACAAATCACTGGTTAGGCCTCAGGTGGAGTATTGTATCCAATTTTGGGCACCACACTTTAGGAAGGAAGTGAAGGCCTTGGAGAGAATGCAGAGGAGATTTAGTAGAATGGTACCAGGGATGAGGGACTTCTGTTATGTGGAGAGACTAGAGAAGGTGTGGTTGTTCTCCTTGGAGCAAAGAAGGTTAAGGGGAGATTTAATAGAGGTGTTCAAAATTATGAAGGGTTTTGATAGAGTAAATAAGGAGAAACTGTTTCCACCGACAAGAGAGTCATTAACCAGAGGACACAGATTTAAGATAATTGGCAAAAGAACCAGAGGGGAGAGGAGGAGAATTTTTTTATGCAATGAGTTGTTATGATCTGGAATTCACTGCCCAAAATGGTGGTGGAAGCAGATTCAATAGTAACTTTCAAAAGGGAATTGAAAAGGAAAATATGCAGGGCTATGAAGAAAGAGTAGGGGAGTGGGGCTAATTGGATAGCTTTTTCAAAGAGCTGGTACAGGCATGATGGGCTGAGTGGCCCCCTTCCGTGCAACATGATTTGATGATTCTATGATGATTCCAGCAGGGATTTGGGAACGATTTAGGCACATGGGATTAGGGCTATAACTCCTGGGATGGATAAACACCATAAACACCACTGGTTGGGTCAAACAGCCTGTTTCCATGTTGTAATTTCTATATAATGTATCTATAATGCTCTGGTGAGGTTGTTAAACTTCTTCCTGCATAGCAAAAAATTTTGAGTTTCAAGGAGGTGGCGCTTACTGCCACAGCCATTTCACCCCAGAAGGTATGTACTACATGCTTGGTGGATCAATGGCCCTTGACTCCAAACAGCCAGTCCCTCCTGTTCTGCATCTTTTATGAGGACATGCAGGTCTGGTTCCCTGAAGTTTGCTGCTTGTTTCTTCGTTCTGGCTGCCATCCATGTCACCCATGTTCCCTCCAGTGCTGCCATTGCCCCTTTAAGCGGCAGCAGGTTCTACCAGGAAAAAGAGCAATATTCATTGTATGTGCCTCCATTGTGCAGTGAAAAGATGAATCTCAGGAATACTCTGTCCCATATCATGTGTAATAAAGTATAATGACTTTAGTAGCTGAACTAGTAAGATCTAACCATGAAAATTCACTGTTTCAGTAATTCCAATGAACATTGATAGTTTCTAAGAATTTTTTTCTACCTGTAAGCTACTATATGTATACAATATGGTACCTTGTAATACTTTTGAACAATCTGAATGAATTTGTTTTATCTTGCAATTCTACCTCAAATGTATTTTAAAGTACTCTTTGCCAACCCATTTAAAAAAAAATTTCCTTTCATATTTATATATGGCTAGCTATTTTTAGGAATTGAGAATGATTTGAATGTCTTGCTTTTTATCTGATGAAATAAGTGGAGTCAAAAGAATTGTTCATGGTCTTACATTAATACCAGGTAAAATATTACAAACAGCAAACTTAAGGATTGCCTGTGGAAAATAAACACAGCATGGCTTCAGACACGGAAGATCCTGTCTGACTAAACTCTTCGCATTTTTGGGAAAAATGACCCCGGGTGTGAAATTAGTCCTGGCCAGTCGTGCAAACGAGCAGGGTGTAAAATGGGCTAAAGATTCGCTTACGCCTGTTTTGTACTACCGCCCAAACCTCCCCAATTGGACAGCGAAAACCCATAGGATATGTTAGACATAGATTTCCAGAGAGGCTTTGATAAAATATGTTGGAACAGTGCCCCATAAAATTGCCCGAAGTGTTGCCTTCGAGATTTGTAAGTGAAATACCCTGTAAACTGCCTGAGAACACCCGTACAATATGGAGTTCAGCTGTTGAACAGTGCTGGGAAGTAAATCGTTAATTCAGGCTTTTAAGCAATGACGTTATTATCCTTGGCTCAGGTCAAGGGAAGAAGCACTTAGTGAGTGGTAAACAGGTCACGCCCCCTCATATTTGTATGGGTCCCTTTCTTACAAATCAGGCTGTAATTTAAGGGGAGTTGTAAAACTCGAACCAACCTGTCTGGAAATCAATGCTTCGGTACTAACTTGTTGGGGATGATTGACACAAAAAGGGGCAAGCCCTTCTGACATATGGGTCACTCAGAAGCAGTTTTTCTTTGTTTTTGGTAGAAGCAGTAGTCTCTCTTAGTAGCTCTGCGTTAACCAGAAGACTTTTATTTCCTCTATTCTTCTTCTGTAACAACTTTTACCTAGCAGGTTCTAGAGGTATCCTTACCAGTACAATGTACCTTTAAGGACAGAACATCAGAGATTAGAAGCTAAACTGTGACTACACAAGGCCTTTACAGGCAGAGCTAAGAGTGTCACTTAACTGTGAGTAGTCTGAGATTGAGAGATGAGAGGGAAGCCAGCTCAGATATTGTTGGAGAATCTAGAACTAGGGGTTTCTCCTGGCTGGAGAGTCTAGAACTAGGGGTCATAGTCTCAAGATAAGGGGTCAACCGTTTAGGACCGAGAAGAGGAAAAATTTCTTCACTCATGAGGGTTGTGAATCTTTGGAGTTCTCTACCCCAGAGACTGTGGATGCTCAGTTGTTGAGTATGTTCAAGACTGAGATCGATAGATTATAGGACACTAAGGGAATCAAGGAATATGGGAATAGGGTGGGAAAGTGGTGTTGAGGTAGAAGATCAGCGATGATCTTATTGAATGGCAGAACAGGCTCGAGGGGCCATATGGCCTACTCCTGCTCCTATACTCATGTACTCAATAGTGTTAGTGACTTGTGGTCTGGCTTCCTCCTTGAAATAGGTAATGCAATCACTCAGCAGTTTGAGGTTAACCTAATCAAGGGTTAGTAAATTAAATTAATTTTGATCCAAACTGGGGAATGTAAGATGGTTCGGCTAGCTGAATCAGGCATAACTTATCCCTAGACCTACGATGGGTGCTAAAACCCCAGATGGTTCCTTCGTAAGGAGTTAAAGGAGGGAATTAAAGATCTATCTGGTTCCTCAGCATATATTTCTCAGGATACCGAAACCCAGCTTTCTTATAAGTTCTTCTTCCAACTTCAGACGAGAGCCTGCCAGAGCATTCTGGATTTCAGAGGCCCTTGTCATTACATCTACCACAGAATGCATCATCTCCAGCCAACACATTTATTGCCCATATTTCCAATTTATCACACTCAAACTGACTTTTTCCATCATGGTGCCTCCTCTTTCCAACAGTGGGTGTCTTTTGTGCGTGGTAAACTAGTCTGATGTTTCGTCTAAGTGGTTCTCCTGAGACAGGAACCCAGTAGGAAGATAACATTTGTGTACCAATGTCAGGCTCTTGAACCCGAGATACTTGTTGATCTCTACAAGCTAACACACCAGAGGGACCAGCTTCAGGTTGCAGCTTTGCTGGTGCTGCAAGGGCAGCCTGGCCCTGCATACTTACAGATTTCTAAGAAGTCAAGGGGATGGACTGATCGCTGTGGAAGTGCAGCTTTCTGGAGAGAGAGCGCATCAACTTCCAAGGTTTGTTTGAATCTGTCCCTTCTCCCAGCCTCTCTGATTATAGATCGGAGGGTTGTCAGACCCCATGACAGGAATGGCATTGTGCAAGGCAGACTCTATTTCCATCCTTGTCTAAGTTACCTCTTCTGTGAGCTTCTCCACTGAGGAGGCCACAGTGCAGCCCAAGACCTGTATTGCAGCAGTCTGAGCATTCATTCATGACACAACCGAGGACCGGCAACAAGGCCTTAGCTGTGAAGGGCTGCACAGCAGGTGGCTCTGGAACAGTCAACCACTCCAAGAATGTTTGCATGCTTTCTATTCTGTGCATCAGGACTCTACACATGCGGAATATGGAGTGCTCCACACTTGTCACCGTGTTGCAGTTATTAGATGCTTGGCATAGCACCGAATAACTGCAACAGTCTATCATGCTCTGTAAGCATTCTTCTTTTGAGAGTAGGGCTATGAAGCTCTGAGCCCACTGTCTGTGCTGTTGTAGGAGGCTCTCTTCTCCTCCAATGAGGGGCCTCCTCTTCCTGCTCCTCCTATTCCTGAACTCTGGTGCCCAGTGATTTCCACCTCGATGCTCCCCTCATACTCTCTAACTATATTAAAGAGGACAAATGCATAGTTAGGTTAATGTATATTCAACGGCTTGCATAATCAGTTTCATCCAGATGGGAAAATCATTGTGACATTTTCTGTAATATTGACTGGAACAGAGAAGGAAGGAAAGAGAGCAACAAATGCTCAGTTCACCCTTCACATTGCCATCTCTCTCAAGTTCTGTTGCTACAGCTCAATTGCCCTTTTCTCAAATGGGGTAACTTCTGTATTGTAGTAGGTTCACATCCTGTAGCACTGGCATCTATTAACGGCTGTCTACTCTAGCAGAGAGACATCTGAGACTGTCATAACTGACTGCAATATAATGACCCCCTACAACATTAGCAGTGGTTTATCCTTTGCATTAAAAAGAAGTTGCGGTGATTGTGAAGGTGATCTGTGCAGGTACTTGTGTAGAGTGTCTGTAGCTTGTGACCAGGGAGTGAATCCTAAATGGACATGAGACTGTACCATGCTTATATACTGCTATCGGGTGTCAGCTTAATCAACGACAGTACTCTTGCTTCTGAATCAGAAGGTTATGAACTCAATCCTTGCTGCAGGACTTGAGCACATGATCTAGTCTGACACTTCTGTGCAGCACTGGGGGAGTGCTGCCTTGTCATAGGTGCTGTCTTTCAGATAAGATTTTAAACCAAGGCCCCATCCACTCTGTTTGGGTGGACATAAAATATCCCATGCCACTATTTAAAGAAGATCAGGGGAATCCTGCCAGCCAACATTTATCCCTTCATCAACAAATCAAAACAGATGAACACAATTATCTCATTGCTGTTTGTGGGACCCTCTTATGCACAAATTGTCTGCCAAATTTATAGGAACATTGGAACAGGAGCAGGCCATTTAGCCCCTCAAGCCTCTTCCACTATTCAGTTAGATCATGGCTGATTTGTACCTCAACTCCATTTGCCTGCCTTTGCTCCATATCCCTTGATACCATATCCTAACAAAAATCTGTAGCTCTCAGTGTTTAACATTTCAATTGACTCAGCATCCATAGCTTTTAGGGGCACAGAATTCCAGATTTCCACTACCCTTTGCATGAAAAATTGCTTCATGATTTCACTCCTGAATGGCCTAGCTCTAATATTAAGATTGTGCCCTCTTGTTCTGAATTCCCCCACTGGAGGAAATAGTTTCTCAGTATCTATCCTATTAAATCCCTTTATTGTTTTATGCACCTCAATCAGGTCATTCCCCAACTTTTGAAACTCAAGGGAAAACAAGCCCTGTCCTCATAATTTAACCCTTTAAGCCCTGGTAACATTCTGGTGAATCTGCACTGAACCCCCTCCGAGGCCAACATATCCTTCGTGAGGTGCGGCGCCCAAAACTGAATGTAGTACTCCAAATGGGGTCTGACCAAGGCTCTGTAAATTGAAGCATAATTTCTTCCACTTTATATTCCAGCCCCTTGAGATAAAGGTCAACATTCCATTCGACTTTTCGATTACTTTTTGTATCTATAATTATATGCTATACTATGTATATTTCCATAAGCATCAGGGAAATCGGGCCAGAAACTGTGCCTTTGTGAAAACTCTTTTAAACCTCGGACTTTTATTGCCTTATATATTTATTTCATGCTTTAGAACTATTTGATTGTACAGTGCTGGAAATGCTGGTAAGTGGAATTAGGCTGGGTAGTTCTATTTCGACCGGCACAGACACGATGGGCCGAATGGCCTCCTTCTATGCAGTACATTTTCTCTGTTTCTATGTTTCTAACATGGAAAACGTGTCTGATTCTCTGTTTCTACTTAGAAAATGTACTGCCAACATCGAATGATGGGAATTTCGAACTGAAACTATTACACTCAGAAATGTTTTGTTTTTGTTTTTTTTGTTACCCATTGTCTGACTCAAAGTCAATTAGCTTTTTTTTACACGACTTCCCTTGGGCTTACCTATCTTAAGAACTGATGGCTCAAGGAGGATGTAACATCAAAAAAGTGGGAGGGGTTAGTCTTGTGGAAACAAATATTGGTAATTGACCTTGTATTGCTTCTTCAAAGACTAATGATGTAGGAGTCAGAAGGATCCCAGCGAAAGTCTTTTGAAATGTGTATCGTCCTTACAACAACCGCCACCATCAGGACCACCACCGTCGCCATCATAACAGCCCAGCACAGAACACAGTAAAACCTGTTCCAAATTTATCGGACGTACGGCTTCTATGTCACTGAGACGTACCTCAACAATCCTCCCTCAGTCTCTTTGGCCAATAAGGGATTTTAGGAAGCAGGTTGACATGGAGATCACGCAGATTTCTTTCACGACTGTTCGACGGGAGGCGTGAAAAGCTCAAGAGGATCCCGCGTCATTGTTACTCAGGAATGAATGACCGGAAGCGATCAGGGTGTTAAAGAAGAAACTAGCATGAAATGCCATCTCCGGCTAAATGTAATTGACAATACATCTTTGCTAAAGGCGGCAGATTTACAAATTAAATAGGCACATAGACAATTCTAAACAGATTGCAGACCAGAAGCTAATCTGCGACAGTAAATTCTGTGAAGAAACACATTGGGAAGTATGGTGAGTCCATTGAAGGGGATGATTGGGCAGGGAAGACCGGACATTTGTCAAAAACATCTGATTTTCTTTTATTGTATAAGATTAGGACAAAGAACGTGTGGTTATTACGATCGAGGCTATTCAGCATTAGAATTATACGAATTAGGAAGGAAAGAATAAAACATGTAATATATCACCAATACATTTAACATACGATGCAATTAAAGTAGAAATGCATATAATTCGGCAATAAAATAATCAGTGCATTAATCAGTGCTATATGGAATTTGGTGTTTTTTTCCTTGAATGAGACTTTTCGAGAATGATTTCGATATGAGTTCAGAATATTGCTGCTTCCCCTGTGGACAGTCTAGGTAACAGCACTCATGGAAATTCAACTTGTAGCTATTTTGCAGAAACCAGAAAAAATGTCTCTATACTCGTTCAGTAATCGTCTAAAGAAAAACAACATGATAAGATTACTCGCTAACCTCGTGAGTTTTCATATCTGACAAAATTAAATTTGTTACTTTTCTGTTGCACTTTGAATGCATCTTACTGGGGTTCCTCAGTATGACATCATATAAGTTCTAAAGTGGTTTGCATTTTGAAACGAATAAAATAATTGTGGGAACAATTGGCCTACATGTTATTTGCATAAAATTAAAAGTAAGCACATAGTGTTTTATATGTTCTCTCTTCCTTTTGGAAGACAGACATTAATTGGATTAAAATAGACATAGAATCGCAATGTATGAGGATAACGAGTTGCATAGTGCAGTATTATAAGAAAAGAATATGTGAAAATACAGCAGCAAAAATGAGAACATTTTTGTAGGTTCAGTAGTTAATATCAATAATCGAATGCATTACATGGGCCTTATATAGTTTATTTTTAAATAACACACTTTAGTGCTAAAGAAGCATTGTTAGTTTGTTTTGGGAAAACTTGAACAACTTTTCAACATACCAGTGCGAAACAAATGTATCTAGTTTTAAACAAGGTAAATAAACAACATCTAAACAGTTAACTGTTAAAGTAACAATACCCAGAATAATCATAATGAACCGTATTGAAAAGTGAATCATATAATGCACTAAATAGAATTAGAGTCAACGTTAATAAATGCAACGTATGTAGGCTCATCAGTCATGTTTTATAAATAGGAGATAGATATTTACCAATGTGGTATTTGGTTATGAAATATGCAGAATAATATTAAAAGTAAAAATATAACAATCCAAATGATTTAGATTATCATCACAAATTCTATATACATAATGCATTTGAATAATGTTATTATCAAATTGATGTACCTGAATATTCCCTGTATGCTGATACACGAAAATAAATCTGCTTTTAGGTTATTAGGGACTAAGGCTTGCATGTGTGATTGAAGGAGGGTGTGTGTATGGCGGGTGGGGGAAAGCTGGTGAATCGCTTCTGGATGGAGCTGGGCGGAGATGTTGCAGGGAGACGCACCGACTGTGCGATTGAAATGGGGAAGCCATCAAACATGGCGACAGCTGCAGCCTGCTCCCCCCTTCTCTGAACAGCCACTGCTGACCGACGCCTTGTTCGATATGCGTTGCTTCACAAACTGTAAGGGAAAAAAAACTATTTTTACGCAATTGAGTTGAATATTCACAAAGGACATTTATTTTTTTTCCTGTCGCTGGCCCGTGCTGATCGTGCCGCAGACTAATCAATATTTTTGCTCTGAATCCCAACGACCGTCGTCTCTCGCTGTACCTTTGAGAGGCGGACGCTTCGAACCAGGGCGTTTGTAAACATGTTTTCCACCAGTGCGATGAACCAGGGTTGCAACTTTCAGTCATTTTTGTTTGTTTAAGCAGTGATACATTGTTGATTTCAGATGGCCGCTCGGATAATCTGAATGACTGTTGTACATTTTCCACCATTTGGATGATAATGTTCGCAGAAATTACAAAAATTGTCAGGGATGGCACGCGTTTGATTTAAGGTTCTCGAGGTTGTGAAATAGCGACCTGTTTTTTTCACCGACACTGTCAAATTCAGTTGTCTCAAATATGGCAGATGCTTTCCCTCAGACTGTGTGTAGGTAATGGTTGATTTTTATTGCTGCTATACGCCATATCTGTTATGCTTGTCGTAGTGTGGTGTTGTGCATTTTCAGTAAAATAATAACGTTTCCTTTGTTTAGCGCGATTTTTGAGTCAGTATTAAGATTCTGCCGATCGGGTTCACGATTTAGGCAGATTAGCATGAATCATTCATAAAGCTTGAAAAATATTGGAGCTTGGGAGCAATATTGGAGCTTGGAAGTAATGTTGGGTGGTTATCCAAGTCAGTGTAGTCAGGGCCAGGACAAATAGAGTAAGATGAGGGAAATTGTTAAAAGTTGTTTATAAGGTATAGGAAACAAATCAAACCTCGATGGGACTAAATGCAATGGTATTTGTATGTTTGAACGGTTGCGGATTTATAATAGACATATCGAACGTAATATGTATTATATTCTTCAATCTTACACGTCTCTTAGTAGTTTCACTAATAAAAGTCGTTTTAACAAGGCAAAGTGTTCTCCAAAAGACATACAGTAATGTAAATGTATAAAGTTAGAATCAAGTAACCGTGCCGTCCACATTTTGGGAAATTCTCAGCTAGGATGATGTGCTTTCTAACACTGGGGGTAATAGAAAAGGATAAGATCAAACACTATCGATTAAGCGAGCGACCCGGACATTATTTAATGTTGAAATCATCACATTTTATATGCTATCGTCATCCACAATGAGAGATGCATAGAGAAAATTCTAGCACAACCAGCTCTCAGTAACATGCATGGGTAGGCTTCAAACAAAACAGTGTTCCATTTGTGCGGAAAAAATGATCGTGCTATTGTTTAGCATCAATGGGCACAAATCGGAATATTTAATAGTTGAGGTTCTCAGTAAATCTGAGGTAGGAAAATAATGATGGTAGGAATATTGTTTGAATGTCATTAGATATTTATAAAGCTACAACTTTACCGAAGGTTCATTGAACATTTAACTATTTAACTGATAGTTGCACATTTTTCGTTCCTTCGGAGTAGGTCATGATTATTTTTATAGGGGTACACGTTTTACAAGTCTCCGCCCACCAGAAAAAAATAGCTCGCAGTTTCAAAATACTCTGTTAAAAAAATAAACAAGTTGCTTTCCGGCAGACAAAATTTAAATATAAAATGCCGGGTTAAAAAGCAACGGTGTTTACCAGGTAATAATTCAATTAGTGACATCGGACTTTCGTGGCAAACAAGTCCAAGGAGCGATTGGAAGTGTCGCGTCAAGCAAGGTGTGTTTCTTGCTAAATTAGCACTACTGGCTGCTTATTTTTTATATAAAAGTTTGTATACTTTTGAATTTCTGTGTATATTTTTTGTTTAGGAAGCAAATTGACCTATTTCCGGCAAGAATACATTGTAAAAGGAGGTGGGGTGTACAGTAAGACAGGCCTGCTGTTGACGAAACTGTCATGCAACGTTGCATCTGCCAGAGTGTTCAAGGGAGGGTGGAGACTGATGGAGAAAGTCAGGCCAATAAAGCAGAAAGGGTCATAGAGAGGGACAGGGTGGGATGGAGAGGGCAGACAGTGTCAGGCAAAGATGGATGGAGAAGGAGAGGCCTGAGTAGTGGTCTTATTAAATATGGCTGCAGAATAACATGAAACTTTTGTACCAGGATAGTTGAAATAGTCCTGAAGAATGATTATATTTCTCGGACAGAACGTTGCAGCATAAATAAAGTCAATAAGCTGGTGCAATAAATTTGTTCAGTGTAGACAAAATATTCTTACATGATGTAAACATTTGAAGATATATTCTACCAGATGATCTGACCTTTCATGATCTAAAATAACAAGCTTAGTCATGTTAACAACACATTTAAATTAAACATAATATATGTATGCTTTAGAATTCATCTTACATAAGACATTAATGGACTTCCTACTGGCATGTACACATTTTTGTTACTAAGTGTAACTCGTGGTATCAGAACCAATGTATTTCCTCTTTAAAATGAGTTACTGCAATTGACGAATCATATTGAAAATCTGAAGATTCTTCACAGTAAGCCTCAATAGATCTTCTGCTTCATTTGACTTCTGTGTATAATCATGTTACTAACTTAATCCAAAAATGGAAGAACGCTTTCTGATAAGCTAGAAATCCAATACAGTTGCATGAAATTATAGTCAATACTGACTAAACTTACCTTAAGTTCCATAAGAGCATGATGTTCCCCAAGGATACGGTTACTGTGATGTGCTTGGGCTTAAAACTGGAATGAGCAGATAACCATCGAGTGCTAAGTCGACAAATACAAAATAATTTGAAAATTGCTAATAGTGAAAATATACATAGGATTTTCATTTATATTAAAAGTAAAATCATTGCCAAGCCTCCTGGAGCTTATGGAGAACCCCAAACATAGGATCCATGCTGATGTTTTGTTTCACTGACTCTACTTGAATAATTCATCAACACAAAATTTATGCACATTTTTTGTGTGCTTTCTATTTGCGGTATCCACATCAAGTTAACTAAGCACGCCATGCAGAAATATATCTGTTCCAATCACAGAGCAAATACCTGGTGTCAAGGTAAAAGGTAAAAGATAATGACACCTCACAATGAAGGGTATCCCCAGTTATATTTTTGGAATGCTAGTATTCAGCTTCAAGGATTTAAACTGACTTTTAATATATGTATATACTTAGAATATTTTTGGGGGTGGCTCATGAGGTTGTGTATATGTATGTATGTGGAGCCATATTTTTAATTCAAATAATTTTATCAAATATTAAAAGGCTAAACCAGTGTTCAGAAAAGTATCTCTATGGTGCACTACATTTCTATTTTTTCTATTTTATTATGAAGAATTTAATGTGCATATAGCACCGTTAATGAAATAATTTGCAAATTGACCAAGAACATGCATTTTTTACATGCGTTATAAATCTGAACCGAATTGAGCATTTCAGTCTTTCTTTAAAAGCCATATGAAGTTAACCATAGTGTGCTCACATGCAGGTTTTGAAATCTGCAAAGTAACAGTGCAGTACGGTACAGTGATATGAACGAAGGAAGTGCTTAACTAATAGAAAATAGAAAAAATAGCTTTCAAAAGGTTGAATAACTGGGGAAATTATTCAGTTGCTAGGTAAACAATATTTTTGTAATTATAAGTGTGTTACATTGAAAAAAATAATTCATGACTGAGAAATCTAACTGAGAAATGAGTTGCGATACTTATTGTGTTTATCGTGTAAACTGTGGAGCATTTGGTAGAAATTTCAGTTTTCTTCTGTCCTATAAACTACTAAAAGTGGATAGTTCTATTATTTTCCCAGCGAAAGTATTTCTTTCAATAAAACATACTTGGGGGAAAAGTTGAAACAGGTGTCTCGATGAAATTAATCTTCAGTTGCTTGGCAAAAAAGGTCCAAAAGAAAATGTCCCTTCATTTTCAAAATTATCTAGGATATTTATCTGGTATGGGGAATACCAAAATATGAATATATAACTCTGCACTTAAGAGTGTGAAACGTCTATGTTTTAAGGTAATAAGATCTTGCAAAAATCTTTGAGGTCCTATTGGATCCAGTTTATTTACTGTAGATGTATTTTCATTCTACTTGGTTAACTGCCTATTAAAATACATTTTTCAAATACGTTTGCTCAAAATGTATACATTATTAATTAAGTGGCTTCCAGTTATACATTCAGGAAGCAATATCTAGTGTAGAACGTTACAATCCAGGGCTGCCAAGAGGTGCATCAGTTTCAGCATAAACAAATTAAACTGAGCATATGTTACCGCTCACATGGTAGACTTAATGCATTAGAATATTGTCTTCTTAAAAATTTGTTCTCAGGATGTGGGTGACGCTGGCAAGGCTGCATTTATTGCCCATCCCTCGGTTCCCAGAGAAGGTGGTGGTGGGCCTTCTCCTTTAACAGCTGCAGTCCTTTTGCTAACGGTACTCCCACAATGGTGGTAGGTAGGGAATTCTAGGATATTGAACCAGCAACGATGAAGCTCTGGCGATATATGTCCAAGTCAGGACGATATGTGACTTGGAGGCGTGTTGATGTTCCCACAACATTGTTGCTCTTGCCTATTGCCTCTTCCACACTCACATGTGGTGGTCTTTATGCAGGTTAAGGTTGCATAACTAAATATACTAAACTAACGTACATGAAAATATTTTCAGTGTATTTTTACCTATGTAGGGAGAACATTTCCTTGGTTTGCTCTTTGTAACAAATTCATAGATGTATGCATAAAGAACCCATTTATGAATTCATTACAACTAATAGAGGAAATCATCCCAGATAGTTATATCTTAAACATGATGAATTTGCTAAGCATGGATATTAAATACCTTTTCTCAATATTTGCTTTTGTAGATGACAACATGATGGTATTGGTTTCCTATGTGGTTTAATGAAACAGATTGTTACCTGTGAGGGTCATGGAGAAATTTTTAGAGTTTTATCTTCTTGGAAGCTTTATGTGTAATTATTTATCTTGTTCAAGAGATTTATTTGGGGAGAGTCCATGATAATCTAAATTGAACATGGTCTGTAGCAAGAAATGGATTTTCTGGGCTAAGTTACATTTTCTCATTCAGTTCTTTCTTACACCTTTATGTTATTGGTATTTATAGACGTTTTAGTTAATTTCCATTTACAAAAATTCACATGCAAATTCATGAGCAAGCCTAAGGAATTTGGTTTGGTTTGAGCTAGGTGGTTGTAAATTGACGATATTAGGACCAGGAAATTAAATTGAAGAGATGCTAATGACATATTATCCCATTACTGTTTGCCATCAAGCTAAAATATATATGAAAAAGTATGTGGTGAATTACTATTTTGCTGCCTATGGATTTTTTAAAGAGTGAACTTATGCAAGAATTATTGTTTTCTTTAAAAATATGGTTATGAATTTTTATATCTGTCAAAGTGATAGAAATCTACATTGAGGAATGCATTTTCTCCCCCCGACGTTTTCATCTAGTTTCAGTATCAAGCACTCCGAGATTAGATATAGCATGGGTCAAATTCAGGGTAGGTTCACTGTTTCAACGATGTACCTCAAACCCAACCACAAAGGTGCACCCCTATGGCTTTCTGAGTGCCAGTTATGGGCAATTTAGTAATGTGAATTTATGTCCATGAGAATGGGATTAAAACTACCTAACTAATTTCACTTAGGACTTTCAGGAAGATCCATCTCATTAGTCTGGACTCGTTTCACACCCAGGGACAATAAGTGAAATAGGCAATGATGTAACGTTTTCAGCATCCCAGTTTCTGAGAGTGATTGTTGGATGAAGCTTAGCAATAATCATGCAACTTTTATTCTGTAACTATAGATCAGTTATCCAGTCTTGATATGTGACAGTTATTTTTAGAAGCCTTGTAACAGATTCACAGGTCATTTATTACAGTTGTAACGGACAGTATACAAGCCTTGAGGAGTGTCTAGTTATAACCATGCTGCTTTTTGCAACTGCTATTATGAAGATTCAGTAGAGAACAGTTAAAACAGATATGATCATTCCAAAAATTATGTTAATTAGTAATGAAAAACACAATTTGCATATCACTGCTTATAAAGTTAATTAATTAAAAAGTATAACTGCATATTTAAATCATAGGACTACTTTCTGTATGTGGCATAATTGGCGTATGTGCAGTTTCTTTTCTGAAAGTGTACTTTTAAATAATTTCCAACATATCTAGTTGACAGTACATTCCCACACTCTCTTAATTACAGATTATATTTTATATCTTATTATCAAGATGGCAGCAAATTAGTTTTATGTTCCAAGAGAAAGTGTTCTGTTTGCCAGTATAATGTCTGAGTTTGTATATGAGCAATGCTGCAATTGTGTACAAAAATAAAAATTGCTAATTTGGAAAGGAAAAGTTATGAATGTGGAATCTAGAATTACATAGAATGTACAGTACTGAAACAGGCCATTCAGCCCAACAGGTCCATGCCGGTATTTATGCTTCACACGAGCCTCCTCCCTCCCTACTTCATCTAGCCCTATCAGCATATCCTTCTATTCCTTTCTCCCTCATGTGTTTATCTAGCTTCCCCTTAAATGCATCTATGTTAGTTGCCTCAATTACTCCTTGTGGTATCGAGTTCCACATTCCAACCACTCTCTGGATAAAGAAGTTTCTCCTGAATTACGCATTGGATTTATTAGTGACTATCTTAGATTTATGGTGCCTGGTTCTGGTCTCCCCCGCAAGTGGAAACATCTTCTCTATGTCTACCCAATCAAACCCTTTCAAAATCTTAAAGATTACCTCCATCAGATCACCCCTCAGTCTTCTCTATTCAAGCTGCTCAATCTTTCCTGATTGGTATTACCTCACAGTTCTGGTACCATCCTAGTAAATCTTTTTTGCATCTTCTCCGGTGCCTCTATTTCCTTTTTATAATATGGAGACCAGAACTGTTCACATTACTCTAAGTGTGGTCTAACCAAGCTTTTATACAAGTTCAACATAACTTCTCTGCTTTTCAATTCTATCCCTCTAGAAATGAGCCCCAATGCTTGGTTTGCTGTTTTTTATGGCCTTATTAACCTGCGTCACTACCTTCAGGGATTTGTGTATCTGTACCCCCTGCTCCTATACCCCATTTAGACTCTTATTATTCAAGCAGTATGTGGCCCCCTTATTCTTCCTACCAAAATGTAATACCTCACATTTATCTGTATTGAAATTCATTTGCCAATTATACGCCCATCCTGCAAGTTTATTAATGTCTTCTTGTATTTTGTCACAGTCCTCCTTGGTATTAACTATGCTCTCTAATTTGGTGTCATCTGCAATTTTGAAATTGTACTTCCGATTCCTAAGTCCAAATTGTTTATGTATACGGTGAACAACAGTTGTCCCAGCACTGATCCTTGTGGAACACTACTCCCCACATATTACCTCTATTTTCTGTTTTGTAGCCAGCTTGCATTCTGCTCCTTGTCCCCTGACTCCACATGCTCTGACCTTAGTCATGAGTCTACGATGCGATACTTTATCGAAGGCCTTTGAAAATCCAAATATATTACATCTACTGCATTACCCTTGTTCACCCTTTCTGTTACTTCTTCAAAGAATTCAATAAGGTTGATCAAGCATGACCTTCCCTTTTGAAATCCGTGCTGATTATTCTTTATTATATTTTCGGTTTCTAGTTTTTCTATGATATCTTTGAGTAAGGATTCCATTATCTTTTCTATCACTGATGTTAAGCTGATTGGTGTATAGTACCCTGGACTGGTTTTATCTCCCTTTTTAAATATAGGAATCACATTTAGCTGTCCACCAGTGCTCTGGCACTATTCCCTTTACTAATAAATTTTTATGGATATGTAATAATGCCTCTGCTATCTCTTCCCTAAATTCTTTTAATATGCATGGATGCAATCCATCTGGACCAGGGGTTTTACCCTCTCTAAGTTTGATTAGTTTATCAATTATCTCCTCCATTTCTATGTTAAATAACTTTATATCTTTTTTTGATCTCTTCTTCTAATGTCATGCCCACCATGTTAGTTTCCCTGGTAAATACTGACTCAAAGTAATTATTTAATATTTCTGCCATTTTGCTGTCATTACCTGTGAGTTCATCGTGTCTATCCCTTAGTGGCCCTATCCCTATCCTGGTTTTTCTTTTGTTATTTGTGTGTCTGTAGAATACTTTACTATTTCTTTTCATATACCTTGATAATTTAATTTTGTAGCTTCTCTTTGCCTTCCTAATTGTTTTTTTTAACTTCATTCCTAACTTTTCGTATTCCCTTTTGTCATCCTCTCCCTTTGTTGTCTATGTACTTAGTATATGCTTTTTTGTTTAGTTTCAATTTTGCCCTTATTTCTTTATTCATCCATGGTGTATCAATACTGACTAGTTTGTTCTTGCTTTTTAGTGGGATGTATTTCTCCTAGACTCTGTTGATCACCGTTTTAAATGTTACCCACTGCTGTTCTATTTCTTTGATTATCAGTAAACTTTTCCAGTTTAATTTCTCTAGTTCCACTCTCATCCCCTGAAAATCAGCTTTTTTCCAATTTATTACTTTGTTCTTTGTCTTACTTATGCCCTTTTCAATCTTTATCTTAAACCTTATTATGTCTAAATCAAAAACAATAAGACAAGAGAAAGAAGTTCAATGATAAATATTCTGTATGCAGTAAGATGTTAAAACTAATTTTTAAACATTGGATGTGATCCATTAAGACCAAATAGATTACAAAATAATCATATTAAATACTGTTCAGGAATAAAAGTGCTGTCCAAAGAAATCATCAATTTTAACAAGAACTGTAATAGCAGACAGACAAGTTTGATAGAAGACAGGAAATGGTTTCCTGTTGTATTTTCATCCTGCTTCCATCAGCTTCTCATGCACAGTCCCTTGAAAATTTGCCAATTAAAAATTTTCCATTCAGAGAGAAGATTTTAGTTGAAGTTCATCTTTTGGTAAAAGGTCATTAAAGTGCTAATTATTGCTAAGCTTGTGACCGACAGATAGAGGCATTGCTCACAAAGAAGACTTCAATCTATCAGTAACATAACTCATGTAAGGAGAGTGGATATACCTATGATTTTTCAAGGATGCAGAAAGATATATAAAAGTTAAACAATACAAAATAGCAAATATTTTTTAAAAGGATGTAAAATACATAAAATCAACTCTTTATTTTGGTACGTATTACATTGAACTGACAAAGTAAAAACTAGTCAGAATATAAAAATAAATCTGATCTACAATCACCATTCTGGGTACGGTAGCATAATGATTATGTTACTGGACTAGTAATCCAGAGGCCTAGACTAATAATCTGGAGGCATGAGTTCAAATCTCTGCCACAGCGGCTGGGGAATTTAAATTCAGTTAATTAAATAAAACCTGGAATAAAAAGCTAGTATCAGTAATGGTGACCATGAAACTACCAGATTGTTGTAAAAACACATCTGGTTCACTAATGTCCTTTAGGGAAAGAAACCTGCAGCCCTTGCCCGGTCTGGCCTATATGTGACTCCAGACCCACAACAATGTGGTTTATTCTTAACTGCCCTCTGAGATGGCCTAGCAAGCCACTCAGTTAGCAATAAATGCCAGCATTGTCAGCGACCCCCACATCCCATGAATGAATTTTAAAAAATTATATATTGATTAAATATGTTATAGGCACTTGTCATTCCGGTTTTAGAAGTTTTATTTGACACAGTATAAATTGGATTTAATAGGAAGGAAGAAGTGATGAACACTTTCCACCTCTAATGTTGATGTAACATTGAGCTCACAATACTTCTTAATTGACGGGTTGTTAATACTTTTTTAAATTCAGTCTCGGGATGTGGGTATCACTGGCAAAGTTGGTATTTATTGCCCATCCCTAGTTGCCCTTGAGAAGATGGTGGTGGGCCGCTTTCTTGAACCACTGTAGTCCATGTGGTTAAGGTGCTTTCACAAGGCTGTTAGGCAGGGAGTTGCAGGATTTTGACACAGTGACACAGCACTTGTACCAGTGCCAGGAGTCTCCTTTGCTGTGCACTTTCAGAGATGGCTATTTTTGCTTATGCAGGGCTGACATTAATGCCACTGGCTGCTACTGTGCTACTCTTTGCATGGTACTGCTGGAGGGCATTTCCTCATGTTAGCATAATCTTAGCATAGCACAGTGGGCCTATGACCATTCTCCTAGTGATTTGAAACTAGCCATGAGTCCAACTTGGATTTGAACCCCAAAACTTCCATTGCAACAATGGAAGCATTCATGAGCAATGCCACTGTTCTGCCTATTGCCTACACATTTGAAATTGCCACTGAAGATGTCACTGGTGTTGCCACATGCTCAATGTTAGATTGCACTGCAGACAACTAGACAACATCACTCCATAGGAGATGACAATGCATATCTGAGTGTTGGACTCCCCCACAGATGCTCAGATCATCTTCTAATGTAGTGTGTAAGGAGGCAAGTAACGCATCAATATGATCCTGTTGCTGCTTCTGTTGGAAAGCAGGTCCAGCAGGTCTGCATCCTTAAATAATTCTGGAAGGACACTCAGCAAGCTCGGCTTTCAGTTTGTACCAGCCTGCCCTTCATCAACCACGTCCACTACTAACCCTTCCTCACCAGTGCTTGGTGGTTCACCCTGTGATTCCTCTTCCACTTCACTAGGTACTTCTTCAGCAGGGCATATATCTGAGTTGGTGCCTGTTTCAAGTGAGGATGGTGAGGATTGTGTTTTGGTGAAAGGTACATACAGTGAGATCTGCTGTAACGAAAGATCTATGAGATCTGTGCTCTCCTCCAATCTCTGCAGTTCTCACTTCTTCCAAATTCTCCCTCAAACAAATTTACAGTAGCTTGCTCACATGGTGTTAGTGGTTTATGGTCTGGTGGTTCTGCTATATATCCCATACTTCAGTCATGTAATTAGACATAAGTTTAGTTTTTCAACAAAGCAGCAGTGGGGATTGAGATGTGGTGATTTGACTGATGAAAATTACTTAATGTAGTACCTTCTCTTTTCTATTGTGCACTCATAATATAATTTCCATAACACTGTTATTTTTGCTTTTACTACCTTACTTTCTACATTCATGTTGACATTTTTTAATGTCAATACAGTGTTGTTTTTCATATATCTTTTACAACTAATATCCTTCAGGTGCATATACATCCTGAGCTGTTAATTTACAGTATATTCACACTTTACTTTTGAGTTCTTTAAGTCATGCAATTTCTTCTAGATCTCCTGCTAGCTCCTCCAAGCTGTGGACACTACATTGACTCTTTTTCTGTGACATACTGCTACATTTGCTGCCTACTCGATAAGTTTGGGGGCCATCCTCCCGCAGTAAAAATCTGTTCCAAGATACTATTAAGAGATATACCCATGTATCCAAACCTGATTTGTAAACCAAATTGTCACATCCCACAGAGCCATCCACAACAAACTATTCCACAGCTGGATGAACAAGCTTTTCAGTATTTATACCAGTTAAGCAGCTTGTTCGCTGCTTGAGAAGCATTACAGGATCATTATTATAGGTCTGTCGTTATTAGCTGCTATGTTTTCATTCTCGTTTACAAAATTCATTCTTAGGAATCGCAGATTTCAAAATCACATGTTCCCACAATATCCTCATCGGTCATAAATTCTGAAGAAAAACAGGCTTCTCCATGGCTCCTCTTTCTGGCGGGCCAGATGTTCCATTTTGATTAAAAATGTCACTCATTCTCGCTTTTCTAGGAGTGCCATTTCTTTGCTCGTCATCATTACCACTGAAGCGATCCCCTCTAGCAATACCCTAAAAATTGCTATTTGTCACGTGTTTGGCAGTTTGGCATCCGGTATTCCAATTGCCTTACAATCACTGTGAAATCTGCTTTAATTATCCTATTATGTTTTGCAAAGGGAAAGCTAGTGATAATATGATGACTAGTGCTCAAGTGCACTCGACTCCACATTTTTCATCATCTCCCACTGTATCAAACTGAAAGACTCACGTCAAATTACCAGAACAGGGACACACACTTCGCTGGTACCCTTTCCAGCATACAGCATCAACTAATTCCATGCACATGATTTTAGCATGGAGCCGGGAACTGAATGGGTGGGTAGATTATCGCATTGGAAACCTGAAAGTCAAGTGAGCGCACTGGAATCTGTTATCGCAACTCAATTGAAGGCAATTGATTTCACTTCCGGGCTTCCCGCGCGACAGCCAGCTAGATTGAGAGAGGCAGCGAGGGAGAGGAATGGGGAGGGGAGAGAGGGCGGATAGAGGGTAAGGACAGGGGAGGGGTGGGGTGAGGGAGAGATGAGGGAGAGGAGGATGGTAAAGGAGAGGAGAGAAGGAAAATGAAAGAGATCTGGAGGAATAGAGAGGGAGCAGGAGGAGGGGAGAGGGAGAGAAGCGATTTCATGATCAGTACAATATAAGTAACATTCATTTTTTGAACTTTCTAACAGCATGTACGAGCTTCATTAACATTGCATAATTATTAGAATGAGGTTGCATGCCTAATTTCATGACTTTGGGCAAGGATCCACCCCTCAGTGTTCACCTGGCCTATATAAATTGGACAGATGACTGCAAAACAGGCCTGGCCTACTTTGGATTGCTTCTTAAACTAAAGTTGTGTTTGAAATGTGCATTTTTTTGGGCTGGGAACATTTCTTTACTTCTGTAGTGAACATCTTGCATGCTGTATTTCTGTCTTTTTGCTTAAGCTTTCATTTTGCAAAGCCACACTTTTTTGAAGTCTTCCCAATTACTGCTGCAGTACAGGTTCTACTTAACAAAGATGGGAGGACGTGAATCTCTTTGGCTGTCCCCAATAGCGCTGCATGAATTGGATGAGGCGCCAACTTCACAAGGGGACAACATCTCTGGCTCCAAAGATACCTTAGGCAATATGTTTGCTACCACTAAAACCAAAGGACCCATATTTATAGGTTATGCCGCTTCTACCTGGGTATGTCATCTGTCTTTGTCACCTCTGCTTCTCTGTAGAGGCGGTGACCAAGCTGTGCCATCTGCTGTGGACTGATTTACTGACAACCCCACGGATTGGAATGGCATTTTCTGTCCTATGAAGATCACAATGGCAACAAGCATCTATGCAACAGGATCCTTTCATCTGCCAGAAAGCCAATGCAAGAGGAAACACCTTTCTAACATTTCCAGTGGAAAGGAGACAACCACTGGAGAGGGCACATAATGTTTTTACCCATGTGTGCAGGGTTTTATAAATGGAACCCATGTGGCCATCAGGTCAAATCTAGCAAAGGCAGACTGTGTAACTTAGTGCCCACGGTGTCAATTCACAGAATTAATGAGAGAACAATGTGCTGAGCTTGTTCACATACTGCTTTGTGGCTCCCGTGCAGAGGGCCGTGATGATGCCACTTGCTCCTTGGTACTCTGCATTTCTGTAAAGTCCTCCCACAGGATTGCAGTGATGTCAGAGGTGCACCACTGCACATTCTCCACCAGCTGCTGCAGGCTGCTCATGGTGTCCTCAAAGGATGCAGCAAATACCTTCTGCTCCTGCGTCAATTTTAACCTGAAGCCTGGCCCAGTAGGATACCAATCCCCTGCTGTGAATTATCTGTTTTACTGGATTAGTCTTTAATCAAAAAGGCTCCGAGGTGTTTTGCTCCAAAGTATAATAGCTTTATTAAGAAGTTATAAAAAGCAGCAAAGATGTTAAAATACAAAAGTACACTTAAAGATACTAATATGATGTTTGAATACAACCTGGTGAAGTTTATCGCCATACAAGGCTCCGAGGTGCACCTCTCGAAGGTCCTTGATATTACTTGAGCGTGGTCAGCCTCACTCCGAGAACATTCTAACAAATACGATTTGATTCTCATTTATACGTTTTTAACAGTTAGTTCTATATGGGCCTCCCATTAACCATCCTCCCTGTCTCATGAATTTGCCATCCGCTTTACTCCCTTACATTCCAGATGACACACCACATCTGACATCAATGCCTCCCATATGATTGGTTGTCTCTGACTTATCAAGGACACTTATCTTTGCCCAAAGCATACTAAACTAAAGACAACTCCCTTTACCCATCTTCTGCACATGGGATGATAATAACACACGATGCTCATTACTCAAGGTAACCAAAAATCCTATTAATGCTTCATAACAATCTATCAACTTTCAAAACTTAAATAAAAAATTAATAAAATTTTAAAAAAGACTTAAGACTGAGTGAAACATAAAGGGAGCTGCGCGAGAAATCAAAAATCAGGAAATAGTCAAAAAGTGACACCACAAGACAAGGAGGAGCTCGGAGGGTAAGTCAGTAAGTATTTAGTTCATTGGTGAGTGTTTTCAGTGGTTATTGTTGTCAGTGGTTAGTGTCTTTAATGGTTGGTTAGTGTTTTTTAGTAGTGTTGTTTTAGTGTTAGATAAACAGTAAATTGCCTTAAAGCTAAACTAACAGTTTAAATAAGTAGCTAACATGGCAGGACAGTTGGGGCCCATCTCATGCACATCATGTGCCATGTGGGAACTCCAAAACACTTCATATGTCCTGGAAAACTACATGTGCAGGAAGTGCCTCCATCTACTTGAGCTCGAGCTCAGAGTTTCTGAGCTTGAGGGGCAGCTGGTGTCACTATAGTGCATACGGGAAGCTGAGAGTTCTGTGGATAGCACGTTTCAGGAGATGGTCACCCTGCAGCTACAGAGAGTTCAGGTGGAGAGGGACTGGGTGACCACCAGACAGACTAGGAGGAACAGGCACGCAGTGCAGGAGTCCCCTGGGAGTGTGGCACTCACAAACTGGTATTCAGTGTTGAATACCAATGAGGGTGTTGACACCTTGGGGGAGTGCAGTCAGGAGCAAATCCACGGCACTGTGGGAGACTCGGCTGCACGGGGAAGGGGGCAAAAGAAATGCGGTTGTTATAGGGGAATCGACAGTCAGGGGGTTAGGCAGGCGTTTCTGCAACCGTTGACGTGAGTCCTGCATGGTGTATTGCCTCTCTGGTGCCAGGTGAAGGACAACACTGAGAGGGTGCAGAACATTTTGAGGGGGGAAGGGGAACAGCCCTGGAATATGGGATTAAATTAGACAGGGCTTGATGGCCGGCGCGGACACGATGGGCCGAAGGGCCTCTATCCGTGCTGTATAACTCTATGACTCTATGACTCTAAGTTATAGTCCATGTGGGAACCAATAACATATGAAGGAAAAGAGTCAAGGTCCTGCAGTTAGAGTTTCAAGAGCTAGGGAGGAAGTTAAAAAGCAGAACCTCAAAGGAAGTAATCTCTGGATTACTCCCAGTGCCACTTGCTAGTGAGCATAGGAATAGTAGGAGAAGACTGGTTAATGCGTGGCTGGAGCAATGGTGCAGGAGGGAGGGCTTCAGATTCCTGGGGTATTGGGATCAGTTGTGGGGCAGGAGGTATCTGTTCAAGATGGACAGGTTGCACCTCAACAGAGTTGGGGCCAATGTCCTCGCGGGGAGGTTAACTAGTGCTGTGGGGGAGGGTTCAAACTAATTTGGCAGGGGGATGGGCATCAGGATGAAAAATTAGAGAGGAGAAACAAGATGCACAGAGGACTGGGAGGGACAAACGGCACTAGAGTAAAGAATAGTTCAAAAATAGGAGGGATCAGACAGGAGGCAAATGTGAGGCAGTCTAAGATCAGTTTAGAGTGCATGTACATAAATGCACTTGGCGTGGTAAATAAGGTTGGTGAGATGCAGGCTCAAGTCGCCACATGGGACAGTGATACAGTGGCAATAATAGAGACCTGGCTCAAAGAAAGGGAGGATTGAGCACTTAATATTCCTGGTTACCAGGTATTCAGGAAGGATGGGGAGGGGAAGAAAGGAGGTGCGGGGGTGTGGGAGGCAGTATTGATCAAAGAAACTATTATAGCACTGGAAAGGGATGATGTAGTTGAGGGGTCAAAGACAGAATCTATTTGGTTAGAATTGAGGACCAATAGATGAGCTATTATGCCACTGGGTATATACTATAGGCTACCAAATAGTGGGAAGGAGGTAGAGGAGCAAATTTGCAGGCAAATTACAGAAAGATGCAAGAACTATAGAGTAATGATAATGGGGGACTTCAATTATCCCAATATAGACTGGGCCAGTAACAGTGTGAAGGGCAAAGAGGGGGAGGAATTCCTGAAATGTGTACGAGAGAATTTTCTGGAAGAGTGTGTTTCCAGCTCAACCAAGAAGAAAACAGTGCTGGATCTAGCTCTGCAGAATAAAGTGGGACAGGTGGAGCATGTTTCAGTGGTTGAGCATTTAGAGAACAGTGATCATAATATCATTAGGTTTAGAATAGTTATGGAAAAGGACAAGGAACAATCAAATGTGAAAATGCTTAACTGGAGGAGGGCAAATTTCAGTGAGTTATAAAGGGATCTTGCCCAGGTGGATTGGAATCAAAAATTGGCAGGCAAAACATTAATTGAACTATGTGAAGCCTTCAAGGAGGAGTTGGTTCGAGCACAGAGTAGACATATCCCTTAGAGGAGGAAAGGAAGGGCATCCAAAGCTAGAGCTCCCTGGATGACTAAAGATATAGAGATTAAAGTAAGACAGAAAAAGGAGGTTTACGATGATTGTATGTTTCATAATACCAGTAGAGAACCAGGCTGATTACAGAAAGTACAGAGGAGATTTAAAAAAGAGAATAAGAGGGGAAAAGAGAGAGTATGAGAATAGATTAGCAGCTAACTTAAAAGGAAACCTAAAAGTCTGTTATAGGACCATAGGAACAGGACATTCAGCCCCTCGTGCCTGCTCCAAACATATAAATAGTAAAAGGGTAGTCAAAGGAAGGGTGGGACCGATTAGGGACAAAAAAGATCTTCTTGTGGAGGCCGAGGGCATGACTGAGGTACTAAATGAATACTTTGCATTGGTCTTCACTAGAGAAGGGGATGCTGCCATTTTGGCAGTAAAGGAGGAGGTCGTAGTGATATTGGATAGGATAAAAATAGATAAAAAGGAGATACTTAAAAGATTGGCAGTACTCAAAGTAGAAAAGTCACCCGGTCCAGATGGGATGCATCCTAGGTTGCTGAGGGAAGTAAGGGTGGAAGTTCAGAGGCTCTGGCCACAATTTTCCAATCCTACTTAGATATGGGGACGGTGCTGGAAGACTGGAAGATTGTAAATGTTACGCACCTGTTCAAAAAAGGGTAGAGGGAAAAATTCGGCAATTACAGGCCAGGCAGCCTAATGTCGGTGGTGGGAAACTTTTAGAGTCAATAATCCATGTCAAAGTGAATTGGCACTTGGAAAAGTATGGGCTAATAAATGAAAGTCAGCACGGATTTCTTAAAGGAAAATCATGTTTGACTAAGTTGATTGAGTTCTTTCATGAAGTAGTGGAGAAGGTTGATGAGAGTAGTGCGGTTAATGTGTATATGGACTTTCAAAAGGCGTTTGATAAAGTACCACGTAATAGACTTGTTAGCAAAATTAAAGCCCATGGGATTAAAGGGACAGTGGCAGTGTGGATACACTAAGGGACATAAAATTGGCTAAGGGACAGAAAGCAGAGAGTCGTGGTGAACAGTTATTTTTCAGACTAGAGAGAAGTATACAGTGGTGTTCTCCAGGGGTCAGTATTAGGACCACTGTTGTTTTTGAGATATTTTACTGGCCTGGACTTGGGTCTAGAGGTTATAATTTCCAAGTTTACAGATGACACGAAACTCGGAAACGTAGTAAACAATGTGGAGGATAGTTACCGACGTCAGGAGGACATAGACTGGTGAAATGGGCAGACACATGGGGTTGTATTCTCTAGAGTTTCGAAGGTTAAGGGGTGATCTGATCGAAATTTATAAGATATTAAGGGGAACAGATAGGGTGGTTAGAGAGAAACTATTTCCACTGGTTGGGGATTTTAGGAGTAGGGGGCACAGTCTAAAAATTAGAGCCAGACCTTTCAGGAGTGAGATTAGAAAACATTTCTACACACAAAGGGTTGTAGAAGTTTGGAACTCTCTTCCGCAAATGGCAATTGATACTAGCTCAATTGCTAAATTTACATCTGAGATAGATAGGTTTTTGGCAACCAAAGGTATTAAGGGATATGGGCCAAAGGCAGGTATATGGAGTTTGATGACAGATCAGCCATGATCTTATCAAATGGCGGAGCAGGCACGAGGGGCTGAATGGCCTACTCCTGTTCCTATGTTCCTATGTTCCTAGATGAAATTTAACGCAGAGAAGTGTGAAGTGATGCATTTTGGAAGGAAGAATGAGGAGAAGCAATATAAACTAAATGGTACAATTTTAAAGGAGGTGCAGGAACAGAGAGACCTGGGGGTGCGCATACACAAATCTTTGAAGGTGGCAGGACAAGTTGGGAAGGCTGTTCAAAAAGCATATGGGACCCTGGGCTTTATTAATAGAAACATAGAGTACAAAAGCAAGGAAGTTATGCTAAACCTTTATAAAACACTGGTTAGGCCTCAGCTAGAGTATTGTGTTCAATTCTGGGCACCACACTACAGGAAAGATGTCAAGCCTGTAGTGAGGGTGCAGAATAGATTTGCTAGAATGGTACCAGGGATGAGAGACTTCAGTTATGTGGAGAGACTGGAGAAGTTGGGGTTGTTCTCCTTGGAACAGAGAAGGTGAAGGGGAGATTTGATCAAGGTGTTCAAAATCATGAACAGTTTTGATAGAGTAAATAAGGAGAATCTGTTTCCAGTGGCAGAAGGGTTGGTAACCAAAGGACACAAGTTTAAGGTGATTGATAAAAGAGCCAAAGGTGACATGAGGAAACATTTTTTATGCAGCGAGTGTTATATAGAAAGCTTGTATAATGCTTTTCTTACACTTGCCTATAAAGTTGCAAACAATTTTACAACACCAAGTTATAGTCCAGCAATTTTATTTTAAATTCACAAGCTTTCGGAGGCTTCCTCCTTTGTGAATTTAAAATAAAATTGCTGGACTATAACTTGGTGTTGTAAAATTGTTTACAATTGTCAACCCCAGTCCATCACCGGCATCTCCACATCATGCCTATAAAGTTGACATGCAGCATGAGATTGCAGGCTGCCCAAATCTCACTTTGTCCTCTCCTATTGGTTGTTTCTTCTAACTTATGGCTTGTGAGGTACCTGGTGCTTCTTTCTCAACCTCATTAAGTACATTCTTCATGGTGCCAGTATCCATACTAGTGCAGGGGGAACAGGTGAAATGCTTGATGTCAACTGCTGTGAAGTGCTAGGGTCCGTGGTGTCACCTTATCTTGCCTCATCTGGAAATGACCTTTGGAAGAGAAAAGGAAACCGATTATAAATACATCATCAAGACAAAGTGAGGTAAGAACATAAGACGTTTTGTGTGTCATATACTTACCCTGCTAATGCAATTAGGTTATGAAGGATTGTCATAAATGGATGATACTTGCTGGATGATGAAATCACAGGGGTGAATTACTGCAGGGATTGTCCCACTTGTCTGCTCTAACTTCAGAATTTATTATGTTTTTCTGGGGTTTTTGCAGTTGTGGAGGACAAACGGGAGAATCCTCAAAGAAATTCACCTCCAATACTTCCAAACCCATCCTTGGCCTTCACCCTTCTCTGCTGAAAAGGGTGAAGGCCATCTTCTTACGTAGCATCAGCTGCTTAATTCTGGCCTTTTCTGGCCCTCTCTGTTTTGTTGTCAGCAGCAGCCTTTTAAGAGCTGCTGCTTGGTCAGAATTAGCAACTCAAACAGTAGTGCTGCTAGTTAGACTCTAAATGCCTCTTTTCCATATGCAGGGAACCTATTCAAACTAAGGATAGGGGTTTTCCTTACAAAATCTGACAAGGCCAATGTTCCTCGCTGCTAGTATGGTTCTGTTGTGATTTTGTTGCATTTGCAAAATCACTTACGACGTCTCTCATAAATTGATTACTTTTTTGTCTACTTTCATACATTATCTTCAACTCTAGTACCTTGTTGCTCATGCTCTTTATTTTCACGTAAAAACACTAAGGTTATTAGAATTGTTACTATTTCTACAACCAAATGTTTATTTATTGATTTTTGACCTGCTCTCTTCATTCGAACCCTCAACGTATTGTTAACTTTTTTACCATTCCCTCTGTAATTACTTTCCTTTCCCCACCGCCTCTTTAATTTTGTTCTCTCAGCATCATAAACAATATGCAAAGATGTAAACTCAAAGATTCACAGCTTACTGCAGCCTCTGAGACACCCCAAATCACATATGCTGCATTAGCTGCTCTTGTATTTGCTTTAATCTGCACTTCTGCAGCATTCTGGGAATTTCCACGAATGTTAATTCCGTCCATTTCCAGTTGGAGTATACAGCACTTTTCTTTTGTTTCTCACTGAAACCCAAGACTTCTTTCTGACTCTTTCCTATCAAAATTACCCCTTGCAATTTCAACCATAACCTCTGATCCAAAGGAGGTGCATGTGCTTATGTTTATTTTGCAATCCTTACTGCTTGCCTCAGCTGACTTCAACCTCTGTGACTAAAAATACGTCTACTTCAGCTCATTAAGTTCTGCTGTATTATCATTCTTCTAAGCTTGATAAACTCTTTTGAACTTTTCAATGCTTTGCAAAGTAAAATCAAATCTACCAACTATAACTTTCCTTATGCTGAAATAACCAAGGCCTAGAAATTGGTCCTCATGGTGCCCGTTTTTCAGCTGCTGCTCAGAGTACTAAAGGCCCAATATGACAGGCAGAAAGCGTGCGCACATTTCCAGCCAGAAATGCGCCACCCGCTTTATTGGGTAAGGACAAACAAGAGGCGTCCTTTACCCATGCCTGAAACAGTTATTCCCTTTGCGTATGTGATCAAGGGTCCTAACGCCCGTTTGAGGCCCCCTTCTGTAAGATTGGTTTACCCTAAGGCAGCAGGTGCTATTGCTGGCTGCAGTCAAGGCAACCAGCCTAGGGATCGCCTGTAACAAAGAAGGTAAATAGCTTACCAGAATGTGGAGTCAGAAGGAGCAGGAGTGCTCCTCCCGACCCCATATCAAAGGACCCGATCGCTGTTCCCGACACTTCCCCACCCCCACCTTCGCTGCCACTCCCAGCCGGATCCCGATCTCTCCTTTGACCCCGACCCGACCCTTGCAATTCCCCCCTTCCCATCTACCCTCTGCTCCTGACCTGGTTGCTCGCCCCGATCTCCCCTCTGCTCCTGAACCCCGTGATCCCCAATTCAGGCCCCATCCCTGACTCAGGCTTCGACCCCCCGAACACGATGCCCGACAACACTTAACAAACTTGGACTCCTCTTCACCGGCTGCCACGTCATGCTTTGCCAGCCGCATTGACATGAGGCCCAATATCTGGAAATCCTTGGGCCTTCACATTTAGGCACGGGGTCGCGAACTACGTCCCCTGAATGCGCAAAATATTGTGACGACCCAATTGCTAGGCCAGAGTGTTCCCGATTGGCAAGGGCTCATTTTCTCCTCTCCTGATCATGCCAGAATTAATGCAAAGTTAATTTTTCAGTCAGCCTACCTTTATCCATAATCATCCATATTTCAGCTAAACTTGATACCAAATTGTCAAACAGAATAGGGCGATGGAGGTATTTGAGATTACTTTGGGAAGAGAGAAGGGGGCCAGAAAAGTTTGTTTTCTCCTTAAGAGTAACAATTGTATGATTGATATAGAAAAAGGTTGGAAAGGAAAATTCAAAGAAGTTATTAGAAATAACTTTGGCAAAGAAAGAAGGAGTGGCTACTGAAGTGGCAGAAAAACACCAGCTGATGCTTCTTTTTAATAGTGTTGCATTTAGCAGCCGTAATAATAGAATTAGAGAAGTGATGAGTGGAGAGAAAGTTGTCTTAGAATGCATCAGACGGATCAAGACAACAGATGCAATAAACACATTTTTTATGAGAGACAGCAGGAAGACAGGAATGTATGAACCAAGAGTACACACTAAGTCATTGAAACGCTTCCTGCATTGGATCCAGGACCTTATTGTCACGCTCCTACTGCTTACTTTGTGGGCTACCTCCAGCCACGCCTTCTTAGTGATAGCAGCAGGTTTTTTTTCCCATTGCTGGGAAAGAGGACCTCCCTCTTAGCCCTTACTACACCCAGCAGAACATCCAGAGCTGACTCTGTGAACCTGGGTGCAGCCTTTGCTCTCTGCCATTTCCCTTAGTGTTCTCTGTCAAACACCTCACCATCAATCTCCAAACGTCCTCCTCCATTGCACCTGTGAACTGGGCCTTCAAATAGTCGAGGTGAAATCGCATTTTGCAGTTCCACGTCACTCCTGCTCATGCGCATTGGAAACGCGAAACCCAGAAGTAAAATGATAATGAGGCATCCCATTGAAATTGGACATTGCTACACGTCCCACGATGTTGCGCTTTCGTCACCTGCTATCGGCCACCGTTCTGTTCCGATCCCCACATTAATATCAGGGTCAATATCACCAAAAGTCACCAGGTCATAATCCTGGCAATTGCACCAAGACCTCACCCACTGGTGCCTTCCAATGCTGATCCTGCCAAAATTCTCATCCTTGGCCTGGACAACCCACAAGCTCCTGCCCTGGTCCACCTCCACAAATGTGGAGGCTGCTATGCCTCATCCTACTCTCTGTACCTGCCCCCAGTCCTACACCAGGTCCTGACTGAGCCCTGGAAGTGTGAACTCCTAGCATAGGGACTCCCCACCCAATCCCTGGCTCCACTGCTAGATGCTGCCCCCGACATTTGTCTTGTAAGGGGCAGGAGAAGGTGCCCTAATATCAGATGTAAGTGATCAGAAAATCTGCCGTAAGTAGTCTTGCATATGATTATGAGCTAGTAACAGTGGTTCAAAGTAGATTGTTATCTGACTAGCTAATATAATCTTAAATTACTGTTTAGATGTTATGGTTTCTAAATGTTAGCATCATGGAAAGGTTACAGCATGGAAGGAGGCCATTCAGCCCATCGAGTCTGTGCTGGCTCTATGCAAGAGCAATCCAGCTAGTCCCACTCCCCTGCCTTATCCTCGTAGCCCTGCAATTTTTTTTCCTTTCAAGTCCTTATCCAGTTCCCTTTTGAAAGCCATGATTGAATCTACCTCCACCAGTGCATACCAGATCCTAACCATTTGCTGCATAAAAAAGTTTTTCCTCATGTCACCTTTGGTTCTTTTGCCAATCACCTTAAATCTATGTCCTCTGGTTCTTGACCTTTCCGCCAATGGGAACAGTTTCTCTCTATCTATCATGATTTTGAATACCTCTATCAAATTTCCTCTCAAACTTCTGTGTTCCAAGGAGAACAACCCCAGCTTCTCCAGTCCATCCGCGTAACTAAGGTCCCTCATCCCTGGAATCATTCTAGTAAATCTTTTCTGCACCCTCTAAGGCCTTCACATCTTTCCTAAAGTGCAGAGCCCAGAACTGGACACAATACTCCAGTTGTGGTCAAACCAGTGTTTTATAAAGTTTCATCATGACTTCCTTGCTTTTGTACTCTGTGCCTCTATTTATAAAGCCCAGGATCCCATATGCTTTTTTAATCACTTTCTCCACTTGCCCTGTCACTTTCAACAATTTGTGCACATATACCCCCAGATCTCTGTTCCTGTACCCTTTTTAGAATTGAGCCCTCTAGTTTATATTGCCTATCCTCATTCTTCCTACTGAAATGTATCACTTCGCATTTTTCTGCGTTAAATTTCATCTGCCACATGTCCGCCCATGCCACCAGCCTGTCTATATCTTTTTGAAGTCTGTCGCTATCCTCTACACTGTTCACTACACTTCCAAGTTTTGTGTCATCTGCAAATTTGGAAATTGTGTCCTGTACACCCAAGTCCAAGTCATTAATATATATCAAGAAAAGCAGTGGTCCTAGTACCGACCCCTGGGGAACACCACTGTGCACCTCCTGTTCTTTGAGAAAAATTTAATGTTTCATATTATTTGCGGAAAATCGTAATTTAGGGTTAGTCTCATTCAGTAATTGGCTTTTAATATTAACAACTGGGATGCAGTCAATTTAAGATTCTTCAGCTAGTCAGATAACAATTAGCATTGAATCACTATTAATAATTGGGATGCTGGGAATAGACTTACCCATTTTTATCTTTGTTTTTATTTTGTTGTGATTTACATAGAATGTACAGCACAGAAACAGGTCATTCGGCCCAACAGGTCCATGCAGGTGTTTATGCTCCACAGCAGCCTCCTCCCTCCCTACTTCATCTAACCCTATCAGCATATCCTTCTATTCCTTTCTCCCTCATGTGTTTATCTAGCTTCCCCTTAAATGCATCTATGCAAATCGACTCAACTACCCTTTGTGGTAGCGAGTTCCACATTCTAACCACTCTCTGGGTAAAGAATTTTCTCCTGAATTCCCGATTGGATTTATTAGTGACTATCTTATATTTATGGCCCCTAGTTCTGGTCTCCCCTGCAAGTGGAAAAATCTTCTCTCCGTCTACCTTATCAAACCCTTTCATAATCTTAAAGACTTCTCTGAGGTCACCTCTCTGTCTTCTCTTTTCTAGAGAAAAGAGCCCCCGCCTGCTTAATCTTTCCTGATGGGTATAACCTCTCAGTTCTGGTATCATCCTAGTAATTCCTTTTGGCACCTTCTCCAGTGCCTCTATATCCTTTTTATAATATGGAGCGCAAAACTGCTCACAATACTCCAAGTGTAGTCTAACCAAGGTTCTACACAAGTTTAACATAACTTCCCTGCTTTTCAATTTTATCCGTCTAGAAATGAACCCCAGTACATGATTTTCTTTTTTATGGCCTTGTTAACCTGTGTTGCTACTTTGTGATTTGTATATCTATACCCCAGATCCCTCTGCTCCCGTACCCCATTTAAACTCTTATTATCCAAGCAGTATGTGGCCCCCTTATTCTTCCTACCAAAATGTAATACCTCACACTTACCTATATTGAAATTCATTTGCAAATTACATGCCCATTCTGCAAGTTCATTAATGTCTTCCTTTAGTTTGTCGCAGTCCTCACCGGTATTAAGTATACCCCCCAATTTGGTGTCATCCGCAAATTTTTAAATTGTACTTCCGATTCCCGGGTCCAAATCATTTATGTAAATAGTGAACAACAGTGGTGTCAGCACTGATCCCTGTAGAACACCACTTTCTACCTTTTGCTAGTCTGAGTAACTACCTTTAACCCCTACTCTCTGTTTTCTGTTTAGTAGCCAGTTTGCTATCCATTCTGATACTTGTCCCCTGACTTCACATGCTGTTGCATATCAATGCTAGTTCATTGTCATGAGTCTACTATGAAAACTACCTTATTGAAAACCTTTTGAAAATCCAAATATATGACATCTACTGCATTACCCTTGTCTACCCTTTCTGTTAATTCTTCAAAGAATTCAGTAAGGTTGGTCAAGCATGACCTTCCCTTTTGAGATCCGTGCTGACTACTCTTTATTATATTTTTGGTTTCTACATGTTTTTCTATTACATCTTTGAGTAAGGATTACTTAGGGTACTGGCATACTTTTTATGATTTACATGACGAGCATTATTGTGAAAGAAATTATTTAGAAGAGAAACATAAACTTTAGATGTTAATAGTCTCATTGGTTTTCTTGAACTAAAACCTAACCCAATGATTAGTCCTATGAAAGAAAAACTGAGATCTTATCTAATGATTAAATTAATTTACTTATCTACAGGGCACAGTAGAGTAAATTCAGTTGCAATACAGCTAAAGGTTCATAAGATATCAGTATGGAAAATAGAGGAAACAGGCAGCTATAATTTGGAGCATCAAAAGAAAAAAGGGGTATTGCAATTATGTTAAAGGATGGTGCGCTTTTATAGATTCAGGTGTGCTGTAGATATTTTCTTGGATTCAGTGGCATCAATCACTCCCATAAGTGGACTGAACACCTTACATTTACGGGTGTTGACTCAAACCGTCATATATCTACTTGTACAATGGCGCAACTCAGGGATGTAACAATAGCATTCTCTTGTGATCCATCTTGTGTCTCTTGCAAGTGTATTTATTCAATCTGAAGATGGAATGAGTGATCACTTTGACGAGATGAGGCGTAATATGAATCGCAAAGCTGTTTTAGATTACATCAGGTGAATATACAGAAAAACAGTTATAATCGGTTTCAATTTTTTCAATAAATACAACTTGCCTTTGCATTTGAATATAAAATAATGAATATGCAAATGTCTCCACATCAGTGGACCATTTTACTTAATATAAATAGAATTACATAGAAATTACAACACGGAAGCAGGCCTGTTTGGCCCAAACAGCCCTTGTTAGTATTTATCCTCTGCATGAGCAGTAATCCTAAGCAGAATAAACTTCTTTGCATTCTGTCCTAGAACCCTGGGCAGGATCACTTCTCCCTGCTGTCATTTTCTGAGGTTGCCTTTCCTGGGGCCTCTTTGCCTGAGTAGCTTCTTTCCTCTCTTTTATCACTCTCTTTGCAGTTCAAAAGTTTTTCCAATACAATGAGAGTGAGGTTTTTTTTCCGATTCCCAGGCAAGCTAACAAATTTTCTTATTTCCTCTGGGAAAAACAACTTACGTTGAGCATATCAACCACCTTTCATTTAAGAACCTTTTTTTAAAAAAACTTATTAAGATATTTTTGCTTGAAAAGTTAACTCTTATTTTCTAGTTCTTTCCGTTGAAAAATCATTAAAACACCCTGAAACATGAGAGGCCTCAAAATGCTGCTATGGGCCCATCCAGCATAAATGCCAACATGCACCCGCTAAGAGCCTCTGCCTCTGACTCCAGTGGACTTTCCTAGGTCTGCGGCAGGTTCTCTAATTAGCCTGCCAATAGCAATCACCTAGTCCACTAGGTGCAAATAAGGTGTCCATCCTCTGAAGAGGCCAAAAAGTCTGGTCAGTGAGTTGCTAGCCTAAGTGGGTGAAGGGTTCCCTCCATGAATAAGCTTCACCTACACCCCATGGTCCCCTTTGTAAAAAGGACTGCTGTAAAAGACATTTCAAAAATTTGTCTTTGAGGATCTAGGCTACTATCATGGCCTGGACCCCAGTTGGCTCCCACATCTGCCATTCAGTGGTATGATACACCTCAGATCAGATGTACCACCACTGATCCTACAGCGGGTACCAATCAGGGTCGGGGAAGTGAGAACTCGCGATGTATGTAGCCCCTTCCCTTGGCCCCAACCCCTCTTATGCCAGTGGGCATGTTTGGAGTGGGCAGAGGCTCAGCCCCCAACAAGCCAATTGGAAGCACCGTCTTAAGGCTGAGACCTGCCTTATCCGGGTTCCGACTAATTTACAGCTCTTCTTGGAGGCTCTTAGTGAAGTTACACTGGAAGGACTAGGATTTTATAGGGCTAGAATCTAATTAATACAACAATTATACAAACAGTAAAAGATGTACATTTTTATTGCTTTCTTTTTCTGATCATTTAGTTTAATTCATTGTTTTGATTCATTTTAAGAAATCAGAGTTTTGATATGCACTTTAATTTATAAATGTGAAATTTAGCTGAAATGAGTCACTAGGTGTACAATTAAATAATTATTTTTACTTTTTCTCTCGTTTTTGTAACCACACAGCACAATTTTATTTGATAACTATGATGATCATTTGAGGTTTCTAACAATACATTCCAAAGACACAATCTCAGAGTAATTGAATTGGTAATGCCAGCAGATTAGACCATACTGTGGTATCTTCTGATGTTCCAGGTGATAATAAAAATATAAAATTGGTTGATTTGAGGACTCTATCAAGAGCTTATGAGTTGCTAATAATCTTTCACTAATATTAACACCTAAAAGCATAGTGAAGTATTAAATTCCAGTCTATTTTTGTACTGACAAAGAATATGGATAGAGGAGGAGTAGTATTATGGACTGAGAAGTAATAATCATGGCTGTCATCAGCAGTAAGTTCCGTCTGGTGATACTGTTCAGGGAACAAAACTGAGCTCCATGACTTAACTGAAAACGAGCAATTAGTATCAACAACAAATTTTAAGTGTAGACTTTCTTTTCAGTTTGAACAACAATGTATATCCTAATACTCTAGTTTGTTCCAGGGTTGTCCATTAATGTCTTATGTTACTGAGTGACTATCTAGATTGTGCAATGATATTGGTATAATTGTGTAATGCACAGAGGAGAGATCATTAAATCCTGAGATTAAGATGTACTTTCTATAACTGCTCTGTTGATCAGCCATGTGGTTTGTTAAGCACCACACAGTGGTTTGAATTACTTCTGTACATACAGTTTCAGGCCATGTTTTTTGTAAGAAGCCATCAGAAATAAAGATACACTGAGCAGTAAAGAATCTACTGAGGTTGCAATGAACAAAAGATATTATAAAGATTGTTTGTAGCAAGATTATACTCCTTATTATCTTGAAGAACATTTAATTTGATTTGATTTAATTTGGTTACTTGGCATTAATTTATTCATTTATCTATATTAATATACTTGATGCTCCTCTGTAAAGCAGAATCACCTAGGAGATCTCCCTTTTAATTTCAGGGGCCATAATCAGAATGATAAAACACTTACAATATGGCTAAAAAAAATGGATTGAGGAATAGATGTTAAAACCAATAGATTTTCTTAATAATGGAAAAGGACACAAAGAGAAAAAGTTAATGTACTTTCCAAGCATGCTTTTTATTTAGACTTGGTATGAACCACAAATAGGATGCATATTAAAAACATTGGCCCCAATATTTACAGGGAGGAGGGGAGGGTGCGGGGGAGGCCGAAAACGGCCAGTGAACGTGTTGAGGCCAGAGATGCGAAGGTCCAGCCGAATTTAATGGCAGGTCCTCATTATCATTTTTTTCTTCTGTTTCCCGCCCAGAAGCTGGCCAAACTGACTGGCTGGCCGGTTGCTGGGCGGGAAAGCCAGTGGCAGGGGGCCACAGCTGGGGACTCTTGGGGACGGTCCCCAGCAATCGGGAGGGGGAAAGTCGGTGATCAGGGCTTGGGGGAAGGGGGAGATAGGTCATCACGGAAGGGGGAAGGCCCCGGAGATCGGGGCTTGGTGGGGAGAGACAGAGGCCATCATGGGAGGGGGGAAGACGGGAGACCCCGATCGCAGCATGGAGGGAGCGAGAGTCCGCTGGGGCTGGAGGAGGGTAGGGGAAGGCAATCATGGCAGGAGGAAGAGAGAAGCCGTGATTGGCAGAGGGGAGGCCGAAGGCTTTCTTGAGGGGCCGGGGGGAGCGCTCCTGCTCCTCCTGGCCCACAAGGAGTGCTGTAAAAGGCACTACCCTCTTGAGCCAGCAGCTCCAGCCTCCCTTTCACTGCCGGGTTTTTTGAACACTAGGAAACCTGCATGGCAATTGTTAAATCTAATCAGGCTCCAAATTGCACTGTGGGATCCTGATTTAAATATGTTAATGAAGTGTCTCCATGGCGACACACTTGGATGTCATGCTACCGGCTGGTGAGTTCACGTTTCCTGATTTTTCAATTTTAACTCCCCCGACCCTCTCCTGACCAACATAAGGGGGTTAGTATCGAGGCCATTGCGTCTGGATGTGTGCTATTGCCAGAGGGAATTCTAGGCAATGTAGATGCTGTTGAAAGTAGCAGGAAATGTACCGTAATTAATTCTAATCAGCAAAAGTAATTTACCATTGAACTTTAAGATTGCAAATCTAATACAAGTGAAAAGCAAATCAAGATTAATCACAATAAACCAGTATTATTTGAGAGAATTATTTCCTGAAACATTTCATTTGCAATTTTTTTCAGGGTGGTTACTTTATTCTGCGCAATGGTAGGCATTTTGTAAATAGGTTTAACTTGAAATGTATTTCAAAATAATAAGTATTTTTCTATGACAGGTATATACATTTATTTTAATGTAGCACCTTCTTATGCAAGAGGCTAGAAGTTAATCTCCAAGGTGCACGATGAAAAGATGGCGCAGCCACTGCTTGCACTGCCAGGACCAGACAACCTCCGTTATTTTACCCGAGAATCTCTTGCAGCTATTGAGAGATGCATTGCAGAGGAAAAAGCCAAGAGACCCAAGGACCATGATGATGATGACAATGATGAAAATGGCCCAAAGCCGAATCGTGACTTGGAAGCCGGCAAATTACTACCATTTATTTATGGTGACACACCTCCAGGGATGGCTTCTGAGCCATTGGAAGACCTGGACCCATTTTATAAAACAAAGAAAGTGAGTGTTTGATCGTGTTCTTAAATGAATGACATACTCTGGAATCATTTTAGTAATAATACTGACGGTTGTGTACATTTAACTTTTGTTTTCTTTATTTGTCTTTTTCTCTTAATATCTGTCTACTTATAATAAGTAACACTAAGAGGTTTGGGGGAACCCTGGAAGAAGTGCCCTGTGAATCCAATACCCTCCCCATATCTCTTACTTGCCATTCTTTTGTAAATGTTTTTCTATATCTGGTCCCTTTTCTCTGCCTGTTACTCTCTTCCTATGCTTGTTACTCTCCCAATTTCTCTCGGTAGTCTCTCTCTGTTAACCTGCCCCGTGTCATAGAATCATAGAATGGTTACAGCACAGAAGGAGGCCATTCAGCCCATCGAGCCCATGCCGGCTCTTTGTAGGAGCAATCCAGTTAGTCCCATTCCCCCGCTCTTCCCCCGTAGCCCTGCAAACTTTTTCCCTTCAAGTATTCATCCTTGTCTATGTTACTCTCTGACTTTCAATGGAAATGAAAATCGGGAGAGATGTAAAATAGGCTGCCGATTTGCGAGTACCCATTTTGCACTATCAACCAAGTCAAAATTACCCCTTTGCTCTTGAAACTCTCCCAAAATTCCTCTGCTTTTCTACCTCTCTCCATTCCTTCGACAGTCTCTTAAAAATCTCTTTAATTGTGCTCTCAGGTTCCCTACTTAATCTTTCCCACCTCCTGCTTGACTTCCTCCTCTACCCATTGTCAAGCATTCTGAGATATTCTTTTACATAAGGGACACTATAAGGTGTGAGTTGTGTTGAAGATTTTACAGAGATCCATCCACCCACCATCTATCTGTCAGTCTATACATCATGTTTTAAATCTGTTTTCTATGAGCATTATGGTATCAAGTTAATCAATCCTAAATTGTCAAAACATATCTACTAATTATTGAGCGTAACAAAATGGTTTGATAATTTGGGTGTATTTGGAAGTTATTTTCAGCAGGTAAGCAGTTCTTCTGTGGGAGAGATAAAATAGTCATTATGAATGGAGAGCAAGTAGCAGATGCATGCTGCCAAAATTTGATTTTTACATAACTTTTCCATATTGAATGTTAGATGTAAAACAACAACAACTTGCATTTATGTCGCGCCTTTAACGTAGTAAAACGTCCGAAGGCACTTCACAGGAGCGTTATCAAACAAAATTTGACACCGAGCCACGTAAGCCAAGCTTGATCAAAGAGGTAGTTTTTAAGGAGCTCCTTACAGGAGGAGAGAGAGGTAGAGATGTGGAAAGGTTTAGGGAGGGAATTCCAGAACTTTGGGCCTAGGCAGCTGAAAGCACAGCCATCAATGGTGGGGCGATGAAAATTGGGGATGCACAAGAGGCCAGAATTGGAGGAGCACAGAGATCTCGAAGGGTTGTAGGGCCGGAGGAGGTTACAGAGATAAGGAGGGATGAGGCTATGGAGGAATTTGAAAACAAGCATGAGAATTTTAAAGTCAAGGTGTTGCCGGACCGGGAGCCAACTTAGGTCAGCGAGCACAGGGGTGATGGGTGAACAGGACTTAGTGTGAATTAGGATATGGGCAGCAGAGTTATGGATGAGCTCAAGTTTATGGAGGGTGCAAGGTGGGAGGCTGGCCAGGAGAGCAATGGAATAATCGAGTCTTGAGGTAATAAGGGCAAGGATGAGGGTTTCAGCAGCAGATGAGCTGATGCAGTGGCGTAGATGGGCGATGTTACGGAGGTGGAAATAGGTGTTCTTGGTGATGGAGTGGATAGGGGTTGGAAACTCATATCAGGGTCAAATAGGATGCCAAGGTTGCAAGGTTCAGTTTCAGACAGTGGCCTGGAAGAGGAATGGAGTCGGTGACTAGGGAGAGGAGTATAGGGTATCTGTTATTATTTGTTTAGTCTAAATTTAAAATGAATTGCCTTTGTAATCCTGAAATATTTGGACACAACATTTTCTTGAACGAGTTAGCGTTTTACAGAGGAATACTGCAAATTAGTGCAGGTAATGTTCAGTGGGTTTGTGCAAGAAAATCTCTAAAATGTGTTCATTGCTTAATATGGCTATGTATACAATTTACCATCATAATCACACTTGTCATTTTTTTCCTTACAGACCTTTATAGTATTGAACAATGGGAAGACAATCTTCCGATTTAGTGCCACACCTGCCTTGTACATTTTAAGTCCTTTCAATCCTTTAAGGAAAGTAGCTATTAAGATTTTGGTACATTCATATCCTTTATGTGGTATATTTTTAATAACCTAAAAAGTGCATGTGTTAAAGAGCTACAGAATCCCATTTCACTTAACACATGGAATGTGTCAAAACTGTTAAAATTCACACGTGGTCAGCCTGCATAGAAATTGCACTAAATTGTGTACTGTTTTTAATAATCCAGTAATTCCAGATAGCTATACTTACCAGATTTTCCTTTTTCAAATTCATAAACAAAAATAATCAGAAATTTATCAGAAAGAAGTGTGATCCGAGAAAATATCTTTTTTTTTTCTGAACTTTAAATTGGTTTTCATATTATGCAGCTGTACATTTTCCTTATCTGGCATTTGTGGGAGCACACATTGATAACAACGTACAGGAGTCTCCTCCCAACAGCAATGCTCCAGCAGTCATTCAGTATGGTTCGCTGTCAAGGGGGACCCTGCCATTGCCCGACTGCAAAATCTCAGTGATACTGTAGTGGGGCTGCCACTGCAGCTCCAGAAGAGGTGGCCAGACAGTTAAAGGGATAGAAATGTCCCAAAAATCAATCTTGTAAGCTTTGGCAGACATGGAGACCTATAAAGCAAAATAAGTGGGAGTTAGAATGGAGCAAAAGGAGGCCGCTACATGGCCTTCTGCCTTGATGAGGGATTTAAGGACTATTACTACTGCTTCCAGGGGCCTACCACCACCTTCCACATGGTTCTCCAGGAAATAGCAATACAGGCAGATGATTATCATAGAAACAGAAAATAGGAGCAGGAGTAGGCCTTTTGGCCCTTCGAGCCTGCTCCGCCATTCAATATGATCATGGCTGATCCTCTATCTCAATACCATATTCCCGCTCTCTCCCCATATCCCTTGATGCCTTTTGTGTCTAGAAATCTATCTAGCTCCATCTTAAATATATTCAGTGACTTGGCCTCCACAGCCTTCTGTGGTAGAGAATTCCACAGGTTCACCACCCTCTGAGTGAAGATCATATGCATTATTATGACCTGTGTTGCATGTTTATGACCATAAGTAATCCTCCAGAGTCGATAAGTATGTAGAGTAAGTGCATAGTATTTTGTGTATTGTTGAATTTACAATATCGTTAATTTTAAAACAAGACAGAGTTTTCATGAGAGTACTCAAGAAAGGAGGGAGAGAGAAAACAGGGAACTACAGGCTAGTTAGCCTGACATTAGTCGGCGGGAAAATGCTGGAATCCATTATTAAGGAAGTGGTAACAGAGCACTTAGAAAATCATAACATGATTAGGCAGAGTCAACATGGTTTTATGAAAGGGAAATCATGTTTGAAAACAGAGAGTATGGATAAACGGGTCATTTTCAGGTTGGCAGGCTGTAACTAGTGGGGTGCCTCAAGGATCGGTGCTTGGGCCTCAGCTATTTACAGTCTATATTAACGACTTAGATGAAGGGACCGAGTGTAAAGTATCCAAGTTTGCTGACAGCACAAAGCTAGGTGGGAAAGTAAGCTGTGAGGAGGACACAAAGAGTCTGCAAAGGGATATAGACAGGTTAAGTGAGTGGTCAAGAAGGTGGCAGATGGAGTATAATGTGGGGAAATGCGAGGTTATTCACTTTGGTAGGATGAATAGAAAAACAGAATATTTTTTAAATGGTGAGAAACTATTAAATGTTGGTGTTCAGAGAGATTTGGATGTCCTCGTACAAGAAACACAAAATTTAGCATGCAGGTGCAGCAGCAATTAGGAAAGCAAATGGCATGTTGGCCTTTATTGCAAGGGGGTTAGGGTACGAGAGTAAGGAAGGCTTACTACAATTATACAATTGGTGCAACGAAGGTTCACTAGATTATTTCCTGGGATGAGAGGATTGTCCCATGAGGAGAGGTTGAGTAGAATGGGCCTATACTCTCTGGAGTTTAGAAGAATGAGAGGTGATTTCAATGAAACATATAAGATTCTGAGGGGGCTTGACAGGGTAGAAGCTGAGAGGTTATTTCCCCGACTGGAGTGTCTAGAACTAGGGGGCATTGTCGCAAGATAAGGGGTCGACCATTTAAGACTGAGATGAGGAGGAATTTCTTCACTCAGAGGGTTGTGAATCTTTGAAATTCTCTACCCCAGAGAGCTGTGGATACTGAGTCATTGAGTATATTCAAGGCTGAGATAGATAGATTTTCGGACTCTACGGAAATCAAGGGATATGGGGATCGGGCAGGAAAGTAGAGTTGAGGTCGAAGATCAGCCATGATCTGATTTTATGGTGGAGCAGGCTCGAGGGGCTGTATGGCCTACTCCTGCTCCTATTTCTTATGTTCTTATAAAGGACACAGAATCCATGCCGGGGACCTGAACGCTGCCCCTGCCGCTATTTCAATGCTCTGGGTAAGGAAGGAGTAGCCAGCAGGGGTTAGGGGAAGGAAATGCAGTCGGGCAGTGAGGTGGTAGTATGCTTCTTTTTTCTCCACTGCTATCCCACCCAAAATTGCGGAAGATTATCCAGCCCAATAGTCTGTTAGCATATTAGTATAGTAATGTTACATGTTTCAGGATCAAACTGTTCTGTTGGTTTTCAAGGGGGCTATCTGGGCAGAAGTGCCCTACTTGTCAAGGAGTGCCAATAGGTTAAATCACTATTCTTTTGAATCTTTGTTGGGTGGGGTTTTACTCCTACCTTTCCTCTTATGTCAGCCTAGCATAACTGTGTTGCTTGCTCTTTCAGCCTCCAGAAAAGGGTTCTCATCCTGCTGTCTATTATCAGAACATGTCCATTTGGGTAAATCGCTCTTAAAAGGTGCTGCCTACTCTTATGATGTCCTTCTAATCCCAGGTTCTGATTCAGTTTGTGGCAAGTGGGCTTGGGAGCTTCCTGTTGCACCAGATTGAAGAGAAGGCTAGTGGGATTGTTAGCAAGGAAAGAATTTTTTGCGAATGCTAGGATTTATTCGTAGAAACACTTATGGTTATATTTTAATAGCTCTAAAATATGTCAAATCCAAAAAAGGAGCCATATCTCTAAGATTCTTATTCTTCCAGACTTTATTATAAATGTGACTGAAATTCAAAGTACTTTGTTTTATGAATTTTATTATATGTGCTTTCCTTGACTAAATCTTACATTGTTCAGCATGCTTATCATGTGCACTATTATGACCAATTGTGTGTTTATGACCAGGAGTAATCCTCCAGAATGGGCGAAGAATGTAGAGTAAGTCATCACATTTTGTGTATTATTGAATTTACAATATAGTTAATTTTAAAACAATAGAGTTTTCATAACATAAAGAATACAGAAACCATGTTTTGCCTTATAAAAAGCTTATGCAAAATTAATTCCTTGTTTAATATGGAAAATAGATTTTAATAGGTTACCTCCAATTCCACGCACTTTCATTTTTGATAATCTCTTTTGCGGAATCTTAGTAAATGCCTTCCGGAAGTCCATATGGTCAATATCCATAGACTCTCCCTTATCCAACATGTAAGTGACCTCCTCAAAAACTCAGCCCAGTTTGTTGTGGTCAATTTATTTCTCATCCCATTGAAATTTGTCTTACTCAAATTTAAAACGTCGGTTTGTAACTCTCCATATTCCCTCTCAAACCAAATATCAAATTCAGTCATATTATGGTCACTATTTGCAAGATGTTCCCTTACCGTCAGATTGTTAATTCATTCTGGTTCGTTATTCATCACTAATTCTAGTCTGGCCTGTTCACTTTTCAGTTCTAAAACATATTGTTCTAGAAAACTGTCCCGAATACATTCTAGAACTCTTTCCTATAATAATTTTTTTCATTTAGTAAACAAGTTTATTTTACATGGAAAGGAATTGCGTTAAAATATTCTGAAAGTCCTTCCGGCTCACTTAAATTTGATTGGGACATAAGTCTCTGAAATTAACCTGCAAATGAGAAAAGAATGTAGTTCCAGAATTCCATTATATTTAATGTAATGGAACCAAAGTACATTCTTATATCAGGAATCAATAATAAAGATCACAGTTTTTTTAGAGTGAAATTTATGGAAGTCGCCATTTTCCTGTTTATTGATATTTGCCAATGAAAATGACTGAACAGCTTTTTCTTTGTTATAATTCCATTAGGTACACCTTCACTGGTATTTACACATTTGAATCGCTTGTAAAAATTCTTGCAAGGGGCTTCTGTTTAGAAAATTTCACTTTTCTCCGAGATCCGTGGAACTGGCTGGATTTCAGTGTCATTGTTATGGCGTAAGTACTTAAAAAAAAAAGTCAAATATACTCTATGCTGTTTTCCTTTGGGGCCATCCCTTGCAGGCATAACTGTAGAATGAAAAATTCAAAAGACAGTGATGTACAATGAGTTGATTTATTCGTGATCAACAGCAGTAACATCTCCATCGAAGGTGCTGCTTGGTCAAGAAAAATTCAGACCAATTGTTTGAGAAGTACATTTTTGATTTATTTATAATTCAAACATCACCTCTTGATGACTCAGTGGGTAAATGCACAACATGGTGCAAAATTGAGCCATAGAGACCAGGAAAGCCCCAGCTTTGATCCCCAGTTGCTGTTAATTTAACTGATTTCACCTGGGGTAACAGTGAAATACTGTAATTGGCTCTATTGTCCTTGGGCTACGGAGGCAAAAACAATTGCATGTTGGATGAGGTCCATATCAGGCACGACGGTGCCTCCACATTTCGATGTCTAGGTTTACACATGAAGACTAGCAATTTGGTTTGGGTTCCAGAGGGTTGCCAGCACCCGTGGAACTGTACCCTAACATGAGCTACTATCTCCAGGAGAGACAGGCTAAGGAGGAAAATTGGCAAAATAAAAATACAATCACTATCACTAAAGTGAAAGACCAAGCATTGTAATTATATTAAAATTCTTTGAAAGCTGAAATAACTGTGATTTAATTCTACAGGTATGTAACAGAATTTGTAGACCTAGGCAATGTTTCAGCTCTTCGAACTTTCAGAGTATTAAGAGCTTTGAAAACTATTTCTGTAATACCAGGTAAGAAGTGATTGGTGAAAGGTGCTAGCAGGCCCCAAGTACCTCCAACTGTGTCTTTGTGTCCTGTCATTGTGTTTGTGTGTGACCTCCCCATTACAGATATTTGACAATGTTTGTGGACGTGGGCAATGTCTCAGCGTTGAGAACATTCAGAGTTCTCCGAGCTTTGAAAACAATTTCAATCATCCCAAGGGACAGCTAGGTTAAACACTGAGGCTGATCTTTTTTCTTGCATATAAAAATGAAATGCCATGATGTGGAGATGCCGGTGATGGACTGGGGTTGACAAATGTAAGGAATCTTACAACACCAGGTTATAGTCCAACAATTTTATTTGAAAATCACAAGCTTTCGGAGGCTTTCTCCTTCATCAGGTGAAGTGTGGGATTCCTTGAAGGTTCAAGCTGTCAGGAGATGCGTCAATGCCAGATTCATCAGCCGCACACACAAGACAGTCCAGAATGTCACCCGAGCACAACGCAACGTCATTGACGCTCTCAAGACCAACCGCAACATCGTCATCAAACCAGCGGACAAAGGAGGAGCCATTGTCAAAGAAGCATACCGACAACTGGACAACCAGGAACACTACAGACGGTTACCCGCAGATCCGACCAAAGAACACACCCACCAGCTCAACAAACTGATCAAGACCTTCGATCCAGACCTTCAAAGCATCCTGCGCGCTCTCATCCCATGTACTCCCCGCGTGGGAGACTTCTACTGCCTCCCAAAGATACACAAAGCCAACACACCTGGACGTCCTATCGTATCAGGCAACGGAACCCTGTGTGAGAACCTCTCTGGATACGTCGAGGGCATCCTGAAACCCATCGTACAAGGAACCCCCAGCTTCTGTCGCGACACTACAGACTTCCTACAAAAACTCAGCACCCACGGACCAGTTGAACCAGGAACACTTCTCACCACGATGGACGTCTCGGCACTCTACACCAGTATCCCCCACGATGACAGCATCGCTGCAACAGCCTCAGTACTCAACACCAACAACAGCCAATCTCCAGACGCCATCCTACAACTCATTTGCTTCATCCTGGATCACAATGTCTTCACCTTCGATAACCAGTTCTTTACCCAAACACACGGAACAGCCATGGGGACCAAATTCGCACCCCAATACGCCAACATTTTCATGCACAAGTTCGAGCACGACTTCTTCACTGCACAGGACCTCCAACCAACGCTATACACCAGATACATCGATGACATTTTCTTCCAATGGACCCACGGCGAAGAATCACTGAATAGACTGCACGATAACATCAACAAGTTCCATCTCACCATCAAGCTCACCATGGACTACTCCTCAGAATCGGTTTCTTTCTTGGACACACGAATCTCCATCAAAGACGGGCACCTCAGCACCTCACTCTACCTCAAGCCCACGGACAACCTCACGATGCTCCACTTTTCCAGCTTCCACCCTAAGCACGTCAAAGAGGCCATCCCCAATGGACAGGCCCTGCGAATACACAGGATCTGCTCAGAATAGGAGGAACGCGATGGACACCTACAGATGCTGAAAGACTCCCTCGTAAGAATGGGATATGACGCTCGACTCGTCGATCGACAGTTCCGACGGGCCACAGCGAAAAATCGCATAGACCTCCTCAGAAGACACAACCAACAGGGTACCCTTCATCGTCCAGTACTTCCCCGGAGCGGAGAAACTATGCTATGTTCTCCGCAGCCTTCAACATGTCATCGATGACGACGGACACCTCGCTAAGGCCATCCCCACACCTCCACTACTCGCCTTCAAACAGCCACCCAACCTCAAACAGTCCATCGTTCGCAGCAAATTACCCAGCTTTCAGGAGAACAGCGTCCACGACACCACACAACCCTGCCACGGCAAACTCTGCAAGACATGCCAGATCATCGACACAGATACCACCATCACACGAGAGGACACCACCCACCAGGTACATGGTTCATACTCCTGTGACTCGGCCAACGTTGTCGACCTCATACGTTGCAGGAAAGGATGCCCCAGAGCATGGTACATTGGCGAGACCATGCAGACACTACGACAACGGATGAATGGACACCGCTCAACAATCGCCAGACAGGAGGGTTCCCTCCCAGTCGGGGAACACTTCAGCAGTCAAGGACATTCAGCCACCGATCTTCGGGTAAGCGTTCTCCAAGGCGGCCTTCGAGACACACGACAAAGCAAAATCGTCGAGCAGAAATTGATAGCCAAGTTCCGCACCCATGAGGACGGCCTCAACCGGGATCTTGGGTTCATGTCACACTACACGTAACCCCACCAGTGAAAAAAAGTGATCTGTTTTTAATACAACGGATCATTCCCTGTCTTTCTCTTCCTTTCGGATGTTTCTCTCTCTCTCTCTCTCTCTGTCTTTTGTTCTGGCCGTTTGTATATTTGGTGGTCCTGTATGTAACATCTCTCTGTCTGAACACTTTGATTGCCTTGACAACGGGCAGTTGGAAAGATTATCTGTAATCACCAGGTATTGTTCTCTGACTATAAATGCGGTAACCTTCAAGGAATCCCACACTTCACCTGACGAAGGAGAAAGCTTCCGAAAGCTTGTGATTTTCAAATAAAACTGTTGGACTATAACCTGGTGTTGTAAGATTCCTTCTAAAAATGAAAAGCATTTTTAGAAACATCTGCTTTTATGTGAATCTGGTTGCTTTGCTTTTTGCACAAAAACAGGAGAAAACATTTTAAATTATAGGATTCCTTGCTTTTGAGACAAAATTTGGCCGTGTGGTTGATAGTGAGGAAGGAAACTGCAGTCTGCAGGAAGATGTCAATGGACTAGTCAGGTGGGCAGAAAAGTGGCAAATGGAATTCAGTCCGTAGAATTGTGAGGTAATGCATTTGGGCAGGGCAAACAAGGCAAGGAAATACACAATAAAAGGGAGGATATTGAGAAGTGTAGAGGGACCTTGGAGTGCATGTCCACAGATCCCTGAAGGTAACAGGACAGGTAGATAAGGGGCCCGATATTAGGAGGGAGGCGGGTTGCCAGCGGGGATTCGACTGAGCCCGTGGGTTACCCGTCCAGTAAAATCAGTGGGTTCCCCACGTGATCGTAAGTAAATTGAAGCCACTTACCTTGGCTTCCAGGTTTCACGTTGGAAAGCTGTGCAGCAGGCGGACTGCGCACCCGCATCATAGGCTGTCAGCTGGAGGAGTCCTATTTAAAGGAGCAGACCTCCACTGACTGATGCTGCAGAAAGGAGCCAAAATTACAGCATGGAGCAGCCCGGGGGAAGGCTGCTCCCAGGTTTAATGATGCCTCACTCCAGGTCCTACTGGATGGGGTGAGGAGGAGGGGGAGGACAGAGATCTTCTCCCTGGCGGACGATAGGAAGTGGCCTGCCTCTGCTACCACGAAGGCCTGGCTCGAGGTGGCAAAGGAGGTCACCAGCACAACCAACATATCACGCACCTGCATACAGTGCAGGAGGCGCTTCAATCACCTAAGTAGGTCAGCCGAAGTGAGTACACTTACTCATTCCCCTACACTCCGTCTGCCACATCACCGCCCCCGCCCCCACCCCACAACTCCTTCTGCACTGCCAACACTACTCTGTCACATCACTCCTCACACCCACTCTAAACTCATCCTCATCTTACCTGCACTTACTCACCTCCCCAGTACTCATCCCACCACTACCACTCAACCCAATCCTCATACAATCTCATGGCTCTATCTCATACTCACCCTCTGATGCATCTGTATCACGGTCAGCCTCACCCAAGCTGCCACAACCTGTGCTGCAGCCACAGGGCATGCATCACATATGTGTAGTAGGAAGCATAAGGCAAACATGTCATGTGCATGAAGGGGATGCACAAGGATGTTTGAGGGTTTGTCATGGTTTTTACATATATTTGATTTCTGATCAACTCACATTAAATATTATATTGTCACCACTACTGCCACGTCTTGGCCATTCTTGACTGGCTTGTGCAATAATGCCCTTTTTTTTCTTCATTCATGGGATGTGGGCGTCGCTGGCGAGGCCAGCATTTATTGCCCAAACCTAATTGCCCTTGAGAAGGCAGTGGTGAGCCGCCTTCTTGAACCGCTGCAGTCCATGTGATGAAGGTTCTCCCACAGTGCTGTTAGGAAGGGAGTTCCAGGATTTTGACCCAGCGACGATGAAGGAACGGCGATATATTTCCAAGTCGGGATGGTGTGTGACTTGGATGGGAATGTGCAGGTGGTGTTGTTCCCATGTACCTGCTGCTCTTGTCCTTCTAGGTGGTAGAGGTCGCTGGTTCGGGAGGTGCTGTCAAAGAAGCTTTGACGAGTTGCTGCAGTGCATCCTGTGGATGGTACACACTGCAGCCACTGTGCCCCGGTGGTGAAGGGAGTGAATGTTTCGGGTGGTGGATGGGGTGCCAATCAAGCAGGCTGCTTTGTCCTGGATGGTGTTGAGCTTCTTGAGTGTTGTTGGAGCTGCACTCATCCAGGCAAGTGGAGAGTATTCCATCACACTCATGACTTGTGCCTTGTAGATGGTAGAAAGGCTTTGGGGAGTCAGGAGGTGAGTCACTCGCCGCAGAATACCCAGCCTCTGACCTGCTCTTGTAGCCACAGTATTTATATGGCTGGTCCAGTTAAGTTTCTGGTCAGTGGTATCCCCCAGGATGTTGATGGTGGGGGATTCGGCGATGGTAATGCCGTTGAATGTCAAGGGGAGGTGGTTAGACTCTCTTTTGTTGGAGATGGTCATTGCCAGGCACTTGTCTGGCGCGATTGTTACTTGCCACTTATGAGCCCAAGCCTGGATGTTTTCCAGGTCTTGCTGCATGCGGGCTTGGACTGCTTCAATATTTGAGGGGTTGCGAATGGAAGTGAACACTGTGCAATCATCAGCGAACATCCCCATTTCTGACCTTATGATGGAGGGAAGGTCATTGATGAAGCAGCTGAAGATGGTTGGGCCTAGGACACTGCCCTGAGGAACTCCTGAAGCAATGTCCTGGGGCTGAGAAGATTGGCCTCCAACAACCACTACCATCTTCCTTTGTGCTAGGTATGACTCCAGCCACTGGAGAGTTTTCCCCCTGATTCTCATTAACTTCAATTTTACGAGGGCTCCTTGGTGCCACACTCGGTCAAATGCTGCCTTGATGTCAAGGGCTGTCACTCTCACCTCACCTCTGGAATTCAGTTCTTTTGTCCATGTTTGGACCAAGGCTGTAATGAGGTCTGGAGCCGAGTGTTCCTGACGGAACCCAAACTGACCATCGGTGGGCAGGTTATTGGTGAGTAAGTGCCGCTTGATAGCTCTGTCACTCTTACCAATACTGTCATGGACAGATGCATCTGCGACAGGTAGATTGGTGAGGAAGAGGTCAAGTAAGTTTTTCCCTCGTGTTGGTTCGCTCACTAACTGCTGCAGGCCCAGTCTGGCAGCTGTGTCCTTCAGGACTCAGCCAGCTCGGTCAGTAGTGGTACTACCGAGCCACTTTTGGTGATGGACACTGAAGTCCCCCACCCAGAGTACATTCTGTGCCCTTGCTACCCTCAGTGCTTCCTCCAAGTGGTGTTCAAGAGGAGGACTGATTCATCACCTGAGGGAGGGCGGTAGGTAGTAATCAGCAGGAGGTTTCCTTGCCCATGTTTGACCTGATGCCGTGAGATTTCATGGGATCCAGAGTCAATGTTGAGGATTCCCAGGGCCACTCCCTCCTGACTGTATATCACCGTACCGCCACCTCTGGTCGCTCTGTCCTGCCGGTGGGACAGGACATACCCAGGGATGGTGATGGAAGAGTCTGCGACATTGGCTGAAAGTTATGATTCTGTGAGTATGGCTATGTCAGGCTATTGCTTGACTAGTCTGTGGGACAGCACTCCCAATTTTGGCACAAGTCCCCAGATGTTAGTGAGGAGGACTTTGCAGGGTCAACTGGGCATGGTTTGCCATTGTCGTGTCCGGTGCCTAGTGATCCGATGCCGGGTGGTCCATCCGGTTTTATGCTCATTATGACTTTTTTTAGCGAGATTATGCTTTCATGAGGTTCTCCATGAACTCCCTTGATGCCATCCATTGGGTCACCCTACAGTGGGTGTATGTGTAGTTGCACGACTACTTTGTGCGGGTGTCTGTTGCGCAGCACTGTGTTGTGCAGCTCCACATGGCGGAGGTGGATGGCATGCGAGGCTGGTGATGTTGCTCGTTCTCGAATGGAGTGATGAATGTAGCAATGGAACCCCCCCCCACCACCCATCCTGATGGTGTGAGTGTGAGGAGGTCCAAAAAGTGGGTAAATGTGTTTGCACAGCAGAGTTTAGGGTATGATTTAATAATTTGGAGTGTGGAGACAACGGTGTGGCAGGCAAAACTTTGTCTGAGGTGACAGAGTGCCCTGCTGCAATGAATGAGGGTTTACCCCTCACCTGTTTAATGGATCTTTGCAACTACCGCTGGCTGCTGGCTGCAACACGTCTGTTTAAACAGGGACTGTTTCCCCCAGCATGGGAAACACGCTCTGGGTAGTCCAAAATCCGAATCCTCCTAAAATCTCCAACTAATGAAATCTGTAAACGACCTCAAGTACCCAGATAATGATCTTAATTGGGATCCCGCCGTCTTTGATTGCCGGTGGGAGTCCCGCATGCGGGGGCTGCGCTTGCACCGATTCACGTCATTGGGGAGCCCCGACGTGGGCGGGTTGGAGCCAGGCTCTGGACCCGCTCTGGGATTCCCCAATTTTAGGAGCCCCCCCTCCATGAACGCACCTGCTCGGCCATCCGAAAATTGACCCCCAAGGTGGTTAAGAAGGCATACGGGATACTTTCCTTTATTAGCTGAGGCATAGAATATAAGAGCAGGGAGGTTATGCCAGAACTGTATAAAACACTAGTTAGGCCACAGCTAGAGTACTGCATATATTTCTTGTCAACACATTACAGGAAAGATGTGATTGCACAAAGAGGGTACAGTGGAGATTTACAAGGATGTTGCTAGGACTGAAGAATTTTAGCTCTGAGGAAAGATTGGATAGGCTGGGGTTGTTTTCTTTGGAACAGAGGAGGCTGAGGGGAGATTTAATTGAGTTATATAAAATTATGAGGGACCTCGATAGAGTGGATAGAAAAGACCTATTTCGCTTAGCAGAGAGGTCAATAACCAGATGGTATAGATTTAAAGTGATTGGTATAAGGATTAGAGGGGAGCTGAGGAGAAATTTTTCACTCGTAGGGTGGTGGGGGTCTGGAACTCACTGCCTGAAAGGGTGGTAGAGGCAGAAACCCTCAACACGCTTAAAGGGTACATGGATGTGCACCTGAGGTGCCATAACCAAGTAAGGCTACGGACCAAGAGCTGGAAAGTGGGATTAGGCTGGATAGCTCTTTTTCAGCCGGCACAGACATGATGGGCCGAATGGCCTCCTTCTGTGCCATAAATTTCTATGATTCTATGAGACACTGCAATATCGAGCATGAGTGGTTTGCACCCTGTGATGTCTAGTTTTCCCATCCCTATTCTGCAAATTACTCAATGCATTCTGCAAATATTCTTTGTTGAAATTATGCACTTTTTCTATAAATCAGATGTCATGCATAAACAATACAAGCTCAAAATGAAGGCTTTGAAAAAAAATGATTGCTGAATAATATGCAAACATAGAGATGAGAAAACAAAATACTGCACATCAGCATGATGAATGCATGAAAACATCATCAATTTAAGGCATCCTTTGTGCTTCAAACCATTAAAACTTTTATAATATTTCCTTGTTATGAGTATGTATTTGGAGATGGTCCTTATGTTTATGACAATGGCATGAGACAGATGTAATTTAGATTGGTCACTGTTGAATGTTGCAATAAAGCTATTCCTTATATTTCACCTGAGGAAGGAGAAAATTGCCTGAGGAAGGAGAAAATCTCCGAAAGCTTGTGAATTTAAAATAAAATTGCTGGACTATAACTTGGTGTTGTAAAATTGTTTACAATTATATTTCACCTGTAATGATGTTATACACTCAGTCTTTGACTGTTGTTTATGTTTAGCCCATGGAGCTATAGTGCTTAGATTTTCTGACTCTTCCCCATGTTGAACTTATAGTGCTGTAATGTTTGGAGTCTTAGACTATTGCCCATGATTGGCCTGTACTACTGTAATGCTTTAAATCTTCTGATTATTTTGGCCTGTGGTACTATAATCTAATTAGCCAAAGTAAATCAAAAAAACTAAGAAGTATATACAAAGTTCAGCACATATAAAAATTAAGGTGTGTCCTAAAAAGTTGTGTCACAAATTTTAGGTTTGGAGAGTCATAGACCATCACAAAGGGTCTTTCGCTTGGCTCCAATGTTCACTATAATTATAACTTCAGAGTCTGCAGAAAAATGTTATTTCAGTTCATGTGAATGGGTTCATGAAATACAAAGCACAAAATAAAAATTGGGTTGCTCCGTAGAAACAACCACCTCACTAAGAATGTGTACAGCTACATTCTTTCCCATTCACTAATTGGATCAGTGTCCATGAAGTTTCATTCAACTATACAAAAGCTGCAGCTTTCCATTTGTTATTCCAATATATCAGGTCATTCATTACATTTAGCTGCTAATTTCAGCAAACTCTTATTTAAATGTAAGTTAATTCTGGCAATTTATCTTTTGCATGAGATTCACTAATACAATACAGGAAGAACTGATGATTTCTTGCTTGATCTAATGAGTATGCTTATTATCAAAAATCACAGAAGACCCGAATGTTTCTTGCAGGTCTCAAGACCATCGTGGGTGCCCTGATCCAGTCAGTGAAGAAGCTGGCCGATGTAATGATTCTGACTGTTTTTTGTTTGAGCGTATTTGCACTAATAGGGCTGCAGCTGTTCATGGGAAACTTAAAACATAAATGTATTCGGTGGCCACCAGCTGACTTCTATTTTAATGCAAGTAACAGTTCATTTGACCTGAATGACACCATGGCGAATAACACAGAGAACATAGTCAACTTTGAGGACTACATCCTGGAAGAAAGTAAGCACTTAATGTTCACATTAGCTAATTTATCTGGACGTGATTCAGTCATGCATCAGCTCTATATTTGTTCTTAGCTTTTAAGTCAAAAATAAATCAAGATTTTAGTGGAAAATATTATTTCCCAATGTACAGTATGAGCACAATAAAAATGATTAGAGAATACAGGCAAAAATAAATCTGTGATGCTTTATTCAGCTTGAATATTCTCCAAGAGCTGAATAAACATTACCTTTCATGGGCCCCCCACCCAGTGGCTCAATGACTATATCCACTGATAAAATGAGCCATAATGGTCATCTCAGTGTTCCTGGGCTTTGCAAGGAAAAATAGTAGATGTACCTGCCCGGATTGATAGCCTCCATTGACCCCTGTGCATGTGCATGTTGGATGAAGATCAAGTCATGCTTAAGTCTGATGCCACCTTGTGGTTGAATAGTCATACATGAGTAATTGCCACATGGGTAAAGCATCAGCGAGCCAATGGAACCATAATCTATATAAGGGATCAAAATCTTCATGGGAGGAGGAGAGGAGAGAAAATTTGTGAAGAAAAAAATATTTTTTTTAAATGGCCCCTCATTTTTGGGTTGGGCAGATTTCAGAAAAAATGTCATACTTTTGAGAAATCATCTGGTACACTAACATTTCAGGTTCTACAGCAGGAATGCCATCTTATTAGAACCAGCTGTATGCAGTATGTTATAAGCACATTTCATTTAGGTTCTTTCCAACCACCTGAGACAGAAGACCCTGTAGTTTGAGGTAAATCTGAACCCAGCTCCCAGGGGTGAATAGTAGTCTGCCAAATGATTCAGCCACCGAGGTCCATGAGATCAGCTTGTCTCTAGTTCTGTTTTATAAATAAAGGCTCAATTCTATTTAGGAGTTGCTGCTCCCCAAGCACCATCACTTTACTGAGTCACAGCTTGTATTAATGATATCTATATTGTTCAGTCAAGTACATTTTACAATTCAGAGACCGCAAACTAAGAGAAGAGTATAACTCTCCTTATTGCCCTTTTTGCTGCTGTTTGAACTTGAAGATCTGTGTGATTATTTTTTATTTACTTACCTATTTTCTCTGTATATTTTTCTCCCCTCCTTTCCTGAAGGCATTGACTCCTTACTGGGATTCAGTTCCACAGATGCCATCCACCTTCCAATCATTAGCCCAAGTGGCCATTTTTCACATGTGAGCCCTAAATGCTGGCAGGTTGTGGGAGCATCACAGCCAAGCCTAATCTGTCTGCAGCCAACATCTATACGTGTATTTCCAGCAGAGATTACTGGATAGTAAGAGTGGGAGCTCTGCCCAATTTACCCCACACTAAACCAGGGCACCCTGGCTGAGACTAGCTAACTCATTACAAGCTGAAGATTGAACCTGGAATCTTCCTGATCTATATGGTTCAGCTACTCACTTGATAAACTTGCTGAGTTATCAGGCGAGTTGTGCATGACTACTTTTAATGTACTGTGCCATGTTCTTTAAGACACACACTTTCATTATTACAGTTTACCATACATGTTACATCATTTTCATTTTGTTTCTACTTTGAACTGAAATGAACTAAAATTAAATTGAAGATTTGAAATATTGGTATTCACCCATTCAAGTATCTCATTTGTAATGGCAATAATAAGTATCCTGTGCTGCTTTTATCCTGCCCCAGTTAACATCAAATCTTGCAGATTTTTTAAAATTCACTACTGCATAAGTATGGTAGAATACAGATACAATGGATTGTATTAATTTAACTTATTAAACTAAAGATGAAAATTATATTTTGCTAGGTATATATGTGCACAAATTACTTAGCATTAAACAGTACTCTACCCTGTGCCTGCCAGCTCTATTTGCAGATGTGTTGACTGATACTTTTGGTTTCCTAGTTTCATGTCCCAGTTAATCTTTATTCCAACCTACCTTGATTGTATTGATCTTTATGTTTTTATTGTTACTATTATAAGACTAAGATTCTGTTTTTTCTTGTTACTTGAAACCATACCTAAAGAGTGGGAAAAAAAACGTTTTACAACATTTAAGTTGTTATGGAAATACGAAATGAAAATAGCACTAGTTATAGTAATGCCAGCATTGACTTATTAGGCTAGATTGTTAATGTAATATATAGGATCCATTTTCAGGAAAATACAAAATAACTTTGTTTACCATTTAATTAACAGAACATTACTATTTCTTGAAAGGAGCCAAAGATGCACTGCTTTGTGGTAATGGCTCAGATGCTGGGTGAGTTATTGTATATAACTCTTGTGCTTTGTGCTGGACTTGTTTTAGAATAGAATGCATAATTGAATTGTTATATTTAAAAACAATTACATTATTTTTGATCCATTGTTTATTATTATTATGAAAAATGCTGGATTGGGGTATGTAATAAGACTGTAACAAATTTAAGGGGATTAGATGATGCCTTAAAATGAGAGCTTCTGAACATCATCCGAATCCATTGATTGCATTATAGCTGGCACAACTGAGACTGAGTGCATTACTATGTACAGTTGTTGTGTTAGTTTGGCATTTTTAAGTAGCTATGTTGTGGAAACATCAGCAATGGCTATATGATCTTCTGGTATCCACCATGCTGGTCTTGAAGGGCATATGAGTTCTTAAGGCACGTCACGATGAACTAGCTTTTGTGACAAAAGACCTCAGGCATATCACTTCAAATGACAGGCAGACCAGTGATGCAGGAATATTTTTGTTGGCATGATACAAATAAGTAGCACAACTGCTATAAGTTGTAAAAAAATAGGATTCAAATGTAGAGATGTTAAATATTTTAATTGTGCTTTTCATTCCTTCATATTTTATTTTCCTAGTCAATGCCCTGAGGGGTATGCATGTATAAAAGCTGGAAGAAACCCTAATTTTGGTTATACCAGCTTTGACACATTTAGCTGGGCATTCTTATCATTGTTTCGGCTGATGACTCAGGACTTTTGGGAAAACCTTTACCAACTGGTAAGCGAGATTTATCATGTATAAATGCAATATAAAGCTTTTATGCAAATGCATGTGCATCAGAATATTTATAATGCTATTCAGTCGTACAATATACAGTATTAGATGAGCTATTGAATATAATTAGAACAATCAAAAGGGAATAAAAGCCCTGTTATTCTCTGGCTACTAATAAAAATAATATGAGTAGTCCTTTCACCCTCACATCAATTATTTGTGGCCAAAATATTGAAAATGCCTTAGGTAGGAATTTAAGGTAAATCAGTGGATTCATATACTTCCCTTCCTCCTGTTTTAGATCTCCATTTGTTCTGAACCATTCCTTGGCTAAGACTGTAGGAAGGCGACCTATGCTCAGGTCTCCATGAATCTGTATCCAGTAGTTAGGAGGTGCATGACTGCAAAAGCAGCTGAGGGTTATCAATCTCTGTCTGTGGGGAAGCATCATTATCTTAACCTAACAATTTAGTTGAGATTGGGAAGTGGTGCAGAGCAAAAATCAATCTTAGGTAGCATTCTTTTAAATAGTACAGCTTCTACTAAGTCATGGAACAAAATATTTTAAATTGATCAATCACCAACTGTCAAATGCACTACTGTAACAACCCAAGTATTGTCAGCTAAATCTCTACGATAAAAGATAAATGCCTCTACAACACATGAAATAATCTCACATGACAGAGTAATGTATTTAAGTATCCACTGTGTTTTGAATAGCCCGAGCAGAAAGAAAGGAATATGCTGTTTTTTTTAACAAGCATTATAAATAGAATACTCAAGGATAATTATGAAATAATGGCAGGAAAATTGGTCCCCGTCATGCCTGTTTTTTGGGTGCAAAATGTACATTGGTAGGGAACCAATTTCTGAGCTCAGTTGCCCACATCCAATCTCCCCCTGTAAGTGCATCGACTACCCAGGCTCCCATTTGAAACAGCCGTTAGACTCCTTGAAAATGGTAATCAGGACCCCAATGCCAAATTTGGCATGTGCTGCTCAGTTTTTCCAGGTCTACGCCAGCGTAACTAGCAGTTCTTAAAGAGACAGCTGGAGGACGCTGAAGAAGAGGTAAGTTTTTCTTTTTTCCCTTATCTTAATGAGGAACCAGGAAGAGCAGGAGTACTCCTCTTGACTCGATAGCAATACTGCAAGCCACTTCTCACCCGCGCTCACTGCCTCCCGTTCACTTCCTCCCTCCCCAGGACTTACCTACAGGCCAGCTTGGTTTTCAAGCTGCTAGATCTTTGGAAGGCCCTGACCAACGAGCTCCATCAGAATGCCCAATTGCTGTCTAGTTTTATGGAGATGAGGCCTGAGGCCCAATTTTGAAAAAGCCTCAGACCTCTGGGCACAATGCTGTAGACGCATCGCTGATTTCATACTGGTTCCCAGCGATAACCATATTTCTCGCCCACCATGTTTATCCTGTTTGTGAGGCAGGTCTTCTTGTGAGTGTATAATCTTCCTGATTGGTATTCTATAGTTACATACGGGGTCTTCAGACACTACACTATCTGTGTTATACTCAATCTGATTCGCTCAAATTTTTATTCTTCAAGCAGCAATTAATCAGAATAAGATGTAATGAAAATCTACCAATCAAAAACAATTGAATCAATCAATCATTTAAAATAGTTTTTCAAAACCTTTTGCCATTTTTCTTTTCCCACACACAAAAAAATTGCATATTTCACAACATACCCATAAAAATGTCTTTTGGGTCTAAATACTTCAATTAACATTTTTACCCAATGGCTCCAGCCATCTGGAACAGCTTAGCCTTTAAGTTGATATTCTTCCTGGATCTATTACTTTGTCAAAAGTATTGTTAAATGTACTGAAATATTTGAGAATGATCTTATATTACCCTTGATTGTTATAGTTAAATAATGAATTAATTATTGACTGTTACATTAATAATGACTTTAAAAAGTTGATGCTAGGTATTTCTCTGAATGGTTTACCTCGTGTCCTTATTTATTCCAGTTTTGTACTAATAAGTTGAATACTTTTACATAGAAAATCTCTGATAGGTCAATGTAGATAATCTAAGAAAATGTGTAAAAGAGAGCCTAAAATTTTGTTTTATCAGACCCTGAGAGCTGCTGGCAAAACATATATGATATTTTTTGTGCTGGTCATATTCCTGGGATCTTTCTACTTGGTCAATTTGATTCTGGCTGTTGTTGCCATGGCGTATGATGAGCAAAATCAGGCTACTTTAGAGGAAGCTGAACAGAAAGAAGCAGAATTTCAGCGGATGCTTGAACAGCTTAAAAGGCATCAAGAAGAAGCTCAGGTAGAATTTTCATAATTGTCATTTCATAACACATATGCTGAAGTTGCCAAATTGCATTATGATAATTATTATTATAGTAATCTGTATCTACCTCTCTGTGGCAAATCATTTCATGATTGAATTGCTGACAATAATCCTTTTAAAATGAATACATTTTCGGCAGCATTAAAATCAGAAATTTTAGGCCCTTCCCACTCTCTCTTGATCTAGCTATTTATTAAAAATGATGCATCCAATGTGCATTTCCTATAATCCATCACACAGGTCTGAAACCGGCTCTGCTCACTGAAGACCAGTTTAGCAGAAGGGACCTGAAACAGGCGTTAGGCCCCTCATTTACGTCTATCAGGAACGTCTGCAAAATGGCCCGTCCCAGTTTTCAGTCGGACTTTTTCAGGCGTACTTGGGGCGCAGGACTTTGAACCCCGGAATTGGGCCTCACTGCTCTCACTTTATGCCCGCAATTTCTACCCCAATGCATCTCATTCTTTTTATTGGCAAAGCTATAACCTCAGTGCTTAAAATCTCCCAGCCCTCTTACCATTCAGTAGCTGAATCACTACATCTTGATCTCCTCCATGCCTTTCAAAGCAGGAATAAAAATCTTATTTCTTTAACTTGTTCAAAGACATAGGCCTGAAAATTACACAGATGGATAATAGCATATGAATGCTTAAAAACATTGGACTGAAATACCTTTGTCCATACTTTTAGTTGAGGCATTAACCTATTTTCCTCCCCGATTCTTTTAGTTAAAATATACTGATGGATTAACAACAATTCATTTTTGGTTACATCGAGTTACAGCGAAACTACTGCACAGAAACAGGCCATTCGGCCCAACTGGTCTATGCCGGCGTTTATGCTCTGATTGACTGCTTCAGTAAACATTCTGTGGCATACAAATACTTTTTCTACTTTGTGCCTTTGTAATATTGAAAATAATGATCTCTCAAAATGCTGTGATTTTCTTTCCATTGGGCAGGCTGCAGCTGAGACAGGGGATGGAAGTGGAAGAGTTGGACCATGTGAAACGTCACATAGTTCCTCAGAAGCATCAAAGCTTAGTTCAAAGAGTGCCAAGGAAAGACGAAACAGAAAGAAGAAACGGAGACAAACAGAGCAAAGAGGCGAGGAAAAGGGAGATGATGAGATGATTCACAAATCAGAATCAGAGGACAATGGAAGAAAGGGGAATGGTTTTCGATTTTCCATTGATCGTAATTGTCTTTCTTATGAAAATAAATATTCCTCCCCACACCAGGTAAGAGGAATTACTTACAGAAACTATATATGCCATTATACATTAATCAATTATACTTCTACCATATTTCCGTAAGAAAGGCTATAACTTAAAATCTTAGCAATCACCAATGAATGATTCCAGTGTTGCAAATGATTCCAGTGACTTGGTCTAATATTATAATTATATTATAAACAAGACAGTGACTGTCTTTTAAATGCTATGTAAATAATTTCTTTGTGCAGTCATCCCTGTTAAATGATCCTGATGCAGGTAAAGGATTCTCATCATAATGTATGGATCACCCTTCTTCTGATTGTATGACTTCAGAAGTACAATATGATAGCAGACATCAGAAGAACTGTCCAGTGGCTTTGCATTTTGTCAGGTCCGGTGTAATACAGTCCCAGAATTACAACATCACGACTTGCATTAATGCTACATTGTACTTCACTATTGGCATAAGTCTGATTTTTGGGATCAAGCAATGGTGTATCAGTAAATGTAATTTTTGTTCCCCCCGTAATACTAGCTGCACACACTAGATATTCTGGCTTCTTATACATTGTGGTGTACTGTACCTTTACATTTGTAGACATACACAGTTCATAATGTCACATGTTGCACATAAGCATGCACGTGTGACAGTGGTAGTGATGGTGCTCTGTTATTCGAGAAATGAGACATACATAACCTGCCTGCTGTGACAAGGGTAACATCCACCACCTTAATCTTTGAAATGAGAACTCCTGTCAGAAAGTAAGTCGAATGGTAGCATTCATGAGGAGGTTTGATATGATTTCTCTTCGTGTGGAAATGACAAACAGTTCTCAGTATTGGTAGGAGTGACCACCGCACAGTCCTCGTGGAGACGAAGTCCTGTCTTCACACTGAGGACACCATCCAACGTGTTGTGTGGCACTATCACCGTGCTAAATGGGATAGATTCAGAACAGATCTAGCAGCTCAAAACTGGGCATCCATGAGGCACTGTGGGCCATCAGCAGCAGCAGAATTGTATTCCAGCACAATCTGTAACCTCATGGCCCAGCATGTTCCTCACTCTACCATTACCAACAAGCCAGGGGATCAACCATGGTTCAATGAGGAGTGTAGAAGAGCATGCCAGGAGCAGCACCAGGCATACCTAAAAATGAGGTGCCAACCTGGTGAAGCTACAACTCAGGACTACATGCATGCTAAACAGCGGAAGCAACATGCTATAGACAGAGCTGAGCGATTCCACAACCAATGGATCAGATCAAAGCTCTGCAGTCCTGCCACATCCAGTCGTGAATGGTGTTGGACAATTAAGCAACTAACGGGAGCAGGAGGCTCTGTAAACATCCCTATCCTCAATGATGGCGGAGTCCAGCACATGAGTGCAAAAGACAAGGCTGACGCGTTTGCAACCATCTTCAGCCAGAAGTGCCGAGTGGATGATCCATCTCGGCCTCCTCCCGATATCCCCACCATCACAGAAGCCAGTCTTCAGCCAAGTAGATTCACTCCACATGATATCAAGAAATGGTTGAGTGCACTGGATACAGCAAAGGCTATGGGCCCCGACAACATCCCGGCTTTAGTGCTGAAGACTTGTGCTCCAGAACTAGCCGCGCCTCTAGCCAAACTGTTCCAGTACAGCTACAACTCTAGCTCTACCTGACAATGTGGAAAATTGCTCAGGTATGTCCTGTCCACAAAAAGCAGGACAAATCCAATCTGGCCAATTACCGCCCCATCAGTCTACTCTCACTCATCAGCAAAGTCATTGACAGTGCTATCAAGTGGCACTTACTCAACAATAACCTGCTCACCGATGCTCAGTTTGGGTTCCGCCAGGACCACTCAGCTCCAGACCTCATTGCAGCCTTGGTCCAAACATGGACAAAAGAACTGAATTCCAGAGGTGAGGTGAGAGTGACAGCCCTTGACATCAAGGCAGCATTTGACCGAGTGTGGCACCAAGGAGCCCTAGTAAAATTGAAGTCAATGGGAATCAGGGGAAAACTCTCCAGTGGCTGGAGTCATACCTAGCACAAAGGAAGATGGTAGTGGTTGTTGGAAGCCAATCATCTCAGCCCCAGGACATTGCTGCAGGAGTTCCTCAGGGCAGTGTCCGAGGCCCAACCATCTTCAACTGCTTCATCAATGACCTTCCCTCAAGCATAAGGTCAGAAATGGGGATGTTTACTGATGATTGCATAGTGTTCAGTTCCATTCACAACCCCTCAGATAATGAGACAGACCGTGCCCGCATGCAGCAAGACCTGGACAACATCCAAGCTTGGGCTGAAAAGTGGCAAGTAACATTCGTGCCTGACAAGTGCCAGGCAAAGACCATCTCCAACAAGAGAGAGTCTAACCACCTTCCTTTGACATTCAACGGCATTACCATCGCCGAATCCCCCACCATCAACATCCTGGGGGTCACCATTGACCAGAAACTTAACTGGACCAGACATATAAATACTGTGGCTACAAGAGCAGGTCAGAGGCTGGGTATTCTGCGGCGAGTGACTCACCTCCTGACTCCCCAAAGCATTTCCACCATCTACAAGGCACAAGTCAGGATTGTGATGGAATACTCTCCACTTGCCTGGATGAGTGCAGCTCCAACAACACTCAAGAAGCTTGACACCATCCAGGACAAAGCAGCCTGCTTGATTGGCACCCCATCCACCACCCTAAACATTCACTCCCTTCACCACCAGGGCACAGTGGCTGCAGTGTGTACCATCCACAGGATGCACTGCAGCAACTCACCAAGGCTTCTTCGACAGCACCTCCCAAATCCGCGACCTCTACCACCTAGAAGGACAAGGGCAGCAGGCACATGGGAACAACACCATCTTCACGTTCCCCCCCAAGTCATACACCATTCTGATTTGGAAATATATCGCCGTTCCTTCATCGTCGCTGGGTCAAAATCCTGGAACTCCCTTCCTAACAGCACTATGGGAGAACCTTCATCACACGGACTGCAGCAGTTCAAGAAGGCAGCTCACCACCACCTTCTCAAAGGAAATTAGGGATGGGCAATAAATGCTGGCCTTGCCAGCGACGCTCACATCACATGAACGAATAAAAAAAACTCAGACAGAGGTTTTATATATCAGTGTTTCTTTTGTATTTTGTCATCAGGATGACCACATGTATAAACTTTGGCACTCCAACAGCTATTATTCATTTTAACTTATGCGTGAACAGAAACAAAAAAAATAAATGTACCTATTCAAAAAAATAAGTAAGAACAAGCTTTTGTATTGTATCCTTTATTTATTGACAAGTCTCATTCTATCTAGCATTCTGCAACCAGAATCGATGTTCTTCAAATAAATAATCTGTTTTTTTCAATCCTTTCACCTGCCCCTTTGACCTGATGGTGATACTACACTAAATCCTGGGGACAGTGCCATTTAAATAATGGAGACGGGCACCCATCCCTGTAATGACACTACAAGGGCACCTGACCCACAGAGGCAGTGCAATCTCAGAGCAGCACCTTGCTGCTCCAAAAGCAGAGCCAGAGGTTAGATCGACCTGGAGACCAAAAGTTATTAATTTATTTAATTCAGATGGAAGGGCCAACAATGAGCTGTATTCAATCCCTGGATCAGTTACCTTTGGATTTGTTACCGCTTGGGCCTTCACTGATATCTATTCTCCACAGAAATAGGTCCCACTGGGTGTAACAGGGGCACATCTGTTGGAATTCCAGGCTAACGTGGCAATGCCTCTAGAGATGCCACCACCAAAACTGCCGATTCATAACTGGAGTAGGCAGAAGAAGTGCCTGAGAGCCATTTGTTGGAAATTGTAAGTGGCATGGAAACCGCTGGATCCAGGTTCCCCCCCCCACCCCCTCCCACTTCCCGGCTCGATACTCCACTTGTGTGAGTACTCTCATGCAATTTTCTAGGCTAAACTATTTAGCTTTAAATTAGGAGCAGCTACCTCTGATATGTTATTGCTAGGCGAAAACAATACATCGAATTATATTGGGCATCATTTTAGCACCCGCTATCGGCTGCGTTCCTGGCGGGGGGGGCTCCGAAAATCGGGGAATCCCGGAGCGGGACCGGAGCCCGGTTCCAACCCGCCCAATTCTGGGTTCTCCACTGACGCGCCGGCGTGCGCGCGCAGCCCCCGCAGGTGGGAATCCCGCAGGCAATTAAAGCCAGCGGGATGCCACTTGAAAGTATTTATGTTGCTCGTTCAGGTCGTTTACTGACCTGATTGAGCTGTTTTATTAGAAGGGGTGGGATTTTACACTGAACTGAGACTGTTTCCCATACTGGGGGAATGGGGGAAACACTCCCAGTTCAAACGGAGGTGTTGCAGCCAGCAGCCTTTGGCAGCTGCAAAGATGCATTCGACAGGTGGCCACTCCGTCACATTGGACAAAGTTTGGCCTCCACCACCCTCCTCCTAACAAGAAAATTCACCGACCTGGAACCGCATCCCCGGTGTGAGGACACTCTTACCTACCTTGCGGACCCCCTCAGATGTACATCTTCCGGATGGGGGCCGCCGTAGCTGCAGTCATGACCTCCTCGGAGGGCGAACAGCATCACCAGCCTTGCCGTCCACGTGGAGCTCCACAACAGAGTGCTGTGACACATACACCTGTACAGCAGGAGGGAGGGCAACCGCAGAGAGAGATGCATCGCAGAGGGCACTACCCTCGCCACAGGGTCCACAGACCGAGGCTCAGCTTCCTGGACCTCTCTGAGCAGCAGTACACACGGAGGCTCAGAGTCACTCGACATGTCATCGTGGACATCTGCAGCCTCCTTCATGCCAAGCTGCTCCCGGTTGGCCCGAGCACCATCTTCTTACCTGTCGCTGTCAAAGTCACCACTGCCCTCAACAACTTCTCTGCATCCTTCCAGGGTGCCACCGGGGACATCGCCGACGTCTCTCAGCCGTCTGCACAAAAGAGCCCTGCAAATACACCTACACCCACTCTGCAGTGACACAATGGGTGGCATCAGTTGTGGGTCTTCACTGTGATCCTCAGGAAAGGGCATTATTGCACAAACCAGACAAGATTCGCAAAGACGTGGCTGTAGTGGTGCCAATATAAAATGTAATGTGAGTTGGTCAGAAATTCAATATAAGTAAAAACCATGACAAACCCTCAAACACCCTTGTGCATCCCCTTCATGCTCACGACACGTTTGCCTTACGCTGCCTACTGCACATATGTGATGCATGCCCTGTGGCTGCAGCACAGGTAGTGGCAGGTTCAGTGAGGCTGACCGTGAAAGAGATGCACGAGAGGGTGAGTATGAGAGAGAGCCATGAGATTGTATGAGGATTGGGTTGAGTGGTAGTGGCGGGATGAGTACTGTGAGGTGAGTAAGTGCAGGTAAGATGAGGATGAGGTTTGAGTGGGTATGAGGGGTGATGTGACAGAGTAGTGTTGGCAGTGCAGAAGGAGGTGTGGGGTGGGGGCGGTGATGTGGCAGATGGAGTGTAGGGGAATGAGTAAGTGTACTCACTTTTGCTGACCTACTGAGGTCATTGGAGCGCCTCCTGCACTGTATGCAGGTGGGCGTTATGTTGGCGGTGCAGGTGACCTCCTCTGCCACCTCGAGCCAGGCCCTCCTGGTGGCAGAGGCAGGCCGCTTCCTCCCGCCCGCTGGGGGGAAGATCTCTGTCCTCCCCTTCCTCCTCACCCCATCTAATGATACCTGGGGTGAGGCATCATTAAACTGGGAGCAGCCTTCCCCCTGGGCTGCTCCATGCTGTAATTTTTTCTATTTGTTGCAGCATCTGTCAGTGGAGGACTGCCCCTTTAAATAGAGCTCCTCCAGCTGACAGAGCTTACTGCGCATGCGCAGCCCGCCCGACGCGCAGATCAGCAGTGGGGAACCCGGAAGACAAGGTAAGTGGATCCAATTGGGCTGCGATCGCGCGGGGGGCTGACTAATTTCACCGGGCGCGTTGCCCATGCTCCCAATTGCCCCCCCGCCGCGAACCCGCAGCCCTGCTAACATCAGGCCCATTGAGTCCACAGCATAGAAACAGGCCATTTGACCCAACTGTTCTATGCTGGCATTGGTGCTCCAGGCAAGCCTCCTCCCTCCCTACTTCATCTAATCCTATTAGCATTCCCATCTATTCCGTTCTCCTTCATATGCTTATCCAGCTTCCCCTTAAATGGATCTATGCTATTAGCCTCAACTATTCCCTGTGGTAGCGTATTCCACATTCTTACCACCCTTTGGGTAAAGAAGTTTCTTCTGAATTCCCTATTGGATTTATTAGTGACTATCTCATCTTTATGTTCTCCAGTTTTGGACACCCCACAAGTGAAAACATTTTCTCTTGGTCTACCCTATCAAATCCTTTCATTATCTTGAAGACCTCTGTCAGGTCACCCCTCAATTTTCTCTTTTCTCGAGAAAAGAGCCCCACCCTGTTCAGCCTTTCCTGATTTTCCAGCCTTGGCTGGAAAAATAATGGCTAATTAACGGCATTCACCATTATTAGCTTGTTAAAAATTCAGCCTTTCCTGATAAATATATCCTCTCAGTTCTGATATCATCCTTTGAATCTTTTTTGCATCTTTGCCAATACCTCTATATCCTTTTTATAATATGGAGACCAGAACTGTGCATTGTACTCCCAAGTGTGGTCTAACAAGGCTCTCTACAAGATTAACGTAATTTCTCTGCTTTCCAATTCTGTCCATCTAGAAATGAACCCCAGTGCTTGGTTTGCCTTTATTATGGCATTATTAACATAAAAACATAGAAAATAGGAGCTGGAGTAGGCCATTCGGCCCTTCGAGCCTGCTCCGCCATTCAATATGATCATGGCTGATCCTCTATCTCAATACCATATTCCCGCTCTCTCCTCATACCCCTTGATGCCTTTTGTGTCTAGAAATCTATCTGGCTCCATCTTAAATATATTCAATGACTTGGCCTCCGCAGCCTTCTGTTGTAGAGAATTCCACAGGTTCCCCACCCTCTGAGTGAAGAAATTTCTCCTCATCTCAGTCCTAAATATCCTTCCCGTATCCTGAGACTGCAACCCCTCGTTCTGGACCCCCCAGCCAGGGGAAACATCCTCCCTGCATCCAGTCTGTCTAGCTCTGTCAGAATTTTATACGTTTCAATGAGATCCCCTCTCATTCTTCTAAACTCGAGTGAATACAGGCCAAGTCGACCCAGTCTCCCCTCATACCACAGTCCTGCCATCCCAGGAATCACTCTGGTGAACCTTTGCTGCACTCCCTTTATGGCATGTTTATCCTTTCTTAGGTAAGGAGACCAAAACTGCACTCAATACTCCAGGTGTGGTCTCACCAAGGCCCTGTACAACTGCAGTAAGACATCCTTGCTCTTATACTCAAATCCTCTTGCAATGAAGGCCAACATACCAATTGCCTTCCTAACTGCTTGCTGCACCTGCATATTTGCTTTCAGTAGCTGGTGTACAAGGACACCCAGGTCTCTTTTGTACATCAACATTCCCCAATCTATCACCATTTAAATAATACTCTGCCTTTCTGTTTTTCCTTCCGAAGTGGATAACTTCACATTTATCCACATTATACTGCATCTGCCATGCATTTGCCCACTCACTCAACTTATCTGAATCGCCTTGAAGCCTCTTTGCATCCTCCTCACAACTCACAATCTCACCTAGTTTTTTGTTGTTAGCAAACTTGGAAATATTACATTTGGTTCCCTCATCCAAATCATTGATATATATTGTGAATAGCTGGGGCCCAAGCACTGATCCCTGCGGTACCCCACTAGTTACTGCCTGCCACCCTGAAAAAGACCCATTTATTCCTACTCTCTGTTTCCTGTCTGTTAACCCTTCAATTCATGCCAGTATATTACCCCCAATCCCATGTGCTTTAATTTTGCACACTAATCTCTTATGTGGGACTTTATCAAAGGCCTTCTGAAAATCCAAATAAACCACATCCAATGGTTCTCCCTTATCTATTCTGCCAGTTACATCTTCAAAAAAACTCCAGTAGGTTTGTCAAACACGATTTCCCTTTCATAAATCGATGTTGACTTTGTCTAATCCCGTTGATATTTTCTAAATGTCCTGTTATCACATCCTTTATAATAGACTCTAGCATTTTCCCTACTACAGATGTTAGGCTAACCGATCTGTAGTTCCCTGTTTTCTCTCTCCCTCCTTTTTTAAATAGCGGTGTTACATTTGCCACCCTCCAATCTGCAGAAACTGTTCCATAATCTATAGAATTTTGGAAGATGACAACTAATGCATCCACTATTTCCATGGCTACCTCTTTTAGTACTCTGGGATGCAGATTATCAGGCCCTGGGGATTTATCGGCTTTCAGTCGCATTAATTTCTCCAGCACTACTGTTTTACTAATACTAATTTCCTTTAATTCCTCCTTCTCACTAGCCCCTTGGTTCCCTAGCATTTCTGGGAAGTTATTTGTGCCCTTCCCTGTGAAGACAGAACCAAAGTATTTGTTTAATTGCTCTGCCATTTCCCTGTTCCCCATTATAAATTCTCCCGTTTCTGACTGTAAGGGACCTACATTTGTCTTCACTAATCTTTTTCTTTTTACATACTTGTAACCTGCGTCGCTACAACAATACAACAAATGAAGCAGGCTGACTAAATAATATAAACTGCCTGCTTAAGAGTTACTAATGTTAGTAGTTGAATGATAGATCAATTACTATTTATTTGCTCAAACTGTTAAAATACTGGCTTATTAGGTAGCATTCTCACATAAGTTAGAAGATTGTGTGTAAACTGGGTTGACTTATCAGTGCATTACTGAGGGAGTGTTGCATTGTCAGATGTGCTGTCCTTTGGAGGAAATGTGAAACTGAGGCTCCATCTTTCTGGTCCATTAGTTCAGATAAAATTCAAATCCTGTGGCACTATTTGAAGAGCAGGGTGATCTCCCCAGTGTCCCGATCAACATTCCTACCTCAACCAATATCACCAAAATAGACTGAGACCATTATCTCATTGCTATTTGTGGAACTTTGCATGAAAAATACTGCTGTGTTTCCCTACATAACAATGATGCACTTCAAAGTAATCCATTGTGTATGAAATGTTTTGGGATGTTGCTCAGACATAAGGCATTATTATAAATGCAAGTTACATCGAGTTGCATTGAAACTACAGCACAAAAACAGGCAGTTTGGCCCAAAAGTCTATGCCACATGAGTATTTTCCTCCCTACTTCATCTAATCATATTAGCATATCCTTCTATTCCTTTTTCCCTCATGTGCTGATCTTGTTTCCCCTTAAATGCATCTATGCTAGTCATCTCAACTACTTGTAGTAGCGCGTTCCACATTCTTACCACTCTTTGGATAAAGAAGTTTCTCCTGAATTCCCTATTGGATTTATTAGTGACTATTTTATATTTGTGACCTCTAGTTTTGGACTCCCCTACAGTGGAAACATTTTCTCTACGTTTATCCTGTCAAACCCTTTCATTATCTTAAAGATCTCTATCAGGTCACCCCTCAGCCTTCTCTTTTCTAGAGAGAAGAGTTTCAGCCTGTTTAGCCTTTCCTGATAAGTATATCCACTAGGTTTTGGTATCTTTGTGAATCTAGTTTGCGCACTCTCCAATACATGTATATCCTTTCTATAATATGGAGACCAAATCTGTGCACTGTACTCCAAGTGTGGTCTAACCAAGGTTCTATGCAAGTTCTTTGTTAATTATGACAGCTAATAGAAAACATTGGTTCTCGCTATCCAATAATATTCACTCAAAGAGGATACTTAGTTTACAGTTTTTTTTAAGGATTTACATAGAATGTGCACAGAAACAGGCCATTTGGCCCAACAGGTCCATGCCAGTGTTGATGCTCCACACGAGCCTCCTCCCACCCTTCTTCATCTAACCCAATCAACATATCCTTCAGTCTCCCTCCTCTGTTTAGCTAGATTAATGTCACTAATGCATTGGTTCTAATGCTGACAATATACAAAAATTCTAATTTTTGTTTTTAAGAAAATTGCTACCTAAAAATTAAATTTCAAAACAAACCTGTAACTACCCCAAATATTTGCACCTATGTTTGACCTATTGGGCCAGAAATTGCTGGAACTGCGCATCTTGCGATGAGCGACATGAATTGGACTTTTTACCTCAACCTTCAGATCGCACTATATTTGTGCCACAAATTGCTGGAATTGCGAATTGATAATGGCACAGCGATGTCAATGTCGCATCTGGGACATCATGTACATCGTGCCCAATGATCTATCTCCTTAACAATGAAAGAAAAGAATAGAGAAAGAAACAGAGTGAATGACGGAGAATGAAATGGGGTGAATTAGAGTCAAATTAGATACAGAAAACCATTCAGCAATTTGTGGAGAATCGGAACTTGTGGCATATCTCTTCTTTGAGATAACAAACTAATAATGGCAAGCGTCGTTAATTAGCCATTATTTTTCCAGCCATTTGTGGCCCAATCTTAGAGGACATACTTATCAGGAAAGGTTGAACTGGCTGGGGCTCTTTTCTCTAGAAAAGAGAAGGCTGAGGGGTGACCTGATAGAGGTTTTTAAGATAATGAAAGGATTTGATAGAGTAGACCAAGAGAAAATGTTTCCACTTGTGGGGGGGCGTCCAAAACTAGAGGTCATAAATATAAAATAGTCACTAATAAATCCAATAGAGAATTCAGGAGAAACTTCTTTACCCAAAGAATGGTGAGAATGTGGAACATGCTACCACAAGGAGTAGTTGAAGAAAATTGCATCGATACATTTAAGGGGAAGCTAGATAAACACGTGAGGGAGAAAGGAATAGAAGGGTATGCCGATAGGGTTAGATGAAGTAGGGAAGGAGGAGGCTCACATGGAGTATAAATGCCAACATAGACCATTTGGGCCAAATGACATGTTTCTGTGCTGTAGGCTTGATGTAACTTGTTGCAACCGAGCCAGTGGGTATGAAGGTTAGTCCCACACTGATACAACAATCTGTCTCCGCTTGTTTCGCCTTGTATTGCAAAAGGACTGATATAATACGCTTACTAGTGTATCAGTACTTTTAATTGATCTGCCAGCCGTGCAAAGAATCATAGCATTTTAATACATATTTTTGAATTTTACACGTACTGGAAATGATGACCCAGCAGTAGGTACTGCGGGCACCAAATAGTATGCCTGGAGGCAAAGCTTCAGTTTTTTTTGTAAAAAGTTTTATTCAGATTAAAATGGTGCTGGATTGCTTCTTCAGTATAGGGAGTACGGAAAATGCCATGCTACAATATAGATTTGCAAATAAATGCATAAAACATTAATGACATATATTCTCATTCTTTTACAGTCACTACTAAGTATTCGTGGATCTATCTTTTCCCCAAGACGCAATAGCAGGAGCAGCGTCTTCAGTTTCAAAGGACGGACTAAAGATGTTGGGTCAGAAAATGATTTTGCTGATGATGAACACAGCACTTTTGAAGACAATGAAAGCAGAAGGGGCTCACTCTTTATCCCACGCAGGCATGGTGAGAGACGCAGCAGTAACGTTAGTCAGACCAGTAGGTCCTCCAGGATGCTACCAGTGCTTCCAATGAATGGGAAGATGCACAGCGCAGTGGACTGCAATGGAGTGGTTTCACTTGTCGGTGGACTTTCAACTCCAACGTCACCCATTGGACGACTTCTGCCAGAGGTGATAATAGATAAGCCAGCTACTGATGACAATGTAAGAAAGTTTTAAATAGTTAGGTTAGGCATGGTGACAATGTCATACGGCATCAATCAGTGTGATTACAGCTTAGGATGCCTTGGAGAAATACATAGCTGATCTAGAGAAATACATAGCTGATTGTGGTAATTAGTAAAGCAATAAAGAGCAAAGAATGTATGACATAGCAGGCACTGGACAGCAATGGCTATACAATGTGCAAATTGTATTGGAAAGTATTCTGAATGTATCAATTTTTCAATACATTTTTAAAAAAGATCAGGAAGTAATGAATGAAACAGTTTTGCAACATCTATAATATAATATATTAAAAGTCTTGTGCATTGCGTTTCAGCTTTGTAGCACAAAGAATCTGTCACAATTTTCTAATTGGTTGAGATTATCCCACAAACCAGTGGGTTTAAAGGATAGATGAACAATGTAGGCTTTTCAAAAAACAATGGCACTGTAAGTCGGCAGCCCTTCCAGTGCACTCCCATCGTAACTTCGGTGGGAGTCTGCCCAAAAGACAGGCAAGGTAGGCCGGGACTTAAGTTACACCAGGTCGTTGCTTTGCCATCAGTGGGGTTGGGGACTCCCAACACTGAGAGTTCCCCTTTCCTGACCCTCTCTGGGACCCGGCATTTGTTCAGCGCAGGGTTGTTATATGAGACTAGGGGTATCTACTTGCCAAATAATGGAGATGGTGCTCACCTGGGGATCCACACTGGGATTGTGGCCTGGACCACTGAAGGAACATTTAAAACATTTTTAAAAATCATTTTTGACACCAATATGTTCTACTAAAGCTGATACTAAAGTTACTAATAGCCTATTTAGATCAGCTGGTACCTATACAATAATAACGGCCATGTGTGCTGTGGATGTATATGTAACCTTGAACTGTACTACAATCATACATAAACAAACCCAAAACCAATGAGGGATGCTATACTTGTTTGTAATTTATTTCCTCCTTATTCTTACATTTATTCTTCTTTTATGGGCTTATTTTCAAGTGATAGCAATTTCAGTCCTTCTTTAATTCTCTGCAGTGGCACACATCATTTATTGGCTGACAGAGGTCAAGTGACTTGATCTCTGGTAAAGCCACTCTTGGACAATCCACTTGGAAGGAAATGCAGGAGAACCGCTCAAAGTGATTCCAACGTCAGCTACCATCCCATGCTTGCATCTTCCCTACAATGGCCTGCTAGAAATTGTGAATTCATACCAGAATTGTAGGCTCAAATCCCTGGTGCGGCACTACATTACACAGTACTTGGAGCACTAAAACACTGCAACACCACACTGCCTTCACCCAGGCGTTATTTTGTATAATACATAGTAGGGTCTGCCCAGATTCTGTTTATGAAAAATGGCCAGCAAAATGTCAGGTTGTGGTAATTAGTAAAGCAACAAAGAGCAAAGAATGTATGACATAGCAGGCACTGAACAGCAATGGCTATACAATGTGCAAATTGTATTGGAAAGTATTCTGAATGTATCAATTTTTCAACATACAGTTTGCTGAAATATTATCAGAAAACATAATGATAAAATACTTTATGTATTCTGTGTTAAAACTTGTTAAATATGTGTGCAAAAGCAAGGTAGTTAACAGGACTAAATAATCAGCAGGTAGGTGCTGATCAGTAACACTCTTCAAAAGGAAATAGGAAGCACAGCTGACTTTCCATTTTTCATGCTGAGGCTGTATTTTCATGCTTTCAGATGTAGTGGAACCTCGGAAGCACCAGTAGATAATTGTGGGCCTGTCTAATATCTGAATTTTTCTCTCCTGATAAATACCTAATGCCCATTTTTAAATAAAAACAGAAAATGCTGGAAGCACTCAGCAGGTCAGGCAGCATCTGTGGGGAGAGAAACAGAGTTAATGGGCTCGAATTTAGCAGGCCTGCGGGTTCCCAGCGGGTGGTCCTCCGGGAGCGTCGAAAACGCGGACGGGTAATTGTTCGCGTCCCCCACGCGATCGCGGGATAATTGGACCCATTAAGGCCTGCTTCCGGGTTCTGCGCTCCCCAGCTGCGTGCCGGCCGGCTGCGCATGCGCAGTACCGTCGACGCGATGTAGGAGCTCCAGTTAAAGGGGCAGTCTCCCAAAGCCCCTCCTGCTGCAAGCAAGAGGTCTGGGAGAATGGCTCAACCAAGGGGAAAGGCTGCGCCCCGTTTTTCAGACCTGGCACTGCAGCTGATGCTGGAGGGCGTGAGGAGGAGGAGGGAAACACTCTTCCCTGAGGATGGGCGCAAGTTCCCTGCCGCCGCAACCAGGAAGGCATGGGCAGAGGTGGCGGCGGAGGTGAGCAGCAGGGGCAACACCCCAAGGACTTGGGAGCAGTGCCGCAAGCGCTTCAATGACCTGACTAGGTCTGGCAAGGTGAGTACACCAACGCACCCTCCCACATCCCGTCCCCACCATCACGCCAAGCAGATCACAACCCCCTCCTGCACAGCCACCACTGCGCTCCATCAGCAATCCTCACAGCCACTCATTCACCATCCTCGCCGTGCACGCAAGTACCCACCGTCCCTGACCCCACCCGAACACTACCACACACCCCAATCCCCATGCAATGGGATGGGCACGTGGCCCACACTTCCTCCCATCCGTTCCGCGCCACGCTCAACCCAACCACACCGATGCTCGATGCGTCTCACGATGCAAGACGCACCCACTCACACATCTGTGTTTTGCCTTCACAGGAGAAGAGGAGCAAGAACAACCGCGAAAGGGCACGCACCGGAGGTGGGCCGCCGCAAGTGGTGGAGCTCACCGACGCAGAGGTGGAGGCGCTCGACCTCGCCCGCACGCGACATTGCCTGTCGGTGGCCGATGGCGAGTGTGTCGCTGCCGAAATGGGCGGTAAGGGAAAGCTGACACTCAACACCCATGATCGCGAGTGACCGTATCATCACCTGCCATCAGGCGCACTGTCAAGTTGGTCCACATGCCTCAAAGTGCCCTCTGTTCTCTTGCAGGTGCGTCTTTGGATCAAGCGAGCATGGAGGGCGATTCCTCAGAGGACATGGCGGTCTCTGAGGGTGCATCGTCACATCAGAGCCAACCATCCACCAGCGCAGAGACACGCACCTCGGTGGGTCCCCCTCGCCAACTAGTTGGGGTAGCACTTGGTGAGTCACTGCGCACGAGTGAGCATGAGCAGACCCTGGTGGCAGGGGCAGCCGCGGAGGGTCCGCGACGGAGGGAGCACTCATCTCCAGGCTCTGCTCAGCCGGACCCAGATGCTGAACCCAGGGGGCCACCAGAGAAAAGGAGAGTCGTCGAGGGCCACCAGCTAATTGCTGAGGTGCTGGCAGAGGTGCCGCGCGCATTGTCCACAATAGCGCAGGCGATGGAGGAGTCCACCTCCTGCATGTGGGCATTGGTGGCGCAGGCACAGGAGGGTACCGACGACACAGTGTCGCAGGTAGGTGCGGGACTGTCTGCGGTGGAGGACAGGCTGGCCTCCCTCGAGCGTCACGCACAGCTCCACTTCGAGTCCTTGCAGGCCCTCACAACGTCTGTACGGATTCAGGGTGAGCAACATTCCGACGCCACCAACAGGCTGAGGGATACACTAGGGGTGGCCTTGCAAGGCCTCACACATGCCATCCAAACTGCCGTCCAGCAGGGTGGAAGGGGTGATGTGGGCCGAGGCCAAGAGAGGGATGATGGTGACCGGGGACATGGAAGCGGGGACGCCTCTCAAGGCGTCCCCACGTCCCACCCGTCGCCCACCTCTCAACCAGCACCCGCAATGGTGCCTCCTCTCCAGGTGGCCGAGTCTGCCCCTGCCCCGGTGCAGGAGGAGCAGTCTGTGGAGGTGCCCTCACGGGCACCGAAACCCAGGGGCCGTCCGCCAAAAGCATCTACCCGGTCAAGGCAAGAAGACGAGCAACCTGCCACTACCTCTGCTGGAGCCACAGGGGTAGCACCACGTAGGGGTTCCCGGAGAAGAATTCCAAAGGCCTTATAATCACAAAGGGAATACACCAGGGTGTTTATTATTTTGTACTTTGTTTCTTAAATGATGTCACATTCCACATATTAAATAGTCTATTCTCACCACTCCTGCCACCTCTCGTCCATTCTTCCGCGGCTTGTGCAGTAGTTGCGTTCCGTGGAGGCCATCATGACGGCGAACACCTGCTGCCACCCATTGGGCACACTGCTGTGGGTGCAGGATTACTGGCAGCACTCTTCAGTGGAGGGGGCTGGTATGGCCGCTCGCATGTGCAGGTGAGGAGATGCGAGCGCCTCGCAGTGTCTGACTCTAGGAGAACCGTTGACGTATGAGTGCGTCCCTGGCCCGGCGACCATCCCGGTGAGTCGCGGCTCGGCGCATGGGTCGTCCAACATCCTCGGGCGCGTCCTCCTCCTCCTCCTCCGCCTCCGCCTCCTCCTCCTCCTCCTCCTCCTCCTCCTCCTCCTCCTCGCCCTCGCCTTCCTCAATGTGGGTGGCGGGTGTGGATGGGGCCTCCTCCAGCGGCACCCCTCTCTGTTGGGCCATGTTGTGCAGGGCACAGCAGACAACTATGATTCGTCCCACTCTGAATGGTGTGTATTGGAGCGCTCCCCCAGAACGATCAAGGCACCTGAAGCGCATCTTGAGAAGCCCTATGGTCTGCTCAATTGTAGACCTGGTAGCAGTGTGGCTGTCATTGTACCGACGCTCCGGCTCGGTGATGGGGTTCCTCAGAGGTGTCATGAGCCACGTGTGGAGGGGATACCCCTTGTCGCCGAGGAGCCAGCCGTTGCCGGCGTTGGGTGCCTGCAGGATGGGCGGGACGGCGGACTCCCTGAGGACGAAGGCATCGTGGCAGCTGCCGGGGTATCTGGCGCACACGTGTAGGAATCTCTGGCGGTGGTCACAGATGAGCTGGGCGTTCATGGAGTGATACCCCTTCCTGTTGATGAACAGCCCTGGCTCATGCGGAGGTGCCCGTATTGCGATGTGGGTGCAGTCGATTACACCCTGCACCCGTGGGAAGCCGGCCATGGCATGGAATCCAACCGCCCTCTCCATCTGGCTGCGCTCGTCCATGGCGAAGTTGATGTAGTGGGAGGCCCTGCGGAACAACCCATCGGTGACCTGCCTTATGCACTTGTGTGCAGAGGACTGACAGACCCCGGTGATGTCCCCGGTGGCACCCTGGAAGGAACCGGATGCGAAGAAGTTGAGGGCAGTGGTGACTTTGACGGCGACAGGTAAGAAGATGCTGCTTGGTCCATCAGGGAGCAGCTCGTCGTTAAGGAGGCTGCAGATGTCGGCGACTACCTGGCGATTGACTCTGAGCCTCCGTATGCACTGCTCCTCGGAGAGGTCCATGAAGCTGAGCCTCGCTCTGTACACCCTGTGCGGAGGGTAGTGCCTCCTGCGACGCATCTCTCTCTGCAGTTGCCCTCCCTCCTGCTGTGCAGGTGGGTGTGCCGCAGCACCGTGTTGGGGGGCCCCACCTCTCCGAGGCGGACGGCGTGGACTGTGAGGCTGCTGGGGCTGGTCATCCTGTTCGTCCTCCGACGATGTCAACGCACCACCCATCTGGCAGGTGTTGGTGTGAGGGGTTGTGCAGGGTAGGTGGGTGGGTCCTCGGACTGGGGCTGCGGTTTCGTGTCGGTCTGTCCTCTGGCTTGGCGGGGGTTGGTGGAGGGCAGGGGTTGCCCTATGTGACGCGGTGGCCTCCTGCGTGGGTGAGGGCGCTCCCCCGTGGAGCGCACCTTGGCACCTGGCACAGGCTGCTGGCTGCAACACGCCTGGTTTGAAGGGTCCTGTTTCCCCCAGTGTGGGAAACTGACTGCTTTGACCGTAAAATCCCACACTTCCTCTTTTGACAGCTGCTTCAGCTCATTAACTGACCACAACGAGCAAGTTAAGTGCTCTCAAGTGGAACCCCGCTGGCTTTAATTGCCTGCGGGATTCCCACCAGCGGGGCTTGCGCGCGCAGCCCCGCACGTCAGCGCGGTACCCGGAAGTGGCCGGGATTTCGTCTGAATCCGGTCACGTGATCGGAGATCGGGATTTTCGGGGCCCCCCCGCTGGAAACCCGCAGGTAACCCGACCCTAAAATCGAGCCCAATGTTTCAGGTCGATCACCTTTCATCAGAACTGGACCATCCAGATCTGATGAAAGGTCATTGACCTGAAACATTAACTCTGTTTCTCTCTCCACAGATGCTGCCTGACTTGCTGAGTGTTTCCAGCATTTTCTGGATTTTTTTTTCAGATTTCCAGCATCTGCAGTATTTTGCTATTGCCCATATTTAAATCTCCACTTATATGGGTTTTGGCATTATAGTGGCCATTTTTTTCACCGTCGCTAGCAGATTGGAGAGGGCAAAGTACGACTCCAGTAATCAGTGTGCCAAGTTTTCCATTTTAAACATGCTCTTTAACTGGCCTCATCAATTGTTATTGAACACACATCTGCATGCTTGCTCTACGAAGCACAAGATTCCAGTTGTCTACTCGAAAAAGCACATTCAGGAATAAAAATAAAGCAGGAAGAAGAGTAGCCTGTAACTGGTTTTATTCTCACTGCAGCACAAGAAGTAGAAATTAGCTGACAGCTCAGCAATTCCACCGACTTCACTCCTTCAAACTGGACAACCCCTTCCCCTCACTTGAGTGTCTGGCAATGCTAGAGAAAGAAGAAAATTAAACCTGGTGGTAGATCTCTTGTTACTGCTACTGAGAGGTTGACAATGATGCAGATAGTAACACTGCAGCATGAAAATCCAGTCCAGTGTCTCTTTAATAAACAAATATGTTTTATAGAACAAATAAAAGTGTACTGCAGGGAAAACATGCCATAAATTTGCAAGTTATTGCTTTTATTATTTATTTTAATTTTACCACAATCTTTAAGAAATACATTTGGAAGTTAACAGATTGAGATAAAACTGAATAATTGAGGTGTGCATCATTTGCAGGGCACTAACACAGAAACAGACCTTAAGAAGAGGAGATCGGGATCTTATCAAGTATCTATGGATTTGCTGGAAGATCCCATACAAAGGCAGAGAGCTTTAAGTGTGGCCAGTATTCTCACAAATACTATGGAAGGTTTGTCAACACTTTCATTATATTTCAGCATCTCAGAACATCTGTTTTGGAAAACAAAGCCTAGTTAGACAAAACAAAATGAGGCAGATTTTCCTGTTTGTGCCTTTGGACATATGGATCGCCAGGGTGCATTTACACCAGGTAGAAAAAGATCGGATGGGGAGAAGCGCATGTTGGTGCGGGAGCTCAGCTGATTTCCCTTCTATTAATTTAAATGGATGGAAAATCAGGTAAGCTCCTTTACCGACATACAGTCCTTTCTGCCTGATTTTCCTCCAGGAACTCTGCCGATAGGAGATCCTTTATGCCGAGGCACAGCAACAGGAAAATCTGCCCCAATAGCTTTTTGGCATAGCTACGTCCAGTTCAGCTCTCAAAACATTTTGGGGGTGATTTTTGTTTCTATGCTGCTCTGTTTGTGCTTGAAAAGGGAGTTGGCAGCAGTTGGAAAATGTTGTGGGATTTGGTCCTGCTGAGATAGCGCTGGTTCCAGATATCACCCTATTGTCTAAGGAGGGGGAAGGTGGATTTCCTGTTGGCCAGAGCTCCCACCTTAAACAGACAAGAGCATCATGAATACATGCAAATTGGTGTGTGTGACATCACTGAGATGCCAACGTGATTTTCCGACCTACCAGTCCCATTCATGCCACTTCCTTTGTTCCGCCTGCAAGTCATGAGTGGTAGAAAATCTCAGGTGACCATTTCAAATGCAATTTAAAGGGTTTCTCACCTGCTATATTTTCTGGCACCTGCTTAGGGGTAATTTTTCCTAAAATTTGTACAAGTTTATAATTTACTATTGCAGGCCCTGGTCTGTGTAGGGGCTTTTGGCATTCAAGTTTTCAGACTTTTATCTTCATGGGGGTGCTTCTCAGAATTCTATTCTGGAAAATGAGGAAGGACTAAACAGCTGCAGCTCGAAGGAAAGCAAAAAGAAAGAGGCATGCTCGGAGAAACTCCCAGCAGAGTTACAGGCCCAGAGAACATACCACAGTTCTCTGAAGAACAATGTATAAGAAGGCTTTGTTTCTCCAGAGAGACATTGACAGAGCTATTAAATCCTACAAGAAGACCTGCAGCCAATTGCCAGATCAAGCACATCACTCACTGCCTGTTGTGTTCAAGGTCACTGTGGCCCTGACCATTTTTGTCTCCTGCTCCTTCCAGGCTGCTACATGGAATTTCAGCAACCTCAGCTAATCTGCAGTCCATTCCTGTATTAAGTAGATGACTGATGCCTTATTTGCTAAAACAGATTCATCAATTTCCCCATTGACATCAAGAGGTAGCAGGATATTGCTGTGGGATTCGCTGAGATTGCAGGATTCCTCCAAAGCATCATTGACTGCATGCATGTCACCCTGCTTGCTCCCATCCACAATGCTGCTGCCTTCGTGAATTGCAAAAGGTACTGCCTAATATACGTTCAACTGTTGTGTGTGATGACTGATAGCACATCATGCAGGTCTGTGCCCAATTTCCTGACCACTACCAAGATGCATTTATACTCTCAGTCAACCATTCCCCCACTGTTTGGCAAGTTAAAGTCTAGCTTCTTGAAGACAGGACTATCCCTTGAACACATGGCTTGTAACACCTCTTAAAACAAAAGCTCAGTAGTGAATATCTGTTCAACTGGAGCCTTCATCAGACAGACCATTGGAGCTCTGAAGCAAAGATTCAGATGCCTGGACAGCTTTGATTGTTTCCTTCAAAACATTTCACTGAGATTGTCCCATATGATTGTGGTATGCAGCTTGCATGAATAACTTTTCTGTGCAATGAGGACAGCACATAGACCTACCATTGGAGGAGGGCCTTCAGTATGATGAGACAGAAGACACCAATGATTTGATCAAGGCAGGGGAAGTGTTTGAGCCCAGGGCCTGCATGGTTCCAGTTTGAGCATCTTTCAGAGATGCTGTTACTGGTGTCACAGACCCCGACAGAAGGGTCTCAGTTGCAAAGGGCTTGAAATGACTACACACTCCATAATTGGCTGTAGAATGTCTATGCCATGGTAAGAACCCCACCCAAGTGTGTAGTGCCTTCCACCATTCTCCAACATGTCTTGGGGCCCTCAAAGTCTAGATCCTTGTCCCCTTTAATAGACTAGGATGTTAGGACCCTCCAGTTATCTCTTCCCTTGGCGTTCTTTGCCACCTCCACCAGCTCCTGCTCATTTGTATTCAGTGAATCCTCAAGTGTAGTCCCCTCAAATTCACTATCCAAATCATGCGGGATGCTTATTTCTTAGCTGGCGCTTGGCATGCTAAGAATGAGTGGCCATGTATAGTTATCAAGGTTTTCTTCTTCACTCTGCCTGGCAGTAGCATCTGAGTCATCTGATGGACCGAGAAAAAAGGGAGAGAGATAATGGGAGGAATTTTACCCTCCAGGACGGGTGGGAGAATGGGGTTAAAATTTTAAAAATCGGAAACCCGCCTCCAATGCGCTCACTTCTGGTTTTCTGGTTTTAACGAAGGCGGGTTGGGGACGGGTAACTAAACTGCTCTTCAGAGGCAGATCCATAAATTAAATATTTTAATGAGGCTGCGTGCCTCAAATTTTAGCAGGCTTTTAGATTTAATGCCCAGGGCTCGGGAAACCCGGCAGCTGGAGGGAGTTGAGAACGGCCGGATCCAACAGGTAAGCGCCTTTCCTGCACTGCTTATGGGCTAGGAGGAGCAGGAGTGCTTCCCCTTGCCCCCCAAGCTAACTTGTTTCCCTCTCCATGATCGGCTGATCCGCCTCCCCCAGCGATCCGATTTCCCCCCCAACCCACAATCTCCCTCCGATCTCCCCAAAGCCTCCAAATCTCCAAGGCCTCCGATCTCCCCTGATCTCCGATGCACCCCTGGCTTTTCCGATCTCCCCAAGGCCTCCGATCTTCAATCTCCCCAAGGCCTCCGATCTTCCCCCGATCTCTGATGTACCCCCAAGGACTTTCCGATCTCCCAAAGGCTTTTCCGATTGCCCCAGGGCCTTACTGATCTTACCCCTGGCTATTCATTCCTGGGATGGCAGGACTGATGTATGAGGAGAGATTGGGTCGACTAGGTCTATATTCACCAGAGTTTAGAAGAATGAGAGGTGATCTCATCGAAACATATAAAATTCTAACAGGTCTAGACAGACAAGATGCAGGGAGGATGTTTCCGATGGCTGGGGAGTCCAGAACCAGGGGTCACAGTCTCAGGATACGGGGTATGCCATTTAGAACCGAGATGAGAAATTTCTTCGCTCAGAGGGTGGTGAAACTGTGGAATTCTCTGCCACAAGAGGCAGTGGAGGCCTAGTCATTAGATGTATTCAAGAAGGAGATAGATATATTTCTTAATGCTAAAGGGATCAAGGGATATGGGGAAAAAGTGGGAACAGGGTACTAAGTTAGACAATCAGCCATAATCATTTTGAATGGTGGAGCAGGCTCGAAGGGCCAAATGGCCTACTCTTGCTCCTATTTTCTATGTTTCTATTCTGATCTCTCCTTTCCTCCCTCCTCTCCGATCACCGGCTGCGGACTGGTGCCATAGGTCTTCCGCATGCCAGCCATTAAATTTGGCAGGACCTCTGGGTTACCCACGTTTCCGGTTTTCCCGGCTGCTACGATCCCCCCGCTCCCTCCCCGCCTTCCCGTAACTATTAGGGTCAATGAATAGGATATAATACTGATGGTAGTCACATGCCGGATCGCTGGCAGCATTATGCTACACTAGGTTGTCGTGTGCAGGAGGCGAGTGAAAGTGTGAGTAAAATAATTAAGCAAGAAGAGGTAGGGAAGAGCAACAATAGAATGATAATTACAGGTGATTTTATTTATCCAAAAATAGACTGGAATAGGGAAACCTTTTGTGGAGCTGTGAGAAAATGAGCAGACAAAAATCCATTTGAAGGATTCATTTTTAAATACCTCCTTGGGCTTTTCACTTGGCTTGAAGAAACAAAATGCCTCATTTTGAATGAAAAGAGGGGTCAATAAATAGAGGGGGAAAATAGCTACCCATTCTGAAGTTATATTTTAAGCAATTTCCCCCAGATTCCTGTGTGAAATATACCTGTGGTGTGGGCTGTTTGCTGTCCTAACTGTAGGCCACATATATTCCTTAAGAACAGATCTGGGCATGAGCACCAGGTCAACACTTATTTTAAAATGTAAATATCAGCAACTTTTAAGGCAAAGTCAGGGAGCCAATTCATTAACATACCATATAACTTTCACAATATATACGTACTGAAACTGCAAGGTTTGATTGACTACTGGGCATCTTATAAATCTTGCTCCAGTTGCATTCAGTTTTTTCAGTCCTGGGGAGGACATCTGCGGCGGGGGGGCATCAGATCACGGGGCGACGTCTTCTGGTCGTTCCAATTGGTTGGTCCGAGTGCGGGGGGAGGGGTGGTGGGGGGTGCCTGTGAACAGGTTTGCTTGGTGGGCTGAGGAGAAGCAAGAGTGCTCCTCCTGGCTCACAAGCAGTGCTGGAAAGGCACTTAATTGCTGGATCCAGGCATTCTCGCTTCCCTTGAGCTGTCCCGAGCCCTGGAAACCCGGCCCATAGGCATTAAACGTAAAACCAAGATTAAATTTGAGGCACGCAGCCTCATTAAAATATTTAAATGATGGACCCGCCTCGAGCGAGCAGGTTAGTCGACCGCCCCCCAACTCGTCTCTGTTAAAACCGAAAGTTGGAGGCGAGCTGGGGACAGGTTTCAGATTTTTGAATTTTTAACCCGCCCTTCTCCTGCCCGTTCTGAGTGGTTAATGATCCCCCCTGTCAGTCCACTAATCCATAAAATGCAAACATTGCCTAACAAACCACAGATATTTGAAGAAGAATTGGCATTCATGGGGACATTTGACATTATACCTGAGATGTTTTCTATATCACGATGCATGTCATGTTTACTTTCTGCACTATATAAAATCATTTACTGTTACTGCTCATAAATTTGGCATATCCTAAGTTATTTCTTTACTTTAGCAACATTTTTATAACCCTATTTTGTTTGCATTTTGTAGAACTTGAAGAATCTCGACAGAAATGTCCCCCATGCTGGTATAAATTTGCAAATACCTTCTTGATCTGGGACTGCCATCCACACTGGCTAAAAATAAAGGAAATCATACATTTAATTGTGATGGACCCATTTGTAGATCTCGGTATTACTATCTGTATTGTGCTGAACACCCTTTTTATGGCCATGGAACATCAACCAATGACAAAAAAATTTGAAGATGTGCTCTCATATGGGAACTTGGTATGTGTTCTGTGAACGATATCACCTGACCTATAGTGTGTCCCAGAAGGAGCCCTGCAATTTTTTTATGTGGTAGTTTTGTTTGCTGTATTAGACAGGCCAACATTAGTTGTTATTTACTGACCAATAATACATTCAGTGTTGCTAGCCAGTGCATGTGTAACATTTTTAACAAGGTAGCCAGCTGTGCTGAAATAGCACCCATTAAGTGGCTGTTAATATTATCATAAAACTCTTTAAAAAAAGGTTCTGATAGGTTTATTTATCCCACTTGAATGTCCATATGCGTTAACAGGTAGTACAACTTTGTCCAACTACAATCAACTGTTACATTATAGTTCATTAAGGTGAACATTGATTTCAGCCTAAAAATGAGACTTTTGCCAATATATTATAATTAAGCTTATTGGAACGTAAAGCTATGAAAAATGTCTATGGCTGCAAAAAAAGATTCAAAATCTAAACTAACAAAGTGCCAGATCAATTTCAGTATTGTCTCAGTAATGGTGAGTGTGCAAAAGGCTAATTTAAATCATTAAGACTCTTTAATTCAATTTTCAGTTCAAATTGAAGAAAAAGCCAAGGCCTTGAAATAACCTGGTGGGATAATAATACGTGTACACTTATCGCATTCATCTGAAATTCTTCTTTCTGCTATTTTAGCGGAAGCATTAACCTATTTATTTTAAACGATTATGCCCCCATTAAAAACATGATAGCAAGGCCCAGGTTTCTAAGCAGAGAATAACAAAATGCGAAAAAATGGAACATTCATGTGAAAACTGAATAAATGATTGAATGCCATGAGGAAAAGAAGATGCCATTTTTCAATGAAAATCATTAAAAACTGACTGTCTGGAGCACTAGCTATATATGAATGTACTTGTCTTACAATTTTGAGAATGCCTGGCCCTCAAAAGTTTTCAATTTCTCAAACAATTTATTATATTTGTTGATCCCTTGAGGGCCAGAAGCCAGAAACTGCACTGCATGCAACTTTCAGTGAAACTTTTAAAAAAGAAACAATAACCCCCATTGTGTTCATCCAGGTATTTACTGGAATCTTTACTGGTGAAATGGTTTTCAAAATCATAGCCATGGATCCTTACTATTACTTCCAAGAAGGATGGAACATTTTTGATAGCATTATTGTGAGCCTCAGTCTAATAGAACTTCGTCTCGCTGATGTGGAAGGACTATCTGTGCTGCGATCTTTCCGATTGGTAATTATAAATATTTTATGTATACCTGTTTTATATAGTCTACATTATAATGCACCAATATTACAATTAGTTAAAAAATGCACTTTCCATGATTTATGTTCTTTTTTGGTGAATTGCTTATTACATTTTAATTGATTTTATTCAGAAGAGTTAGATGTGAGAACTTTAAGAAGTAAATGGTAAAGCTTCAGAAGAACATATTATTATGCTGATGAATAATTTTTATCTTGAACCATTGTTTTTCAGCTGAGAGTTTTTAAATTGGCAAAGTCATGGCCAACACTGAACACGCTGATTAAAATTATTGGCAACTCAGTAGGTGCTTTGGGCAACTTGACCTTGGTGTTAGCCATCATTGTTTTCATCTTTGCTGTGGTGGGCATGCAGCTCTTCGGTAAGAGCTACAAGGAGAATTTCAGGAAAATTTCAGAAAACTCTGAACTGCCTCGCTGGCATATGATCGACTTCTTTCATTCCTTTCTAATCGTGTTCCGTGTGTTGTGTGGAGAATGGATTGAGACAATGTGGGACTGCATGGAAGTAGCCAATCAGTCTATGTGCCTCGTCGTCTTTATGATGGTCATGGTAATAGGTAATCTTGTGGTACGTAGCAAAATATTTTTGAAACACTTTTATGGTCACAATAGTAAGTGAAAAAGAAAAATGACTCAAATATTAAAAGGTAGTTAGTGCTAATAGTGCATTATGCAAATTATGTTTTTAATTATTTGTAGCACTTACTGTTTGAAGATTCTCTGAAAATAATTTAAGATCACATACTGTACCTAATAATCACTTAGATTTGAGCTAAAATTATTGCCTTGGTAGAAAACAGTCCCTGGTATATAGGTCCATTATGGCTCATAGAACAAGCATTGCATGTAATGTAAATTGCCTGAGATTATGAATAAAAAATACTGGAGATGCTGGAAATCTGGAAATAAAAACAGAAAAAGCTATACATTGCCTAATTTTTGTATGAATGTATAGAATCAATTGGAAGGTTAACAAATTTATGCTCTTCTTGACCTCCAGGTATTGAACTTATTTTTGGCCTTGCTACTGAGCTCATTTAGTGCTGACAACCTTGCTGCTACAGACGATGACAGTGAAATGAATAATTTACAGATTGCTGTGGGGAGGATACAAAGAGGCATTGATTATGTAAAAAGAAATGTACGAGAATCTTTTCAGAAGGCCTTTATCAGGAAAAACGTCACAGAAGACATCAAACCTCTTGATGACCTGCACGACAAGAAAGACATATACATCTCTAATCATACAACAGTTGAAATCAGTAAAGAGGTTGACTATCATAAGGATGGAAATTGCACCACCAGTGGAATTGGCTGTATTGTGGGGAAATACAGTGCAGATAAAAGTGACTACATGTCCTTTATTCACAACCCAAGCCTCACTGTAACTGTACCAATAGCTGTGGGAGAGTCAGATTTTGAAAACCTAAACACAGAAGACTTTACCAGTGAATCAGACCTGGAAGGAAGCAAAGAGGTAAGAAAACATTTTGTTTTTCTGCTATATTAAAAAAAATCAAAGTGAATTATAGTTATATATGGCATGATCTTTCAAATAAAGGTAAGACTGTTATAATTCAAGATTTTCAGCATTTATAAAGAATAAACATTAAGTAACTCAGTCTAAAGTCATATAAATTACAAGTTAGTATGTTTAATGTTATAATTTGTCTTGAATAAAAACTATGACAAATCAAGAAAGGGCTGTGTGATTTTGAGAAATTGTGCTTTAATCCATTTAATTTTTAATTTAATTCTTAGAATTACCAACAATAAATGGGAAAAAATTGTCTTTAATTTCATGCATTTCTAATACTAATGCAAGGTAATATACAATCACCATAAACTAAAAGTAACCTGAGCAGTCATTTATAATCGTTTTTCTGTTTTCATCAGTTCTTCACAATATTTCTTTCAAAAATCCTATAAGACTAGGAATAGGAATGGTGCAGAGTGAATAATTAAATGTAACTATATGATGCTACCATTAGCCCATCATTAATTTCCTTAACTTACTAATAAAAATGGACTCCTAAAGAGGAACGGTTTCTACATTAATTACTGTATTCGCTTGATCCTGACCCTTCTCCTCAGCTCCTACAACATTCAGTAGTTTCTCCCTATTCCACTCCACCAGCTCTCATCAGGTTCATCTCCTATATGAGACTCACTTCCTGCTCCCTCAACCCCCTCCCAACCCAGGTCCTGACCACTTAACTACCTGATGGACCACCCAATGGCCACTGACATCTTCAACATAAGCAGCTGATTTTCTACAGGCACTGTTTCCCCCGCTTCAAAACTGCTACCATTATGCCCCTCCGCAAAAAGCACCCCACCATTGTCTCCACCGAAAACTCCATTTCTAATTTTCCTTTCCTTTCTGAGGTCCTCAAAAGCATTGTCGCCTTCCATCTCATTACCCACCTCTTGTACCACTTCCTGTCTAAATCCTTTCAGTCCAGTATGAATCCTGTCCATAGCAATGAGGCTACCCTGGTCAAAGTTGCCAATGACATCCTTTATGATTCCCAATGAGCCGTATTATCTCTCCTTGTTCTCCTTGATCTCTGCAGCCTTCGATATATTCCACATTCCATCCTGCTGCACCATCTCTTCTCCATGGGACTGCCCTCATCTTAACTTTCCCAACATAACCATCATGTTTGCTGCAGTCTTTCCCTCCTGCATCCACATGGTCATCTTTGGCTTTGCTGCTATTTGCACGCTGCCCATCGACAACTTGTAAGCATGAAGTCAGTTCCATATGTAATTTGATGATCTTGAGCTGAGCTTCAAACTCCAGACCCTATTGATCACCAAGACTGCCTGTTTCTACTTGTCTAAGATCTCACACTGATTTCTCTATCTCACCTAAACTTTCATTGAAACTCATCCATGTCATCTTCATCTCCTGGCTCAGATTCTTCAGCCTCCCACTTGCCATCTAACATTCCCGGTTCCAGCTCAAAAACATAAGAAATAGGAGCAGGAACAGGCCATGCGGCCCTTCATTTATTGTCTCTGTCCTCGCTCACCTGAACAAGCACCCTTTTCCCCAATGCATTCATTTCAAAATCCTTATCCTCTTTTACAAATTCTTCCTTATTCTTTTACAAATTCTTCCTTACAATTCTTGCCTTATCTCTGCAACAGCCTCAGCCTTGAGTCCCAGTTTGCACTCTCTGCTCTTCTAACTCAGGCCTTGTGTATTTCACTCTCCCTCTGCTGCACTTTCAGGATAAGAGCCTTCAACTATCAAAACACTGGAATTCTCTTTCCCAAACCTCTCTGCCTTTCTACATTCTTTCCCACTTTAAAAAGCCTCATGAAACGTAGATCTTTAACCAAACCATCCAATACTTTTCTGAACTCTTTTCCCAAAGGCTGCTTGGTAAAGCTCCTTGGGACATTTTGGTATGTTAAAGGTGTTAATAAGTGAAAGTTGTTATTGTTGAAGTTGTACAGAGCTTGTGACATGCGACAAACTTGCTTCTGTTGCACAGTTTTTACTGAATTGCTAGAAATAGATTTGGGTCTTGCATGTGTTGAAATGGTAGCATTATGTATGTCACAGATCTAAAATGACTGTTACAGTTCTTTGAAAGTAATATTTTAGACCCTCATAGAACAGATTGTAAATTTTGTAAGATTTTACCACAATTAAGTAAAAGGATCTTGAAAGGCAAGTTTAAAAATCCTGTAGGATTTTCTGAGGGAAACAATAATTCCATATTGTTTGTTTCTTGTAATGACCAGACACATTTATTTATTTCCCAAAGTGCAGCATTTTAGATATTTTCTGAATCTACCTTTCCTCTATTATGTTATGTTTCTGCCTAAAACACAATTATGTGATGGAGTTTAGAGCTACTTAAGAAAACTTTTATCCTGCTTGTGTAATGTTAGTGATATAAATCTCAAGAGTAATGATCCTTATTCTAACCAAATGTTTTAAATTGTATATAGTTTCCCATTTTTCTGCTTGCTAAGTGTGTATTTTGAATGTATTTGTCTCTGTTAATCAGTATGGTAAGTTGGTATTCTGCCATTTTATAGCTTGTAGTGTTTCCGGAGCGCACAAAATCAAGCCCTGACCTACATATTGTACAGTTGTAGATAAGGTTTCTATTTCAGTATTTGTAATGGAGTAATGCAGCATTAGAATGGAACACTTCATTGTTAAAAATTAAGAAAATGTCAGTAGACATATTTCATACGTTACACGGTATTGTGAGATCTGTATAGGCACTTCTATACTCCTGATTCGGCACAGCCTTTGTTACAAAAATTCCAAACAATATACAAACAGTTCCAACAGCAGTGCTACACCTGAATTCTTTCCCATTTAATTTGTGAGATATTTTAGAAGAGGTGAAAGCAATAGATTAATGCTTTTAGGTTTTCTGCTATGCAGTTATTAGTAGTATTTCAACAAAACTGTTGGTCTAGTCCCTTAGTGCTGTTCTAAAAAGGTTAATGGAAACATGATGGAACAATGTAAAAGTATTGCTCGGAATGTTGTCATAATCCTGTCTTAAATAGTCAAAGGTAAATGTCATGCTGTTTTTTTTTTAAATAGCTTTTTGGTTTGATAAGCAGGAAACTCATCACCCATGCATAAGAATCTCCAAGCCAAGTTACTGAGAAATCCATACATAGTGGATAATTTTAACTTTTTCAATGGAAAATAAAATTGGGTAAGGTATAAAACGGGCTGCTGATTTGCTATCAACTGTTTTTTGCCCGGAGATAAAGATTAAAATTACCCCTATAGAGTTCCTGTTCGCCCAATATGGAGTGCTAACTCTTTTCCCGTGGGGACACACCCCACTTACCTAAACCCAAAAATCTTGGCCACGGGTTGGAAAAAGCCAAGGCTTAGGATGCTCAAATATATGCAAAAATGTAACAGAATTAGTGCAAAATGTTTAGTGCAATGGCTTTTGCTGTGTAACAGTTGTTAGATACTTGCGAGGATACATGCCATGAGAGTTCTAAATAGAAAAGTTAATTTTGCGCACTAAAACATTATATTATTATAATTACATGGACACATTTTTGTTTGCTTAGAAACTTGAAAACATTTGAATATATTAGACAAGAATAACCAGTCCAAAAACAATAATAATATGACATTATTAGGAGCAGCACCAGGTGTACCTAAAAATGAGGTGCCAACCTGGTGAAGCTACAACACAGGACTACATGCATGTTAAACAGCAGAAGCAACATGCTATAGACAGAGCTAAACGATTCCACAACCAACGGATCAGATCAAAGCTCGGCAGTCCTGCCACATCCAGTCGTGAATGGCGGTGGACAGTCAAACAACTAACGGGAGGAGGAGGATCCATGAACATCCCCATCCTCAATGATGGCAGAGCCCAGCACGTGAGTGTAAAAGACAAGGCTGAAGCATTTGCAACCATCTTCAGCCAGAAATGCCGAGTGGATGATCCATCTCGGCCTCCTCCCGATATCCCCACCATCACAGAAGCCAGTCTTCAGCTAATTCGATTCATTCCACGTGATATCAAGAAACGCCTGAGTGCACTGGATACAGCAAAGGCTATGGGCCCAGACAACAACCCGGCTGTAGTGCTGAAGTCTTGTGCTCCAGAACTAGCCGCGGCTCGAGCCAAGTTGTTCCAGTACAGCTACAACACTGGCATCTACCTGACAATGTGGAAAATTGCCCAGGTATGTCCTGTCCACAAAAAGCAGGACAAATCCAATCCGGCCAATTACCGTCCCATCAGTCTACTCTCAGTCATCAGCAAAGTGATGGAAAGTGTCGTTGACAGTGCTATCAAGTGGAACTTACTCACCAATAACCTGCTCACCGATGCTCAGTTTGGGTTCCGTCAGGAACAGTCAGCTCCAGACCTCATTACAGCCTTGGTCCAAACATGGACAAAAGAGCTGAATTCCAGAGGTGAGGTGAGAGTGACTGCCCTTGACATCAAGACAGCATTCGACCGAGTGTGGCACCAAGGAGCCCTACTAAAATTGAAGTCAATGGGAATCTGGGAATCAAGGGGAAAACTCTCCAGTGGCTGGAGTCATACCTAGCACAAAGGAAAATGGTAGTGATTGTTGGAGGCCAATCATCTCAGCCCCAGGACATTGCTGCAGGAGTTCCTCGGGGCAGTGTCCTAGGCCCAACCATCTTCAACTGCTTCATCAATGACCTTCCCTCCATCATAAGGTCAGAAATGGGGATGTTCACTGATGATTGTACAGTGTACATTCGCATACCTCAGATAATGAAGCAGTCCGTGCCCGCGTGCAGCAAGACCTGGACAACATCCAGGCTTGGGCTGATAAGTGGCAAGTTACATTTGTGCCAGACAAGTGCCAGGCAATAACCATCTCCAAGAAGAGTGAATCCAACCACCTCCCCTTGACGTTCAATGGCATTGCCATCGCTGAATCCCCCACCATCAACATCCTGGGGGTCACCATTGACCAGAAACTTAACTGGACGAGCCATATAAATACTGTGGCTACAAGAGCAGGTCAGAGGCTGGGTATTCTGCAGCGAGTGACTCACCTCCTGACTCCCCAAAGTCCTTCCACCATCTACAAGACACAAGTCAGGAGTGTGATGGAATACTCTCCACTTGCCTGGATGAGTGCAGCTGCACCAACACTCAAGAAGCTCGATACCATCCAGGACAAAGCAGCCCGCTTGATTGGCACTCCATCCACCACCCTAAACATTCACTCCCTTCACCACCGGCGCACCGTGGCTGCAGTGTGTACCGTCTACAGGATGCACTGCAGCAACTCGCCAAGGATTCTTCGACAGCACCTCCCAAACCGGCGACCTCTACCACCTAGAAGGACAAGGACATGGGAACAACACCACTTGCACGTTCCCCTCTAAGTCACACACCATCCCGACTTGGAAATATATCGCCGTTCCTTCATTGTTGCTGGGTCAAAATCCTGGAACCCCCTACCTAACAGCGCTGTGGGAGAACCTTCAACACACGGACTGCAGCGGTTCAAGAAGGTGGCTCACCACCACCATCTCTAGGGCAATTAGGGATGGGCAATAAATGCTGGCCTTGCCAGCGAATCCCACATCCCATGAACAAATTTTTTAAAAATTATATTATTAATAATAAAACATTGATTTCTTAAATATATCCTGGTTGTATCATTTACAATTTCCATTATGTACAACACCTAGTAATTATTGAGAATGATTTTTTGTTAATTTGTTGGTGGGATGTGGACAACACTGGCAAGGCAGTATTTTTTGCTCATTATGTCAACCACAATGAGATAGGAGAGGCAGGGTTCCTTCCCTGAAGGACATGAGTGAATCAGTTGGGTTTAATGACAGTCCAGAAGCTTTTTTCCTGATGTGAGCCCACATATTGCCAGATTTATTGAATTCAATAACTTGGCATGGTGGCATTTGAATTTATGACCACTGGGTTACTAGTCGAGTACCATAACGATTAGGCTACTGTACCTAAATTTGTATATCTGAAAGTCACAGCACACCAACACCATTTTTGATTTGGGCAGACTCAAGGCACTGCCACATTTGCTGACTTTGCAAAAATCCTTTCCCCTCAATTTCTCTATATTCTTTAATCTACCCTTTTTGTCTTTATACTGTAACATGTTTTATTTAAGTTCCTAATTGCTGCCTCTTTTTGTTCACTTTTTTTCCAACTAACGAACGACCAGAAAGAAAGGGGCGTGTCCAATAACGGTGATACCAGGGAAAACAGGCAGGGATATCAGCACCAAGTACAGGCAGAAACAAAAATTGATAGATAAAATCAAAGTGGAGGAAAAAGAATTTTTAAAAAATAAAGGCAATAACTGAAACTGTGGCATTTAGGTAAAGGACAGGAAGAAGCAAAAATAAAGGAAACAAGAAAAGAGTCAGCTCCAAATAAAGTGGTGCGAGTCGTCACTTGGAGTGAATTCTATGACAAGTGGTTATTTAAATTATTTAAAAATGTGCAAACAATATTAGTAATTACCCAATCATAAACAGTTTGTGGAAACATCTAATTAGTTTGCATCGTATGGATTGAATTAAAAAACACATGAGAAGCATGAAAAATTATGCTTTCAAATTCAAATTCAACTCTGAACATGAGATTGCTTTGGGAAGTGGTGCAGAAAAACACAGAAATCTCACAAGAAGCCTCAGTTCTCTGAGCTGTGGTAATGCTTTATTTTGGAATTACATCAGTTCAGGTTGTATGGATAAATTTTGTGAATATTGTGTGTTAAGTGACATAGTCTAATGTGTAACTCTTGGTACCCTTGGATAGTAGATGTATATGATTATTGAGAGCAGCAAACTAAAAGTAAGGAAGTAAACCTTTCTTGATAGATGTTATCCTAAATTGACAGTATCACTCACACTGGTGTGTATACAGCTTGTTCTTATGAATATCCTTTTGCTTAATACTGCAACCTTTTGAGCAAATTATATGTAATTGAACTGAACGGATTACAAGATGTGGAAATATATTAAGGTTTCATTTTAATTTCACAAACGTTAACACTATGGACCAGGAAAAAGCAAGCAATGTATGGACATCTGTGGGGGGTAATTTTAACCCCAAAGAAAAGGTGGGTTGGGGCGGGTGGGAGGTAAAAATAACAGTGTTTTGAAGTGGGACCGCAACCTGGCTCCAATGCTCCCACTTCCGAGTTTAACACAGACGCGTTTGGATGCGCGCGCATCTGAAACCTGGAAGTCCCGTCCCCACTTAATGCCTGCGGGTGGATTGTTAAAGGGGCAATTTACCTCATTGAAATAGTTTAGATACTTTTTTTTTGTGGATTCTAAAGTTGAAACGAATTTAAGCTCACCCACAGGGGTTTCCCATGATTCTTATTAGGTGAAAGCAGGCAAGAAGGGCCGGGTCCATGAGATGAGTATCTTTATTGCACTGTTAGTGGGCCAGGAGGAGCAGGGGTGCTTCATCCAGGCCCAACAAGCTCACCTGGCATGATCAGACCCCCCCCCCCCCCCCCGCCACCCCGAAGGTAGACCGCTCCCCCTCTTGGCCTTGGAGGGAGTGCAGCATAGATTTACTAGAATGCTATCTGGACTCCAAGGGTTAAATTATGAGGAGAGATTGCACAAACTAGGGTTGTGATCCCTGGAATTTAGAAGATTGAGGGGTGACTTGATTGAAGTTTTCAAGATATTAAGGGGAACTGAAAGACAGAAACTATTTCTGCTGGGGTTGGGGAATTTAGGACCAGCCGACATAGCTTAAAAAATAGAACCAGGACTTTCAGGAGTGAAGTTAGGAAACACTTCTACACGCAAAGGGTGGTAGAAGTTTGGAACTCTCTTCCACAAACAGCAGCTGATGCTAGCTCAATTGTTAATTTTAAATCTGAGATTGATAGATTTTTGTTAACCAAAGGCATTAAGGGATATGGGGCTAAGGCAGGCATGTGGAGTTGGGTCACAGATCAGCCATGATCTCATTGAATGGCAGAACAGGCTTGAGGGGCTAATGGCCTACCCCTGTTCCTATGTTCTCTATCTCCGACTCTTCATCTGACTGCCGATCCGATCACCTTCCTGCCCCCAATCATCTCCAAGCCCCCCCTGCCGATCTTCTCCAAGGCCCCCACCCCCAATGTTATCCACGGCCCACAATCTTACCCCCTCTCTCCCTCTCTCCTCTCCAATTCGTGGCTTCTTTCCCTCTTGACAGCCAGCCAGCCTGTCAATCTGATTGGCTGTTGCGCGGGAAACCCGGAAGCAAAAATAATTACCTCCAATTGAGTTGCGATCACAGATTGTGACGCACTTTGTTGACTTTCAGGTTCCCCACGCAAATATCTACCCACCTGCTGGGTTTCTGGCTCCGAGTAAAAATCACGCCCCTGGTACTTACAGGGATTATGCTCATTACGTCTCATTGTCAACGCCTGTATATTTATTTATCTTAAACTGAACAAATATAGATCATAGGAGAGGAACCAGTGTCACAGAGGCATAGCACCCATACAAAGTAATACCTCTCATGTATCAACAATTTATGTTTCCTGTAGTAAGTGTGTAACTCCCACATAAGATTCATAATAATGTGAGGTCTTGTGCAGTGTGTACTATATTTGAGAAGATTGAAAACATTTACATAATGCACATTATGGCCTTTGGTAACTGTTATCTATACAACTTATCATGGAAAATAAAAAACAAAAATCAGAATTAAGTACTAAAAGTAATTGTTAACCATGTGTATAAACACCACAAATAATATGTTATCACGACCAAAGTGGTGCAACATAATACATCTTACTATTGTTAGTGATATATTCTATTAATTTTCAATAAAAAGATCATGTTTAAAAATAATTGAATATGTACACCGAGAAAAAGTTTCAGTCATACTGTTTTCTGATAAAGCACAGAGCTTGTAAATTATTCTCATCTTCACTGGACAATAAATCCAGCTAAATAATGTAGAAGCAGTGTATTGGAGAAACATAAATTTGAAGCATCTTAAAGTCCCTGTGAGCTTCAAGTGTAGTTGTTTTAACCTGTATGCAGCAAGCATAGTGATCTGAACGATGGACTTATCTCAGCACATTAAGAATGTAGGGGCTTTAAAGGTGCATTTTGTGTTATATATTTCTAGCCTTAGTGTTCTTCATTTTCTTTGTTAATGACTAACAATAAAGTTCACATAAGGTGCGTTACCTCCTGCCGCCTATCTAGCCTAACTTATCTGGTTATTATTACAGCTCTATTCCAGAAGCAGACCTGTTTTCATTGAGAAGAGAATTGTAAGACCAATTTGTTGTACATGAAAAGTAATTACTGCTCATTGCTGTAAAAATTAAACTACAGTTTTGCTAAAGGTTATTAATTCTCTTTATCCACCTAAATAACATTTGATTTTTTTTTGTCTTTTCTTTTTTCCTCTGATGGTCCTACGCTTTAGACATCAGATGACTTGAAGTTCAGCATTAGCTTCTTGGCATTTTTCAAAAACTGGCTACACAATGAGTATTGTTTCAGCTCACCCACTGTACACACCCTATAGCATATTGATGCTTTTCTACTTTTATTTATAAATATAAACAAGAAATAATTATAAATAAAAATAGTGTGGAATATATATGCAAGGTTTAAGCTGTGCAAAAGAAATGTTACTATTTTAGCCATTTTGTATGGAAACAGATGGGCAGCTGAACCAAACCAACCCCACAGAGGATTTTTAAGTTGATCAATTTGGCCAAAACTGAAGATTAAATTCTAGTGAAAGAAACCTGTAGAATACCAATATGTTATTTGGCTAGTGCCAACTTAAACTGCATATTTTGCACTTTTGACCCAGGCAACATAAGTGAACAAAAGATTCAGAAACATCTGATTTGATGGGACAGAAAGAAAAACTACAATGTTTTTGGCACATGGAGCTTCAGATTACCTATAATTAGTAGTACTTGATGGAATGATGCATGCAGTGCTGGTAATCTAAAGACATTGTGGTTCAATGCGTTTTCGTGGTCTGTCTCTATAACCTAACGTGTAGGAGCATGATAAAATGTGCACTCAACTTAAGTCAAGGAAAGTTAGTATTTCTAAAGCATTTTTTCAGTAGAATTATTATGCAGGGGTCAGTGTCACTACCAGTTAAAAATTAATTGCTGATCTACTGCTTATTCTGAATGAATATAATTTCAATTCTTCTTAAGAGAAAGTACAAGCTTCCACAAAAGCTTGCTTTTAACAAAAATTATTCTTATCAGGAATTCAGTTTTTACTGTACTAATTGTTCAAAATTTTGAGCAAAAAAGTAAACTGATCTAAGCCACTTGCTTTGAGCTATATTAACATATAAGACATGGACCATACGTTTTAAAAATTCAAATATTTCAGTAATTGACAGTTTAGAGAGTGGGCTGGGTTAAATTATTGGTGTCACAATCTTTAAAAGATGATCAAACATCTTACTCTCACTTTGTAAGAATTGTCAATTTTACCTGCAGTGTGTCACAATAAATGCAATCAGAATGTAATTCTGGAGATTTTCTCGTTTCAAAATATATTTTAATCGGTGACTGAATTTGACTGTGTTCATATTTTTCACTTAAGCTTTTGAGTGCAGTGGATGGAAAACTTAAATCACTAAAATGCAATTCACTTTAATAGAATATCACATAAAATAACTATTGTCAATCATACTGATGTGTGGGAATAGGTTGCTTTAATTGATAGGAACCTGGCACATAGTCCTTTGCGCCCACATGTCACTGTGATTGACAGCTGATACATGTTTACAAACTGGTCCAGCAAACTGTAAGTTAGGTTGATATAATTTAAAAGAAATCCTTCCTTATTCAGTCTCAAATTAAAATGTTGCTTTTTAAGTAGAATGCACTGCCTTGAGCCCATTCAGATTGCTTTCTGCTTTTGTATTGTGGAACATTACAACTTTACAGCTTACTGAGGCTTTGGTTATGAAACTGTGAGCCATTAATAGATACTAATGATAGAGACTGAAGTGTAAGAAGGCACAAAGTTATTGTGGATGACGGGTGCATGGCTAAGTTGGAAAAGTTACATTGATAATAAAATTACTTGTTGCAAATAGAAATTTCTTACCACAGAAATAAACGGAGGGAGGAATCTACATGTGGATCAAATTTGTCTTATCTAACTTGCTTTTAAGTGGAGTGACTTATAGTTTCTATAACAAAGCTTTAAAGGCCCTTAATCCAGCTCAGTTGAGAAATCAAAATAGTGGCACTGTCCTTAATTTAGGTTTTAATATAATTTTGAGCAACCTCTTACTTATAAAACAAGAATGTCATAGTTCTTATTTCAACTAGTTTTGAATTGACAACCAGGTAACATTTTTAAGGAAACATATTTTTAATTTTATATTATTAAATAATAATCTTCCATGTATTTGCCTGCTTACATCATCTTTTTTCAGTTGGTTTGTCAGGGCAGCCATGAATGCTGTAATAGATGAATTTGTGCAAAATATATTGTATCCCACAGTACACAAATGGAATGCCCAGCTACTGATTCTCATATTTCAGAGTGGTACCCAGGCTTGTTCACTGTTGACATACACACAATTTGGTTTTGTCATTACAAAAACTATAAAGGAATTTCATTGGCAGATGATTTTAATATTTTATATTGAAAACGCTGGACTCTGCAAATAGAATCAACATGAATATGCACGTTCTATAAAACTCCAGAGTAAGTGTGCATACCACTTTGATCCATGAGCGCTGCTGCCCTAGTTCATCCATTTTAGTAGCAAACAAAAGTTTAAAAATGTGTAACAATTGTCATAAAGCTAATGTACTGATCTTCCTTTCTGATGCTCAGAAATTGCAGAAGCTTGGAATCCCTTGCACACTGAATGGTAAAGTGTATTTTCATGTCAATGAAGATTACACCTGGAGTGTTGGATTAAATGTATATTTTTCATAAATATTTCATGCCTTCTTTAGAAATGGCGTAAATATTCTGTTGAATGTAATGGATATGTATATCAGTTTACTTTATGCATGTGTCCACATGCAATTTCATGGTAATACAAGCTTTACACCAGCCATTTCAACTTATATTCAATATAATAATTGTAAAAAAAATCTTGGCAACATCAAATCCACTGCTCAGAGGCTATTACCTGCTTCGCTGTTGGTACTTAAGTGACATATCCTGATAAATAGCATATATTTGGGTTTCCTTGACAGAAACTGGCTGAAAGCAGCTCATCTGAAGGGAGCACAGTCGACATCAGTCCACCTGGAGAGGGGGAGCAGCCAGAAGAAACATCAGAAGAATCCCTGGAGCCTGACGCATGTTTTACTGAAGGTATATATGTGCGTTGCTGATAAAAACAAAGGCTGATCAAGAGCCTGAAAAAATAAGGTGGATGCTTATATCTTTTGATTTACTTTAATGCAAATATGGATCTGTGTTTGTTTCCACATTTAATTTTTATTACTGTTTGCTACTGCGCCAATTGAGAAAATGACCAAGAGTATCCACTTCTATTCTGGACTTTTTTTCTGCTTTTGGCCAATTCCTGAAAAGATTGTTGTAAAAATCTGTTCTGTAATATAATTATCATGCCTCATGATGGCAGGGAACCATGGCTACTAATATAAAATTTCATATTGAAATTATAATGGACAGATTTTCAGGATCTATAAACCTAGAGGTTTAACACTTGCACCACTACAATATATGTACAGGCAAGTGAAATATGTAAGCAGTTTCATTCTATCCCATGTCAGATGTGAAAATACTCTGTATCTTTGTTTCTAGAGAAACAGCAAGTTACCAGTATTTGGCAGGATTAAGCTGGTGGAAGTGATGCACTACAGCATCACTCTCATTTTCTTTCCAATTACTTTCAAACATAGCTGTTCCTATCCTGAGTAAAATGTTACTGACATTGATATTTTCTTTAGCACTTTCCATATCTGTAGTCCAACAGAAAATTACTTTTTCCACAGTCTGGTTGAACATATTTGTTTTCTCCGTGTTGTGGAGAAAAATATACTTTGTGCAATTACAATTTAATTTATTTATAGCCTCTTCCACAAGCCTTATAATGATACCTACATCACAAAATTCTAACTGTTGCTGAATTATTTTTGAAAGTTTCAGGCCTTAGCTTTGCTACACATTTGAAAAGGGAGATTGAAAAACCATTAGCATTAAGTGGCAATTGTCGTTGATAACCTGGCCTAGAAATTTGTTCACCCATGCGATGAGCAAGAAGGCCATGCAAAATTGGTCCTCTTGCATCATCAGGACATGACCACCATGCTGGGAACGTCAGTTGCACCCCAAGAGGCAGTGCACCAGTCGCGAAGAAGACGAAGATTAGCCAGCAGGGATACCAGTAATCGACCTACCGTTAGTCTGGAGTCGGGGAGGGGGGGAAGGAGATCATGAGGGGGGGTGGGGTGAGCAGTGACCAGCAGCAGTCTGCAGTTTTAATGTGGCGCACTCCTCCTTTGTCTGGTTCCACATTCAGGTAAATAAAAACATTTTTTACTTTTTGACCCTTTTTGTTTGCTGTCACTTGCTGTTAGCCTGAGGAAACTGACCGCAGCAGGCAGGGTGCAATCAAATATCGGAAAGGGGCCTGAAATAGGCATTAGGCCCCCAATTTGCATCTGCAATGGGACTAATGCCTGTTTCAGGCAGATGCCCTGGACGCCTACAAGCTGTCCTAAGCAGTATGACCTGTCGTGCGTACCAGATGCGGACCGCACGCCCTATTGGACTTTTCAGTACCCGTTCTTCGCTTGAGAAAGGGGTGCTGCACGATCCAATTTCTAGACCTAATCTTTTAATAATTCCACCTTTGTTTTTCAAGTACATCGAGTTACATCGAAACGACAGCATAAATCAGGCCATTCAGCCCAAATGGTCTATGTTGGTGTTTATGCTCCACACGAGCCTCCTCCCACCCCTCTTCATCTAACCCTATCAGTACACCCTTCTATTCCTTTCTCCTTCATGTGCTTGATAGCTTCCCCTTAAATATATCTATGCTATTTGCCTCAACTACTCCTTGTGGTAGTGCGTTCCACACTCTTACCGCTCTTTGGGTAAAGAAGTTTCTCCTGAATTCCCTATTGGATTTATTAGTGACTCTCTTATATTGATGACCTCTGGTTTTGGACTCCCCCACAAGTGGAAACATTTTCTCTACATCTGCCCTATCAATTCCTTTCATCCTGTTAAAGACCTCTATCAGGTCACCCCTCAGCCTTCTCTTTTCTGGAGAAAAGAGCCCCAGCCTGAGAAATATATCCTCTCAGGTCGGGTATCAGCCTCGTGAATCTTTTTTGCACCCTCTCCAACACATCTATATCCTTCCTATAAAATGAAGACCAGAACTGTACACAATACTCCAAGTGTTGTCTAACCAAGTGTCTATACAAGTTTAACATAACTTCTCTGCTTTTCGATTCTATTCCCCTAGGAGTGAGCCCCAGTGCTTGGTTTCCTTTTCTTTATGACCTTATTAACCTGCATCACTACTTTTAGTGATTTGTGTATCTGTACCCCCGCGATCCTTTTGCTCCTCTACCCCATTTAGACTCTTATTATCCAAGCAGTATGTGGCCTCCTTATTCTTCCTACCAAAATGTAATACCTCACACTTACCTATATTGAAATTCATTTGCCAATTACACACCCATTCTGCAAGTTTATTAATGTCCTCTTGCATTTTGATGCATTCTTCCTTTATATTAACTACACCCCCCAATTTGGTGTCGTCCTCAAATTTTGAAATTATACTTCTGATTCCTGAATCCAAATCGTTGATGAAAATTGTGAGCAACAGAGGTCCCAGCACCGATCCTTGTGGAACACCACTTCCCACCTTTTGCCAGTCTGAGTAGCTATCCTTAACCTCTACTCTCTGTTTTCTGCTACCTGTCCCCTGACTCCACATGCTCTGACCTTAATCATGTAAACAATCTTACAACACCAAGTTATAGTCCAACAATTTTATTTGAAAATCACAAGCTTTCGGAGGCTTCCTCCTTCGTCATGTGAATGTCAGGAAATCCTTGAACTTTTCGCATTTATATTCAGAGAACAATACCTGGTGATTACAGATAATCATTCCAACTGCCCGTTGTCAAGGCAATCAAAGTGTTCAGACAGAGAGGTGTTACCTACAGGACCACCGAATATACAAACGGCCAGAACACAAAACAGAGAGAGAGAGGGAGAAACATCCGAAAGGAAGAGAAAGACTGAAAATGACCCGTTGAATTAAAAACAGATAACTTTTATTCGCTGGTGGGGTTACGTGTAGCGCGACATGAACCTAAGATCCCGGTTGAGGCCGTCCTCATGGGTGCGGAACTTGGCTATCAATTTCTGCTCGACGATTTTGCGTTGTCGTGTGTCTCGAAGGCCGCCTTGGAGTACGCTTACCCAAAGATCAGTGGCTGAATGTCCTTGACTGCTTCAGGAACACTTCAGCAGTCAAGGACATTCAGCCACTGATCTTCGGGTAAGCGTACTCCACGGCGGCCTTCGAGACACACGACAACGCAAAATCGTCGAGCAGAAATTGATAGCCAAGTTCCGCACCCATGAGGACGGCCTCAACCGGGATCTTGGGTTCATGTCGCGCTACACGTAACCCCACCAGCGAATAAAAGTTATCTGTTTTTAATTCAACGGGTCATTTTCAGTCTTTCTCTTCCTTTCGGATGTTTCTCCCTCTCTCTCTCTGTTTTGTGTTCTGGCCGTTTGTATATTCGGTGGTCCTGTAGGTAACACCTCTCTGTCTGAACACTTTGATTGCCTTGACAACGGGCAGTTGGAATGATTATCTGTAATCACCAGGTATTGTTCTCTGAATATAAATGCAAAAGATTCAAGGATTTCCTGACATTCACCTGACGAAGGAGGAAGCCTCCGAAAGCTTGTGATTTTCAAATAAAATTGTTGGACTATAACTTGGTGTTGTAAGATTGTTTACATTTGTCAACCCCAGTCCATCACCGGCATCTCCACACCTTAATCATGAGTCTACAATGAGAACCCAGCAGCTCTTTTCTAAACCATACCAAATTAAATAGGACATCTCAAGGTGCTTTCACATTATAGTGTTGCTGTTGTTGCTCGATCTGGGCGTGTTGTGCAGTAATAAAACTATTGGACTTAATTTAGGCTCTGAGTCCATGGCCTTGGAAGCAATCTGTAAATGCTGTTTTTGCGCAATTATGCAGTTTTCATCTAACAGCAGCAGAGACTCAGTTTTTGGCAGATCTCCTGATTTGCTGCCAGTATCTAGTTGGCCTTGTAACCACATTGGGCTCAATTTTGGAATGAAGTAGCAGGTGTGTTGAGGGTGGGGGGCTCTGAAAATCGGGGAAATCCCGAGTGGCTTTGGAACCCAGTTCCAACCTGCAGACTGACCCGTCTGGTTACACGTGCGCCTCACGAATGCAGAAGTCCCACCGGCAATTAAAGCCGGCGGGATGACAGTTAAGACAATCTGTTAGTTGAAGTACTTAATTTTGTGCACATTGAGGCAGGGTTCCGATTTTCAAACATCCTCAGCGTGTTTCCCGTGCTGTGGGAAACACTCCATGTTCTACCAGATGTGTTTCAGCCAGCAGCCAGTTGGATATTCAAATGCTTGTTTGACAGATGGGGATAAAAGGTGAGTTATTGCAGCAGGGCACTCAGTTCTTTCAGATAAACTTTTGGCTGGGAGATCTCTGTGTTTTCACTGAAAATTCTTAGTTTCCACTCTCGATTCTTCTGTTCCCACATATTTACCAACTTTTTGGACCCCCTCAAACTCACACCATCAGGATGGAGGGTGCCATGGCTGCATTCACCTCTACATCCGAGGATGAGTAACATCACCAGTCACCCCGCCCCCTGCACAAAACAGTCCTGCAACTACACATACACCCACTATAAAGTGATGGAGTCAAGTTTCGCCGTTCATGGTGAACCTCATGAAAGGGGGCTATCACAAAAGCCAGTCAAGAATGGGCAAGTTGTGGCAGTAGTGGTGATAATCATAATATTTAATGTGACATTAACAAAAAACAAATATAAATGAAAAACATGACAGTCTGTCAGACTTCCTTGTGCATACCCTTCGTGCTCACAAAACCTTCGCCTTTCTCTTCTGACTACTTCTACATGGTGCATCCCCTGTGGCTGCAGCAGAGGTAGTGGCAGATTGCTCATGTTCATGCCCTGACTGCTTAGATGCTTTCGGCCTATGCTGTCTGGGTTTTGGAGCCTGTGAGGGCCCCGCCAAAGACTGCTCCACCTGCATCTATGCAAGGGCAGACTCGGCCATCTGGAGAGTAGGCAGCATTGCGGCTACTGGTTGAGGGGGGGCAACGGGTGAGAGGTGGGAGCGTTTTGAGTGACGTCCTCACTTCCATGTCTCCTTCGCCATCATCCCTCTCCTGTACCAGGCCCACATCTCTCCTACCACCCTGCTGGACAACAGTTTGGAGGATATGTGTGATGCCTTGAAAGGCCACTTCTAAAGTATCTGTCTGCCTGTTTAAGAAGGCAGAATGTTGTTCACCCTGAGTCGTCACGGCCATTTTCATGGCCTGAATGGACTCATTTGTGAGCCGTGCTTGAAGCTTAACGGGGGCAAGCCTTCTTTCTATTAGAGACATTCCTGCACTTATCGGCGACACTATCTCAAGACACTTGCTCACGTCCCTGTGACAGTATCTCAGACATTTCAGCAGTTACGTGCGACATTATCTCAGACAGTTGCTCACATCCCTGCGACATATCTCTGAGATTCCCTCCTGTACCTGTGCCACCATTCCACTCATGCAGGAGTTGGACTCCTCCATCCTCTGCGCTATTGTGGAGAGTGCGCGTGGTACCTGTTCCAGTACCTTGCAAATGTGCTGCTCTCCATCAATCATTCTCCTTTTAAAGGATGGCCCCCAGGGTTCAGCATCTGCGCCCAACTGAGCAGTGCATAGAGAGGAGTGATCCCACCGATGCGGACTCTCCACAGCTGTCCCTGCCACCAGTGTCTGCTCGTGCTCACTTGTGTGTGGTGACTCACCAGGTGCCAACCCAACTAACTGAGTACTAGGACCCACCGAGGTGTGAGTATCTGCGCTGGTGGATGGCTCACTGTGATGTGATGGTACACCCTCAGAGGCCAGCAGGTCCTCTGAGGAATCGCCCTCTGCCATCACTGCGGTCGTTGAAGGGCCTGTAAGAGAACAGAAGGCAATATTAAGCGTCATCACAGATGTGTCATGTTGCGATGAGTATACTGAGGTGTTGAACATGACAATCATTATTAACATCAATTCTTGTTGTGTGTGATGAATGTTAGTCGTGTCACCAGACGTTTGTGGGGTGCCAGTCTCGGAGTCCCCGACGGACAGGCACTCGAGGGTGCGGCTGATCTCCAGCGCCTCCTGCTCCGTGTCTGTGAGGACCACTGTTTGTTGTGGCCCCCCTCCAGTCCTCGCCCTCTCGCTTGCATTTTGCGCCCTCTTCTCTTAGAAGGGGAGAAAGAACAGACGTGTGAGTGAGTGAGGGTGAAGTGGTCAGCTGATGAATGCATTACTTTGGGTGAGGCTGACCGTGAAAGAGGTGCATCAGAGGGTGAGTATGGGACAGAGTCATCACATTGGATGAGGATTGGGGTGAGTGGTAGTGGTGGGGTGACTAGTGGGGAGGTGAGGAAGTGCTGAGGAAAGGCAGGTAAGTTGAGGATGAGCCTTAAGTGGGTGTGAGGAGTGATGTGATAGAGTAGTGTTGGCAATGCAGAATGAGTTGGGGTGGGGACAGTGATGTGGAACACGGAATGTAGGAGAATCAGTCAGTGTACTCACTTTTGCTGTCCTATTTAGATCTTAGAACCGTTTCCTGCACTGAACCCAAGTGCGGAAGATGTTGCTGTTGCTGGTGACCTCATCTGCCACCTCGAGCCAGGCCTTCTTGGTGGCAGAGGCAGGGCACTTCCTCCCGTCCGCGGGGTAAAACACTTCCCTCCTCCTCCTCACCCCATCCAGTAGCTGATGCAGTGAGGCATCACTAAACCTTGGACCAGCCTTGCCCCTGTGCTGCTCCATTGTGGTTTCTGGGTCTTTGCTGCAGCAAAAACCTTTGGAACAATGACCCTTTAAATAGGGCTCCTCCAGCTGACAGCCTGTGATGCGGGTGCGCAGTCAGCCCACTGTGCAGCTTTCGGACTACAAACCTGGAAGCCACATTAAGTGGCACCAATTCCCTTGCGATCGCATGGGAAACGGACATATTTTATTAGTCGAGTTACCCATGCACCCATTAACCGCCCCCCTCCCCCCCGCCCCCCCCCACCCCAGCTGCTATTACGCCTCCATTCTAAAATCGGAGCCACTGAACCAGTTCAGCATGATGCAAAGTAATATCATGACACAAGTATGCTGATGCATGGGGTTGACTCCAATTGGGGACCTGTGCACGAGCAAAATAGGGTTTTCATTTCGAAAACTGGCCCACATGATGACAGGCTCCACTTTGCTGCATGAACATGCAAAAACAGTACTCATGGGTTGCTTCCAGGAACATGGACGCAGAGCTCAAATTAAGATAAAAGTATCTTTAATTTTATTTGTTAAAACATCTGCTCATCCAGCCTGCACAGTAGCTCTTGAAAAATGCTGACTCTCTGGTGCTGGATTGATTTGCTGCTGTTAGAGTTCTGCTGTGAATTCTACAGATTGTCCCTTTTCAATGCCAGGTTTTGGCCGAGCTTCTCCTGTTGACTTTTGCTCTATCCATAATGATTACCGAATGGTTTCACTCTTGACAAAGATTATGTGTGAACTTCCCTCTCGAAAACAGTGAAAGTAGCTCACCACCAACATAGTAAAGGAGTAGGAGAGAGGCAGATGGTGAGGTAATGAGATTGGCTGGGAATGGCAGCAAGATTGAGCTGTGCTGCTCAAAACGATAAACCTGTAGAGATAACAACAAAACAGCACCAGAAATTGACAAAAAAGGACAGAAGACCAATACAAATTGAGAAAATACTGAAGTATTGACAGAAATCAAAAACAAAATGAAAACTAAATAGCAAGAAGTAATGGAGCAAGAATAGCTCTGGTCATTGTATGTAGTGGTATAAACGTTTTCAAAAAGGATGGGGGAGAAATTCAATAGGGCCCATTTTCGGGCGCGGGTAGCGTGATCTGCTATTACTCCATGCCCAATGGACCCAACGCAGGTAGCACATGATTTTCGAGCTGCCTGCTACTTACCATGATATCTCCGTGCAGCCTCTCAGCAGCGTGGGTAGCACTGGCTGCATGGAGAATGAGGAAGCTGGAAATGGGGCGTGCCCAGCGCATGTCATCGGCAGCCTACACCTCTCAAATGTGCAGGTGCACATTTTAAATGGAACATGCACAGTCTACTAGGAGGAGGGAAAGTTGGCCACAAGGATGGCAGGACCGGCGTGAGAGAGGGCCTCACGCTTCTCGGATGATGCACTGGAGACCCTGGTGGAAGGGGTGGACGAAAGGAGAGCCAACATGTACCTACAGGATGGCAGGAGACCCTCTACTCTGCAGCTCCGCAGGCATTGGCAGGCTGTGGCCCAGGAAGTGAACGTCAGGAGCATTGCACCATGCACGTGGGTGCAGTACCGAAAGAAGTTCAATCGTTTGACACGAGTGGTCAAGGTGAGCGAATGCAAGTGTCAAGTGGCACATCCTACCAACTGCACCTCTGCTCCACACATCACACCCCCTGTCACCCACCCACCAACAAACACTGCCCATCCATATGCAAAGCTGCACTCGGCATGCTGCATCTCACCCGCACAAAGTACCACACTTGCAGGCCACACAACCACCACTCACAGGTCACACACACTGGCACCAATCGACCATTACAGGCACATCACCCATACACCTTGCAGGATACTCACTGACACACTGCCCTCTCTCTTGCAGGAGAAGGTGGCACATAACAGCCGGCAGCAGGAGATACCTGAGGGTGGACGGGGACGCTTACGTGTCCTCACCGCTCTAGAGGAAACAGAGCTTTGGGCGGGCTGTCGTTGCAGCTGTGACAACATGCCGTGCTGGAGTTCCCGATGAAGGGGGTCTCTGCAAATCTAATGCTCCTTCTCATTTCCCACATGTCTCTCCTCCCATAATCTTTTCTGACTCATGTGCTGCAGATGCTGTCGGCATTCACGTTTTACTTGCTCCTCTCCCCACTCCACAACTCAACCTGTTTCCCTTTGTCATTGCAGATACCCAAGAACATGTGGCAGCACCGTCAGAGAAGGAGGAGGAGCAGGAGGAGGAGGAGGAGGACACTGAAGCCACACTGTCACTCAATCTGACACTTGCTTCCACCAGCTCAGAGACTGACACTGCCCGTCCTTTAGAGGCTAGGTTAGAGGAGGGATCTGCACATGGTGTGATACCGAGCACAAGTGAGCTGGGGCAGGGGGAGCGGATACCGCAGGTGCCAGCTCACTGGAGGGTGAGGTTGCTCACTAGTTCTGCTGCAGAGGAGTCAGATGAGGACTTTGATGGGCCAGGCTACAGAAGACGGCTGATAGGCGTACACCACTAAATGCTTGGGGCACTGGAAAGCCTGCCAGAAAGCCTGTGCACAATGACAAGGGGCATGGAGGAGTCCAGCTCCAACTTGGCACAGGGTTTTGGGCAGAGCTTGGAGCCCATCCTTTCCAACATGGAACGGGTGGTCACCTCCATCAGCACACCTGTGGAACTCACCATGAGGCAGCGTCTGATTGCCGATGTCACAGCATCCATTGCAGCACAAACCGATGTCATCAAAGGTCTGCAAGCTACGGTTGCTGCTCAGACTGCAGCAATGGAAGCTCAGACTGCTGTTATCATAGCTCTGGGGACCACTGTGGCGCGGAGCTTCCAGGGCATCACAGCACTCCAGCAATCCATTCCCCAGCTGATCACCAGGAGTGCTGAGGCGCCGCCCCGGGAGAGTGGCAGTGGCGCCATGGCAGTCGGACCTGCTGTCCTCTCTCAGGACGACAGCATTCCTGCTCCCACCCCTGCCACTCCGCCAGTGCCCTTGTTGTTGCCTATCAACCAGCCAGGCCAGACTGCTGCAGCCCAGGCTGAGATGGTACAGTCTAAGGCTGGCCCTCCCAGCCTAGAGCTGCTCGAGGTCATCCTCCAAGGCCATATGCATGCTCCTCCATTGAAGGCCAGCAGCCTCCCACCACCTATGCTCCAGCCACTGGGGAAGCATCCCAGGATAGGTAAAGGTGCATGAACAACAGGCACTAAGGCAATGCGTAAGGATGAATTGTTCTGTTCTGTTTCCATAATTTCAATTATTCATTGATAAAGGTGACTTTGAATTTGCATTTGGTGGTGGTTTTTATTTGTGCGATGAGCTGAGGGGGAAACCAATGTGCAATCAGATGGAGGGCGATTTGATTGTCTTGTGGGAGCAGAAAGCTGGGGAATGTAGGACTGCTGGTGAGTTGGGGGATGTAGCTGATACTGTTGATAGTGGGCATGGATCAGGCGAGCACACAGAGCCCTTGCAGACAAGGCATCTGGTCCCTGTTGCACCCTTGTGTCTTCCTCCACTTCCTCTTCCGGCTCCTCCCCTTCCTTCTCCTCAGCCTCTTCCTCCTCCTCCTCCACCTCTGGCTCGGGGTCTTCTCCAATCATTGGTGGTAAAGGCTGGTCCCTCATGATGGTTTATAACTTATGGAATAGACTGCTGCTAAGTAGAGTGAATGCAAATTCAGATAAGCATTCATAAAAAGAAATGGAGAGATTTCTACATTTGTGTTGGGAGTACTAAATACAAAGTTTACCTTGCAGTCAGAAATCCAATATAATTCTGCTACATTTGCCCATTGTTTTATCAGTTAATTTTTTTTATGGCCCTTCCTCAGGTTCTGGCCTTAAGCCAGCTGCTAAGAGTTGCACAAGAATGTTCCCAGGTAACACATTCTCTGATCTTCTTATCCTGCCTGTGAGAAGTGACTGCCCTCAGTTTGAGCCACTATTTGATACCTTGATTGAAATTAGGATCTTTCTGGAGAACTTAATTTCCATTCTGCTGTCATGTGGCACAAAACAATGGTGCTCCAACAGGCTAAGCCACCACCACCATCCCTGATTATTTCCTCACTCATACAAATTTTTTTTAAATTATTCGTTCATGGGATGTGGGTGTCGCTGGCGAGGCCAGCATTTATTGCCCATCCCTAATTGCCCTCAAGAAGGTGGTGGTGAGCCGCCATCTTAAACCGCTGCAGTCCATGTGGTGAAGGTTCTCCCACAGTGCTGTTAGGAAGGGAGTTCCAGGATTTTGACCCAGCGACGATGAAGCAACGGCGATATATTTCCAAGTCGGGATGGTGTGTGACTTGGAGGGGAATGTGCAGGTGGTGTTGTTCCCATGTGCCGGCTGCTCTAGTCCTTCTAGGTGGTAGAGGTCACAGGTTTGGGAGGTGCTGTCGAAGAAGCCTTGGTGAGTTGCTGCAGTGCATCCTGTGGATGGTACACACTGCAGCCACAGTTAAATTTCCCATTTTAATTGGTAAGCTAAGGCATGAAAGATAATTTACTTGTAAATGTGTTTTTATACATTTCTGAAGGAAATAGTAGAGGCAAAATCGGAATTTATTCAAAACTTTGTGAGTTTAGTTTCTAAATTGAAGTTTAACGTTAGCTACACTTGTGGGTTGGTAATTTAGTTCAGGATGTTTCTGTTGACTAATTTCCCTCCTCCATTGTAAGGGAGTAACTTCTCTTACAAAAACATAAAGAAAAGTAAGATTCATTATTAAAAACATAAGAAATAGGAGCAGCTTACTCCATCATTCAATAAGATCGTGGCTGACCTTCTATCTCAATTCCATGTTCCTGCCCTATCCTCATATCTCTTGATTTCCTTAGTGTCCAAAAATCTATCAATCTCAGTCTTGAATATTCTCAACGACTGAGCATTCACAGTCGTCTGGGATAGAGAATACCAAAGATTCACAAGAGTAAAGAAATTTTTCCTCATCTCTGTCCTAAATGACCGACCTCTTATCTTGAGACTATGACCCCTAGTTCTAGCCTCTCCAGCCAGGCGAAACAGCAATGCCCTGTCAAGCCCTCTTAGAATTTTATATGTTTCAATGAGATCACCTCTCATTCTTCTAAACTCCAGTGAATATAGGCCCATTCTACTCAATCTCTCCTCGTTCCTGCCTATTAATGGATTAATAGAAAATATATTATGGGGAACTGGGCAGTGCATGCGGATTAAACACTGGCCTTTGAACTCTGCAACCTATATTCAAATCCAGACTAAAAAGATGAAAATCGCTCTGTCTATAGGCTGCAAGGGTCCTATATGAAAACAGTTTGGTCAGTCTCAGCCCAGCTCCTAGTAGGCATGGGCCTTCAGTACAAACCTATCTCTAAGTTGTCACCAATTGGCAGTCTCACTCAGGGAAATGGTGTGGGACATGGAAAAGAATTCATCGTTGGGGCAGCATGGACACTTCACTCTGCATTTAGCTATGCTTTGCCTGTGTTTGTTGCTGACACTGGTTGCCCAAAATAGGAAGTGTTCCATTTCTCTCTTACTCTTAAATTCAAGTTCTGATATGAGCATAAAAATTAAATAATTTTGATCTAGTATTATACAATGTTTACAACATAAGGAATTGATCCTACATATTTTCTAATGTTTTTAAAATACTATTGTAAGTTTGAAATAAAGTGTGGCATGTTATAATATAAAAATGACTGTAAATAAGGACTTTAGTTGTAAATGATTGCTATCTCACAGGGTTGCACATGTGATGATTGAAAAACTGTATGTTAAAATGTTCAAGGCCAAAGACTGAAGGTGTTATTGCATTTTTCAGATCACTTCTATAACCAGTTTTATTCTGAAAAGTCTGGTCAATAGTAGGCAAATCTCAATTCCGTTGTCTGCTCATAACATTCAATGAAGACTTGGTCCAAATGTTTCTTAATGAATAATAGTGAAAATGATTTTTTTGTTGCCAGCCTATTCTGCAGTCAATCACATTTAGCATTTTGATCAATGGGTATCATTATTTACACAAAATGACAAAAAATTGTTCAGTCTTTATTCACGGGCCATTGTCTTGCTCTATACAATACTGTGACTTTTTCAAATTACAGTACATAAAATGATTGCAAAGGAAGTGTAGTTAAACCAAATTTTACACATTATGATGCAATGAAACATCACTGCCAAACTGAGTCAAAATGACAATAACATGTTCAAAGTGACAATGTCTTTGTTTTTTGGGATAAACTGATTTAAATTTAAATAAAAATGATTTAAGTGTTAAAATTGTCCAGTGATTAAACCTAATTTTATTAATTACTATTAAAAAATACAGAACTGTAACATTAAATTTAAAGACATTTAGAGACATTGGTCCTCCATTCTGTTGCTTGTTATCATTATTTGCTATTTTGCTTCACAAAACATTTTGTTTCGCTGAATAATGGTAGTTCTTTTTGAACCTTCAATTGACATATATTTGGTATTAAAAATCAATTCAACATAATAAATGTTTTTATTCATAAACCTTATTGACAAGGGAGACATTTGATCATTTTGGCTATTTGTAATTGTAAAGATTATGATAGAATAGGAAGATGACATTACTTGCTACCAGTATTCCTCTAAGCACAGCTGCCTTGCCTGTTCGTGTCATCATTTATATGTTTCAGTTGACCTACTTTTGCTAGCGATGCAGAATGTGTCATTTTTCATTGTGCCTAGCAATAACTTGAGGTGAACAGCATTGCTGATCTTAAAATACAACAGAAAGATATTTGTAGAAAGGAGCTTGAATAAATGTAAAATATCAGGAAATTGTTTAGTTAAACAAAATAGCAAAAAAGCTGCAGTGAAAATAATCAAGCAAACAATAGTTTACATACCTTGATGACAAAATAGAGCCATTTTACAGAAATTAATCTGTGTGCTTTAGCCTTTCAGTTGATGATATTTGTAATTGTACGTGCATGTTGGGTTTATCTGACTGGTTTCAGTTCATCTGAGAGGATGAGTCAGCCATTCAGAGACAGTCTGTGTTCAGGGAGCCATTTTCTCTGTGCTTTGCCTTAAGGGTGTTACAGCATTTGGTTCGACTGAATAACTGGAAAAGCTGGAAGATTAGAAAGGTGGCATTAGCTTCAGAATTTAGGGTGCTGTAAATTAGCACCTACAGAAGCAGGCGATTGCAAAAAGAAGGCAGTGGAAGGAGTAAGAGGCAACTGAAAGCTTTCTGTATTTTTAAAAAAACTATTATGTTCTACAATCTGTTTGGCTATTTAATTTTAAAATGCAATAATTGTGTATTAAGGTCATAAAGGAACAACCCTTCTGTCACATTTCTATATTTTTTGTCCATTTTTCTACAGTAAGGATTTTGGAAAAAAGCTATTTTTAAATGAGTTTTTAAAGCAAAGTAAATTGACACACGTTTTTAAAAAATATCCTAGATGAAAGATGGTTAATATGCTAATGGACGTTCTTTTTCCCCTAAGGACTGTAAACCCCTCTTGATAATCAATAAATACTTCACACCTATTGTGCGGTGAGGTCTGTGGGTCTGGGTCCATGGCAGCAGTTGGCTGAAATATGCTTTCCCTTTGGGTTGTGAACAGGGGAGATAAAAAAAACAGAGGCAAGCAGTCAGTCAGATCCAGAAAATGCTGTAAAGTCTATCAGGCTCTAAACGGAAAACTCAGAAGGAGAATGAAAGAGGTTAGTTAAGAGTTATATTATTTAAATCAAGTAAGATGATTTATTGATGTGGTGAAGTGTAGAAAAGTGGTACTGATTGAGCTAAGTGAGTTTGGCAAAGCTGTTGTTATGTATGCTCACTTGCTGTGGAATAAAACAGTTTAATGATTCGTATATGGTCTTGTCTTACCATGTGTTCTCTCCATCTGCCTTCAAAGAATTTGAAGAACCACATGCGCGAAAGACACAAGTACCTAGTTCAGATCATAAGTGGATACTGTTATATTCTTGGTTACACTATTGTACAATTAAATATTGGGAAGTGTAAGCACATCTTTAAATAAATGAGCTCGGACCTCTTACTGGAGTTTTTAAAATTATTATTCTTGGGATGTGGGTGTCGCTAGTAAGGCTGGCATTGAGAAGGTGCTGGTGGGCCTACTTCTTGAACTGCTGCAGTTTGTGTGGTGAAGGTACTCTCACAATACTGTTAGGTAGGTAGTTCCAGAATTTTGAACCATAGATAATGAAGGAACCACGATATATGTCGAAGTCAGGACGGTGTGCGACTTGGAGGGGAACTTGGAGGTGGTGGTGTTCCCATGCATCCACTGCCCTTGTCCTTCTAGGTGGTGGAGGTTGTGGTTTTGGGAACTGCTGCCGAATTGATCCCTATTGACTTCAGTTTTACGAGGGCTTCTAGGTGCCACACTCAGTGGAATGCTGTCTTGATCTCAAGGGCAATCACTCTTTCCTCACCTCTGAAATTCAACTCTTGTGTCCATGTTTGGACCAAAGCTGTAATGAGGTCTGGAAATTAATAGTTCCGGCGGAACCCAAACAGCATTAGAGAGCAGGTTATTGGTGAGTACATGCAACTTGATAGCGCTGTTGATGACTCCTTCCATCACTTTGCTGATGATTGGGAGTAGGCGGATGGGGTGGTAATTGGCTGGGCTGGATTTGTCCTGCCTTTTGTGGACAGGGCATATCTGGGCAATTTTAGTTCTGGAGCACAGGTCTTCAGTACTACAGCCGGGATATTGTTGGGGCCCGTAGCCTTTGCTGTGTCCAGTACCCTCAGCCATTTCTTGATGTCGCGTGGAGTGAATATATTTGGCTGAATACTGGCATCTGTGATAGTAGGGACCTCAGGTGAAGGCTCATCCCCTTGGCACTTCTGGCTGAAGAAGGTTCCGAACATATCGGTCTTGTCTTTTGCACTCACGTGCTGGGGTCCGCCATCATTGAGGAAGGAGATGTTCATGGAGCCTCCTCCTCCCGTTAGTTGCTTAATTGCCCACCGCCATTCACAACTGCATGTGGCAGGACTGCAGAACTTTGACCTGATCTCTTGGTTGTGGGATTGCTTAGCTCTGTCAATAAAGTTTATCATTCTATCAAACTGCTACTTCTGCCGTTTAGCATGCATGCAATTCTGTGTTGTAGTTTCACCAGGTATGCCTGGTGCTGCTCCTGGTATGCTCTTCTACAGTCCTCAGTGAACCAGGGTTGGTCATTTGGTATGAAGGTGACGGAGGAGCGAGGGGAATGCCAGACCATGAGGTTAGATTGTGGTGGTATACAATTCTGATGTTGCTGATGGCCCACAGGGCCTCATGGATGCCCAGTTTGAGCTGATAGATCTGTTCTTAATCTATCCCACTTAGCATGGTGGTTGTACCACACGACACGATGGAGGGCATCCTCAGTGTGAAGGCGAGACTAGCACCTCTGTACTTGATAGAATGTCTACGGCAGAATCCTAAATTTGCAACATCTTCACATTCCTGTCAAATTTATATAATTCAAATTTTACATAATGTTCCATTTTTATACAAAATGAATGGATTGGTTAGGGTAGCAGTCTATTATATTAATAGTTTTCATCAAAATAGAAAATAATGCGAGTGCAGGTACTGTGGTTCTCTTAAACCACATGAACAGTTGAAAAGCCATCAGCATGAAAGAACTGGCATTAAAAAATCAGGTCCTGAAATTATGCTACGGCATATTAGCGAACGAACTCTTAATATACCCAACTGAAATTTGTCTGTCCATTATTTTAGCAGAAGTATTAACCCATTTATCTTAAACAGGTTAATGCCCCTGCTAAAATAGTAGGTAGGAATTTCAGATGGACTTATTTGTATGCTAGTATCCCAAAAGGAAATTTTAGGCCCTGTGTATTTTGTTAACATGTGCGTAAACCGCCATCAATTGTCTTAAGATACTTTAACTTAGGAGCCCTGCATTTCTTATTCATGCAATACAGGAGTGGGAGAAGAATGAAAGAGTTTTATGTCAGACATGCTTAGCATTTTTTTTTCAATATTTGCTACAAGGGTCTGGTTACAGTTTGTTAAATTAGCAACATTGTATAGTTGTGCAACTGGGATAAAATGTGTGATTAATAATAGTGATGAGTAAATATGCATGCAGGCAATATGAAAAGTCAAAGCAGAACACGAGGCAGTGCAAAGACTGCTAATGTGTAATTACTGTATTCAGTGTGTAAATGATACATTTGATCATTTATATTTCTTTAAAGTAGGTAGTATCATTAGACTCAATATGATTCACTTAACATTTGCCTTTTGGAAGAACTTCCACTTTCAAAATGACTGTTGTTAATAAACCCATTTTTAGTTAAATGTTTAGAAGATATGAAAAAGCATTTAAATTAAACAGTAAAGGTCCAAGTCAAACCTTCAATATTTTATTAAACTGTGATCTTGCATTCCTTATTCATGTAGTAATGAGTGAAGGCAGATCTAATCTTTGTCTGTTCCAAGTTTTTCAAAGAACAGCATACATTATAAGTGTTAAAAATTAAAAACAATATTCTGATATATTATTTTTTCTGACAAACAGCCATTAAAGTTAAGAGCTAGAAAATTAGAGAACCTATGAATTTCATCTGTGCACAATGTACAGAATTATAAATATTTCTTCAACATAAGCAAAATAATGCGGATGCTGGAAATCTGAAATAAAAATAGAAAATGCTGGAAACACTCAGCAAGTCAGGCAGCATCTGTGGAGAGAAAAACAGAGTTAAACTCTCTAGAGTTTAGAAGAATGAGAGGTGATCTCATTGAAACATATAAGATTCTGAGAGGGCTTGACAGGGAAGATGCTGAGAGGCTGTTTCCCCAGGCTGGAGAGTCTAGAACTAGGGGGCATGGTCTCAGGACAAGAGGTCGGCCATTTAGGACTGAGATGAGGAGAAATTTCTTCACTCAGAGGGTTGTGAATCTTTGGAATTCTCTACCCCAGAGGGCTGTAGATATTCAGTCATTGGGTATATTTAAGACTGAGATCGATAAAGTTTTGGACCAAGGGATATGGGGATTGGGCGGGAAGGTGGAGTTGAGGTCGAAGATCAGCCATGATCTTAGTGAATGGCGGAGCAGACTCAAGGGGCTGTATGACCTACTCATGCTTCTATTTCTTATGTTCTTTAACATTTTAGTTTGATGACCTTTCATCAGAACTGGAAGAAGTTAGAGATTTAACAGTTTATAAGGAAGTACTGAGGCAGGGAAAGGATGGGGTGGGGGGCGAGTGGTGAAAGAACAAAAGGGAAGGTCTGTGATAGGGTGGAGGGCAGGAGTGATTAAATGGCAAAAGGGATGATGGTGCAAGGCAAAAGGGGGTGGTAATGAGACAATAAAGAAACAAAAGATGGGTCCAGAGGAGGTGCATATGGCAACAGCAAAACCATTACCAGTACATGCTGTCCGAGAAAATGCAGTGGATGTGTTCTGAAGTTGTTGAACTCAATGTTGGGGCCGGAAGGTTGTAAAGCGCTTAATCAAAAGATTGAGCTTGTATTGAGCTTCATTGGAACAATGTAGGAGGCCGAGGACAGAGAGGTCAGAATGGGAGTGGGATGGAGAATTAAAGTGGCAAGCAACTGGAAGCTCAGGGTCACGCTTGTGGACTAAATGGAGACGTTCATGAAACGTCTTCCTTTCTTGCAGGAAATACAAATGATATCTCTAACAGGCTTGGCCTGGACATTAATTTTTATCGTCTTTTCAGGATGTGTACGAAAATTCCCATGCTGCTATGTCAACATAGAAGAGGACTCAGGCAAATCATGGTGGAACCTCAGAAAGACCTGTTACAGAATAGTGGAACACAATTGGTTTGAGACATTCATTATTTTCATGATTCTTCTCAGCAGTGGTGCTCTGGTGAGTAGGATTTTATATTAAACAATTTAAATATTTTTCACACAGTTGGCACGCTCTTCTATTTGTGCATACCACAGTTGTGTGTAAAAAATGAAGTAAGATAAAGTGCACTCTACATTTTGAGAAACTAAAGATTCCTCCCCTCTATAGCCTGATAAACCAAGTCATTCAATCCATCAAACATGATTTAAATTACAACTGATAACTCAGATACCATAAGGCCATTGCTATACAATAGAGTTAGAATCACTTTTTATATCTATGGAGTTCCAAGACCTGTTAAGACCAATCCTACTAATCTACAACAAAGCAAAACTGGCAGTAACTGTGGAGAAAACCATGGTCCAGACTAACTCACCCTCCAGACTGTTGGAAGTTGTGTGTTGTTAGGAAACAGAAGTGCCAAGCTTTTCAACAGAAAGAAAAAGAGGTGGGAAATCTGATTAGAAAACTCAAATTATCTTTTAGTAAAATACAATTGTTTTTACCTAGTGTTTCATTTTTAGGCTTTTGAAGATATTTACATTGAACAACGGAAAAGCATCAAGTCAATGCTCGAATATGCTGATAAAGTCTTCACCTATGTCTTCATTCTGGAAATGCTGCTGAAGTGGGTGGCCTACGGTTTTGTGAAGTATTTCACTAATGCATGGTGTTGGCTGGACTTCCTCATTGTTGATGTATGTATTCTGGATTTCCTTTCTTGTTGTTGGTAATCCATGGTATGTGGTGACAGCATTATAGATTTGGCATATGATGCCTGCTGCTGTATTGCTCAGGGACAACTGTATAAAATGAAAATTTCTCGGATGCAGTAGTGATTACTCTTCCGAGATTCAGGAGATTTGTTGAGATAGAGTAGTAAGGAGTTATATGATAGAGCTCCTCTTCATGTTCCAGTATACCTGGGAGTGCTTGATGCTGACTTTGGTGATAAAAGTAGAAAAACGTTCCATTCAATATTGTCGGTAGCGATGTCCCCCACTTCGATAAGTGAAAAACCACATCATATTCTACAAAAAAAATTTGTACTTATCCTGAATAATACAAAGAGCATATTTAAGGTGTACCTGCACATTGTTTTCATGAATTTAAGGTAATCTTTTGGATATTCTATATAAAGTATAAACCTGTAATGCTAATTGAAAAGAAGATATAAACTTGTACTGCTAACTGCTTTAATTTTTCATATTTTATATGTGTGTGGTATGATCATTTGTGCTAATATGTCGTTATAATTTAGACTGTTTATAATATGATGTGGAATTTCAAGTAATGATCTCTTGGTTTTTTTTATTTGTTCATGGGATGTGGACATCGCTGGCAAGGCCAGCATTTATTGCCCATCCCTAATTGCCCTTGAGAAGGTAGTGGTGAGCCGCCTTCTTGAACCGCTGCAGTCCGTGTGGTGAAGGTTCTCCCACAGTGCTGTTAGGTAGGGAGTTCCAGAAAATTTGACCCAGCAACGATGAAGGAACGGCGATATATTTCCAAGTCAGGATAGTGTGTGACATGGAGGGGAACGTGCAGGTGGTGTTGTTCCCATGTGCCTCCTGCCCATGTCCTTCTAGGTGGTAGAGATCGCGGGTTTGGGGGGTGCTGCTGAAGAAGCCTTGGCGAGTTGCTGCAGTGCATCCTGTGGATGGTACACACTGCAGCCACTGTGCGCCGGTGGTGGAGGGAGTGAATGTTTAGGGTGGTGGATGGGGTGCCAATCAAGCGGGTTGCTTTGTCCTGGATGATGTTTATTAATGCTCTATTCTTCTAAGGAGCTTAGAAAAATGTCTGATTCAGAACAAGGTTAAATGTTGTAGAGATTTGTCTAATCTTCGGTAATCAAATATTTAACAGAACATCATGGTTCAGTTATTGTTGGGATCATGTGAAAATTTGCTGTGGAATCAAATCAGTCCTTTTCGATGCCATTTTTACTTAATTTATATTAACTTATCACTTCCAACTAACAATAAAAATTTCGAATGCAGCTGATGTAGATGGGCCAGCCTTAATTCTTACTGAGAAGCATATTACAAATACCGTATCATACTGTACAGTTTCACAAACTACATTAACCAGTTGGATTTTCTCTTTCCTTTTTTGTGCAGGTCTCTTTAGTGAGCCTTATAGCTAATGCTCTGGGCTGCTCGGAACTAGGCGCTATTAAGTCTCTTAGAACACTAAGAGCTTTGAGACCTCTAAGGGCCTTGTCACGATTTGAAGGCATGAGGGTAAGATGGATCAAAACCTCAAATTATGCATGTATATAAGGTGCATTTGGATCCAAATCAAATAAATGAAATATGAATGACTAACGTTACAGAAGTGGCTCTCTCACAGTTTCTCCACTATCCTAATACGGAGCTGCATTACAATATCTCAGCACATGGCCACAAACTATCCAATATCATAATATGTAAAATTCACTTGTACTCTTCTGTTCAGCATTTCAGTTATATACCAGGAATTTTTCACTAAAGCATTCCCAAAGAATTTCCAGGTGCAAACATATATAAAATGATGCCTGACTGAAGGAAGACTAAATATACTTTCATTTAAAAGAAAATAGTAATATATATTGCTAACTGACAGTACAGTAATATAATACATATTATCCAACTGACATGTTGGTATCATAAGGTTTGCTTATTTATAATGTTTTGAGGATTTAAATTGGTATTTCTCACAAAAAATACATATGTTATGTATTGTTTAGTTGCAGAGCTTTCTGAAAATTATTAAAAATAAAATCAGTTAAATTCCCAGCTCCATGACACAGTTTTTGGTGCAATTTGAAATGTGAGTTTTAACTGTGAGAAACCCCCTTACTGATCGTCAGCTTTGTGAATACAATAGCATTTGAAGAGTTTTGAGAAAGAATCTTAAATGAATATCACTGGTTCAACTTTACAAGTTCATGCTCCTGGCACGAAGTTTTGCCTGCTGGGAGTGCACATCGGGAATTCATCCCAGAAGCGCATATCAGGAAATTGAGTGTAGAGGTCAGCGGGACCCACCGGCTTTTAATGGACAGAAAATCATGTGACCGCTGCACTCAAATTCCTGATATGCACTTCTAGGAGGTAAAGCTTCATGCAGACAATGCAAATTTGTGAATTTGTTGCTCACTTCACAGTATGATCTTTCTGTGAGGGTAACAAAAATGATCATTATTAGTTTCACATCTGCCAAACTTAGTCTCACATCTGCCAAACTAAGATCTGCCATTGTTTAATTTTATTTTCCAATTTCACAGTATTATGTCACTAGTTTTGATTTTGAAGTCTGTATTTTACTTATAATTTTGCATATTTTGTTTTCTTTGCAGTAATCAAATTCTATGACATCATCGATCCACCACAAGGTTTTTGCTTTATGTTGCATTTTTCAATACATGCAATACCACTTAGTCAAATAGTTTTCTTTAATTAATTTATATTGTTTCTACACCCTTATTTGTGATCATTTTGTATGCTTTGTTGCAAGATGTATTTAATCTTCATTGGACAAACAGTTAGTTTTATTTCAGCTGCATGCATAAAAAACTACAACTTACAGAAACTACTTTGAACAAAAATCACTTTTTCCGTTTATACAACCAAGCATCTTTTCTCATTCTGACATTTATAGTTTGACTAACATGTTTTTCCTCAAATGTTGATGATTAGGTGGTCGTCAATGCCCTTCTTGGAGCAATTCCTTCCATCATGAATGTGCTGCTTGTCTGCCTGATATTCTGGCTCATTTTCAGTATAATGGGTGTGAATCTTTTTGCTGGGAAGTACTACCGCTGTATCAACACAACTGATGGAGAAAAGTTCCCCATCAAAACTGTTGACAACATGACTGCTTGCTTTCAGCATAATGAGTCTGCACGATGGACAAATGTAAAAATCAACTTTGACAATGTTGGAGCTGGCTACCTTGCTTTACTACAAGTGGTGAGTTAACAAATTGGGTTGCCGTTTGAACTGATGAAAAATTTTCATTATTGAAAGATTTTTTAAAATTAAATTTGATAATTAAATGATACTATTGTCTTATTTTAAGGTTGCAAGCAGCTTTTCTATTCAATACTGCTGTTTTTTTTGTATATATTAGGAAATCCTTTTGTTTCAATAACATTATTTTAAATTGAAAAACAAATTGAGCTCCTTTTCAAAGCTGGTACACTCTGTATCATTGACATGCCCCACACACTCATTGGTAGAAATATATCACCTCAATATATTAATGCTTCATCATATTTCAAACTCCATAAGTATTCTTCCTTTGTCAGTCATGTGGTTCTGGTTGAAAATCAGGAGTTTAGGAAGCATTGCTTTACTTCAAAAATTAAAATATATCATTTATGGATTTCCCGACATTACTGTCTGGATTCTTTTCAAAAATGTGTGTGCTAGGACTGTAGTACATTTAACCATGTATCTATAAATCATTATCACGGTGTAATCCGCTTGTAGTTGTCATGTGGATAAAATATTCAAAGTTGAAATTTATTTAAAATCACTTAGTGCATCGATGGTATTGATCAGTTTTACGCTGAAGAAACAGAGACCCCACCTGCCTTCTCAGGTGGACGTAAAATATTACATGGCACTATTCAAAGAAGAGCAGGGGAATTCTCCCAATGTTTTGGCCAACCTTTATCCTTCTACCAGCATTGCTCAAACAGATGATCTGGTTTCATTATTGCTTGTGGGTCCTTGCAGTGAGCATTTTTGGCTGCTGTGTTTGCCTATATTACAACAGTGACTATATTCGAGATGTACTTCATTTGCTGTGAAGTGCTTTGGAATGTTCCGAGCTCATGAAAGGCCATATATAAATGCAACTTTGTTCTTTCTAAACAGATAAGCACCAGTACACATGGGGAATCTTAGAAGCGAGAGACTCAGAGATGAGAAAAAGGAAGAGGAGGTTGAGAGATTGAGAGTGAGAGAAAGAAGGGGGAGTTGAAAGAGAAGGGGTTGAGAAAGAAGAGGGGGTTGAGGGAGAGAGGGGGGGTTGAGAGAAATAAAGGTAGTGTAATTACCGTGTAAATAGACAGTTTCAACTAGAAATGTGGACAAAGGAATTTATGATGGAAATATAAAGATGAGAATAGAATTTATGACTTTAAAATAGGGGCTGAATTAAATGATTGCACTCTGGTCCTGCCTCTAATCCTGCTTCACCTCAAGAATATATCTGGTCTGGATTCCCAGTGTGAGATGCCGTAGGAGATCAACTAATAATATATTAAAAATCTTGCACCTCTGCCAGAATTCGTGGGAGGGTGTTATTAAAGTATGATAGATTTATATGGGTAGTTCTAGTTCGAAATGTAGACATAGGAATTCATACTGGAAATATAAAAGTAAGGACAGAATGTTTGACTTTAAATGGGCACTGAATTATATCTGCAAGCCCTGGTCCAATTATTTACCATCATCTAACCCTGCTTCACCCTGATGACTGCACTTGGTCACACCTTTCAATTGAGTTACACCTCAAATTTTGGTACCTCAAATTACCGTTATCTGTTAAGTTTATCATGCTGATTGGTTCAAATATCCCATTGACTAAATGCAAAGCAATCAGAAACCATTCCCATTTACTGGACAAATAGGAAAATTTCCAATCAGCAATGGCAAGCATCTCAAAACCACTTCATAAGAATATTCAACATTTTTTCAACTCTGCAATCAGGAACCATCAAATACCACAAAATAAACTAAATTGCTTAAATAGTGTCTTCATACTGTTTTCCACTGCCATTTTCCTTCCAATCAACATCACTAAAACAGATTGGCTAGTCATTATCAAATTGCTGTTTGTGGGACCATGCTGAACGCAAATTGGCTGCCGCGTTACCTACATTTCTCTCTGAACACCAAAGTTTAATAGTTTCTCACCATTTAAAAAATATTCTGTTTTTCTATTCTTCCTACCTAAATGAATACCCTCACATTTCTCCATGTTATACTGCATCTGCCACCTTCTTGCCCACTCACTTAATCTGTCTATATCCCTTTGCAGACTCTTTGGGTCCGATTTTAGCACCCGCTCTCGGGTGCGTTCTCGGCGGGGGGGCCTCGAAAATCGGAAAAAGGACGACCCCGACCGGATCCCGCCTTGATCCCGCCCACTTCCGGGTTCCACGCCAACGCGCCGGCGTGCGCGCGCAGACCCCGCAGGTGGGAATCCCGCAGGCACTTAAAGCCAGCGGGGTTCCACTTGAGAGTATTTATGTAGCTATTTCAGGTCATTAACTGACCCGATTGAGTGTGGGATTTTACGTTGAACTGAGACTGTTTCCCATACTGGGGGAAACACTCTCACTCCCAACGGACGTGTTGCAGCCAGCAGCCTTTGGCAGCTGCCAAGGTGCATTCCACAGGTGGGGGGGGGAGAGCCTTCACCAACGCAGGAGGACACTCCGTAACATTGGGCAACGCTTGCCCTCCACCACCTTCCTCCAAGCAAGAAGATTCACCGGCGTGGAACCGCAACCCCTGTGCGAGGACACACTTTTCAACCGTGCACAACCCCTCAGACCTACACCTGCCAGATGGGTGCTGCGTTGACATCCTCGGAGGACGAACAGCATGACCAGCCTCAGCAGCCTCGCATTCCACGCCGTCCGCCTCAGAGACGTGGATCTCCACAACACGGTGCTGTGGCACACCCACCTGCACAGCAGGATGGAGGGCAACCGCAGAGAGAGATGCGTCGCAGGAGGCACTATCCTCCGAAAAGGGTCTACAGACCGAGGCTCAGCTTCATGGACCTCTCTGAGCAGCAGTGCATACGGAGGCTCAGAGTCACTCGCCAGGTAGTCGCCGACATCTGCAGCCTCCTTAATGACGAGCTGCTCCCGGATGGACCAAGCAGCATCTTCTTACCCGTCGCCGTCAAAGTCACCACTGCCCTCAACTTCTTCGCCTCCGGATCCTTCCAGGGTGCCACGGGGGACATCACCGGGGTCTGTCAGTCGTCTGCACACAAGTGCATAAGGCAGGTCACCGATGGGTTGTTCCGCAGGGCCTCGAACGACATCAACTTCGCCATGGATGAGCGCAGCCAGACGGAGAGGGCGATTGGATTCCATGATGTGGCTGGCTTCCCACGGGTGCAGGGTGTAATCGATTGCACCCACATAGCAATACGGGCACCTCCACATGAGCCAGGGCTGTTCATCAACAGGAAGGGGTATCACTCCATGAACGCCCAGCTCATTTGTGACCACCTCCAGAGATTCCTACACGTGTGCGCCAGATACCCTGGCAGCTGCCACGATGCCCTCATCCTCAGGGAGTCCACCGTCCCGCCCCTATTCCACGCACCCAACACCGGCAACGGCTGGCTCCTCGGCGACAAGGGATATCCCCTGCACACGTGGCTTATGACACCTCTGAGGAACCCCATTACCGAGCCGCAGCGTCGATATAATGACAGCCACATTGCTACCAGGTCTACAATTGAGCAGGCTATAGGGTTGCTCAAGATGCGCTTCAGGTGCCTTGATCGTTCCGGGGGAGCGCTCCAATACACGCCACTCAGAGTGGGACGAATTATAGTTGTCTGCTGTGCCCTGCACAACATGGCACTACAGAGAGGGGTGCCGCTGGAGGAGGCCCCATGCACACCCGCCACCCACATTGAGGACGACGATAAGGAGGAGGAGGAGGAGGAGGAGGAAGAGGAGGAGGAGTATGAGCGAGAGGAGGAGGAACGACCCATGGGCCGAACACCGGCTCACCTGCATGCTCGTCAGGCCAGGGAGGCACTCATATGCCAACAGTTCTCCTAACATCACACTGTGTGAGGCGTTCACATATCATAACGTGCACAGACGAGGGTCCATACAGGCTCCCTCCACAGAAGAGTGGTGCCTGTACACCTGCACCCACTGTATTATGCCCAATGGGTGGGACCAGGTGTTCGTCGTCATGATGAGGCGCACGGAAGGGACCTATTGCACAAGCCGCAGAATAATGGACAAGAGTTGGCAGCATTGGTGAGAAAAATTGAGTTTATTGTGTGGTACCAATCAAGGACTAGAAATAAAAAGATAACAAATCGTCAAACACCCTGGTGCCATCCCTATGTGTTCACAGAACCTTGGGTTTTCTTTTTCTGGAACCCCTACGTGGTGCTACCCCTGTGGCTCCAGCAGAGGTGGTGGCAGGTTGCTCCTGTTCATGCCCTGACCGGGTAGATGCTTTGGGCTGACGCCCCCTGGGTTTTGGTGCCCGTGAGGGCACCTCCACAGACTGCTCCTCCTGCACCTGTGCAGGGGCAGACTCGGCCACCTGGAGAGGAGGGACTATTGCGGGCACTGGTTGAGAGGGGGGCAACGGGTGAGACGTGGGGGCACCTTGAGTAGCGTCCACACTTCCATGTCCCCGTTCACCATCTTCCCTCTCATGGCCTAGGCCCACATCACCCCTTCCACCCTGCTGGACGGCAGTTTGGATGACGTGTGTGAGACCTTGCAAGGCCACCTCCAATGTATCTGTCAACCTGTTGATGGCGGCAGAATGTTGCTCACCCTGAATCCGAACAGCCGTTGTGAGGGCCTGGATGGACTCATTGGTGAGCTGTGCGTGACGCTTGAGGAAGGCTAGCCTGTCCTCCACCGCAGACATTCCCGCACCTACCCACGACACTATCTCAGAGATGCCTTCACGTCCCTGCGACACTATCTCGGCGATACCCTCCTGCACCTGTGCCACCATTCCCCTCATGCAGGAGTTGGACTCCTCCATCCTCCGTGCGATTGTGGAGAGTGCGCGTGGCACCTCTCCCAGTACCTCGGCAATGTGCTGGTGCCCCTCGACGACTCTCCTTTTGACTGGTGGCCCCCTGGGTTCAGCATCTGGGTCCGGCTGAGCAGAGCCTGGAGAAGAGTGCTCCCACCGACACGGACCATCCGTGGCTGACCCTGCCACTAGGGTCTGCTCATGCTCACGTGTGCGTGGTGACTCACCATGTGCAATCCCAACTAACTGAGTGGGGGGGACCCACCGAGGTGTGTGTATCTGCGCTGGTGCATGCTTGGCTCATGTGTGACGATGCACCCTCAGAGACCGGCAGGTCCTCTGAGGAATTGCCCTCAATGGATACGGCGCTCGCAGACGGCCCTGCAAGAGAACAGAGGGCAATATCAGGCATGTGACCAAATGTGGCGGTGCGGCATATGCCATGTGATGCTAAGATCATTTGCGATCATGAGTGCTGAGTGTCAGCTTTCCCTTACCGGCCGTTTCGCCAGACCCAGCCTCGCCATCCACCACGGACAGGCAATGTAGCGTGTGGCTGATCTCCAACGCCTCCACCTCGGCGTCTGTCAGACCCACCACGTGTGGCGGGCCCCCTCCGGTGTGGGCCCTTTCCCGGGCGTTCTTGCAACACTTCTCCTGTGAGGGCAAAACACAAAAACGTTATTGAGTGATGATTGCATTGTGAGACGCTTCAAGCATTGGTGTGAGTGGGTTGAGCGTGTGGCAGATGGATGGGAGGATGCGTGTGCCACATGGCCATCCCATTGTATGGGCATTGGGGTGTGTGGTAGTGGTCGAGTGGGGACAGGGACGGTGGGTACGTGCAGGCACTGTGAGGATGATAGTTGGGTGGCTGTGAGGATTGGTGCGGGAGCGCTGTGCTGTCAGTGGAGTGTGAGGTGTTTGAGGTGATGTGGAAGACGGAGTGAGGCAGAGTGCGTTAGTGTACTCACCTTCCCGGACCTGGTGAGGTCATTGAATCTCTTCCGACACTGCATCCAAGTTCGGGTGGTGTTGCCCCTGCTGCTGACCTCCGACGCCACCTCCTCCCATGCCTTCTTGGTGGCGGAGCCAGGGCACCTCCTTCCATCACTCGGGAACAGCGTCTCCCTCCTCATGCGGACCCCGCCCAGCAGCACCTGGAGGGCGTGGTCTGTAAATCGGGGAGCAGCCTTACCCCTGCCTTCCTCCATGTTGCCTGGACTCTTGGTTGTGGCTGGAGGGGCTTTGGTGGACTTCCCCTTTTAATGGAGCTCCACCATCGCTCAGACATCACTGCGCATGCGCAGCCCGCCGGCACGCGGCTGAGAAGCGGAGAACCCGTAACTGCCGGCTAATTACCTCAATTATCCCGCGATCGCGCGCGCAACGCACTCAATTCGGACGGCGTGTTTTTCACGCGCCCGAATGACCACCCGCCGAGAACCCGCACCCCTGGTAAAATCGGGCCCTTTGTGTCCTCCTCACAGCTTACTTTCCCACCTAACTTTGTATCATCAGCAAACTTGGATACTTCACACTCAGTCCCTTCATCTAAGTCATTAATACAGATTGTAAATAGCTGAGGCCCAAGCACTAATCCTTGCAACACCCCATTAGTTACATCCTACCAACCTGAGAATGACCGTTTATCCCTACTCTCTGTTTTCTGACCTTTAACCAATCCTCAATCCCAACTAATATGTTACCCCCAACCCCATGAGCCCTTACCTTGTGTAACAACCTTTTATGTGGCACCTTTTGAAAATCCAAATATATTATATCCACTGGTTCCCCTTTATCTACCCTGCCAGTTGCATCCTCATAACACTCTAAAATTTGTCAAACATGATTTCCCTTTCATAAAACCATGTTGGCTCTGCCTAATCATATTATTATTTTCCAAGTGCCCTGTTACCACTTCCTTAATAATGGATTCCAGCATTTTCCCGACGACCGATGTCAGACTAACTGGTCTGTAGTTCCCTGTTTTCTCTCTCCCTCCTTTCTTGAATAGCGCGGTAACATTTGCGAATCCACTGGGACCGTTCCAAAATTCCCCAGATTCTGGAAGATCACAACCAATGCATCCACTATCTCTGCAGCCACCTCTTTTAGAACCCTAGGATGTAGGCTATCAGGTCCAGGGGATTTGTCAGCTTTTAGTTCCATTAATTTTTCCAGTATTTTTTCTCTAGCGATATTAATTTAAGTTCCTCACTTTCATTCACTCCTTGGTTCCCCATTATTTTTGGTATGCTTTTTGTGTCTTCTACTGTGAAGACAGATACAAAATATTTGTTTAACGTTTCTGCCATTTCCTGATTTCCCCATTATAATTCCTCCTGTCTCAGCCACTAAGGGACCACGTTTACTTTTGCTACTCTCTTCCTTTTTACATACTTGTAGAATCTCTTACGGTCTGTTTTTATATTTCTTAATTTACTTTCATATTCTATTTCCTCCCTTTTTATCAATTTTTTGGTTGTCCTTTGTTGGTTTCTAAAACCCTCCCAATCCCCAGGCTTATTACTCTTCTTTCAATCTATGCTCTCCTTAACTTCTTTAGTTAGCCACAGGTAGATCACTTTTCCCGTGGAGTTTTTATTTCTCAATGGAATGTATACTTATTGAGAATATTGAAATATTTCTTTAAATGTTTGCCATTGCTTTTCAACTGTCAAACCCTTTAATTTAATTTCCCAAACTACCTTTGACAACTCACCCCTCATACCTATGTAATTGGCTTTATTTAAGTTTAAGACTCTAGTTTCAGACTTATGTACGTTACTTTCAAACTCAATGTGAAATTCTATCATATTTTGATCACTCTTCCCCAGAGGTTCTTTTACTGTGCGATTACTAATTAACCCTATCTCATTACACAATACAAGATCTAATATAGCCTGTTCCCTGGTTGGTTCCATGATGTATTGCTCTAGGAATCCGTCTCGAATGCATTCCATGAACTCGTCTTCCAAATTACCTTTGCCAATTTGATTTGCCCAGTCCATATGCAGATTAAAGTCCCCCAGGATGACAGCATTTCCTCTGTTACAAGCTCCCATTATTTAATGATTAATATTCTGTCCAACAGCATTGCTGCTTTTAGGGTGCCTATAAATTACTTCCACCAGTGTTTTCCGTCCCTTGGTATTTCTAATTTCCACCCATATTGATTCTACTTCCTGATCTTCCGAGCCAAGATCCTTTCTCACTACTGTCCTTAAGTTATCGTTTATTATTAGGGCTACACCCCCTCCTTTTCCATTCTACCTATCTTTTCTAACTGTCATGTACCTTGGAATATTAAGTTCCCAACCTTGGTCATTTTGTAACCATATCTCTGCAATGGCTATCAGGCCAAACCCATTTATCTCTATTTGTGCAATTAATTCATCTATCCATGCATTTAGAAAAAGAGCCTTTAATTTTGACTTTTTACCATTTTTTCCTGCTTTGACCTTATTTGTTGTTGCACTATTATTGGTAAACTCTCTGTCCCTTCCTGCCACACTCTGCTTATCTTTACCCAAGTCACTACGCTGTTCTATTGTCTTAACTTTTCTCATTAGATTTCTAAATTTCCCCTCACCTGACCCCTCCCCACTCCTTTTTAGTATAAAGCCCTATCTACAGCCCTAGTTATTTGATTCGCCAGGACAGTGGTCACAGCCCTGTTTAAGTGAAGCCTGTCCCATCGGAACAGCTCCCTCTTTCCCCAGTACTGGTGCCAGTGCCTCATCAATCGAAACCCCTGTCTCCCACACCACTCTTTGAGCCACGCATTTAACTCTCTGATCTGTTTGACCCTATGCCAATTTGCACATGGCACAGGTAGTTATCCAGAGATTATTATCTTTGAGGCTCTGCTTATGAATTTAAACCCTAACTCCTCAAACTGTCTCAACAAAACCTCATTCTTAGTTCTAGCTATGTCGTTGGTTCCTACGTGGACCACGATAATTGGATTCTCCCTCTCATGCTCCTAGTTCTTTTCCAGCCGCAAAGAGATATCCTTAACCCTGGCACAGGCAGGCAGCACAGCATTTGGAACGCTCAGTCGCGGCTGCAGAGTACAGTGTCTACCCCCTGACTATACTATCCCCTACCACTACCACATTCCTTTTTACTCCCCCTACTTGAACAGCCTCCTCTACCACAGTGCCATGGTCCGTTTGCCCATCATCCCTGCAGTCCTTGCTCTCATCCATACATGTAGCAAGTACCTCATACCTGTTGGACAAGGTCAAGGGCTGAGGCGCCTCGATCACTAGATACCTGCCTGACTCGCAGTCACACCCTCCTGTCCCGAAACACTGAACGAATCTAAACTACTACCGAATCTAAGGGGTGTGACTACTTCCTGAACCAAAGTGTCCAGGTAACTCTCCACGTCCTGGATGCATCGCAATGTCTGCAGCTCGGACTCCAGCTCAACAACTCTGAGCCGAAGTTCCTCGAGCTGAACACACTCTCGGGCTCATCACCTCCCGCTCCGCTCCCGGGCTCATCACCTCCCGCTCCGCTCCCGGGCTCATCACCTCCCGCTCCGCTCCCGGGCTCATCACCTCCCGCTCCTCTCCCGGGCTCATCACCTCCCGCTCCACTCCCGGGCTCATCACCTCCCGCTCCGCTCCCGGGCTCATCACCTCCCGCTCCGCTCCCGGGCTCATCACCTCCCGCTCCGCTCCCGGGCTCATCACATCCCGCTCCGCTCCCGGGCTCATCACCTCCCGCTCCGCTCCCGGGCTCATCACCTCCCGCTCCGCTCCCGGGCTCATCACCTCCCGCTCCGCTCCCGGGCTCATCACCTCCCGCTCCGCTCCCGGGCTCATCACCTCCCGCTCCGCTCCCGGGCTCATCACCTCCCGCTCCGCTCCCGGGCTCATCACCTCCCGCTCCGCTCCCGGGCTCATCACCTCCCGCTCCGCTCCCGGGCTCATCACCTCCCGCTCCGCTCCCGGGCTCATCACCTCCCGCTCCGCTCCCGGGCTCATTAACTCCCGCTCCACTCCCGGGCTTTATCACCTCCCGCTCCGCTCCCGGGCTCATCACCTCCCGCTCCGCTCCCGGGCTCATCACCTCCCGCTCCGCTCCCGGGCTTATCGCCTCTCGCTCCGCTCCCGGGCTTTATCACCTCCCGCTTCACTCCCGGGCTCATCACCTCCGGCTCCACTCCCGGGCTTATCACTTCCCGCTCCACTCCCGGGCTTTATCACCTCCCGCTCCACTCCCGGGCTTTATCACCTCCCGCTCCACTCCCGGGCTTTATCACCTCCCGCTCCGCTCCCGGGCTTTATCACCTCCCGCTCCGCTCCCGGGCTTTATCACCTCCCGCTCCGCTCCCGGGCTTGATCAACTCCCGCTCCACTCCCGGGCTCATCACCTCCCGGTCCACTCTCAGGCTTTATCAACTCCCGCTCCACTCTCGGGCTTTATCAACTCCCGCTCCACTCCCGGGCTCATCACCTCCCGCTCCACTCCCGGGCTTTATCACCTCCCGCTCCACTCCCGGGCTTTATCACCTCCCGCTCCGCTCCCGGGCTTTATCACCTCCCACTCCGCTCCCGGGCTTGATCAACTCCCGCTCCACTCCCGGGCTCATCACCTCCCGCTCCACTCTCGGGCTCATCACCTCCCACTCCATGCTCGGGCTTTATCAACTCCCGCTCCATCCTTGGGCTTTATCAACTCCCGCTCCACTCTCGGGCTTTATCAACTCCCGCTCCACTCCCGGGCTCATCACCTCCCGCTCCACTCCCGGGCTCATCACCTCTCGCTCCACTCTCGGGCTTTATCACCTCCCGCTCCACTCCCGGGCTTTATCACCTCCCGCTCCACTCCCGGGCTTTATCACCTCCCGCTCCGCTCCCGGGCTTTATCACCTCCCACTCCGCTCCCGGGCTTGATCAACTCCCGCTCCACTCCCGGGCTCATCACCTCCCGCTCCACTCTCGGGCTCATCACCTCCCACTCCATGCTCGGGCTTTATCACCTCCCGCTCCACTCCCGGGCTCATCACCTCCCGCTCCACTCTCGGGCTCATCACCTCCCACTCCATGCTCGGGCTTTATCAACTCCCGCTCCATCCTTGGGCTTTATCAACTCCCGCTCCACTCTCGGGCTTTATCAACTCCCGCTCCACTCCCGGGCTCATCACCTCCCGCTCCACTCCCGGGCTCATCACCTCCCGCTCCGCTCTCGGGCTTTATCAACTCCCGCTCCACTCTCGGGCTTTCTCACCTCCCGCTCCACTCCCGGGCTCATCACCTCCCGCTCCACTCCCGGGCTCATCACCTCTCGCTCCACTCTCGGGCTTTCTCACCTCCCGCTCCACTCCCGGGCTCATCACCTCCCGCTCCACTCCCGGGCTCATCACCTCCCGCTCCACTCCCGGGCTCATCACCTCCCGCTCCACTCCCGGGCTCATCACCTCCCGCTCCACTCCCGGGCTCATCACCTCTCGCTCCACTCTCGGGCTTTATTACCTCCCGCTCACTCCCGGGCTTTATCACCTCCCGCTCCACTCTCGGGCGTTCTCACCTCCCACTCTACACTCAGGCTTTATCACCTCCCGCTCTCGCTCTACTCTCAGGCTTTATCACCTCCCGCTCTCGCTCCACTCTCGGGCTTTAACACCTCTCGCTCCACTCTCGGGCTTTATCGCTTCCCACTCCACTCTCGGGCTTTCTCACCTCTCGCTCTACTCTCGGGCTTTCTCACCTCTTGCTCTACTCTCGGGCTTTATCACCTCCCACTCTAATTCTACTCACAGGCTTTATCGCTTCCCACTCTACTCTCGGGCTTTATCGCCTCCCGCTCTCGCTGTGCTCTCGGCTTGATCACTTCCCGCTCTCCTCTCGGGCTTTATCACCTCTCGCTCCACTCTCGGGCTTATCACCTCCCGCTCCACTCTCGGGCTTTATCACCTCCCGCTCCACTCTCGGGCTTATCACCTCCCGCTCCACTCTCGGGCTTTATCACCTCCCGCTCCACTCTCGGGCTTTCTCACCTCCCGCTCTCGCTCCACTCTCGGGCATTCTCACCTCTCGCTCCACTCTCGGGCATTCTCACCTCTCGCTCCACTCTCGGGCATTCTCACCTCCCTCTCCACTCTTGGGCTTTATCACCTCTCGCTCCACTCTCGGGCTTTATCACCTCCCGCTCTCGCTCCACTCCCGGGCTTTATCACCTCTCACTCTCGCTCCACTCTCGGGCTTTAACACCTCTCGCTCCACTCTCGGGCTTTAACACCTCTCGCTCCACTCTCGGGCTTTATCACCTCCCGCTCTCGCTCCACTCTCGAGCTTTATCACCTCCCGCTCTCACTCCACTCTCGGGCTTTATCACCTCTCGCTCCACTCTCGGGCTTATCACCTCCCGCTCCACTCTCGGGCTTTATCACCTCCCGCTCCACTCTCGGGCTTATCACCTCCCGCTCCACTCTCGGGCTTTATCACCTCCCGCTCCACTCTCGGGCTTTCTCACCTCCCGCTCTCGCTCCACTCTCGGGCATTCTCACCTCTCGCTCCACTCTCGGGCATTCTCACCTCTCGCTCCACTCTCGGGCATTCTCACCTCCCTCTCCACTCTTGGGCTTTATCACCTCTCGCTCCACTCTCGGGCTTTATCACCTCCCGCTCTCGCTCCACTCCCGGGCTTTATCACCTCTCACTCTCGCTCCACTCTCGGGCTTTAACACCTCTCGCTCCACTCTCGGGCTTTAACACCTCTCGCTCCACTCTCGGGCTTTATCACCTCCCGCTCTCGCTCCACTCTCGAGCTTTATCACCTCCCGCTCTCACTCCACTCTCGGGCTTTATCACCTCTCGCTCCACCCTCGGGCTTTATCACCTCCCACTCTTGGGCTTTATCACCTCTCGCTCTACTCTCGGGTTTTTTCACCTCCGTCTCTACTCTCGGGCTTTCTCACTCTCGCTCCACTCTCGGGCTTTATCACCTCTCGCTCCACTCTCGGGCTTTCTCACCTCTCGCTCTACTCTCGGGCTTTATCACCTCTCGCTCCACTCTCGGGCTTTATCACCTCCCGCACTACTCTCGGGCTTTCTCACTCTCGCTCCACTCTCGGGCTTTATCACCTCTCGCTCCACTCTCGGGCTTTATCACCTCTCGCTCCACTCTCGGGCTTTATCACCTCCCGCACTACTCTCGGGCTTTCTCACTCTCGCTCCACTCTCGGGCTTTATCACCTCCCGCACTACTCTCGGGCTTTATCACCTCTCGCTCCACTCTCGGGCTTTATCACCTCCCGCACTACTCTCGGGCTTTCTCACTCTCGCTCCACTCTCGGGCTTTCTCACCTCTCGCTCCACTCTCGGGCTTTATCACCTCTCGCTCCACTCTCGGGCTTTATCACCTCTCGCTCCACTCCCGGGCTTTATCACCTCCCGCACTACTCTCGGGCTTTATCACCTCTCGCTCCACTCTCGGGCTTTATCACCTCCCGCACTACTCTCGGGCTTTATCACCTCTCGCTCCACTCTCGGGCTTTATCACCTCCCGCTCCACTCTCGGGCTTTCTCACCTCTCGCTCCACTCTCGGGCTTTATCACCTCTCGCTCCACTCTCGGGCTTTATCACCTCCCGCACTACTCTCGGGCTTTATCACCTCCCGCTCCACTCTTGGGCTTTATCACCTCTCGCTCCACTCTCGGGCTTTATCACCTCCCGCTCCACTCTCGGGCTTTATCACCTCCCGCACTACTCTCGGGCTTTATCACCTCTCGCTCCACTCTCGGGCTTTATCACCTCCCGCACTACTCTCGGGCTTTATCACCTCTCGCTCCACTCTTGGGCTTTATCACCTCTCGCTCCACTCTTGGGCTTTATCACCTCCCGCACTACTCTCGGGCTTTATCACCTCCCGCACTACTCTCGGGCTTTCTCACCTCTCGCTCCACTCTTGGGCTTTATCACCTCTCGCTCCACTCTCGGGCTTTATCACCTCTCGCTCCACTCCCGGGCTTTATCACCTCCCGCACTACTCTCGGGCTTTATCACCTCTCGCTCCACTCCCGGGCCTGATCACCTCCCGCTCCACTCCCGGGCTTTATCACCTCCCGCTCCGCTCCCGGGCTTTATCACCTCCCACTCCGCTCCCGGGCTTGATCAACTCCCGCTCCACTCCCGGGCTCATCACCTCCCGCTCCACTCTCGGGCTCATCACCTCCCACTCCATGCTCGGGCTTTATCAACTCCCGCTCCATCCTTGGGCTTTATCAACTCCCGCTCCACTCTCGGGCTTTATCAACTCCCGCTCCACTCCCGGGCTCATCACCTCCCGCTCCACTCCCGGGCTCATCACCTCCCGCTCCGCTCTCGGGCTTTATCAACTCCCGCTCCACTCTCGGGCTTTCTCACCTCCCGCTCCACTCCCGGGCTCATCACCTCCCGCTCCACTCCCGGGCTCATCACCTCTCGCTCCACTCTCGGGCTTTCTCACCTCCCGCTCCACTCCCGGGCTCATCACCTCCCGCTCCACTCCCGGGCTCATCACCTCCCGCTCCACTCCCGGGCTCATCACCTCCCGCTCCACTCCCGGGCTCATCACCTCCCGCTCCACTCCCGGGCTCATCACCTCTCGCTCCACTCTCGGGCTTTATTACCTCCCGCTCACTCCCGGGCTTTATCACCTCCCGCTCCACTCTCGGGCGTTCTCACCTCCCACTCTACACTCAGGCTTTATCACCTCCCGCTCTCGCTCTACTCTCGGGCTTTATCACCTCCCGCTCTCGCTCTACTCTCGGGCTTTATCGCTTCCCACTCCACTCTCGGGCTTTCTCACCTCTCGCTCTACTCTCGGGCTTTCTCACCTCTTGCTCTACTCTCGGGCTTTCTCACCTCTTGCTCTACTCTCGGGCTTTATCACCTCCCACTCTAATTCTACTCACAGGCTTTATCGCTTCCCACTCTACTCTCGGGCTTTATCGCCTCCCGCTCTCGCTGTGCTCTCGGCTTGATCACTTCCCGCTCTCCTCTCGGGCTTTATCACCTCTCGCTCCACTCTCGGGCTTATCACCTCCCGCTCCACTCTCGGGCTTTATCACCTCTCGCTCCACTCTCGGGCTTATCACCTCTCGCTCCACTCTCGGGCTTATCACCTCCCGCTCCACTCTCGGGCTTTATCACCTCCCGCTCCACTCTCGGGCTTTATCGCTTCCCACTCCACTCTCGGGCTTTATCACCTCTCGCTCCACTCTCGGGCTTATCACCTCCCGCTCCACTCTCGGGCTTTATCACCTCCCGCTCCACTCTCGGGCTTATCACCTCCCGCTCCACTCTCGGGCTTTATCACCTCCCGCTCCACTCTCGGGCTTTCTCACCTCCCGCTCTCGCTCCACTCTCGGGCATTCTCACCTCTCGCTCCACTCTCGGGCATTCTCACCTCTCGCTCCACTCTCGGGCATTCTCACCTCCCTCTCCACTCTTGGGCTTTATCACCTCTCGCTCCACTCTCGGGCTTTATCACCTCCCGCTCTCGCTCCACTCCCGGGCTTTATCACCTCTCACTCTCGCTCCACTCTCGGGCTTTAACACCTCTCGCTCCACTCTCGGGCTTTAACACCTCTCGCTCCACTCTCGGGCTTTATCACCTCCCGCTCTCGCTCCACTCTCGAGCTTTATCACCTCCCGCTCTCACTCCACTCTCGGGCTTTATCACCTCTCGCTCCACTCTCGGGCTTATCACCTCCCGCTCCACTCTCGGGCTTTATCACCTCCCGCTCCACTCTCGGGCTTATCACCTCCCGCTCCACTCTCGGGCTTTATCACCTCCCGCTCCACTCTCGGGCTTTCTCACCTCCCGCTCTCGCTCCACTCTCGGGCATTCTCACCTCTCGCTCCACTCTCGGGCATTCTCACCTCTCGCTCCACTCTCGGGCATTCTCACCTCCCTCTCCACTCTTGGGCTTTATCACCTCTCGCTCCACTCTCGGGCTTTATCACCTCCCGCTCTCGCTCCACTCCCGGGCTTTATCACCTCTCACTCTCGCTCCACTCTCGGGCTTTAACACCTCTCGCTCCACTCTCGGGCTTTAACACCTCTCGCTCCACTCTCGGGCTTTATCACCTCCCGCTCTCGCTCCACTCTCGAGCTTTATCACCTCCCGCTCTCACTCCACTCTCGGGCTTTATCACCTCTCGCTCCACCCTCGGGCTTTATCACCTCCCACTCTTGGGCTTTATCACCTCTCGCTCTACTCTCGGGTTTTTTCACCTCCGTCTCTACTCTCGGGCTTTCTCACTCTCGCTCCACTCTCGGGCTTTATCACCTCTCGCTCCACTCTCGGGCTTTCTCACCTCTCGCTCTACTCTCGGGCTTTATCACCTCTCGCTCCACTCTCGGGCTTTATCACCTCCCGCACTACTCTCGGGCTTTCTCACTCTCGCTCCACTCTCGGGCTTTATCACCTCTCGCTCCACTCTCGGGCTTTATCACCTCTCGCTCCACTCTCGGGCTTTATCACCTCCCGCACTACTCTCGGGCTTTCTCACTCTCGCTCCACTCTCGGGCTTTATCACCTCCCGCACTACTCTCGGGCTTTATCACCTCTCGCTCCACTCTCGGGCTTTATCACCTCCCGCACTACTCTCGGGCTTTCTCACTCTCGCTCCACTCTCGGGCTTTCTCACCTCTCGCTCCACTCTCGGGCTTTATCACCTCTCGCTCCACTCTCGGGCTTTATCACCTCTCGCTCCACTCCCGGGCTTTATCACCTCCCGCACTACTCTCGGGCTTTATCACCTCTCGCTCCACTCTCGGGCTTTATCACCTCCCGCACTACTCTCGGGCTTTATCACCTCTCGCTCCACTCTCGGGCTTTATCACCTCCCGCTCCACTCTCGGGCTTTCTCACCTCTCGCTCCACTCTCGGGCTTTATCACCTCTCGCTCCACTCTCGGGCTTTATCACCTCCCGCACTACTCTCGGGCTTTATCACCTCCCGCTCCACTCTTGGGCTTTATCACCTCTCGCTCCACTCTCGGGCTTTATCACCTCCCGCTCCACTCTCGGGCTTTATCACCTCCCGCACTACTCTCGGGCTTTATCACCTCTCGCTCCACTCTCGGGCTTTATCACCTCCCGCACTACTCTCGGGCTTTATCACCTCTCGCTCCACTCTTGGGCTTTATCACCTCTCGCTCCACTCTTGGGCTTTATCACCTCCCGCACTACTCTCGGGCTTTATCACCTCCCGCACTACTCTCGGGCTTTCTCACCTCTCGCTCCACTCTTGGGCTTTATCACCTCTCGCTCCACTCTCGGGCTTTATCACCTCTCGCTCCACTCTCGGGCTTTCTCACCTCTCGCTCCACTCTCGGGCTTTATCACCTCTCGCTCCACTCCCGGGCTTTATCACCTCCCGCACTACTCTCGGGCTTTATCACCTCTCGCTCCACTCTCGGGCTTTATCACCTCTCGCTCCACTCTCGGGCTTTATCACCTCCCGCACTACTCTCGGGCTTTATCACCTCTCGCTCCACTCCCGGGCTTTATCACCTCTCGCTCTACTCTCGGGCTTTATCACCTCCCGCTCCGCTCCCGGGCTTTATCACCTCCCACTCCGCTCCCGGGCTTGATCAACTCCCGCTCCACTCCCGGGCTCATCACCTCCCGCTCCACTCTCGGGCTCATCACCTCCCACTCCATGCTCGGGCTTTATCAACTCCCGCTCCATCCTTGGGCTTTATCAACTCCCGCTCCACTCTCGGGCTTTATCAACTCCCGCTCCACTCCCGGGCTCATCACCTCCCGCTCCACTCCCGGGCTCATCACCTCCCGCTCCGCTCTCGGGCTTTATCAACTCCCGCTCCACTCTCGGGCTTTCTCACCTCCCGCTCCACTCCCGGGCTCATCACCTCCCGCTCCACTCCCGGGCTCATCACCTCTCGCTCCACTCTCGGGCTTTCTCACCTCCCGCTCCACTCCCGGGCTCATCACCTCCCGCTCCACTCCCGGGCTCATCACCTCCCGCTCCACTCCCGGGCTCATCACCTCCCGCTCCACTCCCGGGCTCATCACCTCTCGCTCCACTCTCGGGCTTTATTACCTCCCGCTCACTCCCGGGCTTTATCACCTCCCGCTCCACTCTCGGGCGTTCTCACCTCCCACTCTACACTCAGGCTTTATCACCTCCCGCTCTCGCTCTACTCTCGGGCTTTATCGCTTCCCACTCCACTCTCGGGCTTTCTCACCTCTCGCTCTACTCTCGGGCTTTCTCACCTCTTGCTCTACTCTCGGGCTTTCTCACCTCTTGCTCTACTCTCGGGCTTTATCACCTCCCACTCTAATTCTACTCACAGGCTTTATCGCTTCCCACTCTACTCTCGGGCTTTATCGCCTCCCGCTCTCGCTGTGCTCTCGGCTTGATCACTTCCCGCTCTCCTCTCGGGCTTTATCACCTCTCGCTCCACTCTCGGGCTTATCACCTCCCGCTCCACTCTCGGGCTTTATCACCTCCCGCTCCACTCTCGGGCTTATCACCTCCCGCTCCACTCTCGGGCTTTATCACCTCCCGCTCCACTCTCGGGCTTTCTCACCTCCCGCTCTCGCTCCACTCTCGGGCATTCTCACCTCTCGCTCCACTCTCGGGCATTCTCACCTCTCGCTCCACTCTCGGGCATTCTCACCTCCCTCTCCACTCTTGGGCTTTATCACCTCTCGCTCCACTCTCGGGCTTTATCACCTCCCGCTCTCGCTCCACTCCCGGGCTTTATCACCTCTCACTCTCGCTCCACTCTCGGGCTTTAACACCTCTCGCTCCACTCTCGGGCTTTAACACCTCTCGCTCCACTCTCGGGCTTTATCACCTCCCGCTCTCGCTCCACTCTCGAGCTTTATCACCTCCCGCTCTCACTCCACTCTCGGGCTTTATCACCTCTCGCTCCACCCTCGGGCTTTATCACCTCCCACTCTTGGGCTTTATCACCTCTCGCTCTACTCTCGGGTTTTTTCACCTCCGTCTCTACTCTCGGGCTTTCTCACTCTCGCTCCACTCTCGGGCTTTATCACCTCTCGCTCCACTCTCGGGCTTTCTCACCTCTCGCTCTACTCTCGGGCTTTATCACCTCTCGCTCCACTCTCGGGCTTTATCACCTCCCGCACTACTCTCGGGCTTTCTCACTCTCGCTCCACTCTCGGGCTTTATCACCTCTCGCTCCACTCTCGGGCTTTATCACCTCTCGCTCCACTCTCGGGCTTTATCACCTCCCGCACTACTCTCGGGCTTTCTCACTCTCGCTCCACTCTCGGGCTTTATCACCTCCCGCACTACTCTCGGGCTTTATCACCTCTCGCTCCACTCTCGGGCTTTATCACCTCCCGCACTACTCTCGGGCTTTATCACCTCTCGCTCCACTCTCGGGCTTTATCACCTCCCGCACTACTCTCGGGCTTTATCACCTCCCGCACTACTCTCGGGCTTTCTCACTCTCGCTCCACTCTCGGGCTTTCTCACCTCTCGCTCCACTCTCGGGCTTTATCACCTCTCGCTCCACTCTCGGGCTTTATCACCTCTCGCTCCACTCCCGGGCTTTATCACCTCCCGCACTACTCTCGGGCTTTATCACCTCTCGCTCCACTCTCGGGCTTTATCACCTCTCGCTCCACTCTCGGGCTTTATCACCTCTCGCTCCACTCTCGAGCTTTATCACCTCCCGCTCCGCTCCCGGGCTTTATCACCTCTCGCTCCACTCTCGGGCTTTATCACCTCTCGCTCCACTCCCGGGCTTTATCACCTCCCGCACTCCTCTCGGGCTTTATCACCTCTCGCTCCACTCTCGGGCTTTATCACCTCTCGCTCCACTCTCGAGCTTTATCACCTCCCGCTCCGCTCCCGGGCTTTATCACCTCTCGCTCCACTCTCGGGCTTTATCACCTCTCGCTCCACTCCCGGGCTTTATCACCTCCCGCACTACTCTCGGGCTTTATCACCTCTCGCTCCACTCTCGGGCTTTATCACCTCCCGCTCCACTCTCGGGCTTTCTCACCTCTCGCTCCACTCTCGGGCTTTATCACCTCTCGCTCCACTCTCGGGCTTTATCACCTCCCGCACTACTCTCGGGCTTTATCACCTCCCGCTCCACTCTTGGGCTTTATCACCTCTCGCTCCACTCTCGGGCTTTATCACCTCCCGCACTACTCTCGGGCTTTATCACCTCTCGCTCCACTCTTGGGCTTTATCACCTCTCGCTCCACTCTTGGGCTTTATCACCTCCCGCACTACTCTCGGGCTTTATCACCTCCCGCACTACTCTCGGGCTTTCTCACCTCTCGCTCCACTCTTGGGCTTTATCACCTCTCGCTCCACTCTCGGGCTTTATCACCTCTCGCTCCACTCTCGGGCTTTCTCACCTCTCGCTCCACTCTCGGGCTTTATCACCTCTCGCTCCACTCCCGGGCTTTATCACCTCCCGCACTACTCTCGGGCTTTATCACCTCTCGCTCCACTCTCGGGCTTTATCACCTCTCGCTCCACTCTCGGGCTTTATCACCTCCCGCACTACTCTCGGGCTTTATCACCTCTCGCTCCACTCCCGGGCTTTATCACCTCCCGCACTACTCTCGGGCTTTATCACCTCTCGCTCCACTCTCGGGCTTTATCACCTCCCGCACTACTCTCGGGCTTTATCACCTCTCGCTCCACTCTCGGGCTTTATCACCTCCCACACTACTCTCGGGCTTTATCACCTCTCGCTCCACTCTCGGGCTTTATCACCTCCCACTCTCGTTCTACTCTCGAGTTTTATCGCTTCCCACTCTACTCTCGGGCTTTATCGATTCCCGCTCCACTCTCAGGGTTTATTGTCCCCCGCTCTCGCTCTACTCTCGGGCTTTATCACCTCTTGCTCTGCTCTCGGGCTTTATCACCTCTTGCTCTGCTCTCGGGCTTTATCACCTCTTGCTCTGCTCTCGGGCTTTATCACCTCTTGCTCTCACTCTACTCTCGGGCATTATCGCCTCCTGCTCTACTCCACTCTCGGGCTTTATCACCTTTCGCTCCAGTCTCGGGCTTTATTACCTCTCGCTCTACTCTCGGGCTTTTACACTCTCGTTCCACTCTCGGGCTTTCTCAACTCTCGTTCTACTCTCCGGTTTTATCACCTCCCGCTCTCGTTCTACTCTCGGGCTTTTTCGCCTCCCGCTCTCGTTCTACTCTCGGGTATTATCACCTCCCGCTCTCGTTCTACTCTCGGGCTTTATCACCTCCCGCTCTCGTTCTACTCTCGGGCTTTTTCGCCTCCCGCTCTCGTTCTACTCTCGGGTATTATCACCTCCCGCTCTCGTTCTACTCTCGGGCTTTATCACCTCCCGCTCTCGTTCTACTCTCGGGCTTTTTCGCCTCCCGCTCTCGTTCTACTCTCGGGTATTATCACCTCCCGCTCTCCTACTCTCGGGCTTTATCACCTCCCGCTCTCGCTCCTCTCTCGGGCATCATAACAGCACATTAAAAATTACTCTGAAATCATTCTTAAGCAAATCACTAAATTTACACATAAAAATGTTATTTACAGTGCCCTCGTAATGTAACTCCTGGGAGTTTCCAGTCTGCTCTGGAAAAAATCTGTACATTTGAGAGAGATGCACCTTGGGAGTTGTAGTTTTCACTCTGCTTTTGTGGAACCATAATATCCCAAATACACGGATAATCCATGTCATGTGACTACCAGGCAGAACATTTGTAAATAACAACTGAGGCATAATTGGCAGAAAAAAAATGGATTTAATTTTTTGAGCATTTTATACAGTTTTAGCCATTAAATAAAAAAAATTGAGCTCATGGTGTTTTTTGGGATGAGGTTTTTTTATGTGTCACTGAGAGGGATTAAAAGTTGTACCAGGAATGGAGGATGTTGTTTATGAGTCACTTTGATGCTATTGTCAGGCTTTGTACCCAGAGTCAGTCAGTTAGCTTGGCTGGTCCATGGCAAACGTTCATGGTGCTGGACACTGGAGAATTGATAGTAGGAAAGTCCCTGTTGCAGTGCTGCACAAGAACAGCTTCAGCAAGAACATCAAATCCACCATATTTTGCAGTAATGGAACAGAGAAAGATAAGGCAGGTTTAGAGGAAGGAAGAGGGAAAAATCAACAAATGTAAATCTGCAGCAAGCACTTCAAATCCATCATGAGAGAAAACAGCAAAAAATGATGTAAATAATAGGTTTTGGAAAGGAAAGTACAAACTGAGTGTCAGCTTGGCTCAGTCTCACCTCTGTGTTCCAAGGTTGTGGATTCAAGCTCCTCTCCAGGACTCGGTACATAATCTATGCTAATACTTCAGTACAGTTCTGAGGTAGTGCTGCATTGTCAGAGTTGTTGTCTTTTGGATGAAATGTTAAACTGAGCTCCCACCCATCTGTTCAAGTGGACGCAAAGGATCCCATGGCACTGTTCGAAGAAGAGTCAGGAGTTCTTTCAGTGTCCTGCCCATCATTCATCCTTCAACAAACACCATACAAATTACCCAGTCATTTATCTTTTTTGCTATTTGTGGGTCCTTACTGTATAAAGGTTGGGTGTTGTATTTGTGTACAAAACAACAGTGACAACACTTAAAAAATAATGAATTTTCCATGAAATGCTTTGGGACGTCCTAAGGTCATGAAAGGTGCTATATAAATGCAGCTTTTTTACTTGCATCTCTAAGCAAGTTTTGTAAAGTGGTCAGTAAATAGTATAACAAATATAGTATTCCTGGGGCCTGTATCTTTTAGTATCAATAAGATTGTGTCAGTCATGCAATATATTGGCCTGTATTTCCCTTGAGCAGTATAAAGGCAGTAGAGCAAGGAAAATTAGGTGAGGAAGCCTAATGCCAAATTTCTGCCCCTTAAAACACTGTTAGCAAGTGTGTTCTCTCCCACCACACCCTCCCCCCAAGCAGGGGTCTCGGTTGCCCACCCATTGACCGCCCTGCCACATTTAAATGACAACGGGGAAGATGTGGGCTAGGGAAACCGACCGATTTACATTTCTTCCTGCATTTGTACCACCAACTCACAGTAAGACCAGGAGAGGGATGGCAGTACTTGTTAACTCAGTAGTGGGAAGATCGATGAAGATGCTAAATGAGGGAGAGGATCTTGTAATGGCCACTTCTCCCTCTCTTCTGCCCTCCTGATGTTAGGATCGGAGATGTTGGCTCATTCAGAGCCCTTTCAAAAAAATTCCTGCAAGCCTTCATGGGCTTCTGCCTCCTTTAAATTTTGCATGTTGCAATGAATGCCCTGTTGCAGTACTGCTAGAATTACCTAGCTGTCCCTGTCAGGCTCCCTCTGTGGATGCCTGAATAAATTTATGGAAGATTTTTAATTAGTGTAACAAAATCATAAACGTGTTTTTAAATAGTTTATGATTCCATTACCTCTAGCACATAGAGGAAACCTCCCCCCAGTATCTTAAAGTCATCATTATATTTAAACTAAGACTTAAAAGCACTTAATTTGCCCTGCAGAACATAGCTAGCACAAGCCATAAGTGTGTAATAAGAGGTAGCAATTTTTGTGAATTAATATTAATGAACTATTACTTATTTTCGTCATGTTCCTAACTTGCTTCCAGAAATAAATAGTACAAATGCACAATACACATATACCTGCAGTTATGCTATTTTTGCCTGTTAAGCAACAATTAACATGGACTTTGCAAATTTACTCAAGAATTATTTAATTCTCATACTGCATAAGTTTCTTACTCTTAAAGCTGATCTTAATACCTCAAAGGGAGCCAGTAGACTTCCAGTGATGAGCAGAGCAGGACTTATTGCCTAAAGGACAGTTCTTTCAGTGAACTCTGCAGTATGGGTGCCAGATCAAATCTGTCAATGCCGGACACTTTGAAGGAGGAGAAACAACAATGGCAGGAGACCACAGCATGCAAGTTTAAAGGCTACGGGAGATGGTTTACTACTACTACCCCCGATGCACTGTGAGTACCACTATCACATGGACCTCAGCAAGGCACATTGTTTAGGAAGGTGAGCCTCAAAAGCATTGTGATCTTAGAACTACGTCAGCACCCAGGATCAGATATGCAATCATTGAACACCATCCCGACAGAATTCTCAGTGAAAGAATCCATGGGGCTCAACTTCTTTGCCAATGGGTGTTACTAGGCAGCAACAGGAGACATCATTTGGATGCAGTTCACCACTACATCACTGAAGTTGCAGATGTCCTTTCCAGCCATTATTGACATCAAGTTCAACTGTGGAACATAGAACCACTTGCAGAGAAACATCCAATTTTGTCAGTCATGTTGCATTTCCTGAGTACAAGGCAACACTGATAACACCCCCATTACCACTTTTGCTCTTTGCTGTATGCAATGCCCTTCTTCCTGTCAACAGAAAAGGTTTACTGCTCGTTCAGTGTGCAGATAGTATATAACAACTGGCAAAATAAATAGTGGTCTTGGGGAGTACTTACAATGCTCACACTTTAAATGAATCAAGGTTTCCCCAATTGTTCAAGAGGAAGACAAAATACAAAGAAGGCTCTGGAGAGACATTAATTACCTGCTCAAAATGTGACTGATGATAATTTGTGGAACTCCTATCTTGGCAGAATAATTATAATATATTGCATAATGCAAAATATTGCTGTTGATAGAGGTGTACACATCCTTGCCAAAGAAAAGTTGCAAGATGTGGCCCAAGAAGAGAATGGGGGGAAACATTCATCCACTTCAGTGCACCATCCAACATCCCAAATGGCACAAGAGCAGTGGGCACTCATCTTTCTACAAGCAGAAGGACAGAAGATGAACACTGCATGTGTACTTTAATTAAAATTTCTCAGAATTTTTTGGACACAAGACAAAATATTTTTCTTCCTGTTGGTATATACCAATAATTGTTTTTTCTTCTAATAATTTTACACTAAGAAGATTGAAAACTTTATGGTAGTCAACATTTGCTTTTATTGATTTAGAGAGAATAGGGCGTTGATATAGCCAACAACACTTAATGTGTTGCTCACAATTTTAATGTAGGCTATAACTCACTTATTTTAAATGGATTAACACACCTGTTAAAATAGAAGGCAGAGTAACATTGAAGAAAAACATTTGTCCACCAATATGGGCAATAATTTATTGGCTTGTGTGTACAACATGTTTATTGTGATGCGCTGCCATGCTATTCCCTTGTAATTCACAAGCAAGCCTGCCATATTCTTTCTCATGTACTTCTCGTAGATGATGCACTATTGGAAGGAGTAATTATGGAAGATTCTTGAGAAGCCTCCAGAGAACCCTGAAACAGCTCTGCTAGCTTCCTACCTTTATGTGTGGCAGACTCAAAGCCCTGGTTATGTGCCAGGATTATTTTAGTTGTTGTCGCCTACATGCTTTGGGATACTTCTATCATTTGACCAGAGGTAGATGTTGATAGGGAATTAGTGACAAGAGAGCCGGATTCAAATTCAGAAATGTGAATTAGATGCAGAATTGTGCTTGAGCTCGAGATAATGAAGGTTTATTAAGACATTCCAGTAAACATTCACATATAATGTATTGGAATGATTTCATTTATGTAATCTCATTAGGGGTAGCTGTTTTATTTAGCTGCTTGACTGGCCAATCCTTGGGCACAGAAAGCTGATGAAGGGTCAGAGGTCAAGCCTCTGGCTTCCTGTCCAGCGAAGAAAGGACAGACATTCGAGAGAAACCTGGAATAGTAGTCAACACTGCAAACAAGATCTCCCTTTTTTTTTTGCTGAATAGTTTGAGAATTGATAGTCAAAAAAGTATTTAGCCCACTAATGGGGATAATGTGGCGTACTTTATTTACTGTGTTATGAGTAATATTATGAAACATTAAAGTTTCGCTGTAAACATTCTGTTCATTCACATATTATATGTAAGGTAAATCAGCTTGTTGGGTTACAACTGGCCTTATTTCACTAGAGTGTGTATGAATCTGCCTTCTGAAAGATTGGAGAAATGCATATGATGGCACATGTAAGATTACTGTAACCAGTTCAGATAAAGAGTGGTTTCGTTGTTACAATCCCTGGGTTGCGGTATCCAATATCTAGATACTGGACAATAAAGGTAACCTTCTGATTGTAGGTAACACATCTCCGCTTATGGGATTGCCTAATGACTCTGAACCCAAGAGACTATCTAGTGCAGATTCGAAATTTGTATCATGGACACACAAAGATGGATTGTTACCTTTGTTAGATTTTAATTAAGTCAAACACGTAATTGTTTGGCTTCACAATGCCAGTGAAGAACTTTGCTCTTCCGCAGCACGTCGGCAATTTTGGTACGTGTCGCACCTGATTTCTGTTATGTGCTTCTGGCAGGCAAGATTTCCCTGTCATATCATAATGGTAATTATATATATTTATATTTTATTGATATCTAATAGGCATTGTATTTACATTGTGGTACATTCAGAAAAAGACAGCCACAGTGGTGCTTATTGACCAAGTAATTTTATTTTCAATTTACCAGATCACCATTCAAATGGACCAAAGATACTATGGGCAGAATTTTAACATTGACAAATGGTGGGTTGGGGGCGGGGGAGCATTGAAAATCGCAACAATTTCAGACCCACCTCCAACCCGCCCATTTCCGGCTTTCACTGGGGCGGGACAAGGGGCAGGCGACCAACCCGCTCCCAGGAGGCGAGTTGGTCATTAAACCTTTCAAGGAGGCTGCAGGCCTCCATTTTTTTCAGGTTTTGCGATTTCAGCCCCTGCGGGCCGGGACTCCCGGGCCTTCTCCTTCACGCCACATGAGAGGAGGTGAGAAGACCCGAAACTGCAGGTAAGTGCCCTTCTGGCACAGCTTGTGGGCCCAGAGGAGCAGGAGTGGTCCCGCCAGGCCCAACAAGCCTACCTGCAGTGACCCCCCCCCCCCCAATCCCTCCCCCCAATGATCACGAACCTCCGCGATGACCCCCGATCCTGGCATCCCCCCCCCCATCCCAGTGACTGAATCCCGATCCCTCCCCTCATGACTGACTCCCCCCTGTAACCCCAATGCCCATAGGAGCCCCTATGCCCACCCATGTACCCCCACCCCCATCCATACAATGAAAGACTTACCTGAAGACTTACCTTTTCACGTCCTCTTCCTTGCTTTGCTCCAGTCCGACTGAGACCAGCCTGTCAATTAGGCCAGCCAGTCGGTCGGCAAACCGACAAAAAAAATAAAAGACGCCCTTACGTCAAAATCGTAAGGACGTCCGGCAAACCCGTACTTCTGGGTTTCCCATCTACAATTCGACCCCCCCCCCAAACCTCCTTCGCTGCTCCGGGTCAAAATCCTAGCCTATATATCAGTTTGACCTTTCAGAGACAGAAATATAAATTGTGACACACTGAATGATAAATCAGTGAGAAATACTCCACACAGAGTGCCTATGACTAACCAGAAGATAATGTTTGGTTTTAACCTTGAATATCTACATTACTGTTATCTTGCTCTAGTTTTTCCAAAACTGTTAGTTGGAGCCAGTGTTTGCTGATTAGATCAAATTAATGATGCCAGATTGCCCTGAGGCCTTAGGATCTTAACCTTAGGGTGAACAATTTAGAGGACTGCTAAGAACTCTGTAGTGTGGCATTTCATCAAGTGACTTGGCATGCTGCACTGTTTAGTTCCCTGAGGAAGGATGCCTGGAAGGCTCCTGAACTCTCGTGTAGAGATAAGGCAGCCAACTTTAACCTTAAGAGGCCTGAAAGGGTTTGAAAATAAGCTGGTGAGTGATAGATAAATCTAAGATATATAGCTTTACACTAATTTAAGTTGGCCTTTATTTAAGCTGCAATAATTTGAGGTTGTCTTACGTTTTCTTCCTTTGCTCCCAAGATGTTATCAATTGCTGTTTGAAATCAGCATAGTAGAGCCCACATGCAGTCTAGTATGACTTGTATACCTGCTTTCTGCAGGCATACTTAGTGCTGGCCTTAAAAGTGCATGATCATGGCTGGTGGAAAACCTGCCCTGCCGCACTTCTGGTGCTGCAGTGGTGCAACCAGAGTTTCTACCCTATCGGGTTAAACTAAATAGATTTCTTATCTTCTAACCTGCAGTATAAATGCCACCAGAAGACAACCAGTGAGGAAGATCTGAAAAGAGGATTTTGTACAAATTTTTACTTTATTTAGGTGTTCTCAATTATCAGAAACTCATGAAGAATTGCTGATAATTATAGATTGAAATATCTCCATTTTGATCTATGTATAATTATGTCACTTCTAAACGGAAACAAACCTAAGACTAAGAATATAGTAATACAAGTGTGAATAGTACTGTATATGTTAGAAGATGCTACAGTATGATCGATCTGCAGTAAATTGCTCTTTTCTGATTCTAGTTTCAGCTTCAACAAGGCAAAAAGAATTAATCTATTCCAGTTACTCGATAATCCAGCAGTTTAAAAGTACAAGCAAAAGATAATCCAAGATAAGAGTGGCACTGGTGAAGGAAATTATTTTCATAGTAAATGTTTCACTATGTACCCCATGAAAAAAAATTATACGGTCCGCAGAAGTAATGACAAATGCTTTGAGGGTTGAAAGAACAGAATTCTTTTATTTTGATGTAAACATTAGAAATGTCAATGTGCATTAGGGAAGCATTTTTTTTCTTGCTACAAATTTATAGTTTTAGATTCTGTACAGATGTCTATTTATTTGTGTTGTTTACTTAGGCAACGTTTAAAGGATGGATGGATGTCATGTATGCTGCAGTTGATTCAAGAGCTGTAAGTATGCGTTGTCAGTATAATTTATAGATATTTAGTTTACAAGCTCAGATGCACAAAAACGAGGAGAAGTTATTCAATTTATGCCATTTAAAAACATTCTTGACATTATATTTGACTATGTAGTTGTATATTGATGGTCTCCAGATTAAAGCTGTAACCAAGAAGTGAAAAACAATTTCCAGAGTATTAATCACTAATTTAAAACATTGGTGATTGTCATACATATTTTACCACACAATGCAAAAGAATTGCCACATACAGTTGGGTTTATATGGCTGAGGTATGTTACAAATAATGTATTTTGTTTTAATGATCTTTTTGACTATCTTAGAAAAACACATTTTCTGTGTTATTTAAAATATTAGTGTAACCAACCAAAAGAGATTGAAAATATGGGAGATTGCTTGGAAATTCCTATCCCACTATGTTTGTGAGACAGACTCCTTCATCATGGAAAATTACATGGAGCAAACTATCTTAGATCACAAATAACTACAACACAGAGAGAGACCACAGTTCCATATAATAACACATCTTATTACCCAAGGCAATTAATAATTTAATTAACCACAGAACCTGAACTGAATAAATGAACTAAATGGTCTAGTCCATCTAACAATTTGCCATAGAACCGTGCCCCAGCAGAAGTCAATACCTTCAGGAGAGGTGGAGGGGAGTAAAGGGAGAAAATTGCCAAAAGAAAAACAATGTGAACAATTTACACATGCAAATACTGTAGATATCATAATAGTAGAAGTGTTGCTGCTTTAGTTCCTCCTCTGGGATTAACAGTGGCTGGTGCTCATTGTTGCAGGGATAGATTTTTTTAAAACCATAACAGCTCACAGACCAGTTTTATTAGTGGGCAAAACTGCAAGATGCCAATCAAACTGTGTCAAGGCAAACTTACAAAGTTGGCTTCCTCCTATCTTCTGCTGCTCTCAAAGACAATCACCAAAAACTATTGAGAGGGACAGAAGTAAATCAGTTTACAGTTACTGCCAAGAAAGAAATCCCTTACTGGTTTTTCAGCTTGATTATAGAATGCGAAGTCTCTTCCTTGTCCAGGTCACCTGGTCAGCTTTTTAATACCCTAGTGTCTGATATATCCTACCTCTGAATAGGCTATTAGTCCTATTACCTATCTTTTTGGTAAAGTAGTTAATAATTTTGAAAGTAGTTCATGATTTCAGAGACTTGAGCACATAATCACATGATGCCGGTAAGAGCATTGTGAGAGTACTGAATACCCATGCCCCTCTGTGTTTCAGAAAGCTTTCCTGTTATTCAGCTAGCAACTCACTTACCTTTGGTGCTTTTGTGAGGTTATTAAACTTCTTTTGACTCTAAGGAGGTCCTTGACATTATCACGGTGCCACTTACTGACATTGCCACCTCCTTCCATGTGATCCATGCTGCTGTATTGGATGGATTCCTCCCTCCATTGTCTTATTTCTAACAGCAAAACTTCAACATCAGCCTCAGAAAAAAATTGGTTCTTACCTTATTTCTTCCTCTTGCAGCTGCCATTGTGTGACCCCTTACCAGAGCCTCCTCACCCCTTTAAATGGAGTAAGGCTTTTAAGTGATGATGTTGCGCTGTTGTTCCAAGTGTTATCTTGACATTAATGATCTGATAACCAGTACAGTCTACTGCATTTAACTGCTCACCTTTTAAGAGCTCCAGTCACTATAAATTATATTATGGGATGCTAGTAAACAAATACTTAACACGTTTGTATGAAATTTTGCTCTCTGTTAATTTAGTGGAGATGTTGACATCTCCACTTAGCAGAATGGAATTTTTGATGATTGTTTTAAGCTTTCATACAGTAGTAGCTTAATTTCCTGCACATGCAGTTAGTATTACCAAAGTCATTGTGGTCTTCAAGATCAATAGGTGATTGTAGTTTTGCCCTACTTCAATGGTTTGTTTCTCATAGGAAGTACTTTTACTGAGAATTTCCTTGAGACTTGTGCCAGTAGAATGGCGCGTCCACGGTGCTGGGTATGTTTCACACTTTAAAAGTCACAGGAAATTATCGCATAAATGAGTTATGCCTTTATTCATGCTGTGCCATAACTTCCTTTAACTTTTGCACTGCTCATGTATGTACACATCAATGTGTATTCATCATTGTATATAGGTTTAGTGTATATTGTGTGCTCAGTGCAGAATAATGAATTACCTGCACATGCCATTGATGGAAGTGAGAGTGGAGAGAAATTGGGGTACAGGACATACCCCCTGGAATTTGGACCTTTTTGCCCCCGTGTCGTGCATGAGAAACGGGCAAAACAGTGTCCACTTTCAGCTCTCTTCCCCCCCACCTCCCACCCCCTGTTTTTTTAATGAGACTTTTTCGGAAGCTTTTTGAGGGTGTAACTCGCAGGCTAGATAAGGGGGAACCAGTGGATGTAGTATATTTGGATTTTCAAAAGGTATTCGATAAGGTGCCACACAAAAGGATGTTACACAAGATAAGGGCTCATGGGATTTGGGGGTAATATATTAGCATGGATTGAGGATTGGTTAACGGACAGAAAAGAGAGAGTAGGAATAAATGGGTCACTTTTGGATTGGCAGGTTGTAACTGGTGGGGTGCCGCAAGGATCGGTGCTTGGGCCTCAGCTGCCTACACTATATATCAATGACTTAGATGAGGGGACCGAGTGTAATGTATCCAAGTTTGCTGACGATACAAAACTAGGTGGGAATGTAAGCTGTGAGGAGGACGCAAAGAGGCTGAAAAGGATGTAGACAGGTTGAGTGGGTGGGAAGGTGGTAGATGAAGTATAATGTGGAGAATAGAAAAGCAGAATATTTTTTAAAAGGTGAGAGACTAAGAAATGTTGGTAGTTGGAGGGATTCGGGTATCCTTGTATACGAATCACAGAATGTTAACATTTTTTTTTTATTCGTTCACGGGATGTGGGCGTCGCTGGCAAGGCCGGCATTTATTGCCCATCCCTAAGAGGGCAATTAAGAATCAACCACATTGCTGTGGGTCTGGAGTCACATATAGGCCAGACCGGGTAAGGACGGCAGGTTTCCTTCCCTAAAGGACATTAGTGAACCAGATGGGTTTTTACGACAATCTGGTAGTTTCATGGCTATCATTACTGATACTAGTATTTTAATTCTAGATTTTTTATTTAATTAATTGAATTTAAATTCGCCAGCCGCCATGGCAGGATTTGAACTCGTGACTCTGGATTTTAGTCCAGGCCTCTGGATTACTAGCCCAGTAACATAACCACTACGCTACCGTACCCTTACAGGTACAGCAAGCAATTAGGAAGGCAAATGATGTGTTAGTCTTTATTGCAAAGTATAAGATTAAGGAGGTCTTGCTGCAATTATATTGGGCTCTGATGACACCACACCTGGAGTACCATGAACAGTTTTAGTTTCCTTAGCTGAGGAAAGATATACTTGCCTTAGAGGCAGTGCAGTGAAGGTTCACTAGATTGATTCCTGGGATGAGGGGGTTATCCTATGAGAAGAGATTGAATAGAATGGGCCTATATTTTCTGGAGTTTAGAAGAATGAGAGGTGATCTCATTGAAATGTATAAAATTCTTACAGGGCTTGACAGGGTAGATGCTGAAAGGCTGTTCCCCCTTGCTGAAGAGTCTAGAACTAGGGGTCATAGTCTCAAGGTAAGGAGTCGGCCATTTAGGACTGAGATGAGGAAAAATTTCTTCACTCAGAGGGTTGTGAATCTTTGGAATTCTCTACCCCCGAGGGCTGTGGATGCTCAGTTGTTTAGTATATTCAAGACTGAGATCGATAGATTTTTGGATGCTAAGGGAATCAAGGGATATGGATATATGGTGGGAAAGTGGATTTGAGGTAGAAGAACAGCCTTGATCTTTTTGAATGGCGGATCAGGTTCGAGGGGCCGAATGGCCTACTCCTGCTCCTATTTCTTATGTTCTTGTTAATGTCATAAGAACATAAGAAATAGGAGCAGGAATAGGCTGTAGAGCCCCTCAAGCCTGTTCCGCCATTCGGTAAGATCATGGCTTCGACCTCAACTCCATTTCCTGCCCGATCCCCATATCCCTTGGTTCCCCTTGAGTCCAAAAATCTATGATTCTCAACCTTGAATATATTCAATGACTCAGTATCCACAGCCCTCTGGGTTAGAGAATACCAAAGATGCACAACCCTCAGTGTGAAGAAACTCCTCCTCATCTAAATCTTAAATGGCCGACCCCTTATCCTGAGACTAAGCCCCCTAGTTCTAGACTCTTTAGCTATTGGAAACAACATCTCAGCATCTACCCTGTCACCTTCTAAATAAATGGTAAAAAAAAAACTGAGTACAGCAGCTGAGTATGTTCAGAACTGATACAAATTTCTGCAAGTGACCAAGTGCAGGATGGTGAAAGGATTTGAAATTATATGACTCAGGTCATGTCAATATTAATCTGCTTAATTAGTTCACTGATGCAGATGGGGAAAGCTATTGGCTGTGTTGCCTTCTGAGGTCCCTGATTCGCCTTTATGGTCTCTGTGCGTATTCAAATTACTTTTCCAGGAAATTCTGGAGTACGTTCACAACAGGAAGATCGGAGCACTAAATGGCGTAATTTGTGGCGCAAATTGCAGATCACACCGTTTAGGAAATTCTGGGCTAGTGACATTTGGTGAGCAGTTGCTGAGGGAAGTGTGGCGAGGCTAATGAAACTAATGAAAGAACTGGTTTAGGGGACTTAACAAAATCATAAATAAGATGACTGTATTCACTTCAAATGTAATTAGGAATTAATGTAATCTAACAATCAGATACTTGAAGTTGGCTCGTATGTAAGAGTTACTTGTGGTTCCTGAGAAATAAATCAGGATATTGTCACACCACCTGTGCAAACATATAATGGAAATGCTTTCTCGATCTGAAGCCCACTTCATTCTCGGCAGATGTTGTGTGAACCATAGGTGTACAATCATTTACTCCAAGGACATTCTGAAAAATTGCTACTTGAAAAAAAACTAATTTTAACTGACTGGTCATCTGAAATGAATCAGAAGCAATAAAAGTTGATGTTGATATGAAGTTTACATATATGACTGTTGGTAGCACTGAACTCAAAATTCTTTTAGTGCATCACAGAGATACAAGACTGCCTGATATACAGTGTGCATCTAGTCCAGGAAGATAGTCCTGGAATGGAACACCATTGTTTTTTATGGATAAAAATATCACCCACCCTATTCCATTTGAAGCACAGAGCGCATCTTGAATGGAGTGGATCGTGAACCGAGTGGGAACTTGAGAATTTGGTGAGAGTGGGACTCTGTGGTAAAGTAGTGGGTGAATTGAAATTAAAATTCAGTTTAAAATTTAACTTAGAACTTAACTAACTTGCAGTTTCTTTTAAAGTTTTAAACAGTCAACAGAAACTGCAAGTCTCTGGCAGTTAACAGTTAACAGTCAATCAGCTGTAAGTGATTGCCAAAATAGGGGAAAGAGGTGCTAAATTTATTTTCTAAAAAAAGCAAAAAAAACAGACTAAAAAGTAATTGTCGATAAATAAACATAGATTAAGATATGGCAGAGCAGGTTGTGTGTCTGGACTGCAGTATGTGGGAGTTTGTGCACAACAAGGCTATCCCAAGCGAACACATCTACAGTAGATGTCTCCGTCTCGAATCTCTCCAGCTCAGAGTCATTCAGCTGGAGGGTGAGTTGGAAACACCCCAACACATAAGGGAGGGGGAGGAGTATCTGGACAGTTTGCTCCAGACCTTGGTCACACCTCGTAGAGAGGTACAGGATCAGAACGGGGTTGGTGTGACCGATAGTGTAGAGAGTAAGGGGAATCCAGGTGAGATAGAGAACAAGGATCCGCAGAAATTGATCCGTTTCAACAGGAACAATGTACTTGCTACCTGTGAGGATCAGGATAAAGACTGTCAGAAGACTGCCAGAATGCTGACCATGGCACCTTGGAGCAGGACGCTGGCCAAAGGGAGGAGGAGGAGGAGGAAGAGGAGGAGGAGAAGCGCTATGTGGTAATTGTAGGGGATTCAATAATTAGGGGTCAGATAGCATCCTTTGTAAGCAGGATTGAGAGTCCCTCGTGGTATGTTGCCTACCTGGTGCCAGGGTGAGGGACATCTCGAACCGGCTTGAATGGATATTGGAGAGGGAGGGGGAGGATCCAGTCATCGTGGTCCATGTTGGGAGCAACAAAATTAGGAAAGAGTAGGCAAGAGGTCCTGTTCAGAGATGGAGCTAAATTAAAAAACAGGACCTCAAGGGTTATAATCTCTGGATTATTACCCATGCCACGTGCAAATTGGCATGGGGATAAGCAGATTCGGGAGGTGAACATGTGGCTGAAGGAGTGGTGTGGGAAAGAGAGGTTCCATTTCATGGGACATTGGTACCAGTACTGGGACAGGAGGGAACTGTACCATTGAGAAGGGCTCCACCTGAACCGGGCTGGGACCAGGGTCCTAGCGGAAAGGATAAATAGAGCAGCTACAAGGACTTTAAAATGGTGGAGGGGGGAGGGCTCAGGTGGAAAAGGTACTATAAATAATAATTCTAAAACAAATGAAAAGGAAGAGAGTACAGTAACAGTCAGAAATTATCCTTTCGACATTACAGGTAAAGGAAACACTAAAAGATGTAAAGTAATTAAATCAGCAGTGATTTAAGAAGTGTGTGAGAAAAAATAACATTAGAGCAGAAGGACAGGTTAGAGTGTGTGGCCCAAATAAGCGTTCTTTATACAAACGCATGGAGTATAAGGAACAAATTGAATGAATCGCAGGCGCAAATTCGACTTAGAGGTTACGACAAGGTAGCCATTACTGAGACATGGCTGCAAGACGGTCAGGACTGGGAACTGAATATACCAGGTTACAAGGTCTACAGGAAGGATAGGGATACTGGTAGAGGGGGAGAAGTATCCATACTGATAAAAGATGAAATTACTTCAAAAATAAGAGAGGATATAATGAGAGATAAGCAGACAGTGGAGACTTTGGGTAGAAATAAGAAATAGAAAAGGATGGAAGACTGTAGTGGGAGTTGTATATAGGGCCCCTGGTAGCAGCTGTGAAGTGGCAGAATGTATAAATGCAGAGATTAGACAAGCATATAGCAAAGGCAGAATGGTCTTAATGGGGGATTTTAACTTTCATATAGATTGAGATAAGCAGACGAGCTCATGTCAGAAAGGTAGTGAATTTCTTGTGTGTGTTCAGGACAGCTTTCTGCAACAATACTTCCTTGAACCAACAAGGGGGCAGGCCATATTAGATTTAGTAATGAGTAATGAGCCAGATTTAGTTAACAGCCGAACGGTGCGTGAACATTTATGTAATAGCGATCATAATATGATTGAGTTCAACGTTGTGTTTGAAAAGGAGAAGTCCATAACAGCTACTAAGATTCTAAATTTAGGTATGGCCGACTTCAATGGGATGAGATAGAGACTGTCCACAGTAAACTAGGCAAATCTGTTAATGGGTAAAACAACACAAGATCAGTGGGAGGTCTTCAAAAAAGAATTTAACGTGATGCAGAACCAATTTATACCCCTAAAGGGCAAGAGTCTACTTGATGCTGGTGACTGGGAGAGATACAAAGAACAGCAAAGGGTGACAAAACAGATAGTTAGAGCTACAAAAAGGGAGTATGAAAAGAAACTCATAAGGAATATCAAAATCAACACAAAAGAATTTTACTATTATATTAGGAAGAAGAGGGTGATCAAGAGCAATGTGGGCCCCTTAAAAACTGATAATTGTGATATTGTAAATGAAAATAAGGAAATGGCGGACATGTTAAATAGTTACTTTGCGTCAATATTTACAGTGGAGGAAGAGGATAGCATGCCAGACGCCCCAAGAAAACTAATTTTGAATCAGGAACGGGAACTCACCATAATTAACATAAGCAAATTAAGAAATTAATGAAGAAAATAATGACAATAAAGAGTGACAAATCCCCAGGACCAGATGGTTTTCATCCCAGAGTTTTAAAGGAAGTAGATGAGAACACTGCACAAGCCTAACTATAATCTTCCAAAGTTCTCTCGATTCAGAAACCGTTCCTTTAGATTGGAAAATTGCAAATATCACTCTGCTGTTTAAGAAAGGAGAGAGAGGGAAACTAGGGAATTAAAGACCAGTTAGCCTAACATCTGTTGTTGGGAAATTACTAGAGTCTATAATTAACACCTTGAAAAATTTCAGCTGATCAGAGAGAGCCAACATGGATTAGTAATGGGTAGGTCATGTCTGATGAACCTGAATGAATTTTTTGAAGAGGTGACTAAAGTAGTGGACAGGGGAATGTCTATGGATGTTATTCATATGGACTTCCAGAAGGCATTTGATAAAGTCCCTCATAAGAGACTGTTAGCTAAAGTTGCAGCTCATGGAATGGAGGGCAAATTATTGACTTGATTAGGAAATTGGCTGTGCAGCAGGAGACAGAGAGTAGGGATAATGGGCAAGTGCTCAAGTTGGCAGGATGTCACTGGTGGTGTCCCACAGGAATCTGTGTTGGGGCCACAATTATTCACTATATTTGTTAACGACTTAGATGACAGGATAGAGAGCCACATATCCAAATTTGCCGATGACACAAAGATAGGCAACATCATAAGCAGTGTAGATGGAAGCATAAAATTACAGATATATATTAATAGATTAAGTGAATGGGCAAAACTGTGGCAAATGGATGTCAGTGTAGGCAAGTGTGAGGTCATCCACTTTGGACCTAAAAAGAATAGATCAGTGTACTTTCTAAATGGTCAAAACAGTGGAGGTCCAAAGAGGCTTACGTGTCCATGTATGTAGATCATTAAAATGTCATGGACAGGTACAGAAAATAATCAAAAAGGCTAATAGAATGCTGGCCTTTATATCTAGAAGACTAGAATACAAGGGGATAGAAGTTATGCTACAGCTATACAAAGCCCTGGTTAGACCTCACCTGGAGTACTGTGTTCAGTTCTAGGCACCGCAAATTAGGAAGGATATATTGGCCTTGGAGGGAGTGCAGCGTAGATTTACTAGAATAATACCTGGACTCCAAGGGTTAAATTACGAGGAGAGATTACATAAACAAGGGTTGTATTCCCTGGAATTTAGAAGATTAAGGGGTGATTTGAGCGAAGTTTTCAAGATATTTAGGGGAACTGATAGGGTAGATAGAGAGACACTATTTCTGCTGGTTGGGGAGTCTAGGACTAGGAGACATAGTGTAAAAATTAGAGCCAAGACTTTCAGGAGTGTAGTTAGGAAACACTTCGACTTGCAAAGGGTGGTAGAAGTTTGGAACTCTCTTCTGCTAACAGCAGTTAATACTAGCTCAATTGTTAATTTTAAATCTGAGATCAGAACGTAAGAAATAGGAGCGGGAGTAGGCCTCAAGCCTGCTCCGCCATTCAATCAAATCATGGCTGATCTTCAACCACAACTCCACTTTCCAGCCCGATCCCCATACCCCTTCATTCCCCTAGGGTGCAAAAATCTCAGCCTTGAATATACTCAACAACTCAGCATCCACAGCCCTCTGGGGTAGAGAATCCCAAAGATTCACAACCCTCTGAGTGAAGAAATTCCTCCTCATCTCAATCTTAAATGGCCGCCCCTTATCCTGCGACTATGCCCCCTAGTTCTAGACACTCCAGCCAGGGGAAACAACCTCTCAGCATCTACCCTGTCAAGCCCCCTCAGAATCTTATATGTTTCAATGAGATCACCTCTCATTCTTCTAAATCCCAGAGATTATAGGTTCATTCTACACAACCTTTCCTCATAGGACAACCCTCTCATCCCAGGAATTAATCTAGTGAACCTCCGTTGCACCGCCTCTAAGACAAGTATATCCTTCCTTAGATAAGGAGACCAAAACTATATGAAGTACTCCAGGTGAGGTCTCACCAAAGCCCTGCACAATTGTAGTAAGACGTCCTTATTCTTGTACTCCAACCCCCTTGCAATAAAGGCCAACATGCCATTTGCTTTCCTAATTGCCTGCTGTACCTGCATGCTAACTTTTTGTGTTTCTTGTAGCAGGACACCCAAGTCTCTCTGGACACTAACATTTAATAGTTTCTCACCATTTAAAAAATACTCTGTTTTTCTATTCTTCCTCACATTTCCTCAAATTATACCCCATCTGTCACCTTCTTGCCCACTCACTTAACCTGTCTATATCCCTTTACCGACCCTTTGTGTCCTCCTCTCAGCTTAATTTCTCATCTAGCTTTGTATCATCGGAAAAATTGGATACATTACACTCGGTCCCTTCATCCAAATCATTGATATAGATTGTAAATAGCTGAGGCCCAAGCACCAATCCTTGCAGTACCCCATGAGTTACAGCCTGCCACCCTGAAAATGATCCGTTTATCCCTACTCTCTGTTTTCTGTCTGTTAACCAATCCTCTCTCCATGCTAGTATGTTATCCCCAGCCCCATGAGCCCTTATCTTGCGTAACAACCTTTAATGTGGCACCTTATCAAATGATAGATTTTTGTTAACCAAAGGTACTAAGGGATATGGGGCTAAGGTGGGTATATGGAGTTAGGTCACAGATCAGCCATGATCTCATTGAATGGCAAAACAGGTTCGAGGAGCTAAATAGCCTAATCCTGTTCCTATGTTCCTATGACATGGGTGAAGAGTTGTAAACAATTTTACAACACCAAGTTATAGTCCAGCAATTTTATTTTTAATCCCACAAGCTTTCGGGGGCTTTCCCCTTCCTCAGGCGGTGTGGAAATGACATTTTCGAATCCTTCGCATTTTAAGATCACATAACAATGCCTGGTGATTACTGCCCGTTGCCAAGGCAATCACAGTGAGCAGACAGAAAGGTGTCACCTAAAAAGGCCACCGAATATACAAACCCCCCAAAAAAAGAGAGAGAGAGATAAGGAAGACAGTCAATGACCCGTTATATTAAAAACAGATAACATTTGTTCGCTGGTGGGGTTACGTGTAGTGTGACATGAACCCAAGATCCAGGTTGAGGCCGTCCTCATGGGTGCGGAACTTGGCTATCAGTTTCTGCTCGACGATTTTGCGTTGTCGTGTGTCTCGAAGGCCGCCTTGGAGTATGCTTACCGGAAGGTCGGTGGCTGAATGTCCATGACTGCTGAAGTGTTCCCCGACAGGGAGAGAACCCTCCTGTTTGGCGATTGTTGCGCGGTGTCCGTTCATCCGTTGTCGCAGCGTCTGCATGGTCTCGCCAATGTACCATGCTCTGGGGCATCCTTTCCTGCAACGTATGAGGTAGACAACGTTGGCCGAGTCACAGGAGTATGAACCGTGCACCTGGTGGGTGGTGTCCTCTCGTGTGATGGTGGTATCTGTGTCGATGATCTGGCATGTCTTGCAGAGGTTACCGTGGCAGGGTTGTGTGGTGTCGTGGACGCTGTTCTCCTGAAGGCTGGGTAATTTGCTGCGAACGATGGTTTGTTTGAGGTTGGGTGGCTGTTTAAAGGCGAGTAGTGGAGGTGTGGGGATGGCCATAGCGAGGTGTTCGTCATCATTGATGACATGTTGAAGGCTGCGGAGAACATGGCGTAGTTTCTCCGCTCCGGGGAAGTACTGGACGACGAAGGGTACTCTGTTGGTTGCGTCCCGTGTTAGTCTTCTGAGGAGGTCTACGCGATTTTTCGCTGTGGCCCGTCGGAACTGTCGATCGATGAGTCGAGCATCATATCCCGTTCTTACTAGGGCGTCTTTCAGCGTCTGTAGGTGTCCATCGCGTTCCTCCTCGTCTGAGCAGACCCTGTGTATTCGCAGGGCCTGTCCATAGGGGATGGCCTCTTTGACGTGGTTAGGGTGGAAGCTGGAAAAGTGGAGCATTGTGAGATTGTCCGTGGGCTTGCGGTAGAGTGAGGTGCTGAGGTGCCCGTCTTTGATGGAGATTCGTGTGTCCAAGAAAGAAACCGATCCTGAGGAGTAGTCCATGGTGAGCTTGATGGTGGGATGGAACTTGTTGATGTTATCGTGTAGTCTCTTCAGTGATTCCTCACCGTGGGTCCATAGAAAGAAAATGTCGTCGATGTATCTGGTGTATAGTGTTGGTTGGAGGTCCTGTGCAGTGAAGAAGTCCTGCTCGAACTTGTGCATGAAAATGTTGGCGTATTGGGGTGCGAATTTGGTCCCTATGGCTGTTCCGTGTGTTTGGGTAAAGTTCTTTGGTGTTGTAAAATTGTTTACAATTGTCAACCCCAGTCCATCACCGGCATCTCCACATCATGGGTGAAGAGAATAGAGAATATGAATATATTGAAAGAAACTCATCAGAGTAAAAATTAACCTGGAAAGGCTTTCATTCAGAGTTACTGTTTAAGCATGCTGAGTGGAAAAAAATATATATTCTTGCATATGCACATTATTCCTGTAAGTGTAACTCTTATTTCCTGTAGCTGTCATGCCTATTTCTATTACACACTTCCGGCCACTCTATTTCCATCATGCTATTTTACCTCATGCTTTTCTGTCACATGAGAATTTACAGATTCATTTGATTACTTTTCCTTGATTCCTCCAACTCCAATCTCCAAGCTCTGGTGCTACATGTGAGTCTTTCTAATTTGTGTTTCCAAGCCATGTGACAGTGTGTTGACAGCACCAGTACAGGTGAGGCTGATTGCATTTTGCCATTTTCATCTTCGTGCCTGCATTGGTTCACACTGTGCTGAGAAAACTTAGAATCATAGAATGATACAGCACAGAAGGAGGCCATTCGGCCCATCGCGCCTGTACCGGCTCTTTGAAAGAGCTATCCAATTTGTCCCACTCCCCTGCTCTTTCCCCATCGCCCTGCAATTTTTTCCCCTTCAAGTATTTATCCAGTCCCCTTTTGAAGATAATTATTGAATCTGCATCCACCACCCTTTCACGCAGTGCATTTCAGATCATTATAACTCACTGCATAATTTTTTTTTCCTCATGTCGTCTCTGGTTCTTTTGCCAATTATCTTAAATCTGTGTCTTTTGGTTACTGACCCTTCTGACACTGGAAACAGCTTCTCCTTATTTACTCTATCAAAACCCTTCATGATTTTGAACACCTCTATCAAATCTCCTCTTAACCTTCTCTGCTCTAAGGAGATCAACCCCAGCTTCTCCACATGACTGAAGTCTCTCATCCCTGGCACCATCCCGCCAAATCTCTTCTGCACCCTCTCTAAGGCCTTGACATCCTTCCTAAAGTGTGGTGCTCAGAATTGAACACAGTTCTCCACTTGAGGCCTAACCAGTGTTTTATAAAGGTTTAGCATAACTTCCTTGCTTTTGTACTCTATGACTCTATTCATAAAGCCCAGGATCCCCTATGCATTTTTAACAGCCTTCTCAATTTGTCCTGACACCTTCAAAGATTTGTGTATGTGCATCCCCAGGTCTCTCTGTTCCTGCACCCGCTTTAAAATTGTATCATTTAGTTTATATTCCTTCTCTATCTTCTTCCTTCCAAAATGTATCACTTCCCACTTCTCAGCCGTTAAATTTCATCTGCCATGTGTTTGCCTATTTTACCAGTCAGTCTATGTCCTCCTGAAGTCTGTTACTATCCTCCTCACTGTTTACTATATTTTCGAATTTTGTGTTATCTGCAAACTTTGAAATTTTACCCTCTATACCCACGGCCAGAGCCTCCTCAATTTGCACCCTTACTTCCCTCAGCAACCTAGGATGTATCCCAACCGGATTGGATGACTTTTCTACTTTGAGCGCTGCCAATCTTTTAAGTACATCCTCTTTATCTATTCTTATTATATCCAATTACTCTACTACCTCCTCCTTTACTGTGATAGTGGCAGCATCCTCTTCTTCAGTGAAGACAGATGCAAAGTAATTGTTTGATACCTCAGCTATGCCCTCTGCCTCCATAAGAAAACCTTCTTGGTCCCTAACCGGCCCCACCCTTCCTTTGACTACTCTTTTACTATTTGTATGTTTATAAAAGACTTTTGGATTCCCTTTCATATTACCCACTAATTTATTCTCATACACTCTCTTTACCCCTCTTATTTCCTTTTTCAGCTCTCCCCTTTATTTTTTGTTTTCAACACTTAAGAAACTTTAAAGCTGAGTTCCTACTCAGAGCAAGCATCTTGACACATTCCAAGACACCTCGTCACCTTTTGCTCCCAGACTAAGACATCCTATTACTAGTCCCACGACACCTTGGTTTTCCATTGCTCCCTTACCCCAATAACCTTTGCCATTGCTCTAATGCTAGGACCTCCCCTCCCACCTGGCCTACACCTAGGGACTCCCATCCCACGTCTAACCCTGAGGCCCAGCTCATACTCCCACACCCCAGGTCCTCAATACGACCATATTCCACAACCTCATCCCCAGTACTACCACTACACAAAACAACCTGCGTTACTGCTGAATCCCACAAATCCACACCCTTTTCTCCCACATCCTGGCACCCCTCTCCCAAAACTGTCATACCTCTCCCACTAATTGTTTATCTTGTGACAACGGTGAGTTTTTTTTCCAATTTACTTCATACCTTTACCCATACCATTTTCTCCGTCATCACCACTCTAACCTCTTCACACTTGCATCTCATAACATTTTTTGCATTCACCATCAAGCACTCTGCACCCCTAACCTTCCTCTTCCTCTGTCACCTGATCTTTTGGCAATCAGTGCCCTTTAACCCTAACTCGTATTGGGAGGAAAGGGGGTGATGTGGCAGTATATATATATATTATATATATACTGCAGTATTGAAGCACAAGTGAGAGAGGATATAAAAAAGGAAAGGGCAGACACCAAATCACTTTGGGTAGAATTAATAGACGGTAACAGAGGTAAACTATTATGCTACAGAACCCCAGGAGCAGGGTGGCAGCCTTGATAAGGAACTGTGGGATGAGATAAGAAAGGCGAATAGTAAGGGACCAACTGTTGTAATTGGAGATTTTAACTTACCTGAAATTGGCTGTGACAATTATGTTTCTACTGGTAAGGTAGGGAAGGGATTTCTAGTGTTAATAAAAGATTGTTTTATGACTCAGTTTGTAAAAAAGCCAACCAGGGGAGAAATAAACTTAGATTTATTGCTCCTAGTGTACCAACACCTCAAATTTAAAATTCTTATCCCTCAATGGCCTCGCCCCTCCATAGCTCTGTAACCTCCTCTAGCCCTACATCCCTCTGAGAACTCTGCATTCCTCCAATTCTGGCCTCTTGTGCATCCCCAACTTCCTTTGCCCCACCATTGGCAGCCATGCCTTCAGCTGTCTAGGCCCTAAGCTCTTGAATTTCCTCCCTAAACCTCTCTGTCTCTCAACTGCTCTCTCTCCTCTTTTAAGATGCTTCTTAAAACCTACCTATTTGATCAAGCTTTTGGTCACCTGCCCTAATGTCTCCTTCTTTGGCTCGGTGTCAATTTTTTTTTGTCTGATTATGCTCCTGTGAAGCACCTTGGGACATTTTACTATGTTAAAGGTGCTATATAAATGCACGTTGTTGTTGTTAAGAACATAAGAAATTGGAGCAGGAGTAGGCCAATCGGCCCCTCGAGCCTGCTCCGCCATTCAATAAGATCATGGCTGATCTGATCCCAACCACAAATCTAAAGAACACAAGAAGTCGGAGCAGGACCCGGCCACATAGCCCCTGGGCCCTCTCCGCCACCCACAGGGCATTGACCGATCCGAACTCAGCTTCATGTCCAATTTCCTGCCCGCTCCCCATAACCCCTAATTCCCTTTACTTCTAGGAAACTGTCTATTTCTGTTTTAAATTTATCTAATGATGTAGCTTCCACAGCTTCCTGGGGCAGCAAATTCCACAGATCTACTACCCTCTGAGTGAAGAAGTTTCTCCTCATCTCAGTTTTGAAAGAGCAGCCCCTTATTCTAAGATTATGCCCCCTAGTTCTAGTTTCACCCATCTTTGGGAACATCCTTACTGCATCCACCCGATCAAGACCCTTCACAATCTTATATGTTTCAATAAGATCGCCTCTCATTCTTCTGAACTCCAATGAGTAGAGTCCCAATCTACTCAACCTCTCCTCATATGTCCGCCCCCTCATCCCCGGGATTAACCGAGTGAACCTTCTTTGTACTGCCTCGAGAGCAAGTATGTCTTTTCTTAAGTATGGAGACCAAAACTGTATGCAGTATTCCAGGTGCGGTCTCACCAATACCTTATATAACTGCAGCAATACCTCCTTGTTTTTATATTCTATCCCCCTAGCAATAAAAGCCAACATTCCGTTGGCTTTCTTGATCACCTGCTGCACCTGCATACCAACTTTTTGATTTTCTTGCACTAGGACCCCCAGATCCCTTTGTACTGCAGTACTTTCCAGTCTCTCGCCATTAAGAAAATAACTTGCTCTCTGATTTTTCCTGCCAAAGTGCATAACCTCACATTTTCCAATATTATATTGCATCTGCCAAATCTCCGCCCACTCACCCAGCCTGTCTATATCCCCTTGCAGGTTTTTTATGTCCTCCTCACTCTCTACTTTCCCTCCCATCTTTGTATCATCTGCAAATTTTGATATGTTGCACTCGGTCCCCTCCTCCAAATCGTTAATATAGATTGTAAAGAGTTGGGGACCCAGCACCGACCCCTGTGGAACACCACTGGTTACTGGTTGCCAGTCCGAAAATGAACCATTTATCCCAACTCTCTGCTTCCTGTTCGATAACCAATCCTCCACCCATGCCAGAATATTACCCCCAATCCCGTGATTTTTTATCTTAAGTAATAATCTTTTATGTGGCACCTTGTCGAATGCCTTCTGGAAGTCTAAATACACTATGTCCACTGGTTCCCCTTTATCCACCCTATACGTTATATCCTCGAAGAACTCAAGCAAATTTGTCAGACATGACTTCCCCTTCATAAAGCCATGCTGACTTTGTCCTATTAAATTATGCTTATCTAAATGTTCCGTTACTGTCTCCTTAATAATAGACTCCAAAATTTTACCCACCACAGATGTTAAGCTAACTGGCCTATAATTTCCAGCCTTCTGCCTACTACCCTTTTTAAATAACGGTGTTACATTAGCAGTTTTCCAATCTGCCGGGACCTCTCCTGAGTCCAGGGAATTTTGGAAAACTATCACCAAAGCATCCACAATCCCTACTGCCACTTCCCTCAAGACCCTAGGATGGAAGCCATCAGGTCCAGGGGATTTATCCGCCTTGAGTCCCATTATTTTACTGAGTACCATCTCCTGAGTGATTTTAATCGTATTTAGCTCCTCCCCCCCGAGAGTCCCCTGTTTGTCCAGTGTTGGGATATTCTTAGTGTCCTCTACTGTAAAGACTGAAACAAAATATTTGTTCAGCATTTTTGCCATCTCCATGTTTCCCACCATTAATTTCCCGGTCTCATCCTCTAAGGGACCTATGTTTGCCTTAGCCACCCTTTTTCTTTTTATATAACTGTAGAAACTCTTGCTATCTGTTTTTATATTTTTTGCTAATTTCTTTTCATAATCTAACTTCCCTTTCTTAATCAATCCTTTAGTTACTTTTTGCTGTCTTTTGAAGAATTCCCAATCTTCTATCCTCCCACTAAGTTTGGCTACCTTATATGTCCTTGTTTTTAGTCGGATACTATCCTTGATTTCTTTACTTAGCCACGGATGGCTGTCATTTCTTTTACACCCTTTTTTCCTCAGTGGAATATATTTATTTTGAAAGTTGTAAAATAACTCCCTAAATGAACACCACTGCTCATGTACCGTCTTACCCTTTAATCTATTTTCCCAGTCCACTTTAATCAATTCCGCTCTCATACCATCATAGTCTCCTTTATTCAAGCTCAGTATGCTTGTTTGAGAATCAACCTTCTCACCCTCTAATTGGATATGGAATTCAACCATGTTGTGGTCGCTCGTTCCAAGGGGATCCTTAACTAGGACATTATTAATTAATCCTGACTCATTACACAGGACCAGGTCCAAGGTTGCCTGCCCCCTTGTAGGATCAGTTACATACTGCTCAAGAAATCCATCCCTGATGCACTCAATGAACTCGTCCTCAAGGCTGCTCTGCCCAATTTGATTTGTCCAGTTAATATGATAATTAAAATCCCCCATAATTATGGCTGTTCCCTTATTACATGCCCCGACTATCTCCTGATTAATACTTCTTCCAGCAGAGTTGCAACTATTAGGAGGCCTATATACTACGCCCACTAATGTTTTTTTTCCCTTATTATTCCTTATCTCCACCCAAACTGTTTCATTATCTTGATGCTTTGTCCCAATATCATTTCTCTGTATTACAGTGATTCCTTCCTTTATTAACATAGCCACCCCACCTCCCCTTCCTTCCTGCCTGTCCTTCCTGATTGTTAAATACCCTGGCATATTTAATTCCCAGTCGTTGTCACCCTGCAGCCATGTTTCTGTAATGGCCACAAGATCATACCCATACGTAGTTATTTGTGCCGTTAACTCGTCCATTTTATTACGAATGCTACGTGCATTCAGATAAAGAACTTTCAAATCTGTTTTGTGACGCTTAGTTCCTGCTTTTTCCTTTTTTAACACTTTACCTATTACTCCATACCTTCTGTCCCTTCCTGTTACGCTTTCCTCTCTCTCCCTGCTCAGGTTCCCAACCCCCTGCCACTTTAGTTTAAACCCTCCCCAACAGCACTAGCAAACACTCCTCCTAGGACAGCGGTCCCGGCCCTGCCCAGGTGCAGACCATCCGGTTTGTACTGGTCCCACCTCCCCCAGAACCGTTTCCAGTGTCCCAGGAATTTGAATCCCTCCCCCTTGCACCATTCCTCTAGCCACGTATTCATTTGAAATATCCTCCTATTTCTACTCTGACTAGCACGTGGCACTGGCAGCAATCCTGAGATTACTACCTTTGAGGTCCTATTTTTTAATTTACCTCCTAACTCCCTATATTCTGCTTTTAGGACCTCATCCCCTTTTTTACCTATATCGTTGGTGCCTATGTGCACCACGACAGCTGGCTGTTCGCCCTCCCCCTCCAAAATGTTCTGTAGCCGCTCCGAGACATCCTTGATCCTTGCACCAGGGAGGCAACACACCATCCTGGAGTCTCGGTTGCAGCCGCAGAAACGCCTGTCTATTCCCCTTACAATTGAGTCCCCTATCACTATTGTTGTTGTTGTTGTTGTTGTTGTTGTTTTAATGGGGACAATGAAATCTTCAATTCAAAGGTGGCTGAGGCTTTAAGTACTAGTGATCATAATATGACCGCTTGAAAATTCGTGCCAGAGTGAGCCTGGAAGGTTTGAAAATGGCTAGGGGAGTGGAGGAACTATGAAGTTCCTTCAAGAGGTGATTATGAATGCACTAGAGCAATGTGCACCCATGCAAAGCAAAGGTAACTAGTTTATGGGCACTCCTGCCTCCTGCCTGGTTGAACGGGACTACCAAGCAACTCATAAAGAAGGAAAAAAAGGCACTAAGGCCATGAAGAAAAATGACACAGAACTAAGATGGATTCAGTTTGAAAAGGCAAGCCAGAAGTGTAAAAAAGGCATCAGAATGGCAAATAATTTTTAAAAAATTAAATATGGCAAAAGAAGTGAAGGATAATAATAAACAAGTTTTTTAGTTATATTAAGAGAAAAAGAAAAGCGAAGAATGGAGTGAGGCCACTGAAAGTGGCACCAGGTGAGGACATGGCAAATGATACTGCAAAAATGATAAATACGCTTTTTGCCTCAGTTTTTACCAAGGAGGAGATAGGTAACTGATCTGGAAATGGAGCTAGACCATAATTTTCCAAAATTCTGTGAAAAGGAAAATTGTGACAGAGGACTGGAGAGTGGCAAAAAAGACAGTGGTTGGTAAACTACCAAAGTTGATAATATGGCATGAAATTACTAATCAGGGCCAGAAACTATCATAACCAGCATGGATTGCTAAAAGGTAGGTCGTGCTTGACCAACTTTATCGAATTCTTTGAAGAAATAACAAAGAGGATAGGTAAAGGATTTGTAGTGGATGTGGTTTATACAGGTTTTCAAAAAAGAACATTTGATTAAGTTCCACACAGGGCTCTTATGGCAAAGATACTGGCACATGTAATTAAGGGGAATGTGTCCACATGAATAGAGGGATGGTCCTGGGAACAAGTTTTTAAAAAGCTATATCGCCAAGAGCCACTACTTTCATTTTATTTATAATAAATAGGTTAATCATTTTACAAAGCTTAAGAACATAAGAAATAGCTGCAGGGGTAGGCCATACGGCCCCTTGAGCCTGCTCCGCCATTTAATAAGATCATGGCTGATCTTCAACCTCAACTCCACTTTCCCGCCCAAGCCCCTTTTCCCTTGATTCCCTTAGAGTCCAAAAATCTATTGGTCTCAGTCTTGAATATACTCAACGACTGAGCATCCACAACCTTCTGGGGTAGAGAATTCCAAAGATTCACCACCCTCTGAGTGAAGAAATTCATCCACATCTCAGTCCTGAATCGTCCACCTTTACCCTGAGACTATGCCCCCTAGTTCTAGGCTCTCCAGCCAGGGCAAACAGCCTGTCCGCATCTACCCTGTCAAGTCCTCTAAGAATTTTATGCGTTTCAATGACATCACTTCTCATTCTTTTGAACTCCAAAGAATATAGGTCCATTTTTCTCAATCTCTGAAGGAAGAATTATTCACTCTCAGGACAGTCTCATCTCTAAATTGACTTTGACACATGAGGCTGTTCTAATAATGAACTATTAATTATCACATGGTCACATTTTACTGATTAACCACTTTTAAAAGTGAAAATTGGAGTATTTTCCTGCTATTCGTGTGCTTTGCATATTTTGAACACAAAACTGTACACTTCATTAAAAATAATAGGTACTTTCATGAGGCAATAGCATATAAATTTATTCTGATCTACAGTAACAATCTTGCTCCATGTTATAATACATATAAAAACATGACCATATAAAACAAGGCTGAAAAAAAATTACAATTCTGGAAGGGTTCTGAATTTAGCTGGTGTGGACTATATTGTCATTTTAATGTTATGTACAGTGCTTAAAAGCATGAATGTCAAATAAATATAAAACAAAATGTATATAGCATTTATTTTCAGTATTTTTAAGTTCTTTGCCCTAAATTATGTCTTTCTTTAGGTGGAGCAGCAACCCTCCCATGAAGTCAACCTGTACATGTATTTTTACTTTGTCATTTTCATCATCTTTGGATCTTTCTTCACCTTAAATCTGTTTATTGGTGTCATTATTGACAACTTCAATCAACAGAAGAAAAAGATAAGTATTTTGCCTGATAAGAAAATAAACACAACTAATATTTATGGTCATAGAGCAATATAATGCCTTAAAATTGTGTTTATAAAGTTCCAGTAGGACTGCAATTTTGTGCGGATTTCCCTCAAGGTCAGATCTGTAATTTTCCAAGGGATAAAAACACTATGGGGGATATTTCCTTTTTCTCAAAATCTGCATTTATCAATTTACTGTCTTTTTAAGGATATTCTTTTCCATCTATCACCTCTGCAGTAACTTTTGTTATAGCTTGTGTTCCCTATATGTGTAGTAATTGTAGAGTATATTTTTCATTCTTATTCACTACATTTAGGAACATAGGAACATTTGGTATACTCTACTGCTTTTTCTTAATAGCCTTTATGTATCTATTGTTTTTCTGTTCTTTTGCTTCTGTGCTCTTTATGGAAGTCTCTGCTCTATATATGGTTCTACTTTATATTTGATGCACTATTCTGTATATTTGATGCTCTCTCATGTGTTCCTCATTTTCTGTTGTTCTTTGCCACGTTCTTTTTTTTAAACTAATTCTATATCCTGTGTATCTGTTCTGTGTTTTTCTGTATTTGTGAATCTGATTCTACAATGTATCTGTCCGATTCTCTTTTGTGTCACTGATTCTATATTCTGTCTATCAGATGGTGTATCCTATGGGCACGATTTTCAGGTAGTGCCTGAAACGAGCGCAGAGTTGGCAAAGCTTCTGCTTCGCTCTGCCCATTCATGCCAGTGCAAGGCCTGAGCCATTTTGAGGCCCAGTCCTTATTAGCTGTTTGTATCAAACAGGTGCCCCAATGCAGCTCACCAGTTCTGGGAGGGCAGTGAATCAGCTGGCTCCCACATTGAGTCAGCCAGCAGGTACGGACCAGGGATTGGGGGGGAAGGTGATCCCAGGGGAGGGCTTCGACTAAGCCCTATGTGGGTCGGAGTCTTTTTGGGACCCCAGGAGGAGCACTCTTGCTCACTGAAGAAAAAATTGAAAGTTTCTTGGGCCGTTTTGTGAGCGACTGCTCATGCCTGGTACAAATGGCAAGAGCAGCCAATTGTAACTGAAAATTGCAATCAGGGTCCTACAATTGGCATAGGGCCCTGATTTGCATATTTAAGTAGCCTCACGCTGGTTTCAGGTGGACAAGCCGCTGAATTATTTACCGACCTGCCTTAAAATTGCATCAGGCAAGCTCCAACCACCCCACCACTGATTTTTAATTGTCGCCAGCCCTTTTCAGGTGAGAAATTACCCCCATAGGTCTGTATCTCTGTTACTTATATCTGATTCTCGGTTCCATGCTTTATGATTTTATATTTTGTGCTTATGATTCTTCATTCTATATTTATTAGCCTCTGTTTTGTTTTCCTGTTTCTCTGCTCCCTAATTCTGATTCCTCACCCGGTCATCTGATTCTGTTTTGCATTTTCTTCATCATATGAATCTGATTCTCTACTTTTGGATCCAATTCTCCATTTGGTGGTTTTGATTCTTTGTTGTTTTCTGGTTTTCTATAAACCGAGTCTTCATTCAGTATTTGACCAATGTTTTTTCTCCATTAAGTTTATCTGATTCTCTGTTCTTTAAACGCAACTCTTTGTTCTGTCTACCTGATGCTCTGTTCACTTTTCCCTGTTCTGTTTACCTAGTCTACTCTTCTCCTGTTTGTCCAATTCTGTGTTCTTTGTGGCTGAAAGACAGTGATTGCAGAATTAAGGGCGGTATCAGCAGGGAGAAGAACTATTGATGAGGGTAGCAACCATGAATGACTCAAACACTATGAAGCTGCCAGGTCCATTACATTGAAAACTACACTTTACTGAATGAGACCGCACTTCCCTCACAACAGCATGTTTTTTGATTGACTCCCAAAAACTGCAATATAACAAGGGTCTTCTGTATCATAGTATGTTACAGCACAGAAGGAGGCTATTCGGCCCATCATGCCTGTGCTGGCCCTTTGGAAGAGCTATCATCCAATTAGTCCTACTCCCCAAAGGCCCTAATTTTTTTCCCTTCAAGTATTTATCCAATTCCCTTTTGAAAGTTACAATTGAATCTGCTCCCACCACCCTTTCAGGCAGTATATTCCAGAGCATAACAACTCGCTGTGCATAAAAATGATTCCACATGACGCCTCTGGTTCTTTTGCCAACCACCTTATATCTGTGCCCTCTGACCCTTCTGCCATGTATGTATCTCTTTTCTTCCTATTCCAGCTCAAAAACTGATCTATTTTTGTAATTTTAATTTAAATTTTGTAATTTTAATGAACAATGTTATAAAACTTAAATTACAGGCATGTACAGAATCAGAGAACATTTCTTAATTCAAGGTCCAAAATTCTGCCGACCCTTTTGAGAGGGGCCTTGTGGAGACAGGTTAATTTACATACTGAGGGCTGATGGCCCAGACTGAGGGCAGGTGGCCCAGACTGAGGGCAGGTAGCCCATGCTTGCAATAGAGGTTCCCACCCTGTGGTGCCGCTAGAAAATCAGAGCAGCCCCCTGCTTCTGCAAGGGGGGAGCCCAAGGTCACTATCAGGCCGAAGGATAACGTTAAAAAAGAAACATCATTACCTGCAGCAACAGTGGGGCAGAATTCAGAAGGTAATTGGGATTTATTATTTTTTGCCTTAAAATCTTTGAAGTCTTGGAACCTATGCCTTCTCTCAGCTGGCATTGGATCTGCTGGACCTAAAAGTGGCAAGCTGGATGGAATTCACATTGTAGGGCAAGAATGTCCCAGACGCACACTCAAAGTATGCCTGCACATGTCTCTCCCGCCCCCCCACCTCCCCACACCCATGATCAGAATTGCAATGCCGAGCAAATGGGGTGGGAACCTGGCTGATCTGGATTCTATCCCAAATTTGGTTCATCCTAGTTTTCTGTGCTCCCCAGAATTTTAGTCCCATAGTATTTTTAGAATAAAATGAATATTTTAATCTTTGTATACATTTGATTTTGGTGCAAATGCCCTGCTACATTTCTTGATGAGTTAAACAATCTGTTAAGAAAGTAAACATAAAAGGCTGTTTTTTTCTCCAGTTTAGTGCCCATTTTCCAATGTTACTCAGGCAGACAGGGATACAAAATTGGGCAGGGACCTATACTACTGTATCTCCACCTATTTATGCAGCCATTATCAATTCCACTGGATGCCAAAACCCCTGCCCAAAGACAGGTCAGCGTATTCAAATAAGACTGTGATTCACAACATCATTACTGCCTTGGCAATGCTGGACAGAACGTACATATTTAAATATTTAAATAACCACAGCAGTGAGTGTAATTGATGCAGAGGAGTAAAGATAAAACCTGGGAAGGGATTCAAGATTAAACCTGGGAATGAATAACAAATAGTTGAAGCAGGAAGTACATGTTGGGAGAACGATGTCAGAGTGGAGTACCCCAGAGATCAGATTTGGAAACCTTACTGTTGCTAATTTACATTACCATTTTGGATTCAGAAGCTCAATGCAAACTGGTCAAATTTGCAGATGATACAAAACTAAGGAGATAGCCAGGGACACAGATTTAGTTATATAAAATACGCAGGTGGACAGAACAGTGGCAGATGAAATATATGTATAAATTATTGCACATATTAAGCAACAGTGGTCATCATGTGTACTCAACAAATGGTAATGAAAAAGCTACGGGTGAAAATGAAAGAGAGTTTAAGTAGACTTGATACATTGTCAACGAAAGCAACAATCAGCAAGATAGATAGATCTGGAATGCTTGATGAAATCCTTGCCAAAAATACAAATTATGAGATAAACATTGCATAATTACTGGAATTGAACCGTAATGGATTTCTGGGAAGTAGCACTGCTCTATCCTTCAATCCATATCAAATTATAAAAATTTTATGCACTTGAGCACTTTCTGTCCTTCGTACTTCAGCTGTGAGTCACACTTCGGACATCGCATACTGTCTAATGCAAATTTCTGTGCCACCCTTAAGAAAATATAAAAAGAAACAGTACTTTCCAAATGTACAGATTCAAAGAGAATTGTTACTTTCATCCCAGAACATAAGAACATAAGAAATAGGAGCAGGAGTAGGCCATATGACCCCTCGAGCCTGCTCCGCCATTCAATAAGATCATGGCTGATCTTTGACCTCAACTCCACTTTCCTGCCCGATCCCCAGATCTCTTGATTCCCCTAGAGTCCAAAAATGTATCTATCTCAGCCTTGAATATTCTCTATGTGGAGATGCCGGTGATGGACTGGGGTTGACAAATGTAAGGAATCTTACAACACCAGGTTATAGTCCAACTGTTTTATTTGAAAATCACAAGCTTTCGGAGGCTTTCTCCTTCGTCAGGTGAGTGTTTTGAGTCCCACACTCACCTGATGAAAGAGAAAGCCTCCGAAAGCTTGTGATTTTCAAATAAAACAGTTGGACTATAACCTGGTGTTGTAAGATTCCTTACATTTGAATATTCTCAATGACTCAGCATCCACAGCCCTGTGGGGTAGAGAATTCCAAAGATTCACAACCCTCTGAGTGAAGAAATGCCTCCTCATCTCAGTCTTAAATGGCCGACCCCTTATTCTGCTACTATGCTCTCTAGTTCTAGACTCTCCAGCCAGGGGAAGCAACATCTCAGCCTCTGCACTGTCAAGCCCCCTCAGAATCTAATATGTTTCAATGAGATCCCCTCTCATTCTTCTAAACTCCAAAGAGTATAGGCGCAATCTACTCAATCTCTCCTCATAGGGCAACCCTCTCATCCCAGGAAATAATCTAGTGAACCTTCGTTGCTGCGTCTCTAAGGCAAGTATATCCTCCCTTAGATATGATGTGGAGATGCCGGTGATGGACTGGGGTGGACAAATGTAAGGAATCTTACAACACCAGGTTACAGATTGTGTTGGAATACAATTCTGCTGCTGCTGATGGCCCACAGTGCCTCATGGATGCCCAGTTTTGAGCTGCTAGATCTGTTCTGAATCTATCCCATTTAGCACGGTGGTAGTGCCACACAACACGTTGGATGGTGTCCTCAGTGTGAAGTCGGGACTTTATCTCCACGAGGACTGTGCGGTGGTCATTCTACCCCCTGATCTCCCCCTCTTCACCCCCCGATGTCCCCCCAATCTCCCCCTCTTCACCCCCCGATGTCCCCCCGATCTCCCCCTCTTCACCTCCCGATCTCCCCCTCTCCCCCATGACCCCCGATCTTCCCCTCCCCCCGATCTTTCCCTCTCCTCCCCATGTCCCCCCGACCTTTCCCTCTCCTCCCCATGTCCCCCCGATCTTCCACTCTCCCCCCGATCTTCCCCTCTCCCCCCGATCTTCCCCTCTCCCCCCGATCTTCCCCTCTCCCCCCCATGTCCCCCTGATCTTCCACTCTTCCCCCCCCCGATGTTCCCCTCTCCCCCCATGTCCCCCTGATGTTCCCCTTGCCCCCCGATCTTCCACTCTCCCCCCCCATGTTCCCCTCTCCCCCCTCATGTCCCCCGATCTTCCACTCTCCCCCCCGATCTGCCCCTCTCACCCACCATGTTCCCCCAACCTTCCCCTCTCCCCCCGATCTCCCCCCCCCACCCCCCGATCTTCCGTTCCAGCGCCGGATGATGTCTCTCTCTCTCTCTTTCTCTCCCCTTGGTGTTGCAGCTCCTGTCGGCAGCCAGCCTGTCAATCATTATTGGCTGCCGGACGCGAAACCCGAAAAGAAATTTAATCACCATCAATTACGTTGCGATCGCGTCGGAATCACTAAGTTTTTTTTATTCAGGTTTGCCACGTGAATATTCACCCCTCCGCTGCCAACACACCACCGTTTCAAAATTGAGCCCTTTGTGTCCTCCTTACAGCTTACTTTCCCACCTAGCTTTTATTGTCAGCAAACTTGGATACACTACACTCGGTCCATTCATCAAATTAATTAATATGGATTGTGAATAGCTGAGGCCCAAGCACCGATCCTTGCGGTATCCCACTAGTTACAACCTGCCAACCTGAAAATGACCCATTCATCCCTACTCTCTTTTCTTTCCGTTAACCAATTCTCTATCCATGATAATATTCCACTCCCAACCCCATGAGCCCTTATCTTGCATGACAACCTTTTATGTGGCACCTTATCGAATGCCTTTTGAAAATCCAAATACACTGCATTCACTGGTTCCCCTTTATCTTCGCTGTTAGTTACATCCTCAAAAAACGCTAATAAATTTGTCAAACACAATTTCCATTTCATAAAACCATCTTGACTCTGCCAAATCTTAATATGATGTTCTAAATGCCCTGTTACACTTTCTTAATAATGGATTCCAGCATTTTCCCGACAACTGATGTTAGGCTAACTGGCCTATCTTTCCCCGTTTTCTCTCTCCCTCCTTTCTTGAATAGCAGGGTTACATTTGCCACCTTCCACTCCACTTGGACCGTTCTGGAATCTAGGGAATTTTGGAAGATCATAACCAATGCATCCACTATCTCTGCAGCCACCGCTTTTAGAACCCTAGGATGTAGACCATCAGGTTCAGGGGATTTATCGGCTTTTAGTCCCATTAGTTTCTGAAGGACTTTTTCCTCTACAGATACTAATGACTTCAAGTTCCTCACTCTCATTAGCCCCTTGGTTCCCCACTATTTCTGGTATGCTTTTTGTGCCGTCGACTGTGAAGACAGATACAAAATATTTGTTTAACGCATCTGCCATTTCCTAATTCCCCATTATAATTTCTCCTGTCTCAGCCTCTAGGGGACCAACATTTACTTTTGCTACTCTCTTCCTTTTTATATACTTGTAGAAGCTCTTACAATCTGTTTTTATATTTCTTGCTAGTTTACTTTCATATTCTATTTTCTCCCTTTTGATCAATTTTTTGGTTGTCCTTTGTTGGTTTCTAAAACTCTTTCAATCCTCAGGCTTATTACTCTTCTTGGCAACATTATAGTCCTCTTGTTTTAATCTAATTATCTTTAACTTCTTTAGTTAGCCACGGGTGGATCACTTTTCCCATGAAGTTTTTAGTTCTCAATGGAATGTACATTTGTTGAGAATATTGAAATATTTCTTTAAATTTTTGCCATTGCTTTTCATCCATCATACTCTTTAATTTAATTTCCCAATCTACCTTCGCTGACTTGCCCATCATACCTATGTACCTATGTAATTGGGTTTATTTAACTTTAAGACTCTAGTTTCAGATTTAAGTACGTCACTCTCAAACTCAATGTGAAATTCTATCATATTATAATCACTCTTCCGCAGAGGATCCTTTACTGTGAGATTACTAATTAACCCTATCTCATTGCACAATACAAGATCTAAACTAGCCTGTTCCCTGGTTGGTTCCATGTGGTATTGCTCGAGGAAGCCATCTTGAATGGATTCCATGAACTCGTCCTCCAAATTACTTTTTGCCAATTTGATTTAACCAGTCCATATGAAGATTAAAGTCCCCCATGATTACTGCATTACCTTTGTTACAAACTCCTATTATTTCATGATTAATACTCTGTCCAATGGTATAGCTACTATTAGGGGGCCTATAAACTACTCCCACCAATGTTTTCTGCCTCTTGTTATTTCTTATTTCCACCCATACTGATTCTGCTTCCTGATCTTCCGAGCGAAGATCCTTTTTCACCGCTGTTCTTATATCATCCTTTATTATTAGGGCAACACCCTTTCCTTTTCCATTCTGCCTTTTCTAAACGTCATGTACCCTGGAATATTTAGTTCCCAATCTTGGTCATTTTGTAACCATGTCTCTGTAACAGCTATTAGATCAAACCCATTTATCTCTATTTGTGCGACTAATTCATCTATCTTGTTACGAATGCTCCATGCATTCAGATAAATAATGTTTAATTTTGACTTTTTAACCATTTTTCCCTGCTTTGACCTTAATTGTCGATGCTCTATTATTGATAAACTCTCTGTCCCTTCCTGCCACTCTCTGTCCCTTCCTGCCACACTCTGCTTATCTTTACCCAAATCACTACACTGTTCTGTTGCCTTGAATTTTCTCATTAGATTTCTAAGTTTCCCCTCACCTGACCTCTCCCCCTCCCCCTTTATATTGTAAAGCCCTATCTACAGCCCTAGTTATTTGATTCGCCAGGACGCGGTTTAAGTGGAGCCCGTCCCAACGGAACAAAAAAGAGTTATTAGGTACCTGGATTTTGAATATCTAACCTCTCAAAAGGGAATTGCATTCAGATACAAACTGAACCAATCACTAAATCTTTATACATTTGAAAATGTAGTGTTAGATTATTTAAGAACATTACAAGGGAGACTACAACAAACTCACATGATTGTATTGTGACAGGCCTGGTATAAAACCCTGGCCCAAGCTAGCTGTCAAACTATCTGTACAATGACTGAGCTTTAAAGGGGCAACCACCAAACAAATATACATCAGGGGCAATTTTCATCTGTCTTCTGTCCCATTAGCACTGTAAATGGGGCAGTTGGCAGAATTTTTTTTAATGATCTCTCGCCTACTGGCAACCCAATTCAATTTTCAATCAGACCTCAAAATGCAGGTTCAGGCCTTATTAAAATCGGAGTACTACATCGGTTACAGGACCCTGACACAATTCTCATGTACCAATGGGGAGAGTATTGTGCTGTGCGTGCTCTGCCCAGTGGTATTTGACGTAGAGTGACCTGATCAATGGAGGCTGCTCCCAAACACCCAAAAGACCTGTGACCCACAAAATTCTTCCCACTCACTGCAGGCTGCTCATTGGTCCCTCACCAGGAATACATCCCACCCTCCTTTAAGTTTTGACTTCTGGTTAGGCTCTGCACAGGAGCCATCAGGTTCCCCCCACTCTTCCAATGAGCAAGCTGCCAGTCAATGCTCACTGAGTGCTGGCAACTTACTTATTCCATTAAGTGACGCCCAACTATACAAATGGTTCAGACTTTTTGCTAGAGCCATTGGGTGGGCAGTGCAATTGTTTGCCCACCACCTACCTACTGTTTGCTCTAAGAAAATCAGCTTTATAATTTTTGTCACAATACTTCTTATAAAACAGCATAAAATCCAACTTATTGAGCTGCATGGTGATAAGGGAAGATTAAACGTTACTAAATTCAGTTACATTACAGAATAAGAAAAACAGTGTTGAAATGAACATATAAAACTCAGAAGCAAATCTCAATATTAATGGAAGATGAATTTAAAATTGAATTGCACAAATTAGTTCTATTGCTAGTTTTTTTAAAAAAAAGCCTTCTCTTAATAACAGTGTTGTGTTTCTCAATCCCCTAAAGAATTTGTCTTGACTGTTCACTTGCCTGAACTTATGTAGTCTGGCTCAATTAAGACCAGGTGAAACTCGGATTAATTATCACCAGGAATTACTGCTGGAAGACCAAGGCAAAAGATCTGTGACACATAAATTAATTGGTGCAAAAGATGCTGGGCAATAAGGTTTCAGGCTGGTGCAAAGTTATAAAAGGAAAAGGAAAGAACATTTTATAATTTCAAATGTACAATAGAAAAATCCAAAAGCAAAATTTCTAGTATTTTTTCCTAATAAATTTCCAAAGTACCATTATATTTACAGACTTTAAAAAATCATTTTGTGAAAGATTTCATACTTTAGAGGTAATCATATATGTTCCATAGTTTACCAATACAGTTCATGTGGTCTCACTTTTATTGAGATAAAAGTAAGGGGTGTATTTTATAAAAGTCTAACTGAATGTTGTAAAATTGACAGTTTGCTATGTATGTGGTTATAACCAGTTTGCTTTGTCACTTTACTTTGGAGGTCAAGATATTTTCATGACTGAAGAACAAAAGAAATATTACAATGCTATGAAAAAGCTTGGCTCCAAGAAACCACAGAAACCTATACCCAGGCCCTTGGTAAGAGCTAATAGTTTAATATAGCAAAAATAATCGATGAATTAAACAATTTGTACTGTTATGCTTACAAAGTACAGAGTTCACATGAAGAACACACTAAGGAGCAAAGGATGCGCCTGCTGTAGTGGTTAACCATGGAATGGAGTTTAATCCACTTATCCACTAAGTAGAGGTTATGTACAATAAGTATAGACATTTAGAAAATGAATAAATGTGTGAAAAAATTATGAAACCAGCAACTAGAACTGAAATGGGAGTGCTTTTGCTCTTGATTAATAGTTGGGTATTAAAACTGGAAAATCAGTTCGAACCCCCTGTTTTTTGTAATGTTTTCTGTGCCATTCCTTCTTTTCTGACCCCCCCCACCCTCCCCTCCCCAACAAAAGGAGTGAAATTGGTAGCAAAATCTCTTTTGAAAAATCTGCTGTTGTCTTTTAATACTTTGTTATTGAGCTTTCAGGGAAAGATGCAGTAGTTTTCCAATAGGGGAAATTTAAATGACCAGGCAGCAATTAATGTATCTGCTCAGCTAGTGTTAATTCAAAAAGGGAGCAGCTAAACTCTTTTTAGATTATTTTTTCAACATGAATTTTATACAATATTATATTTATATTAACTGGTTCAGTGCTACGGTTGGTGGGAGAAGGCTGTCTAGCCATTCAGGCTCCACCAGAGATTAAGTACTTAACCCAACACTTGCCAATGAACGATGAAACTGCACTGATCACCAGCACTCTAATCAGCTGAGCAGTGCTGGGTTTGGGTGCATGTTGAACAATAAGCCGTTGAAAAACGTTAATGTACAACAACAATATACAGGGCTTGAAAATTGCAGCTACGAGGAGAGATTGGATAGGCTGGGGTTGTTTCCTTGGAGCAGAGGAGGCTGAGGGGAGACTTGATTGAAGTGTACAAAATTATGAGGGGCCTAGATAGAGTAGACAGGAAGTACCCGTTTCCCCTAGCAGAGAGTTCAAGAACTAGAGGACATAGATTGAAGCTGATTGGCGGAAGGATTAGAGGGGACATGAGGAGAAGCTTTTTTACCCAGAGGGTGGTGGGTGTATGGAATTTGCTGCCTGAATTGGTGGTGGAGGCAGGGACCCTCAGTTCTTTTAAAAAGTACCTGGACCTGCACCTAAAGTGCTGTAAGCTGCAGGGCTACAGACCAGGTGCTGGGAGGTGGGATTAGGATGGGCACCTGGTTGTTCTTCAAGCCGGCACAGACACGATGGGCCGAATGGTCCCCTTCTGTGCTGTATCTTTTCTATGGTTCTATGGTTCTGTACCTAATTCTCCTTCATGGTAAATCAGAACTTCACGGTCTGGGTGTTTAAATTAATCATTACACGTAGAAAGAAGGAAAGAACAATCACAAGAAATTCATTTAAATATAAGTCTTAACTAATCGATCTCTCATGGTGTCGCACAGAGGGAATTAAGATGAATAATAATCCTTGGGTGAAATGGGCTTATAGAGCAGGGTAGACAAGGACGAAAGGAAAGCTTTAATGTTGAAGGCCATACGGGACTAGGAGTGAAGATAGAGCAAAGCTAGAGGTGGGGAGAGAAGCTATAGTAGAATTACAGTTCCTTTTTAAATCAGATATTCAAAAAATGAATTGCTTTGCAATGAGGAAGAGAAGGAAATTACAACAGTGAAACTTTGTACACAACAAACTTTCAGTTGAGTTTCCAAGACTTCTGAAAGAAATTATTGAATCATAATAGTGCTGAAATCTGATAATGAGTAGAGAGCAGCTAAGAACAGCCACAAGAGTAAAAAAAAAAGTAACAGTAGAAACCAGCCTGAGAACAGGCCCAAGAATTCAAAGAAAATTTGTCTGCAAAGGGATATAGATAGGTTAAGTGAGTGGGCAAAAATTTGGTACATGGAGTATAATGTGGGAAAATGTGAACTTGTCCACTTTGGCTGGAGGAATAGGAGAGCAGTATATTATTTAAATGGAGTGAGATTGCAGAACTGTGAGGTACAGAGGGATCTGGGTGTCCTAATACATGAATCACAAGAAGTTAGTATGCAGGTACAGCAAGTGATTAGGAAGGCAAATGGAATGTTGTCATTTATTGCAAGGGGAATGGAATGGAATATAAAAGTAGAGATGTTTTGCTACAGTTGCACAGGGTGAGGCCACATCTAGAATACCTTGTGCAGTTTTGGTCTCCTTGTTTAAGAAAGGACATAATTGCTTTAGAGGCGGTTCAGAGAAGGTTCACTCGACTGATTCCTGGGATGAGGGGGTTATCTTATGAGGAAAGATTGGACAAGTTGGGCCTGTATACACTGGAGTTTAGAAGAATGAGAGGTGATCTTATTGAAACATGTAAGATCCTGAGGGGACTAGAAGGGGTAGATGCTGAGAGGGTGTTTCTCCTTGTGGGAGAGACTAGAACTTGGGGCCACAGTTTAAAAATAAGGAGTCTCCCATTTAAGACGGAGATGAGGAGAATTTTTTCTCTCAGAGGGTCTTGAGTCTGTGGAACTCCCTTCCCCGCAGAACGGTGGAGGCAGGGTCATTGAATATTTTTAAGACTGAGTTAGATGGATTCCTGATTAACAAGGGAGTCAAAGATTATAATAGGTAGACGGGAAAGTAGGGTTGAGGTCACAATCAGATCAGCCATGATCTTATCAAATGGCAGAGCAGGCTTGAGGGGCCGAATGGCCTACTCCTGCACTTAATTCGTATGTTCATTTGTTCGCAAAATTACAGTTGAGGCAGAGACTGTCTATGAAAGGGCCCAGGAATTTTTTAAAAATTGCTATCTAAGAACCCAACAACAGCCCAGCAATTGAACAGAGAATGAGCAGAAGATTGGTGGAAGAATGTGAGGAGTGGAAGCCAAGCGTAACAGCAATGTAGCCTGTGAACAAGTGGAACATCAGGCCAGCACCAGGGGAATAATAATCGGGCCACCAGTACAGCAGCTGTTTTGAAGAGGGGAGGGCAGCAGAGAGGCAGGCTGGGCACTGGAAGAGCAGCCAATTCATGGGTTAAATGCAGAAAATTAGATTTAAATGCAAAATTAGCTATGAAACTTTCTTTACCAATATGGCTGACAAACTGGAAGCTCAGAAACTTAAACTGCTCTATTGCAATACCCAGTGGCCAAAGCCTGTAACCATATGTGGAGTTAAGCATTTCTTTTTATCATACAGTCTCAGTTTACAATAGCAACTATTATGTGACATCAAGCATTATATGACAGGCAAAACCATGACACATAACATTGAAAATACCTATCATAGCACCACCTGTAGGCATAACAGGTGTTGTAGGTAAATGTGGACAATTTTATTATGGGATTTTCCAAAAGGGGCCAGTTGACATAGGAGACTTCAATGGTATGTGTGCACCAATTACCAAAGTTAATATATGATAAATACAATCTACACAACGAGACACTACACAATTTTTCAAATATGAAATGTAATTTAATTTTTGTTCCTGATCTCAAAATTCAACACCTTTTGATTGGTGTGATGCTGTCCCAACATCGTATAAGATATGCGATTTGAGAACCTTTTCATTCAATCATCTGACGAAGGAGATAATCTCCGAAAGCTTGTGATTTTAAAATAAATTTGTTGGACTATAACCTGGTGTTGTAAGATTCCTTACATTTGTCCACCCCAGTCCATCACCGGCATCTCCACATCAAAATTCAACGGTTGATTACACACATAAGAGCAAATACTTTGGTTTCAGTGTTTAAGAACATAAGAAATAGGAGCGGGAGTAGGCCGTACGACCCCTCGAGCATGCTTTGCAAGTCTTGGCTGATCTTCTACTTCGACTCCACTTTCCCGCCCAATCCCCATATCCCTAGATTCCCTTAGGTTCCAAAAATCTATTGATCACAGCCTTGAATATACTCAAGGTCTGAGCATCCACAGCCCTCTGGGGTAGAGAATTCCAAAGATTCACAACCCTCTGCGTGAAGAAATTCCTCCTCATTTCAGTCTTAAATGGCTGACCCCTTCTCCTGAGACTATACCTCGTGTTTCTGGACAGTCCAGCCAGAAGAAACAGCCTCTCAGCACCTACCATGTCAAGCCTTCTCAGAATCTTATGTTTCAATGAGATCACCTCTCATTCTCCTACACTCCAGAGAGTATAGGCCCATTCTACTCAATCTCTCCTCATAGGACAACCCTCTCATCCCAGAAATCAATCTAGTGAACCTTCGTTGCACCGCCTCTAAGGCAAGTATATCCTTCCTTAGATAAGGAGACCAAAACGGTGAACAGTACTCCAGGTGTGGTCTCATTAAGGCTCTATACAATTGTAGCAAGACTTCCTTACTCTTGTACTCCAACTTCCTTGCAATAAAGATCAACATGCCATTTGCCTTCCTAATTGCTTGCTTTATCTGCATGTTAATTTTCTGTGTTTAGTATACGAGGACACCCAAATCCCTCTGAATGCCAACATTTAATAGTTTCTCACCATTTAAAAAATATTCTATTTTTCTATTCTTCCTACCAGTGAATAACCTCACATTTCCCCACATTATACTTCATCTGCCGCCTTCTTGCCCACTCACTTAACCTGTCTATATCCCTTTGCTGAGTCTTTGCGTCCTCCTCACAGCTTACTCTCCCACCTAGCTTGTATCGTCAGCAAACTTGGATACATTACACTTGGTCCCTTCATCTAAGTCATTAGTACAGATTGTAAATGAGGCCCTAGCACTCATCCTTGCGGCACCCAACTCATTATAGCCTACCAACCTGAAAATGACCCGTTTATTCCTACTCTCTATTTTCCGTCCATTAACCAATCCTCTATCTATGCTAATTTATCACCCCCCACAACCCAATGAGCCCTTATCTTGTGTAACAGCCTTTTATGTGGCATCTTATCGAACACCTTGTGAAAATCTAAATCTAACTTGCTAGTTACATCCTCAAAAAACTCTAACAGATTTATCAAACACGATTTCCCTTTCATAAAACCATGTTGACTCTGCCTAATCATATTATGATTTTCTAAGTGCACTGATACCACTTCCTTAATAATGGATTCCAGCATTTTCCCAACAACCGATGTCAGGCTAACTGGCCTGTAGTTCCCTGTTTTCTTTCTCCCTCCTTTCTTGAATATCAGCGTTACTTTTGCTATCTTCCAATCCACTGGGACCGTTCTAGAATCTAGGGAATTTTGGAAGATCACAGCCAATGCATCCACTATCTCTGCAGCCACTTTTTTTAGAACCCATAGGGTAGGCGTTCAGGTCCAGGGGATTTGTCAGCTTTTAGTTCCATTAATTTCTCTAGTACTTTTTCTTTACTAATATTATTTACTTTAAGTTCCTCACACTCATTATCCTTTTGGTTCCCCACTATTACTGGTATGTTTTTTGTGTCTTCTACTGTGAAGACAAATACAAAATATTTGTTTCATGTGTCTGCCATTTCCTTATTCCCCATTATAATTTCTCCTGTCTCAGCCTTTTGGGGATCTATGTTTACTTTCGCTACTCTCTTCCTTTTTACATACTTGTAGAAGCCCTCACAATCTGTTTTTATATTTCCTGCTAGTTTACTCTCATTCTATTTTCTCTCTTTTTAATCCATTTTTTGGTCATCCTCTGCTGGGTTCTAAAACTTTCCTAATCCTCAGGCTTACTACTCTTCTTGGCAACGTTAAAAGCCTCTTCTTTTAATCCAGTACTATCCTTAACTTTTTTAGTTAGCCATGGATGGATCACTTTTCCCGTGGAGTTTGTATTCCTCAATGGAATATATATTTGTTGAGAATTTTGAAATATTTCTTTAAATGTTTGTCATTGCTTATCTATCGTCATACCTTTTAATCTAATTTCCCAATCTACCTTAGCCAACTCGTCCCTCATACCTATGTAACTGACTTTATTTAAATTTAAGACTAGTTTCGGGCTTAAGTACATCACTCTCGAACACAATGTGAAATTCTATCATATTATGATCACTCTTCCTCAGAGAATCCTTTACTATGTAATTATTAATTAACCCTGAATCATTACACAATACAAGATCTAAAATAACCTATTCCCTGGTTGGTTCCACAACGTATTGTTCTGGGAAACTATCTCGAATGCATTCCATGAACTCATCCTCCAATCTACCTTTGCCAATTTGATTTGTCCAGTCTATATGAAAATTAAAGTCCCCCATGATTATTGCATTACCTTTGTTACATGCTTCTCTTATTTCTTGATCAATACTCTCTTCAACAGTATAACTACTGTTAGGGGGCCTATAAACCACTCCCACCAGTGTTTTCGGCCCCTTGTTATTTTTTATCTCCACCCATACTGATTCTACTTCCTGATCTTCCGAGCCAAATCCTTTCTCACTACTGTCCTTAGGTCATCCTTCATTATCAGGTTAACCCCCACCCCCCCACCCCGACTTTCCATTTTGTCTGTCTTTTTGAAACATCAACTACCCTGGAATATTTAGTTCCCAACCGTGGTCACCTTGCAACCACGTCTCTGTAATTACTATTAGATCAAACCTATTTATCTCTGTGCCATTAATTTGTCTATCTTGATACGAATGCTTCGTGCATTCAGACAAAGCGCCTTTAATTTTAACTTTTAGCATTTTTCCGTGCTTTGACCTTATTCGCTGATGCATTATTACTGTTAAACTCTCTGTCCCTTCCTGCCACACTCTGCTTATCTTTACCCTAATTGTTACGCTGCTCTGTTGCCTTGAATTTTCTCTTTAGATTTCTAAATTTCCCCTCACCTGACCCCTCCCCCCCCCTTTTTAGTTTAAAGCCCTATCTACAGCCCTAGTTATTCTATTCGCCAGGACACTGGTCCCAACCCAGTTTAAGTAGAGCCCATCCCAAGGGAACAGCTCCCTCTTTCCCCAGTACTGGTGCCAGTGCCCCATGAATCAAAACCCCTGTCTCCCACACCTCGCTTTGAGCTACACATTTAACTCTCTGGTCTGTCTGACCCTATGCCAATTTGCACATGGCTGAGGTAGTAATCTAGAGACCATTACCTTTGAGGTTCTTCTTATTAATTTGGACCCTAGCTCCTTACACTCCCTCAGCAGAACCTCATTCCTAGTTCTGCCTATGTCGTTGGTTCCTACATGGACCACAACAACTGGATCCTCCACCTCATGCTCCTAGTTCTTTTCCAGCTGCGAGGAGATATCCTTAACCCTGGCACCGGGAAAGCCTTCGGGACTCTCGGTCGCGGCTGCAGAGAACAGTATCTGACCCCCTGACTATACTATCCCTTACCACCTCAAACCTGTTGGACAAGGTCAAAGGCTGAGGCTCCTCCATCACTGCATCCTGTCTTGCAGTCACATCCTCCTGCCCCTGATCACTGACCAAATCTAAACTACTACCTATCCTAAGGGGTGTGACTGCCTCCTGGGTCAAAGTGTCCCGATAACTCACCCCTCCCTGATGCATCGCAATGTCTGCAGCTCGGACTCCAGCTCAACAACTCTGAGCCGAAGTTCCTAGAGTTGCAGACACTTACTGCAGATGTGGTTGCCTGGGATCTCACTGGTTTCCACAAACTCCCATATGCTGCAGTTACGACACACCACCTGCCCTGCCATCCCAACCTAACATTGTTTTATTTATTTATTTATTTAGAGTTTTTATTCACTCAATGTTTTTAGTTTTATTATCTAATTAGTTCATCTAGTTAAGTTGCTAATTTAATAAAGTAATAGTTATAGTTTCCCAGCTCTTAGTTTAAACCAGTGCCCTAGCTTAGCAAAAAAAAAGGTTATACTCACCAACCAATCACCCTACCTGCTGTCCTGTTACGTCACCTTTGATTATTTTTTGTCTCTCTCTCCGCTGCTCCATTATACCAGGCCGGGGGTGGGAAGGGGGCAGTCCCACGCTTTGTCTGCTCTCTCTCTTTCTCTCTCTCTGCTCTCTCTCTCTCTCCGCTGCTCCATTATACCGGGCCGGGGTTGGGGAGGGGGCAGCCCCACGCTTTGTCTGCTCTCTCTCTTTCTCTCTCGCTCTCTCTCTCTCTCTCTGTCTCTCTCTCTCCGCTGCTCCTTTATACATGGCCGGGGTGGTGGGGGGCTGGGGCGGGAGGAGGAGTCCCACGCTTTCTCTGCTCTCTCTCTTTTTCTCTCTTTCTCTCTCTCTGCTGTTCCTTTATACAGGCCGCTGAGGGGGATTCCTGTGCTTTCTCTGTGTTTGGTTCTATAAATGGCCATGTCAGTGAATTGCACTGTATGAATTTATTGCTCTGCTTAATTTCGTACAATCTTTCATTGTTCAGAGTTATACCAACATTCATCATTGCTTGGCTAGATAAATGGCTATTAAGCCACTTGAGAAGCATAAAATGAGCATTAAGGCAAACAGGTTTCTGCTGGTAAAGCTCATGAAATTCTATTAAATTAACTCACCTAGCGGAAAACTGAAGTCATCAGCATTTCTATTCAATGCTATTAAAATAAACAAAAAGTGGTGAGATTAGTAACCTGTTTTCTAAAGCAGAAAACATCTCCCATTATCCCAAGACTTCCTCCATCTCCCACAATGAACCTCCAGATATATAATGCAATGCCACATTATGGTGATATAATCCAGACATTTTCACACTAGAGTTCCTGAGCCCTAGGTAGTCCATGAAGAAATTCCAGGGATCCCTGAGATCATCAGAATTCTATATTTTTCTGTATTTGTTGACTTATTGGTAATGTGTTTTTCACTGAAACTCATTATAAGTACCTGCAGTACTTACTATGCCTGTAGGTGGCATTGCAATAGGTGTTTTCACTGTTCCAAGTGCCATGCTTCCCTGTCACAGTCCGTGTGATGCACAATAGCTGCTATTTTATAGTGAGAATATAATCACCCAATCTGGCCAATGGATTTCCACAATTGCTCAAAATTCTTCGTGAATATTTTTTTAAACAACTATTTTTTCTCACCTGTGACTAAATTATATCAGTGACTACATTATATCCGAGTGTATATGTTGAAAGATATGATTTTTTTACTGTATTTAAATATATTGGTGTTAACAAACAATGCGTATTCCTTGCAGTTGCTACTGAGAATAATTAAGTTTTCTGGTATTATTTACCTTATTTTATAGAACAAGATCCAAGGGATGGTGTTTGATTTTGTAACCCAGCAAGTCTTTGATATCACCATCATGATTCTCATCTGCCTTAACATGGTCACCATGATGGTGGAGACTGATGATCAAAGTGACGAGATGAACGACATCTTATCTTGGATCAACCTGGTTTTCATTGTCCTTTTCACAAGCGAGTGTGTGCTTAAAATGATTGCACTCCGCTATTATTACTTTACAATAGGCTGGAATATTTTCGACTTTGTGGTGGTCATTCTTTCGATTATAGGTAAGAAAATTATTTGGTTTAAAGCAATGTTCAAAAATAATTATTCCTTCAAATTTTTCTGTCTTTGGAATTGAATGTACTGGTTTTGATGTTTGACAAAATACCAGCAATTGAAGTTATTATGTGAAAAGTTATGTAACATGAGTATTATTTAACAAAACTTAATAAATGCTTGCAGGTAGTTCAAAAATGCATTGCATTCTGCAAGACTAAAACAAAAAATTACATAATTGCCACTGTTATTAATTTCGAAAGGAATGAATTTACAGTTTTGTAGTATTGTTCAACTATTAATGCAATGTAGAAAACATTTGTAGAAGTTAACACAGAAGATTTACTTAAATGTAAAGTTGGGATTCATTAGCAATTATTTATAATAAGATAAAGGCTGTGATATTTTGATATTGTCCCGTTTCATTTAGTTAAATAAATCCCAGTATTACTATTTGTTAAATCATATGGTACAATTTCAATGCTTGCAAAAATTGACAATTCTCTCATAAGGGCCTGACATTTATTACTGTCTGCTATGATACTTTAACTATCAAATATGAAAAATAGAAAGCATTTAGTGAAAAACAGTAAAAAAAATCTTGAAGTTTGTATATATGTTATAAAGAAAGTAGCATACACTGACTGGAATTTGGCCTAAGGCAGTAACATATCTTGGTATTAAGGTGATTAGAAAATAGCCTGAGCTTTGCTCTTGTAGTTTGTGACATTTTCTCAATTCTTCAATGTGTTACTGTTTTGAAACATATTGCAGGTTATTTATGATACTCGATGTATTATCACACTAAAATTACTGTTAGGCAAAACTGTGGCTAATGCATGAATATCTTTTTTTTCTTTTAGGCATGTTCTTAGATGAAATCATTGAAGAATACTTTGTGTCACCAACATTATTTAGAGTTATCCGACTAGCCAGGATTGGTCGTATCCTACGTTTAATCAAGGGCGCTAAAGGAATTCGTACGTTGCTGTTTGCATTGATGATGTCTCTTCCTGCCTTGTTCAACATTGGTCTGTTGCTTTTCTTAGTCATGTTCATTTATGCCATATTTGCGATGTCTAATTTTGCTTATGTGAAGAAGGAATCTGGTATTGATGATATGTTCAACTTTGAAACTTTTGGAAACAGCATGATCTGTCTGTTTCAGATCACTACATCTGCTGGCTGGGATGGCTTACTGGCTCCAATTCTAAACAGTGCGCCACCAGACTGTGACCCAACAAAAGATAACCCAGGCAGTCTTATCAAAGGAGATTGTGGTAACCCACCGGTTGCAATTTTCTTCTTTGTCAGTTACATCATAATATCTTTCTTGATTGTCATAAATATGTACATTGCTGTTATTTTGGAGAATTTCAGTGTTGCTACAGAGGAAAGTGCTGAACCACTGAGTGAGGATGACTTTGAGATGTTTTATGAAGTTTGGGAAAAGTTTGATTCAGATGCAACTCAATTTATGGAGTATGGTAGATTGCATGATTTTGCAGATGCCTTGGAACCACCTCTTCGTGTGGCAAAACCCAACAAAGTACAACTTATAGCTATGGACTTGCCCATGGTTAGTGGAGATAGAATTCATTGTCTTGATATCTTATTCGCATTTACAAAGCGTGTGCTGGGTGAGGGTGGAGAAATGGATGCTCTTCGACAACAGATGGAAGAACGCTTTATGGCATCCAATCCGTCCAAGGTATCATATGAGCCAATTACAACCACTCTACGACGTAAACAGGAACATGTGTCTGCAACTATAATTCAAAGAGCTTTCAGGCGCTATCTGATTAGGCGAACATTGAAACAAGCCTCTTTCATGTTCAAAGAAAAAGGTAAAACAAGTGAGCTTTTACCTGGCAAAGAAGAAATGGTAATAGATAAGTTTAATGAAATCTCCACCACTGACAAAACTGATATGACTCCTTCTACCACATCTCCACCATCCTATGACAGTGTAACAAAACCAGAGAAAGCCAGAGAGGAGAAAGAAAAAGAAGACAGATGTAAGGGAGTATAAAATGTAAAATGCAAACAAATTTTAAAAAAAGATCCACTTGTATGACATTGTTTACAGCCTTATAAGCGTGACCCAACTGCATCACCAAGACTCCATTTGGAGATCTATGCCAAACTGACAATTAATACATTATAAAGTCAGTGCCTAGAAAAGGTAGTGACCCTCGTCAGGAGACTGTGACTCTGTACAGCAGGGGGGAGTCAGCAACCTGGACAGGAGATTACTGTTTCCACTACCAGTTGACACTGCTGAAGAGGAGAGTCACAATGGCTACTTAGACTGTAGGGACCAGACAAAGGGATCAGAAAATTTTACTTGTTTGTGTGTCAATTAATGTGCAGCACTAGTATCTTTTGACCCTGTATTTTGCATTCCAATTGCCACCGTTCCACAGTTTATACCAGGCCCATAACAATTCACGCATTATTTTATAATTCACGAGTTATATATTATATGTGACTATTTTTCTAAATGGGAGGGGGGGCTTTATGTTTTTGGGAAGGGGTTTCAAGCACTACTTTTAAGCTAAGAGGTTCACCCCACAAGTTTAGAAAAATGTGTTTAACATGTACAAAAGTGTTCTGCATGGAAGCATGCTGCACTCATTCATCGTGCATGAGAAATCATTAACTCACAAATCAAACAAAATATTTTTATCTATTTAGTGTTTCAGGGTGGCCCTGATGTCCAAGGTGCTTTACTAAATGTGTTGTGTTATATTTGAACAGTTCTAATATGTGCCTGTTAGTTATTTATAACCCCTAAACTGAGAGTTGATGGGTATTTTTATGTGGATCATTTACAAACAACTCTCAGCAGCTGCAATTTTAGTGCAAGTTCTGGACTCACAATCACTATTTATTCCTTTTATACTGCCATGGGTGGATATAAACAAAGAAACACAGAAGGGATCTGCTCAACAAAACTGAATTGACCAAAATTAAACTTTAACAGAAATTGCTCTGCTTTATCATGCAGTATTGTTTAGCCATCATCAGCTCTCAACAAGATTGACATTGTACATGACAAAGAAATCCCTCTGTTGTGTAAATAGTTACTTCACACTGTGGTGCATATTTGAGCAAAAATGTAACCCAGGCACAGCATTCATTGCATCAAATATGCACCACATTAAGTCTAGTTTGCAAGCTTTTGCAAGGTAATATGATGTATTCTGTATCATTATACATAGTTTGGATGCTGTCACTGATGCATGTTTATATTGCCTTTTCTGCTGTACACTGCTCCTTCCACTGTCCAGAAGTGTTTGAAAGATGGGAAGCCATAAGCCAGTGGTAAACTAAGAAATTGCCCAATAAGACCTCATTCCTCCTAGTTTGCAGCTAACTAAGAAGCTTTTTTCTTTTGAGTTTCCAGATTCAAATGGATACTGTATGCTGTAAGACCAGACTGTACAGGATATGTTGCAAATTGCTTGAAATGCTCACAATATATGGTTGAATTTTCTAAGAAAAAATATAAATACTGTAAAAATTTGTTTTATTTTTCTTTTCAGCATTTGTACATATAAAACGCTAATGAGAATTACTTCAGGTCAGTACCACAGACACTTTTTTTTACTTTGATCCATAGCACTTTTTCATCAATGAACTTCCCAAAAAGAGAAACAAAAGGACAGTCAATTTTAGTTAACTTTTTAATAAATGCACACATTTTTAGTATAACAAAACTTAATTTGTATAAAATTGGGACCATAATTCACTTCCTTCTGCAAAGTGATATCCAGAAAAAATGAGAGGAATATTATCCAAATCTAAAGCACTGCCTGCATTGAAGGTATCAAGGAAATCCTTATTGCTACAAAAATCCTTGATTCTTCATGGTGTCCATTTATACAGACATTTTTGTCTTGTGAAATGATTCATGCTGCACTAGAACTGATTGAAATGGAAAATGGGTCCACAGTTTTTTTTCACAAGAACAAAGTTGATCTTGTTTAATCACACCCAGGTTATTTTGTGTTTTCTTACACAAAGAGATGTTAAATGTAAACTCCTTTTATTAAGCCTATTGACTTGTAGTGTATTAGTGAACTGCATGCAGGATAATGCTAATATTACCGTAAGTAATGGTAAGACTACATTACAGAAACAAGCTATCAGAATAAATCTTTTTTTATTGTACGTAATGACTCTGACTTCGTGTGGATTTTTTTGTTGTCTCGATATTGCAGAGTTGTCAATAAGTCAAATTGCTCAGAAATACCTCATTCTTCCTAGTTTGCAGCTAACGAAGAAGTTTTTTTCTTTTGAGTTTCCTGATTCAAATAGATACTGTGTGCTGTAAGATCGGACTGTACAGGATATGTTGCAAATTGCTTGAAATGCTCAAAATATGTGTTTGAATTTTCTAAGAGAAAATATAAATACTGTAAAAATTTGTTTTATTTACAGTTGTCAATAGACAATCTTGAAAATCTGTTCCACATATTGTTCATTTCAGACTGGAGAAAACAATTTAATTTATTTTTTGGTTTATCTGAGTAGATAAAGCACTCATTTGTAAAGTCTTGCATGTACAAAGCTTTTCTGACTATTAGGTGATCATGCTTTTCCCAAGTATAGCTTTCTTGTGTCATAACTCACAATTGCTTATATTTTTAGTGCTGTGTATTTTCACATAAAATTTAGATAATTTGTATCATAAAACTATAAATCCCATTTATTTGTATCATAATACGATATAAATCCCATTTATTTGCATCATTTTTGCAGTTAAAATTCCATATTTGGGAGGGCCTAATTGTTCTTTCCCTTTCCTTTGTGTGATGTCTGGAATATGCCAGACATGTGGTAGTCTTAAGACTGTTTTATATATAATATTTGAACTGATGTCTTGTTGCATTATTCACAATCAGGCAGAGGATTTATAAGAACAGGGGTGTTATGCCAAATAACATTGTCAGGAATCCTGATTTGTCAGCATTAGCAGCAGCTGTGAGTTGTGGATCCAGAGTCTGTCAGCATTGAGAAGGGGAGACGGGATTCCAGGGCACTGCCGAGAGGGGTTATCAGGGTGCTGGGGCAGCTCTTGGGATCTCAGACCATTGGGAAGATAAGCTCCTGCGTCTGGAAGCATGGAGGCAGCTCTGAGAAGGAGGTCCTGAAGCCTGGGAGTATTAGTGCCACAGCTGGGGTCTGGAAACACTGAAAGGGTGATCTTAGGAGTGTGTGAATTACAGTGCCATAAACATTTTAATGACCTCCCTGTGGTGGCTAAGATAAGTGAAGGCACGAGTCCCCGTGCAGATCCTGAAATAATGCTGGAAGCATAACTCACTTTCACACCATCTGTGTCTACACAGCGTAAATGAGACAAATGAGACAGGTACTACATGTTAGATTCCTCACCAACCCTTTTCATGTACCCCCCTCACACCAATCCGTTATTCCTTATCACACTTCCTGAGAACTAGGGTGATATTATTGGAGAGAAAAGTGTGGAGATTGGTGCATAGCCTGCACCTGAAAGCATTATAACTCTGGAATGTCTGCAAATATCTGGATGAAATTCAATCAATAGCCTTTCTAATCATCGACAAAGGAATGCCATGGCAACCATCAGACCCTTAAGTACATGCGAGAGGTAAGTTACTCAAGTCCTTGGCAGACATACTGGGGAGAGGGATGGAGAAGTTGCAGGAAAGCTGCCATGATCAGGTTGTTCATGGAATGGATTGCTTTAAGTATTGTGAATAATTACTGTCTTTAAACATTCTAATTCATTGTAAGGCCTCCTATCAGTGCTCGGTCACTTCTTCTGAATCACGACTAAGAGTGTTTCTTCCAAAAATGAATGACCTTTGTGACCCTTACAGGTACTAGCTGTTTACAAAAAGGAGGATCTAACAAACAGTCTGGCAGCTCCAGAATGTCCATTCTGGCACCTGCTTCCATGGCTCCGATATTTACGGGGAGTTGGGGATGGAGCTGGGGGGAGGTGTAGTGGCTGGGAAACCCAGAACCATGGGTTTTCCGGAGGTCCTGCGGAATTTAACGGCTGGCTGGTTTTCGGACGGGAAAGCCTGTGGCTGCAGCCGTGGAGCGGAGTACAGAGGAGGGAGGGAGGAAGAGATTGCGGAGGGGGATATGGGTGGGGGACTGTGGATTGATCAGGGGCGCCAGTGACATCGGGTGGGTGGAGACATCAGGGTGGGGCCAGAGACATCGGGGGGTGGAGTTGGAAATGTCGGGCGGGTGAGAGTGGTGATTTCGGGCTGCGGCCATGAGGAACATTGGGGGAGGGGCCGGTGATCACATTGAGGAACATTGCAGGAGGGGGAGGACGGAGAAGATCGCGTGCCGTGAGGGACATTGGCGGGGAGGGGGGGTCCGATCGCGGGGGTGAGTGTCTGATCGCAGGGTGAGAAGCATATTAGCTTGAGGGGCCAGGGGGAAACATTTCTGCTCCTCCTGGCCTACAAGCAGTACTGGAAGCACTTACCTGCTGGGCCCGGCTGTTCTTGCCTCCCTTCAGCTGCCGGTTTTCCCGAGCCCTGGGAAACCGGGCCCACAGCAATTAAACCTGAAAGTCTGTACAAATCTGAGGCATGCAGCCTCATTAAAATATTTAATTCATGGACCCACCTCTGCAGAGTGGGTTAGTCGCCCACCTCCCAACTCGTTGGAGGTGGGTTGGGGTCAGGTTTCGATTATCAAAATTTTAACCCGCCACCCCAACCCCTCTCCCGACTGTCCTGGGGGATTAAGATTTCCCCCCCAATGACTCTGTCATGGCGGCTTGCTTATTGAATCATCATCCTGGATATACCCATCAAGAGGATGTAAATAGGAGACAGAGGGTTTATCACATGGCGAAGCTCGAAATAAAGGAACCTTCCAGTCACTGAGATAATTTCATTGTTAACCCAGCCTGTATTGTTACAGCATCAAGACACCAGGAAGAGCTCCTAAAGCTCCTAAAGCTATTGGTGGCTTGTGGTGTGGCAGCTAACAATGCTTGTAGGAGAAAGGCCCTAAGAATTGCCTTAAATGTGTCCTCAGAGTGGAGTCAGTAGTATGATTGAATGCTAGGAAAGGAAAGGCCTAATGCTAATTTAATCATGATGACTAATACAAACATATCATTGATTACAACAACAACAACTTGCATTTATGTAGCGCCTTTAACGTAGTAAAATGTCCCATGGTGCTTCACAGGAGCGATTATCAAACAAAATTTGACATCAAGCCACATAAGGAGATATTAGGACAGGTAACCAAAAGCTTGGTCAAAGAGGTAGGTTTTAAGGAACGTCTTAAAGAAGGAGAGCGAGGTAGAGAGGCTGAGAGGTTTAGGGAGAGAATTCCAGAGCTTAGGACCTAGGCAGTTGAAGGCACAACCGCCAATGATGGAGCAATGAAAATCAGGGATGCGCAAGAGGCAAGAATTGGAGGAACGCAGAGATCTCAGAGGGTTGTAGGGCTGGAGGAGGTTACAGAGATAGGGAAGGGCGAGGCCATGGAGGGATTTGAAAAACAAGGATGAGAATTTTATAATCAAGGCTTTTCCGGACTGGGAGCCAGTGTAGGTCAGTGAGTACAGAGGTGATAGGTGAACGGGACTTGGTGTGAGTTAGGATACGAGCAGCAGAGTTTTGGATGAGCTTAAGTTTATGGAGGGTGGAAGATCGGAGGTCGGCTAGGAGAATATTGGAATAGTCGAGTCTAGAGGTAACAAAGGCATGGATGAGAGTTTCAGCAGTCGATGAGCTGAGGCAGACATTATTCAAGATTTCTGTTTAAAGATGCACATTGAGTCATGACATTTGTTATTAATAGATGCATACTCTGACATTGGATCTTTTAACCAGAACGCCTCTCAAGATTGCTGTCAACTACACTCCTTAACCTCGTGGAAAACATCCCTTAAATTCCCAATAGCAATTGCCATCAAGCATATTAGCAGCTTCAATAGAATCCGGTAGACCTGCGGACTACAAGGTACTGGTACTTTATTCAAGGGCACCAACAGAGCTATATTAGGTGATTGACACCAGAAGGGCTGAACTCTTCTAACACGTGTCACTCAGATTTACCAATAGAATTGGGAAGGTGTCTCTGGAAATTAAGGAGAAATAAGAAAGCGATTTTGACGCTAAAGATCAGTCTCAAGTCTCAGTTTTCAGTCTTCAGTCCTTAGCTTTTAGTTCCTACTTTATGTAGTATATGCAGAAGGGCTTCTCTGTAAAATTGGAAAGTGCATGTCTGAAGGAGAGAAGGTTTTTGAAGTTAACATTGTACAGCTCTATCAGCCAGATACAGGCAGATATGTGTGTCACTTTGATATACAAGTTTCCCTGAGATCAAGAGGTGAGATTTAAACCAACTAGTCCAGATACTGCTACCAGTGCAAAGCAGAGGATCCAGAAGGAATGGATAGCAGTTCTACAGGTGGAGATTCATCACTCTAATATCTCAGAAGGCAAACAACATTGTGAGAGAGGAATCCAGTACCGTTATCCAGCATGCTTTGGGAATTAGGCTAAACTGAGGGAATTAGGCTAAACATAGGCTCATGGGTGTGTTTATTACTTAAAGCTGCAAGAACAGCGTTTGTAAAACTGCAAACTTACAGCTTCCATGGGATATATTATCAGTTTCAAGTTTCAGGGTCTGCTAAAAGACAGCCTTGTGTATGTTGTGAATATCCATTGGGCCCAATAGTACCAGGGCTGCGGGTTCGTGGCGGGGGGCTATTGGGCACATGGGTAACGCGCCCGGTGAAATCAGTCTGACCCGCGTGTGATCGCAGCCTAATTGGATCCACTTACCTGGTCTTCCGGGTTCCCCACTGCTGATCTGAGCGTCGGGCGGACTGCGCATGCACAGTAAGCTCTGTCAGCTGGAGGAGCTCTATTTAAAGGGGCAGTCCTCCACTGACAGATGCTGCAAGAAATAGCAAAAATTACAGCATGGAGCAGCCCAGGGGGAAGGCTGCTCCCAGTCTAATGATGCCTCACTCCAGGTATCATTAGATAGGGTGAGGAGGAGGGGGAGGACAGAGATCTTTCCCCCGGTGGGCGGGAGGAAGCGGCGTGCCTCTGCCACCAGGAAGGCCTGGCTTGAGGTGGCAGAGGAGGTCACCTGCACCACCAACCTATCACCCACCTGCATAGTGCAGGAGGCCCTGCAATGACCTAAGTAGGTCAGCCAAAGTGAGTACACTTACTCAGTCCCCTACACTCCGTCTGCCACATCACCACCCCCACCCCACATCTCCTTCTGCACTGTGCAGGTGGATGTGTCACAGCACTCTGTTGTGGAGCTCCACGTGTCAGAGGTGGACGGCCTGGCCAGTGAGGCTGGTGATGCTGTTCGCCCTCCGAGGAGGTCATGACTGCAGCTACAGCGGCCCCCATCCGGAAGATGTACATCTGAGGGGGTCCACAAGGTAGGTACATGTCTCTGGACCCCGGGGTAAGTGTGCAAGTTGGTGAATTTTCTTGTCAGGAGGAGGGTGGTGGAGGCCAAACTTTGTCCCAAGTGACAGAGTGGCCTCCTGCAATGAGTGAGGGTCTCCCCCCCCCCCCCCCCCTCCCACCTGTTAAATGGACCTTTGCAACTGCCACAGGCTGACAGCTGCAACACGTCCATTTCAACTGAGAGTGTTTCCCCCAGTATGAGAAACAGTCCCAGTTGTCTGTAAAATCCCACCCCTCCTCACACAATCCCTTAATCAGGTCTGTTAAATATTGTCAAGTGGCACCCCGCCGGCTTTAATTGCCTGCGGGAGTCCCACATGCGGGGGCTGCGCGCACGTCGGCGCGTCTGTGGGGAACCCGGAAGTGGGTGGGTTGGAGCCGGGCTCCCGACCCGCTCCGGGATTCCCCGATTTTCGGAGCCCCCCCCCGCCAGGAACGCACCCGATAGCGGGTGCTAAAATGAAACCCATTGTCTGGGGAATGAGATCATACTTCCAGGCCCAGTGCATATCCAAGATAAAGAGTTAAAAACAGCAACTCTATAAAAGAATTATGGTGTCATGCAAACGCACTAGATAAGATGAAAGGTGGGGGGGGATGGTGTACAAACTCAATATAAAAACAGCCAAAGACCCCAGTGAATTACAATTTTCAAGACAACCATGACGTTGGTGCTGACAGGAGGAAGACTGATCACCTTCTCCTAGCACAGCTATTAAGATTGTATTGTTTTAAACCTATCTTTGTCTTAATTATTGTAGTAATATTTACTCTTAGGCATTGCGATTGCCTATATCTTTGCTTTTAGTTGGTAGTGCTATGTTTAAGTAGGTGAATAAAACTATCTCTTTTGAGTTCAGTGGCCCAGACTATTTTTATTTAATCAATACTGAGTGCACAAGTAAGATTAACAACACTCACTAACATCCTCCCAGAGGAAGGTGAGGCAACAAATCAATCCATGCCAACTCATAAGGACAAGGTTGTATAAGTTCTATATGCTAACTATGAGCATATATACTTTAATCTATTTAACAGACTGGCTATTTAATGCTGTTAACTTATCAGCTATCTAAGGAGTTTAATCCAAAATTAATTTCATGAATTTATATCAATCTCGGACATTAATCTCAACTGTAAATTTCTAGTCCGCATACAGTTACAGCTGAATTACTGCAATGGTTTTTCTTCCCGTGGCTACATCATTATCACTGGAGTCCTCTAAAGATCTGTCTTTGGCTCCCTCCTCTTTACCCCTCCATCTCTTTCTCCTCCTTAAATCACACCACTTTTTGCCAAGCTTTTGGTCACCCCTCCCAATCTCTTCTATGGCTCACCATCTGTTTTCCTTGTGTATCTGTGAAGCACCATGGTATCCTTTTCTATAATAAAGGTGATCCATAAATCAAGTTATTGATGTTGTTATTCTGTTTTGGGTCAGCTTTGTGCCAGGACAAAATGGCCTGGATTTTCCTTTGAATTACTGCTCATTTTGGATCTGGGATAGTAAACAAAGTAAAATGCATTCTTAAAGGCTATCACCTCAAATGCACCACAAAAAAAAACCTGACACTTGCATTCTTCTCACATAAAACTACCAGATCCCTTTAAGGCCCACCAGAAGCCCACTGTGCCACATTTATATGGGGGTCAAGGGGACGTGGCTAACCCTTCTGCCACATTCCCATCCATTTCCACTTTAAAATCACACCAAATAATTACTGCCACTCTTATCAGTGGTGGTAAGAGCTGCTGCAAAGTATCCCTGAGGTGGATACCATAATGAAGAGGCCACTTTGTGTGCTGCTACTGAAGGTTATTGTTTTTATGCCTGCATATCGATCTTTTTATTCGAGTTGAGTCAGGACTTTAGCTATTACCTTTACTCAGCTCTGCTCAAAGTACTGTTTTACACTCTAGAGATTGTGTTCTCAATAGCAATACCTTTATTTTAATGTCAGGAGGAGGGAGATGAAGACTTGGAAAAGCTAGGTTGACAGCTTTTAGAATCAGGCATCTCCAAAGGTATCTCTTCCCTACACATACACATTCAATCATCACTGTCCACAGGCCAAGAAGGTCTTGCATAGGCTCCCTTGCAGTACGAAGGAAGTGCACATGAAGGAGGAAGTAGAATATGAGAGCCAAAACAAGGAGAGCATTAATGATAGCCCAGAACTTTCAATAAAAGTTGACTCACCAAATAAAATTATTTTATACCTGCATGCCCTCGCACACTCATAAAGTCACTCACTGTCCAATAGTTCTGCTAAGATCCTTAATAAGATGGAAGTCTACATTTCCACTGTCATCATTCAACTCCCAAAAACTGAAATCAAACACAAAAAATAACTCACACCTCTATTTGATCAAGGTGTCTTTAAGCAACATGCACCAGGAAGCGTGAACAAAATCCATTCTCCCTTTCTACAACTATTTAACACTGTGACTCCCCTTTGTACCAGCTAACTAACTTACTTCAATTCCTAATCTATTACTTCTATGAAATGGTCCCTGAGTGAGATGAAGTTGAGCGATGGGTAGCTGAGATGGTTCCCCTGGAGTCTTAGAGACCTGGGGGGTAATTTTAACCCCCAAGAATGGCTGGGCTGAGGGTGGGTGGCTCGTCAAAATTGTAAATTTCATCAGCGGGACCGCAACCCGGATCCAATGCGCCCACTTCCGGGACGTTTAACCCAAGTGTGTTTTGCAGCGGAAAGCTGGAAATCACATCCCCTATTAATACTGGCGGGCGGATTGTTAACGGGCTAATTTACCTACTTGAAATCCTTAAGGTAGGTAATTTTTTGTGGATTCTGAACCTGAAACAAATTTAACCTTACCTGCATGGATTTCCCATGGCTTCTCAATCTCGCCAGTGAAACGGAGGCGAGATTCATGCAGAAGTTGATTTGGCCCTTTAAACCTGTGATTGACACATCTCAAGAAAAGCACAGGGATTGCAGCTGGTCTCTCAGTTCTCTCAGACAAATGTTTGGCTGAGAGTTGTTTGTGTTGGGTCTCCATTCACTCTTCCAGCCATCACTCAATTTAATTAAAATATACAGAAAATAATAAATTGTTAACATCCTGAATCAATCTTGAGTATGTGCACAAGCTTATATTTTTAAGAATGATGACAATATCTGAAATATTGGAATATTCTGCAGTCAAGTTACTTGAAATAATCATAAAATTTTATAACAACTTGGCTCTGTTGATAATATAAATTAGAGCAATCCAAATATGTTTACAATTCTCATCCATTCTTTGCCTTTGTGTGGTCCATCTCTTCCCTTTATTTTCTGGCTTTTCCTCTCTCCATCTTAAGCAATAGGCTTTCCATAGATTTTTATTACATGCTTGGACTCCCACAACTATTTGGATTGTGTTTCTTTGCTCCCCACTTCCAGTAAATAGTTCATTCCTTTCTCTAATGTTCTCCTTCTCTGTCATATCTGCCCTGATAAATCTACTTTCCACACCAGAGCTCCTAAAGGCCCTTCTTGTTCCTCAGCTGAGTCTTCCCTCATCAGTGGTTGACAGGCCCTTTGATTGAATCCACCACATTTCCAATATGCAACAGGAAATAACTGCCAGAGACATCCGTTATGCTTTTCATCTTTTAATGCTTATGCTCATGCTGGTGCTGTTAGGAATTTCAAAATATGAATGTTACTTATATTGCACTGATCATCAAAGTGCTTCTCTGCTGCTCACCCGGATATATGTTCCTTATTCCTGGCCTGAATCTGGAGCTAGCTCTTCATATCCTCCTCCCTGTGCAGCCTCAATGTAGACCAACATGTACTGCAGTGGGATCAAGATTCTGGTGGCTCCCATTGACTCCCTGCTCAACTTCAGTACATTGCCTGCAGGTCTTTTCTTGTTTAATATTGGTATATAGAATCATAGAATCATAGAAGTTTACAACATGGAAACAGGCCCTTCGGCCCAACATGTCCATGTCGCCCAGTTTATACCACTAAGCTAGTCCCAATTGCCTGCACTTGGCCCATATCCCTCTATACCCATCTATGTTGTCTACTGGCTTCTCCCCACCAATATACAGTCAGTAATAAAAAGCCTAAAGTTCTTTGTAAACATAAGGAAGTGCCTTAAAGATGTGTAACCAGCAAAGAGAAAACATCCGTGGAAATCCATGATAGGACAACAAACCTTCTCCTCCCCACCACTGAGCAGAAATTCTGGCTTTGGAATACAAACTCTCATTCACCCCCCAACCACCCCCATCTCAGAAATTGCTGGTTAGGATTCAAACTAACATTCATCCTGAGCCCTCACCGTTGGCCGAGACCACTCTAATGGCTGAAACGCCCCCTCCCAACGGCTGAGAACCCCCCCCCCCCAATGGCTGACCCCTCCCCACCAGCCCCTGCGATGCCTCTGACCCCCCACTCCCCTCCTGATCTCATACCTGGCATCCAATCCCCGGCAGCCAGCCTGTCAACCTGGCTGGTTGTTGCACAGGAAACCCGGAAGTAAAATCAATTTCCTTCAGTTGAGTTGCGATCACAGATTCCAGTGCGTTCACTTGATTTCCATGCGATAATCTACCCAGCTGCTCAGTTCCCGGCTCCATGCTAAAATCATGCCCCTGATGTTACTCTTAGCTCAGGGTAGCTGCTGTCGCGGAGGAATCATTTTCTGGCAGTTTAGCAGTTGCGGTAGAAAAGAATTACCAATGCCAAGTTTGTAGATCTTTCATGTGAAGGTATTGGAGGAGGTATTAAGGAAACTGGTTCATTGCCATTCTCCGAATAGACAGTGACATCTCCTTACAGTCCACTGGTGCTGGGCACAGTTTCTGAGGTACATCTGGTCTGTGTCGTCACAGACCAAATAGTCCCAATCAGGACTTCAAATCCTGTAAAAATGTCCTGTTCAAAGTATTTAGTGCAGTATGTAATAACACTGGGATCTATACCCGGACAAGAATATTTATCAAGGCTACCAGATGAATCCTAATCCATTCAGCTTATCTCATCGTTAAGGAACTGTTTGGAGTTTACCACCGAGTTTATGCCTAGGAGTGAATGATGCCCAAATTTGGCTAGCTGAACTGTTTTAGATCAAACGGTTTGGATTATATGAGCATTTACACTACCATCCTCCTATAGGATCTGCACAAGCTACTGAGTGAATGAAGTAGTCCTTGCTGATTATCAAAGAACAATTCAGACAACAAAGTCATGAATGAACAATTGTTTATTAACCTTAGAATCATAATTAGCAGCACTTTAACATTGAATATGCAAATTATTGGTAGATGGTTTAATTGATGAAATAAGTAACTGGGTTACAAAGGCAGTTCAGTAATGTTATAACAACAACTTAAATTTATATAGCACCTTTAATGGAAACAAACATCCCAAGGCTTTTCACAAAGCCATAATCAGACAAAAATGGATGCTGAGACAAAGAAGTTAGGAGAGGTGACCAAAAGCTTGGTCAAAGAGGTGAGTTTTAAGAAGTGCCTTAAAGGTGGCGGCAAAGGGGTTTAGGAATGGAATTCTAGAGTGTCGTGCCTAGACAACTGAAGGCATGGATGCCAATGATGGGGTGAAGGAGGGGGAGATGCACTAAAGGCCAGAATCAGAGGAATGGAGAGTTCTTAGATGGTTGTAGGCCTGGATGAGGTTACAGAGAAAGGCCATGAAGGGAGTTAAACTCAAAGATGGGAATTTTAAATTGGGGGACTGGGAACAAATGTAGGTCAGCGAGGACAGGAGTGATGGGTGAATGGGACATGATGCGAGATAGGAAACAGGCAGCAGTTTTGGATGAGCTAAACTTTACGGAGGGTGGAAGATGAGAGGCCAGCCAGGAGAACATTGGAATAGTTGAGTCTGGAGGTGACAAAGGCATCAGTGAGGTTTTCAGCGGCAGATGGGCTAAGGCAGAGGGAGAGGCAGAGGCAGGCAATGTTACGGAGGTGGAAGTAGACAGTCTTTGTGACGGAGGTTGGAAACTCAACACCAAGACTGCAAATAGTCCGGTTCAGCCTGAGACAATGGCCAGGGAGGGGGATGGAATTGGTCGAGAGGAAACAAAGTTTGTGGTGGTGGTCAAAAGACTATTTCCCTGCTGATTAGTCTGTTATTTGCCACTGACCTGAGCAGTATGGTAACTATATTATTGTCCAGCAAAGTGTCATTCTGCACATGGGTTGCACCAGTGACTGTTAATTATTTGTCTTATTGGTGGCATTGCTGGCAGCAACTCTAGAAGTTAAGAATTAACCTCTGAACCTTTCAATTAGATTACTGCCTTGAAAGCATCTCCAAGTAGTTATTATTCTCCATTAAGTTTGCCAACATTTTACAGCATATTGATTTGCTTTGTAAATTCTCCCAATTTGAGCACTTCCCCCTGCTGCCTGAATGTAGTCCCTACAATTATGTTGTCCTCAACTGAATGGATGAACATAAAACATTTGTGTGGGGACTGGGGATTTGCACAAATAGGCCACAAAGTATTGCTGTTTATAATCTGCCTGAGTTTTTATCAAAAGATTTGCATGCCTGTAAAACAACAAAATTAAATCCAGTTTCCTTGATTGGATATATATATAGGAGTAGTTACGAGTCATGAATTTCACTGAGAAGTTCCAGACAATGTCATAAACTGAAAAGGTGAAGAATGAGCAATTTTTAGCCATTATTAAACCACAAGGTGAGATTAGATCCTTTGAATCGGTCAGGGTGTCCATTATTTTTAATTTGAAGTTTGTAGGGTAATTGTATGCTGTTTTGGGTCTTTTTTCTTCTGTCAGTGCCTATCATGGGCAGATACTGTTGGCCAGTTTCCTCCATGTTCTTCATACATGAAGACATCACAATAATGACATAATTGCTGCAAGTTTATTAAGCAAAAATCATTGGATTGATATGAGGAAATAATTTGGTCTATATATATATTTTAAAGTCAATAATTAAAGTCCCAATTATTCAATGTGTGCATTATATTAAACGCGCTCTCTCTCAGTTAATGGGGAGAGTATCTGTCTTTTTGCCACAGGAACATTTATTTTTCCATCAACTACAGAACCCCATGGACCTGGCACTGCGGAACCCAGGATGATATACATCCCATTATTCTATATTTAATCATTGAGATCCTATCAGCAGACTTTAGACTTCTTGCAAACATGAGTGTATGAGAAATCATCATGCTTAGCTGTTCATAATTATTCTGTCCTTGAAGCTTAATTTGTCACTTCAATAATTATTTTTAATTCCCATATGCTATTAGCAATAGCAGGAGGATTTGTTTTATTCCTGTTTATGAATACCACATTAAACATAGGAAAGTCCAAGAGGAATACTTTCTGTTTGAAGTATTTCCAGCCCCATCTCTATGAGAAAAACAATAGAGAGATCTCTGCAGCTGGGTTTAACAACAATATTTTCATGACGCCTTAACGTAGAGAAAATCCCAAGGCACTTCCAAAGTCCCAAGGTAAAAACAGATGGTGAGCAGCTGTAGGAAAGTTTAGAGAGTTGACCAAAAGCATGGTTGAATAGAATCTTTTAACGGTGAGGAGAGAGGTAGCAAGTTGAAAGGATTTAGGCCTAATATTGCTGAATCTTCTGCTGCCAATAGTGAAGCAGAGGGAGGAAGGGATGCAACGGAGGGCCAAAGGGCCTGAAATGGGACTTAAGGCTGGATGAGGCTCCAGAGGTATGTGGGGTGAGGTCATAGTGGGATTTTAAAAATAGGTTGAGGATTTTAAACTTGATGCGAGGAGCTAATGTGAATTTTCAGAGTTGGAGAGCTCTGTGTCAGCTATGTGTAGCAAAATCATGAATATACTCTATATAAATGTAGTTATAGTTTTTTATGCATAGATTATAGAGAACATATCGCTCCCATATGTTTCAATGCATTTCTAAATAATTACTATTTTTTTATTTTATCCACACTGCAAGTGACTTCAACTGATCAGAAACTAGAGTACCTTAGAAAATGAAAGCTATGGACTGTCTATATACTTCATCTACAAAAATCAAATGAGGTCGTTCCTCAAAACATAAAGTTGCTTTTGGCAATTCAGGCAATGTGTAAGAGAGTGGCAAGAAGTTTCACCCTCTCACCAGAGAGTCTTAGCACAATATTGATTCAACCAGCACAAATTTGTAAGGTGGTTGATTTACACTTGTTTTAACTTTCTATTATACAAGCTGATATCTGAGAAGAGAATTCGAAGGCTTGACTATGAGCCTGAAGTACATTCATTGTGTGGCACATCAGAACTGAGCATAATCAACACCACAGTTCTTCCCTTTGTTTTTGGTATTTTTATCCCTTTGTCTTTGTCACATCGCTTGACACCTGCAATCAAGAGGGTGAGTGAACAGCCTGTCCACAGGTTGCTACCAAAGTCCCCTGTAGCCGTCTGCCTTGAAATGCCAGAGACTACTAAGACATAATTTTTCTTTCTGATTTCTCCCCTTGCCTTTGATCTCCTGCACTCTTGTTTTACTGTTTGAACACAATTTTAAAGGCTATAATTGTAGTAAGTATTTCAAACTATTTATGTTAATAAAATATTTGGTGGGATTAAATTTACTGCATTTTCATAAAGGAAGAAAAAAAAAGGAATAAAATATATTTAATACCCTTGGTTATATTGTCACATGAACATCACAAACCTGTAACAGCAGTATTGTTATTGATTTCAGAACTAAAATATGTGTGTCTGAAATTTGAAGTGAAGGTTAGCTAGATTTAACAAATATGGATGAGCAGTAATCCTGCATTAAATCCATCATCATCTAGAATTACAAATCTTATTAAGTTATTGCATATTTCATTTTTAAATACTCCACAGTTTTATTACTCAGATAGAATAAGCATGGATTAGTAATCCTGGTGGATTTGAAGGAGTTCTTGCAGCTGTACTGAATTAACCCTTTTGAGACCCAAAAATAGAGCAAACAAGTGGAAAATGAATCTCTTTTCAGTGTCCTCTGGGGATTATTTATCTTTAAATAAATTATTGAAATTTTACTACAGTACTCAAGGGAGTACCCATCTCATCCACCAAGAATTTGTTGTTCATTATCTGGGGATCATTTTGTCCTATAAATGTTTAAGGGTATACTGATTGGGTTGCTGTCAGATAACTTGATGCTAATTAACAGCAGCCCAATCAAGCATCTAATCAACATATATGAAATACACACAACATTTATTCAAGACCTTGTAGGGTAAATTTCCACCTAAACAGCAATGGATTACCGTACAGAAAATAGTTGGCTAGGTGTAAAAGTGCACTGGGCAATATTGTTGCCCATAAGCAATTACAAACATGGGTTTGACGCAATGAGAAAGCTGTAGTGTTAATCAAGTAAAATACCACTTAAATCAATTATTAGGAGTCAGGTCCAATTAACTTTTGTCTTACTACATTTTCACACAGCATTGTAGCTGGGGCAAGAACATAATCAAACCATTCCTTAACTTTGCACAGGAGGCACAAAAGCAACTTAATGGAAATTGATTATCTAGCCTTTAGTATGCTACAGACAATTTTATTTACCCAGATCTGCTCTTGTCTTGTAAGCCAATATTGAGTTCATTCAGTAGGTTTTCCTGTTTTGACCTTTTTTTTTGTAATAGATTGACTTGCTCCTGCCTATGATGTAATGAGATCAACATTCAGTGCTTGGGATTTTGATTGGCTGAAAACCAGCCTTTGGCAATTTCTTTGAAAGTTGCTCTGCTTCTGCAATGATAGTCAAGAAGGAGAAGTAACAAAGTAAGTAAGGAATTTTAAAGTGTTATGCTTAGAAAAGTGCAAATAAAGTTAAGAAAAAGCAATGGGAATGTAGATGCTGTTGACCATAAGGCATTCATTTACCCTTTTCAAGTTTAGACTGTCTTTGGCTAAAATCAACAGTCTAGAAAAGCTTGTTCCCAACTTTTTTTTTAGTTTCTTGGAACACAATTCTTTTTTAGGATGAAACAGATGACCCTTCTCATCATTTTGAAAATGGAGTACAGCCTCAAGCTGGATCCTTAAAGTAAAGGTATTACATGTGGGATCTATGAATCCAAATGTTCATGGAATTCTATGGGGGTGAAATTTGACTTTGGTGGTAATGCACAGTCATTACTGAGGGCGATCCAGTGAACTGCTACTAAAAAGGTAAAAACACGTTGTATGGAATTTAAGTCCTCAATCATCAGTTACAACTCTAGCTCACAATAACCTATAGTGCACAACCTAATTCCTAATTAGATCAAAGCATGTCTTTGTCTTAAGTAATTCCTGATCAAAATTAATTGTCTATTCTCCGATATTGAGGCAATGGGTGTAAACCTAGCACAGTGTCCATTTTGACTAAGTCATTTACAAAAATACACAGGACCAAATTTCTGTATTTGTTACAATTATGGCTGTACCACAGTACAATTATTTATTCACCATCATAGTGCAGAAGATGAAAACTTAAAAAAATTGGCATACCATACAGAGGTGTCATGCAAATATTGATGAATAGCATCATGAAAACTCTTTTTATATCAAATTATATGTACATATGAAAAATGGATATATGCACTTCATTTACATGGGTGAACTATTTGCTGTTATAACTAGCATAAGTCAAGACAACCTCATGTTGGAAAAGCTATAACAAATCTGGGGGTAATTTTAACCTAACCCGCCTGGTGGGAAACTGACGGGATGGGGTCAGCTGTCCATTTCACACCCTGCCCGATTTTACTCCCCATTGAAGGTAGTGGAGAGTAAAATGGGGTAGAGTATATTCGGCGGGTGTGGGTCAACCCAATCCTGTCAGTTTCTCACCGGGCAGGTTAGGTTAAACTTACCCCAGTGTCTTTGTAAGATTCAGAGATGACAAAATTGCTGACAATGATTTGAAGTGCTATTTGAGCATTGCCCAATTTGTTGTTCCAAAAAAGACACTGACAAGCAAAGCGTTCATTCGGATAAAGATACAGATACAAAGTAATACAGATGCTGGACTATGCACCCCTGCAGAAAAGCCAGCAAATGACTCGAAGTCCTGAATGTCAAGATCCAGGAGCAATATGTAGGAGGGTTACTGATTGTGAACGTTTGTGGCAAACAGGTTGACAAAAGAGTTCATCAGCTCCCAATTGAACAAGTGTAAGGTATTTGATCAAACCAGTATACCGCTGAGTGACTCTGAATCAGATATCGATATGGACATTGTCAGTAGTCTGCTTGAACAGATACATGCAGTACCCTCCTACATAAAGCTTTTGGATGGTAAGGGCAGGGTGTAAAAGGGCCTGCACTGTATGTATGAAATGTCCTTTATCTTCTGTTGCAGATCCAGGAGCATGTTTATTGTAGCCAGGGAACAGCTTGTGGAGTATTCTGTGACAGGTAAAGGATGCTCGTGCCATTCAGTAGCACAGTGTGGATTCTATTCCTAAGTGATGTGTTCAGTAACTACTGAGGATTTCCCATCGCCAGAGGGTTCTTCACTTTCCTATGGTTGATCACTGTCCTCTTGAGATAGTATGGCCTTCCAAATAATGCAGTGGAGTTGAAAGAAAACAACATCTCTGTGGATGCAAAATAGACTGGTAAGCTTTCCAGTGAGTGCAAAGAACATGGTTAATCAGCTCTTTCGTAGAATTAGTGTAGTGTGTTTCTTTAAAACATTTAAATATAAAGTTTAAAAAGTCAACCGCACACTAATGCAGTTGCATTACATCTCATGCAATTATGTCAGACCAGCTTTTCAATTTTCTAGAAATCTGCGGAATTTACTGTACGTTTCACTTTTTAAAGAAAAAACATACCACTGAGAAAGACAGAAAAAACCATTAGCCCCTAAAGCCAGTGTTTTCTAGTAACAAACAGATGGCAATTAGTATGTTTCTCAGGATCCCTTACACACTTTCACATCTACACAGAGGGTTGAATACAACTGTGCATGTCCAATAAAATGTCCTCATAATCCCCTTTTTAAAAAAAAATTTTTTTTAATGATATATAATTGTATCTCCATATATACATTTGCTGCAAATGTCTATTACAGTAAGTCAAAATGCCCAAGCAGCAGCCGGCAAGAAAATTTCAAATTTACCTACAAACAAATGCATCTTATGATCATTATCTCAATATTCCTGAGAGTTTAACTAGTAATTTTTGTCCCCATTTCTAAATTCTTTATTTGAGTTAGGGAGCAAGGTCACAGATCAGCCATGATCTTATCATTGGCGGAGCAAGTATGAGGGGCTGAATGGCCTACTCCTGTTCCTATGTTTTAATGAAGCATTTTATTTTTAGTTAACTTGGGTAGATGTAAAACAAGGACGTGCTGCTTTTGAGCAGTGGTGTGATGTCCTTGGCCTCCACTGCAAGTTTAAAAGAAGAAAAAGCAAATGGAAAACAATTTGAATTGGCAAAACCAAAGTACTGTAAGATTAACAGATTATTTGGAAAATATAATGTTAAAGTGAGTGATTTATAGAAAAAGTGGGAAATAAACTAAAGATTCCATAACATTCTGTAAAAGAGGTGTGACTTATTTAGTAGAGGATGCACACCAATGAATATCAAGTTGTAAAGTGACTGTAACTTTAAAGACTGATGGAGATTCCCTACGTTGGTAGAGTGTAAATCCAGTTCAACTATTCCCAATGGGTGATTTTTATTGATTCTCATTTAGATTACTAGATGAAGGACCTCATGTCACCCCTCCACTTCTTTCTTTGCCTTCTGTCCCCACCTCGTCCGCTAATGAATGAATTCCCATGATGAGGGCTGATCAATTTGGTTACTACTGTCTGTCAAGACCTGGATTTTGATTTTCAACCTTGCCCACCCTACCATGTGACTGACCAGGTGAATTAGTTGATTTTCATTATCGAGTTAAATTCCTTTTCCTATTTCAGTGATGTTTCAGCCTCAAAAACACACTGCATGGTTTTGAGTCTAAATGGATATTTGTTTACTGCATGTAAGAGTTTAAGAGAAGGCATATCAAGTGTACACTTAAATTAATAGCTGATTGTCCAGCCGGAAAAGTGTGAGTCTTAAGTAAGCGAACCTTCTGCAGCTTCATAAAATCCAACCTGCATATGGTCTTTATTGTAAAATGGACTTGCAAATATTTTTTCTTGGCAAAGAACAGTAGAGATCCCCTGGACTGAAGAGATATAAAGAACAGCAAATGGTTACAAAGAAAGTAGTCAGAGCTGCAGAAAGGGAATATGAGAAAAAGCTTGTGAGGGATATCAAGGACAACACTAAAGGTTTTTACAAATATATTAAGAGAAAGAGGGTGGCTAAGAGTAATGTGAGTCCCTTAATGACAGACGCAGTTATATTGTAATTGGAAATCAGAAAATAGCAGACTGACAAAATAGCTACTTTGTATCGGTCTTCACAGTAGAAGATGATTATAAAAACCAGAGATACAAAGAAAACTAAAAATAAATCAGCAGGAGGAACTAACTCGATTCAATATAAATAAAAACATGGTGATGGAGAAACCTAATGTTATTAAAGATAGACAAATATCCAGGACCCAATGGTTTTCACCCCAGTATATTAAAAGAAGTAGGTGAGGAAATTGTTGATGCGTTCGTCATGATATTGCAAAATACACTCGATTCAGGAATTGAAAAATTGCCAATGTCACTCCACTGTTTAAGAACGGTAAGAGAGGTAAACTAGGAAATTATAGGCCTATTAGTTTTACTTCAGTTGGGAATCTGTTATTAGGATCAGAATGACTGAATATTTGGACTGATACGAGCAGATCAGAGAGAGCCAGCGTGGATTTGTGAAGGGTAAGTCACATCTAATAAACCTAGTTGAATTTTTTGAGGCGGTAACTAACATGGTAGATGAGGGAGTATCTAAGGATGTTATTTATATGGACTTCCAGAAGGCATTCAACAAGATTCCACATAAGAGACTGTTAACAAAAATGAGTGCGCATAGAATTGGAGGCAACCTATTGGCTTGGATAGGGAATTGGTTAGGAGGGAGGAGAAAGAAAGTAGGAATAATGGGTATTTATTCAAATTGGCAGGATGTGACTAGTGGTGTCCCCCAAGGATCTGTACTGGGGCAACAGCTTTTCACTATATTTATAAATGATTTGGATGAAGGAATAGAGAGCCGTATATCTAAGGTTGCTTAGGTAGCACAGTAAATAGTGTAGATGAGAACAAAAATTTGCAAAGGGATGTTGCCAGATTAAGTGAGTGGGCAAAACTGTGGCAGATGGAGTTCAATGTAGAAAAGTGTGAGGTCATCCACTTTGGATCTGAGAAAGATAGATCTGAGTATTTTCTAACTGGCAAGAAGCTAGGTACTGTGGATGAGCAGAGAGATTTAGGGGTCCAAGTACAGAAATCACTAAAAGCTAGTGAACAGATACAAAAAATAATTAAAAAGGCTAATGGAATGTTGGCCTTTCTCTCAAGAGGGCTGGGATAAAAAGGGATGGAAGTTATGTTGCAGCTGTACAGAGCTCTGGTTAGATCCCATCTGGAGCACTGCATTCAGTTCTGGGCACCGTACCTCAGGAAGGATGTATTGGCCTTGGAGGGGGTGCAGTGCAGATTCACCAGAATGATACAGGGGCTTTTTTTTATTCGTGCATGGGATGTGGGCATCGCTGGCAAGGCCAGCATTTATTGCCCATCCCTAATTGCCCTTGAGAAGGTGGTGGTGAGCCGCCTTCTTGAACTGCTGCAGTCCGTGTGGTGAAGGTTCTCCCACAGTGCTGTTAGGTAGAGAGTTCCAGGATTTTGACCCAGTGACGATGAAGGAACGGCGATATTTCCAAGTTGGGATGGTGTGTGACTTGGAGGGGAACGTGCAGGTGGTGTTGTTCCCATGTGCCTGCTACCCTTGTCCTTCTAGGTGGTAGAGGTCGTGGGTTTGGCAGGTGCTGTCGAAGAAGCCTTGGCGAGTTGCTGCAGTGCATCCTGTGGATGGTACACACTGCAACCACGGTGCACCGGTGGTGAAGGGAGTGAGTGTTTAGGGTGATGGATGAGGTGCTAATCAAGTGGGCTGTTTTGTCCTGGATGGTGTCGAGCTTCTTGAGTGTTGTTGGAGTTGCTAGAAGGGTTAAATTATGAGGACAGGTTGCATCGACGAGGCTTGTGTTCCCTTGAACTTAGAAGACTAAGGGGTGATTTAATTGAAGTGTTTGATGTTAAAGAATTTGATAGGGTAGATGGAGAGAAAGTATTTCTTCTGGTGGGAGGCATAACCTTAAAATTAGAGCTAGGCCATTCAGGGGTGATGTCAGAAAGCATTTCTTCACACAAAGGATAGTGGAAATCTGGAACTCTTTATTCCCGCACCCCCCCCAAAAAAAATAACCATTGAGGCTGGGCCAATTGAAAATATCAATACTGAGATTGATAGATTTTTGTTAGGCAAGGGTATTAAGGGTAAAGTGACCAAGGTGGGTAGATGGAGTTAGGATACAGATCAGCCATGATCTAATTGAATGGTGGAACAGGCTCGAGAGGCTAAAAGAACTACTCCTGTTCCTGTGTAGTGTTAAAATGCTATTCTGTATATACAAATTGATCTCCAGTAAATCTTTTTAAAAAAAAACCTCTAGTTTCAAAGCAGGAGCAAAGATTTAATCATCTATTCCCATTATGTTCAAGTCTGATTATTAAAAAACGTTACCTCATTCCCAAATTGATGAACATTAAAGGATTTCTCAGGATGTTTATGCCAGATACAGGATGAAAGATGCTTCAGTATGAATCATCTGCCCACACACTGTAGGCTGAGAATATGGAATGCACTGCAATATTCAGAAAAGGCAGACTGCAGCATATTAGTAGCTCTCCAGAGAATAACCATTACTTACAATAGAGCTTTAGTAGTGCTGCAAGATTACTCTTCCTGTTTCATCAATGCATGCATTAAAGATGTTATATATAGCATGAAAAATTTAGACTGAGAGAGAGTCAGCCATATTCTCAAAGAATTCAATCTCGAGAAACAAATCTGACATTGCAAACTGTTTCTGCATCAGTGCAACATGCACACTGTAGAAATCCACCATTTCATAATTAGCACTGGCAGGCACTATTTTTGAGCAGAAGAGCCATCTGATTTTTTTTTAGCTGTGTGCTGTTCAGCAGTCTCACAATGCATTTATATCTGTGTGGGAGTGGAGTGGTAATTGACTCAGCAGAAAAGAGGCTATTAACAATTTGTTCAGATCATTAAACCATTTTAAACAATCACAAATACAAATCTTATGCCTAAAATATGTTTATCCCAAAATACATCATGCAGGTAAACTGTCAATGAGGTTTGTTGTCATAAGAACATAAGAACATAAGAAATAGGAGCAGGAGTAAGCCATATGGCCCCTCGAGCCTGCTCCACCATTTAATAAGATCATGGCTGATCTTCGACCTCAACTCCACTTTCCTGCCGGATCCCCATAACTCTTGATTCCCTTAAAGTCCAAAAATCTATCGATCTCCAGTTTTGAATATACTCAACGACTGAGCAACAACAGACCCTGGGGTAGAGAATTCCAAAGATTCACAAGCCTCTGAGTGAAGAAATTCATAGAATCATAGAAAGGTTACAGCACCGAAGGAGGCCATTTAGCCCATCGACTCCACGCCGGCTCTATGCAACAGCAATCCAGCTAGTCCCACTCCCCCGCCCTATCTCCGTAGCCCTGCAAATTTTTGCCTTTCAAGTACTTATCCAGTTCCCTTTTGAAGGCCATAATTGAATCTGCCTCCACCACCCCCTCAGGCAGTGCATTCCAGATCCTAACCACTTGCTGTGTAAAAAAAAAAGTTTATCCTCTTGTCACCTTTGGTTCTTTTGCCAATCACCTTAAATCTATGTCCTCTGGTTCTTGATCCTGCCGCCAATAGGAACAGTTTCTCTGTATCTACTCTGTCCAGACCCTTCATGATTTTAAATACCTCTATCAAATCTTTTCGCAACCGTCTCTGTTCCAAGGAGAACAACCCCAGCTTCTCCAGTCTATCCAAGTAACTAAAGTCCCTCATCCTTGGAATCATTCTAGTAAATCTGTCTTGCACCCTCTAAGGATTTCATATCCTTCCTAAAGTGCAGTGCCCAGAACTGGACACAATACTCCAGTTGTGGCCAAACCAGTGTTTTATAAAGGTTCAACATGACTTCCATACTTTTGTACTCTATGCCTCTATTTATAAAGCCCAGGATCCTGTATGCTTTTGTAACCGCTTTCTCAACATGCCCTGCCACCTTCAACGATTTGTGCACATATACCCCAAGATCTCTCTCTTCCTGAATCCCTTTTAGAGTTGTGTCCTCTAGTTTATGTTGCCTCTCCTCGTTCTTCTTACCGAAATGTATCACTTCGCATTTTTCTGTGTTAAATTTAATCTGCCACATGGCTGCCCATGCCACCCACCTGTCAATATCCTCTTGAAGTCTATCACTATCCTCCTCACTGTTTACCATTCTTCCAAGTTTTGTGTCATTGTGCCTTGTACACCCAAGTCCAAGTCATTAATATATATCAAGAAAAACAGTGGTCCCAGCACCGACCCCTGGGGAACACCTCCTTCCAGTCTGAAAAACAACCGTTCACCACTACAGTCTGTTCCCTGTCCCTTGGCCAATTCTGCATCCCTGTTGCTACTGCCCCCTTAATCCATGTGGCACTTTATCAAACACCTTTTGAAAGTCCATATATACTACATCAACTGCATTGTCCTCATCTACTCTCTCTGTTACCTCATCAAAAAACTCCATCAGGTTAGTTAAACCTGATTTGCCTTTAACAAATCCGTGCTGGCTTTTCCTAATCAATCCACACTTGTCCAAGTGACTGCTAATTCTGTCCCGGATTATCGTTTCTAAAAGTTTCCCCACCACCAAGGTTAAACTGACTGGCCTGTAGTTGCTGGATTTATCATTACACCCTTTTTTGAACAAGGGTGTAACATTTGCAATTTTCCAGTCCTCTGGCACCACTCCCGTATCTACGAATGTTTGGAAGATTATAGCCAGTACCTCTGCAATTTCCACCCTTAACTTCCCTCAGCAACCTAGGATGCATCTCATCCAGACCGGGTGATTTATCTACTTCAAGTACAGCTAGCCTTTCTAGTACCTCTTCATCAATTTTTAGCCTATGCAGTATCTCAACTATATCTTCCTTTACTGGGACTCTGGCAGCATCTTTTTCCTTGGTAAAGACAGATGCAAAGTACTCATTTAGTACCTCGGCCATCCTCTCTGCCCCCATGAGTAGATTTTCTTTATGGTCCCTAATTGGCCCCACCCCTCCTCTTACTACCCGTTTACTGTTTACATGCCTGTCGAAGACTTTTGGATTCCCTTTTATGTTGGCCGCCAGTCTATTCTCATAATCTCTCTTTGCCCCTCTTATTTCCTTTTTCACTTCCCCTCTGAACTTTCTATATTCTGCCTGGTTCTCACTTGTGTTATCAGCCTGACATCTGTCCTATGCCCCTTTTTTCCATTTCATTTTACTCACTATCTCTTTTGTCATCCAGGGAGTTCTGGCTTTAGTTGTCCTACCTTTCTGCCTCGCGGGAATGTGCCTAGACTGTACCCGAACCATCTCCTCTTTCAAGGCTGCCCACTGTACAATTACAGTTTTGCCTGCCAAACTTTGATTCTAATTTACCCGGGCCAGATCTGTTCTCATTCCATTGAAATTGGCCCTCCAATTGAGTATTTTTACTTGAGTGGTCCATGTCCTTTTCCATAGCTATTCTAAACCTTATGATACTTTGATCGCAGCTCCCTAAATGCTCTCCCGCTGACACTTGCTCCACTTGGTCCGCCTCATTCCCTAGAACCAAGTCCAGCAATGCCTCCTTCCTCATTGGGCCGGAAACGTACTGGTTAAGAAAGTTATCCTAATCACATTTCAAAAATTCCTCCCCCTCTGTGCCCCTTATTATTATTCTTATCCCAGTCTATATTAGGATAGTTGAAGTCCCCATTTAACACTACGCTATAGCTTTTGCACCTCTCTGTAATTTCCCTGCAAATTTGCTCCTCTATTTCCTTCCCACCAGTTGGTGGCCTATAGAATACACCCAGTAGTGTCATGGCGGCTCTACCGTTTCTTGATTCTTAACCAAATAGATTCTGTCCTTGACCCCTTCCAGGACATCCTCTCTCTCCAGTACTGCAATATTCTCCTTAATCAATACTGCCACCACCACTCTTTTTTTCTTCCCTATCTTTCCTGAACACCTTGTATCCAGGAATATTTAGCACCTCTTCATCTCAGTCCTAAATGTCCGACCCCTTATCCTGAGACTATGTCCTCTAGTTCTAGACTCTCCAGCCAGGGGAAACATCCTCTTAGCATCTACCCTGTCAAGCCCTTTTAGCATCGTATATGTTTCAATGAGATCATTTCTCATTCTACTAATCTCCATAGAATATAGGCCCATTCTACACACTCTTTCCTCATTGGACAACCCTCTCATCCCAGGAATCAATCTAATGAACCTTTGTTGCACTGCCTCTAAGGCAAGTGCATCCCTCCTTAGGTAAGGAAACCAAAACTACACACAAGACTCCAGGTGTGGTCTCACCAGAGCCCTGTATAATTGTAGTAAGACTTCCTTACTCTTGTACTCCAACCCGCTTGTAATAAAGGCCAACATACCATTTGCCTTCTAAATTGCTTGCTCTACCTGCATGTTAACTTTGTGTTTTGTGTACAAGGACACCTACATCCCTCTGAACGCCAACATTCAATAGTTTCTCACAATTTGAAAAGTATTCTGTTTTTCTATTTTTCCGACAAAGTGAATGAAAAAGGAAATAAGAGGGACAAAGAGACATTATACTCCATCTGCCAACTTCTTGCCCACTCATTTAATCTGTCTATATCCCTTTGCAGCATTTTTGTGCCCTCCTCACAGCTTACCTTCCCACCTAGCTTTGTATCCTCAGCAAACTTGGATACATTACACTCGGTCCCTTCATCTAAGTCATTACCATAGATTGTAAATAGCTGAATTCCAAGCACTGATTCTTGCGGCACCCGACTGGTTACAACCTGCCAACCTGAAAATGACCCATTTATTCTTACTCTCTGTTTTCTGTCCATGAACCAATTCTCAATCCATGCCAATACGTTACCCCCAATCCCATGAGCCCTAATCTTGTGTAACAACCTCTTACGTGGCAACTTTTCGAATGCCTTTTGAAAATCCAAATAGACTACATCATCTGGTTCCCCCTTATCTACCCTGCTAGTTACACCCTCAAAAAACTCTAATAGATTTGTCAAACACAATTTTCCTTCCATGAAACTGTGTTGACTCTGCCTAATCATATTATGATTTTCTAAGTGCCCTGTTACTACATCCTTAATAATAGATTCTAGCATTTTCTTTACCACTGATGTCAGGCTAACTGGCCTATAGTTCCCAGTTTTCTCTCTCCCTGCTTTCTTGAATAGTTGGGTTACTTTTGCTACCTTCCAACCCACAGGGACCATACTAGATTTTAGGGAATTCTGGAAAATCCAAACTAATGCATACACTATCAGTGCAGCCACCTCAGATATGGGCCATCAGGTCCAGGGGATTTGTTGGCTTTTAGTCCCATTAATTTTTCTAAAACTTTTTCTTTACTAATCTTAATTACTTTAAGTTCTTTCCTCTAATCAGACCCTTGGTTCCCCACTACTTCCGATATGTTTTTGTATCTTCTACTGTGAAGACAAATATGAAATATAACATCTCTGCCATTTCCTTATTCCCCATTATAATTTCTCCTGTCTCTGCCTCTACAGATTTACTTTCGCTAATCCCCTTTTTATATACTTGTAGAAGCTCTTACAATCTGTTTTTATATTTCTTGCTAGTTTACTCTCATATTCAATTTTCTCCCTCTTTATCATTTTCTTGGTTTTCTTTTGCTGATTTCTAAAACCCTCCCAATCCTCAGGCTTATTACTCTTTTTAGCAACGTTGTAAGCCTCTTCTTTTAATCTACTACTATCCTTAACTTCTCTAGTTAGCCATGTTTGGATCACTTTTCCTGTGGAGTTTTTATTCCTCAAGGGTATGTATATTCACTGCGAATTATGAATTATTTCTTTAAATGTTTGCCATTGCTTATCTACCGTCATATCTTTTAATCTAATTTCCCAATCTACCTTAGCCAATTTGCCCCTCATACCTCCATAATTGGCCTTGTTAAATTTAAGACCCTAGCTTTGGACTTAACAACATCACTCTCAAACTCGATATGAAATTATATCATATTACAGTCACACTTCCCCAGAGGATCCTTTATTATAAGATTACTAATTAATCCTGTTTCATTACACAATGCTAAATGTAAAATAGCCTGTTCCCTAGTTGGTTCCACAACATATTGTTCTAGAAAACTGTCTTAGATCCATTCCATGAACTCGTCCTCCAAACTACTTTTGCCAATTTGGTTTGCCCAATCTATATGAAGATTCAAGCCCCTTGTGATTATTGCATTACCCTTGTTACATGCTCCTGTATTTTCCTAATTTATACTCTGTCCAACACTATAACTACTTATAGGGGGCCTGTAAACTACTCATACCAGTGTTTTCTGCCCCTTGTTATTCCTTAGCTCCACCCATACTTATTCTACATCCTGATTTTCTGAGCTAAGATCCTTTCTCACTACTGCCTTTATCTCATTCTTTATTTGCAGGGCAACTCCACCCCCTCCTTTTCCATTCTGCCTATCTTTTCTAAAAGTCAGTACCCTGGAATATGTAGTTCCAACCATGGTCACCCTGCAACCATGTCTCAATAATGGCTACGAGATCAAACCCATTTATCTCTTTGTGCCATTAATTCATCTATCTTGTTACAAATGTTTTGTTCATTCATGTACAGTGCCTTTAATTTTAACTTTTTACCTTTTTTTCCCTGATGTGACCTTAGTCACTAATGTCCTATTACCCTTGTTAAACTCTCTGTCCCTTCTGACACACTCTGCTTGTTTTTACCCAAATCGCTACCCAGCTCTATAGCCTTGACGTTTCTTTTTAGACTGATAAAATTACACTTACCTGAACCCTGCCCCCTCCCCCCACCCCCACCCTCTTATTAGTTTAAAGCCCTATCTACCGCTCTAGTTATCCGATTCGCCAGGACACTGGTCCCAGCCCAGTTTAAGTGGAGCCCGTCCCAATGGAACAGCTCCCTCTACCAGTACCCAGTACTGGTGCCAGTGCCCCATGAATTGAAACCCTGCTTCCCACACTACTCTTTCAGCCACGCATTTAATCATCTAACCTGTTTGTCCCTATGCCAATTTACGTGTGGCTCAGGTAGTAATCCAGAGATTATTACATTTTGAGGTTCTACTTTTTAATTTGGTCCCTAGTGCCTCGAACTCCCACAGCAGAATCTCATTCCTAGTTCTACCTATGTTGTTGTTTCCTATGTGGATCATGACAACTGGATCCTCCCCCTCATGCTCCAAGTTCTTGTCCAGCCACGTGAAGATGTTGTTAACCATGCCACCGGGCAGGCAACACAGCCTTCGGAACTCCTGATCACGGCTGCAGAAAACAGTATCTGTCCCCCTGACTATACTGTCCCCTACCACTACCACATTCCTTTTTACTCCCCCCATTTGAATGGCCTCCTGTACCACGGTGCCGTGGTCAGTTTGCCCATCCTCCCTTCAGTCTTTGATCTTATCCATACAGGTAGCAAGTACCTCGTACCAGTTGGACGAGGTCAAAGGCTGAGGCTCCTCCATCGCTACATCCTGGGTCCCCATACCTGCCTGACTCAGTCACATCATCTTGTCCCTGACCATTGACCAAATCTAAAGCACTACCTAACCCAAGTGGTGTGACTGCCTCCTGGATTGAAGTGTCCTGGTTAGTTTTCCCCCTCCCTGATGTATTGCAATGTCTGCAAATTGGACTTCAGCTCAATCTGAGCCGAAGTTCCTCGAGCTGCAGACACTCACCGCAGATGTGGTTGCTCGGGATCTCGCTGGTCTCCACCAACTCCCACATGCTGCAGTTACGACACTCCACCTGCCCTGCCATCCCTATTTAACCTTGGTTTATTTATTTACTTAATTAGAGTTTTTATTCACTTGATATTTTTAGTTAATTAATTAGTTTATCTAGATTAAGTTAATAATCTAATAAAGTAATAGCAAGTTATAGTTTCCCAGCTTTTAGGTTAACCCACTGCCCTAGTTTAGAGAGCAAAAAAAACCCGGTAATACTCACCGACCAATCATCTACCCGCTTCCCTGTCACATCAATCTTTCAAATTTCTGTCTGTGTGAGTTGGTCTCAACTGTAAGTGAAGCCGACCCCGCGCCGCCCTCTCGACCCCGCGCCGCCCTCTCGACCCCGCGCCGCCCTCTCGGCCCTTGTCTGAGGCAACTAGATGATATTGCTGCCATTTTTGTAATGACGGTTCACTTCACCAAATAATTGTAATCAAAAGATGTTTGTAAACATTTTCTATGTGACTTCATCTTTTTAAGTCTTTTATTTCAGGGACTCTAGAACAGCAAATATGGAAATCAAAGGAAGAACTTCATTCCTAAAATTCTTTCACCATAGAAATAAAATATTTATTGCGACTTTTATAATGACTTCAGCACTGAAAAACAAGAATTTCAGACAAATACGTTAAGCATTTGCAGGCCAGTGTCACACAATATAATTTCAAGACTTAAAAAATTAAAATGAGACTGGATGTTGTAGGCAAAAAAACTCCAAATAGAATACTGTAAATTGGAAATATTATCACAAATAATATTTTGTGCAATCTGAGGCTGCCAGCAATTTTGTACATTTGTACATTCTTGTACATTCAGTGTGAACATAAGAAAAATAGGTGGGAATGTAAACTGGTTTTCCAGCTTTATACTTGCACTGACTTTTCCAGTAACATTTGTAAATGGAGAAAATATTGCAGGCCCCATTTTCTTGAGAGATATTTGATTTATGAGGTAGGTAACAGTGCAGCATTTGTCACCACAACACAATCGCAGCAGATCAGGCTAATTTTGTGGTTTGTAGAGTGATGAGGTAAGTTCACGTTTCTTGCAGAATAGAACAACAGTTTGACATTTACTATACAAGAAGGCATTGTTTAATAGCAATTTTATAAACTGCCAGCCACATGCCATCATGAATTATCTGATTTTAGATGCAGTAAATTTAAATTCTATGCCATATGGTTCTGCATGAATGTAGCAACATTAATTGGCAGTGAACAATTCCCAATTTATATTATTGGCTGACACAAATATATTTAGAACAAGCTGTATTTGTAATTAAACATGGTAGTGCAAAATTTTGTTTTCACTCGTATTTGCACAAATGTAAACACACCACAGTAAAAGGGAAAAAGAAACCACTAATCCATTTTGTGGCTTGAACCACAGTTTCATGGCCCAAGATAGGTCATTTTCTTTCCTAAAAAGGAAAGCATCCCCCAAATGTATAAGGGCGATTTCAGCACATCTGTCACAAACACTGACCCATTTTCAGTGTGTAAATAGTTTTCAACATTTACAAAAATAATATATTTTGTGTTTTTCTACTGCTATATAGCAATACCAACTAAGTTATGTGTGGCGACGGCCAGTTTGTTCATTAAAAACAATATAGGTAATATCTTGTGGGTGAGAAGGCAACTTGAGAAAATTTTCTACTGAGCCATGAGTTACTTTATTAACCACCTTGCAGCACGGTTGGACTACATCAATATTGGGCCTTGCTGTCCTTTCCCAAAACCACTCACTACCCCAGGATCATCTTGAAAAGCAAAGATAACCTCTGGTTTCTTTACTACTTGCCATCTCCTTAAATCCCTCTCCCTTGCCTCCTGAACCATTACCTTTAACAACAAGCGCAATGAGCTCATGGACTTCTTTATTATTGAGATTGAGAGCATCCATTCAGCTGCCTTTCCCCCTTCTCCATGCCCACCAAGCCAAACTTCTCTCAACGTCCCGTCCCCCCCGCAGCTACACCTGCTCTAGCCCTGAACATGTATCTTTCTCTCATTTATCTCCTATCTCCCCTTAAGCCCTCTTCAAGATCATCATGTCCGTAAGACCCAACTCCTCTTCTCTTGACTCCATTCCCACTAAACTGCTGACCACTCAACCCCATTCCTGGCCTCCATTCTAGCTGATGTGTTAAATAGTTGTCTCTACACAGGTACTGTCCTCCTGTCTTTTAAAACTACCATCATCAATCTCTCCTCAAAAACCAACCCTCAAACCTTTATCCATGCAGACTGCTGCCCCATTTCCAACTTCCCTTTCCTCTCAAGTCCTTGAATTTGTTGTACCTCCCAAATATGTGCCCATCTTTTCTGCAACTCTATGCTTAAATCTCTGCAATCAGTTTTCTGTTCCTGCCATAGAACTGAAATGGCCCCAACCTGTCACAAATGACATCCTCTATGACTGTGACCATGGTGCACTAACCCTTCTCATCCTTCTTGATGTCTCTGTAGCCTTTGACTCGAGCATTATAGTGCACTTTAAGCATGCACCCCACTAGGAGTGTGAAAAATGGTGAATTTACCCTTGTTTGCAGAAAACAAGGAGTTAAAAGACTTTAATACAATTTGGGGTCAGGTGGGGAGAGCACAAAGCTGGACTACAGATTTCAATTTCCTGCCTCATGTCAGTTTATATCTAAATATCCTTTAAAGAATTTTTAAGCAAGAAAGTTTGTTTTCTTACTGGTGCCTGTGCTAAGCACAGTCTTGGGACTGAGGCAGCATGACGAGGGACAAGGGGTATTGCAGCAGAATACCACATTTGACCTGAGGCGACACATCATTATATGCTAGATGCTGCAGCATTTTAATTTGGCAGAAATTATTTACATATTTGCTACTTGTATTCCGAATAGGAGTTATGCAATTGTATTTAAAGCACAATGTCTTTATAGTGTTTACATTGATACCTCACAGAATCATACCTTTCAGCCAACGTCCTAGACTCTTCCATCACCATCCCTGGGTATGTCCTGTCCCACCGACAGGACAGACTGACCAGAGGTGGCTGTACAGTGATATACAGTCAGGAGGGAGTGGCCCTGGGAGTCCTCAACATTGACCCTGGACTCCATGAAATCTTATGGCATCAGGTCAAACATGGGCAAGGAAACCTCCTGCTGATTACCACCTATCGCCCTACCTCAGCTGATGAATCAGTCCTCCTCCACGTTGAGCATCACTCAGAGGAAACACTGAGGGTGGCAAGGGCACAGAATGTACTCTGGGTGGGGGACTTCAATGTCCATCACCAAGAGTGGCTCGGTAGCACCACTACTGACCGAGCTGGCCGAGTCCTGAAGGAATAGCTGCCATACTGGGCCTGCGGCAGGTGGTGAGCGAACCAACACGAGGGAAAAACCTACTTGACCCCGTCCTCACCAATCTACCTGTCACAGATGCATCTGTCCATGACAGTGTTGGTGGGAGTGACCACCGCACAGTCCTCATGGAGACGAAGTCCCGTCTTCGCACTGAGGACACCATCCAACATGTTGTGTGGCACTACCACCGTGCTAAATGGGATAGATTCAGAACAGATCTAGCAGCTCAAAACTGGGCATCCGTGAGGAGCTGTGGGCCATCAGCAGCAGCAGCAGCAGAATTGTATTCCAGCACAATCTGTAACCTCATGGCACGGCATATTCCTCACTGTACCATTACCAACAAGCCAGGGGATCAACCCTGATTCAATGAGGAGTGTAGAAGAGCATGCCAGGAACAGCACCCGGTGTACCTAAAAATGAGTTGCCAACCTGGTGAAGCTACAACTCAGGACTACATGCATGCTAAACAGTGGAAGCAACATGCTATCATCAGAGCTAAGTGATTCCACAACCAACAGGTCAGATCAAAGCTCTGCAGTCCTGCCACATCCAGTCGTGAATGGTGGTGGACAATTAAACAACTAACGGGAGGAGGAAGCTCTGTAAACATCCCCATCCTCAATGATGGTGGAGTCCAGCATGTGAGTGCAGAACACGAAGCTGAAGTGTTTGCAACCATCTTCAGCCAGAAGTGCTGAGTGGATGATCCATCTCGGCCTCCTCGCGATATCCCCACCATCACAGAAACCAACTTCAGCCAATTCGATTCACTCCACGTGATATCAAGAAACGGTTGAGTGCACTGGATACAACAAAGGCTATGGGCCCAGACAACATCCCGGCTGTCGTGCTGAAGACTTGTGCTCCAGAACTAGCAGCGCCTCTAGCCAAACTGTTCCAGTACAGCTACAACACTGGTGTCTACCTGACAATGTGGAAAATTGCCCAGGTATGTCCTGTCCACAGAAAGCAGGACAAAACCAATCCAGCCAATTACCGCCCCATCAGTCTACTCTCAATCATCAGCAAAGTGATGGAAGGTGTCGTTGACAGTGCTATCAAGCGGCACTTACTCACCAATAACCTGTTCACCGATGCTCAGTTTGGGTTCCGCCAGGACCACTCGGCTCCAGACCTCATTACAGCCTTGATCCAAACATGGACAAGAGAGCTGAATTCCAGAGGTGAGAGTGATTGCCCTTGATATCAAGGCAGCATTTGACCGAGTGTGGCACCAAGGAGCCCTAGTAAAATTGAAATCAATGGGAATCAGGGGGAAAATTCTCCAGTGGCTGGAGTCATACCTAGCACAAAGGAAGATGGTAGTGGTTGTTGGAGGCCAATCATCTCAGCCCCAGGAGTTCCGCAGGGCAGTGTCCTAGGCCCAACCATCTTCAGCTGCTTCATCAATGACCTTCCCTCCATCATAAGGTCAGAAATGGGGATGTTCGCTGATGATTGCAGTATTCAATTCCATTCGCAACCCCTCAGATAATGAAGCAGTCCGTGCCCGCATGCAGCAAGACCTGGACAACATCCAGGCTTGGGCTGATAAGTGGCAAGTAACAATCGCGCCAGGCAAAGACATCTCCAACAAGAGAGAGTCTAACCACCTCCCCTTGACATTCAATGGCATTACCATTGCCGAATCCCCCACCATCAACATCCTGGGGGTCACCATTGACCAGAAACTTAACTGGACCAGCCATATAAATACTGTGGCTACAAGAGCAGGTCGGGGGCTGGGAATTCTGCGGCGAGTGACTCACCTCCTGACTCCACAAAACCTTTCCACCATCTACACGGTACAAGTCAGGAGTGTGATAGAATTCTCTCCACTTGCCTGGATGAGTGCAGCTCCAACAACACTCAAGAAGCTCAACATCATCCAGGACAAAGCAGCTGCTTGATTGGCACCCCATCCACCACCCTAAACATTCACTCCCTTCACCACCGGCGCACAGTGGCTGCAGTGTGTACCATCCACAGGATGCACTGCAGCAACTCGCCAAGGCTTCTTCGACAGCACCTCCCAAACCTGCGACCTTTACCATCTAGAAGGACAAAGGCAGCAGGCACATGGGGACAACACCACCTGCACGTTCCCCTCCAAGTCACACACCATCCGGAGTTGGAAATATATCGCTGTTCCTTCATCGTCGCTGGGTCAAAATCCTGGAACTCCCTTCCTAACAGCACTGCGGGAGAACCTTCACCACATGGACTGCAGCTCACCACCACCTTCTCAAGGGCAATTAGGGATGGGCAATAAATGCCAGCGACGCCCACATCCCATGAACGAATAAAAAAAACCTAATAGAAGTAATAAATGTAGGTTTATTTAGAAGTTTACATAAATAAACAGCTTGCAACCATGTGGAATAACTAATGCAGAAAATTAGTACTGCCTAAATTAAAATAAACAAATTACAAGAGGGCATCATCACTCTGTAAGCAAGCAGCAGTTCGTCAGATTCAGTATCAAGATTTTATATTCATTGTATATGAAAATCGCACCTCCTCTCACACAATTTAACTGGATAAACGTAGGATAATAGATGCCAACCAAGGCTGTAACTCAGATATGTCATAAAATGTAGAAGTAACGTTGGAATGGTTTCTGAACATCAGCAGAACCCCAAATTCATTTTTATTGTACTAACTTCCAGTCTTTTTAAGAAAAACTTGCGATTTTTTTTTTGTTATTGTGTTGCAGGTCTGGTAAATAAAATTGATATAATGGAAATTATATTGATCTAAGACCTGAAGGTTTACCATGTCATGAGTAAAGTTATAACGCATTTTTGGCAGCAGGTTATTTTTCAAATTAAATTCACATTTGCTATTTTGTTAGTGGGGAAATGTATTCTAAGTGAAATTCTAGGAAATTCCAGAGATCTAATATGCAAATCTTTATGCCAGTCACATTCAGACATGCTAATTGAGTTTTACGGAGTAATTGCAGGAAGTAATGTAATAGAATCAACATATAAATTATTTCAATAGCATCCATTTGAATAGGGTCCATAAAATAGATCGATTTTCTGTGGACTGAAATTGTTCAGGGTCCAAAGCAATAAAAGTTACATTATTTTTCTATAATATTGTAATAAATCAACCACATAAGAAATAGCTCGGGCTGATAAGAACATAAGAAATAGGAGCAGGAGTAGGCCATATGGTCCCTCGAGCATGCTCCACCATTCAATAAGATCATGGCTGATCTTCAACCTCAAGTCCACTTTCCCACCCAATCCCCATAATCCCTGGATTTCCTTAGAGTCTAAAAATCTCTCTATCTCAGCCTTGAATATACTCAATGACTCAGCATCCACAGCCCTCTCGGGTAGAGAATTCCAAAGATTCACAACCCTCTGAGTGAAGAAATTCCTCCTCATCTCAGTCTTAAGTGGCTGACCCCTTATCCTCCAACTATGCCCCCTAATTCTAGACTCTCCAGCCCGGGGAAACAATCTTTCAGCATCCATAACATAAGATGCAAAATGTAGAATCTTTGAAATGTGAAAGGAGCAGAACATATAGAACAAATACATTACTGTGTTATTTGAGTCTGGTTCGAGAGATTTTTTTTATTTCTAAATGGAATTTAGAAATATAGTTGAGATATTTATAATAATGCTTCTCCCTATTATGCACATTTTGAGTAATAAAAACAAATATAATTTGTATAATTTTTTAAAAATTTACTGGTAACCTAGATTAGTTGTTTATCTTAAAGTATTGAAGAAATGACTACTGTCCCACCATTGGCCTAACACAGCGCAAATCAAGATTGTAAAATTTGCAGCGTAAACTTGATCTTGCTTGGTGCTCCAGGGGATATCACATTATCACATAACATAAGAAAGGTCATGAAGACATTAACATTGGTAGAAAAAAAAACATTGTTGTTGAGAGTAAATGTATTTTCTATTTAATTGAAGGGAAACTCGATCAGACAATTTTATTTTGCTGCAGCAATTATTGGGGGAGTACTATAGATTATTTTTAATGGAAGTATATTTGTTGTTTTGCAAGTGTATTTTGATATCAAACAATGGTATCTAACAATGCACCACTTTCTCAATTTACTGTATAAATAATGAGTGTCTAACAAATGGAGCCTGGGAATAAATCTGAATTTTCCTGTGGATGGGGTAGGGTCTCTTTTTTTTAATTTCCTCTGCGCTCTGTAGACATAAGCATTCAGGTGGGATGTTATATAAATAATATGTGGACTTCCTCTAATTGCCAGTGCTCTCTGTGGGTCTGTAGATAAAAGAAGCACTCCATCTGCCATTCATCGGCCCATTGGCCCATTTTATCAAGATCCCTTTGCAATCCTAGATAACCTTCTTCACTGTCCACAATGCCACCAATCTTGGTGTCATCTGCAAACTAACTAACCATGCCTCCTAAATTCTCATCCAAATCATTAATACAAATAACAGCGGACCCAGCACCGATCCCTGAGGCACACCGCTGGTCACAGTCCTCCAGTTTGAAAAACGACCCTCTACAACCACCCTCTGTCTTCTGTCGTCAATCCAATTTTGTATCCAATTGGCTACCTCACCTTGGATCCCGTGAGATTTAACCTTGCGGTACCTTGTCAAAGGCTTTGCTAAAGTCCATGTAGACCACGTCCACTGCACAGCCCTCATCTATCTTCTTGGTTACCCCTTCAAAAAACTCAATCAAATTTGTGAGACATGATTTTCCTCTCACAAAACCATGCTGACTGTTCCTAATCAGTCCCTGCCTCTCCAAATGCCCGTAGATCCTGTCTCTCAGAATACCCTCTAACAACTTACCCACTACAGATGTCAGGCTTATTGTCAGGAAATTTAAACCTTTCCTAAATATCTGTGTATTTTGATTGACTTTATCATTGCTTTGTGGAATCCAGTTTTCGTTCCACCTTTGAAGAAGTAATCACAGAGCACTTCATTATTAATCTGCAGATGTTCCGTAATTGTTCAGCAGAATCTGAAAGTAAATAAGCTAGCTATTTAATCGGAGTTCATACAGTTTACAAAGGTGTATTTCTTTTTTTAAATTACTTGTCTCTGTTCCTGCCTCAGCTCATCTGCTGCTGAAACCCTCATCCATGCCTTTGTTACCTCTAGACCTGACTATCCAATGATCTCCTGGTCGGCCTCCCATCTTCCACCCTCCATAAACTTAAGCTCATCCAAATCTCTGCTGCCCGTATCCTAACTCTGACCAAGTTCCGTTCGCCCATATTCACCCAAATTGGGGGGACAGGTACAGCAAGTTGTAATGAGGGCTGTGAAGGACTCCAGAATAAACTAGATAGGGTAGTGGGATGGGCAGATAAGTGGCCGATGCAGTTCAAAACAGAAACTGTAAAGTAATATATGTTGGAAGTAAAAACAGGGAAAGAAAATGGTAAGATTTTAATTGAAACAGAGGAGAAGGTAGACCTTGGTGTCTAGAGACATTCTAGGGACCCTTGATGAGCATAGAATCATTAAAGGTGGCAGTGCAAATATACAAGACCATAAAGGCAAAATAAATCCTTGGCTTTGCATCTATAATACAGAGGTATGGAGATAATATTGAACTTGTAGAAGACCTAGTTAGGTCACAGTTCGAGTAATGTGTACAGTTGTGGGCACCCCATCATAGAAAGGACATAAAAGCAATGGAAAAAGTGCAGCAGAGATTCACTAGGATTTTACAAAGGAAGAAAGGTTGGGCTATAAATTGGGTCACTTAGCGCTAGTTTTGTAGGTGCTATGCGGCCCCCTAAGGACCCAAAATGGCGTCTGGAATACACTTGTACGTTTCTAACATCATCTTGGTCAAGGCATTTGCGTACACGCAGATAACGAATGCCGGCAGCATGTAAAGTATGGAGAATATGCGGTAGATCAGTGTGCAACGCTGAAGGGGCAGATGCGATTTTGGAACTCAACTCTCCAGCCAACACATTGTCTTAACCTCGCACAGCTGAGCAGGTCGTAAACAGCATGGAGGACCCCCCCTCCTCCTGTGCCAGCTATTTAAAGGTATCATACAGGATTTACAGGTTAGTCGCTGCATTAATGCTTCTGGCTGCTGATACATTTGTACCTGTTTTTGGAGGTCTCCTATACTTGAATACTCGGACTAGGGGACATAGCCTAAAAATTAGAGCCAGGACTTGCAGGAGTGAAGTTAGGAAACACTTCTACACGCAAAGGGTGGTAGAAGTTTGGAACACTCTTCTGCAAACGGCAGTTGATGCTAGCTCAATTGTTAATTTTAAATCTGAGCTTGATCGATCTTTGTTAACCAGAGGTATTAAGGAATATGGGGCTCAGGCAGGTATATGGAGTTAGGTCACAGATCAACCATGATTTCATTGAATGGCAGAACAGTCTCAAGGGGCTAAATGGCCTACTCCTGTTCCTATCTTCCTATGTTCCTATAATAAAGCTTCAATACTCTACAGCAAGGGCACTGGCAGGGTTGGGACAGGAATGCTGTCATCCTGAAAGAGGACAGCAAGCTCATGTTCTATGGAGCCACTACCACTTGCTGCCTCCTGTTATGCACCACCTTCTCCTGCATGGATGCGGGACGAGTGTCGATGAGTGCCCTGCACGATGTTTGGGTAATGTGCCTGTCATGGTTGAATAGCTGTCAGTATGTGTGAGTTGTGGGCTTGCAACAGTGGTAATGTGTGAGGGTGAGAGGAAGCATCTGATTGGAAGAGTTGAGTACTGATTGAAAGAGTTTGTTGGTATATGGGTGATGGGGGGGTGTAGTGTGTGGAACAGTGGATGCGGCATTTGACAGTTGACCTCACTCACCTTGACCATACATGTCAAAGCATTGAACTTCTTCCTGCACTGCATCCATATTCGTGGCGCTATGCGCCTGTCATTGACTTTGTCCCCTACTGCCTCCTACTGCCTACCACTGCCTTGGGAGCATATGTCTGGAGGGCCTCTTGCCCCCCCTGTGGATATAGGACGCCCCTCCTTCTGTCCACCCCTTGTACCAAGGCCTCTCGTGCATCATCAGAGAACCTTGGTGCACACTCTCTCGCAGAGCAGGTACAAACTCAGATCAGCAGATTGGTGAGGTCTGGCGTGCAGATTGGAGGATGTGGGATTTAGTAGTGCGCAACTTTATTCAATGTTTTAACATAACTAATCAGTTTGTGAACATAGCGACGGGACCTGCATCTGTGTTTTACGTGTGTGATGTCTGATCTCTGTTCAAACTCCATGCGAACCCGTATCTTAGATTTTGCAAATAAGAGGTGCAGGCTGCCTTTAAGTGGTGCATGCCACTCGTGATATCGGGGCCCCCTGCTGGTGAGCAGTCACTCAACAGCTAGGCCTGGCTGCTCGCTGCAATCAGGTAAATCACCAGGCAGCACAAATGTTACTGTAATCTGGAATTCCAGTCATGAAAATAGAAAAGCCCTGAAATTTTTGGACCCTGCTGGTACAAAACTGAAATTATCTGGCTTGGCAGGGGATGAATTTTGTGTAGGACTGTTACTCATACTGTTGGGTTTCTACTCCTTTCTTTGCCCTATCCGAAATTCCATCAGTTGCATCTGCCCCCTTCCGTGCGGATGTTACGGAATGAAGTGGAAGTTGTAGAATAATGCCGGTTCTGCCTCCATTGACCCCCAATGCTATGTATGCCTGCATGAAGTAGACAAAGCAGCATGGTGGAACCTTATCCCAGTGGAAGTGGGCCTGCTTTTCTTTGAAAGGACAGTTTCCCCATGACAATCTATGACACATGTGTTGGGAAAGCAACAAATCTTTTTTTTAAAAAAAAAATTATTTCAAAGATCTTCAGCTGACAATTGAGCTGCCCCTCAGCTTAGGTGGGCACCCCTAAATGGGCATTGAAAATGGCATGGGTGCCAGTAGTGCCAGGTTTGGTTTGAGGGGGGATGGGTGGGAGTCAAACTCATCATTTGGCCTGCTGGGCAGGAAGGGTACAGAACTGGGAAGTGCGTAATACTGATTTAGCTTGTTTAACGTCTCTGCCATTTCCTTATTCCCCATTATAATTTCTCCTGTCTCTGCCTCTAAGGGACCTATGTTTACTTTTGCTAATCTCTTCCTTTTTACATACTTGTGGAAGCTCTTACAATTTGTTCTTATTTCTTGCTAGTTTATTTTCAGATTTAATTTTCTCCCTCTTTACTGATTGCTAAAACCCTCCCACTCCTCAGGCTTACTCCCCTTTTTGGCAACATTTTAAGCATCTTCTTTTAATCTAATACTATCCTTAACTTCTCTAGTTAGCCATGGTTGGATCACTTTTCCCATGGAGTTTTATTCCTTAAGAGAATGTATATTTGTGACAAATTATTTCTTTAAATGTTCACCATTGCTTATCTACCATCATATCTTTTAATCTAATTTTCCAATCTACCGTAGCCAACTTGCCCCTTACACTTACATAATTGGCTTTGTTTAAATTTAAGACCCCAGTTAACTATATCACTCTCAAACTCAATATGAAATTTTATCATATGATCACTCTGCCCCAGAGGATCCTTAACTATAAGATTACTAATTAACTCTGTCTCATTACACAATACTAAATCTAAAACAGCCTGTTCCCTAGTTGGTTCCCCGACATATTGTTCAAGAAAACTATCTCAAATGCATTCCATGAACTCGTCCTCCAAACTACTTTTGCCAATTTGGTTCACCCAGTCAATATGAAGATTAAAGTTCCACACGATTATTGCATTACCCTTGTTATATGCTCCTCTAATTTTCTGATTTATACTCTGTCCAACACTGTAACCACTTTTAGGGGGCCAGTGTTTTCTGCCCCTTGTTTTCTTGTTTCTTACCACACTGCTTTCTTTTGACTGAGGGTACATATTTATCTTTCACATTTTTAAATCTTGTTCTTAAAAACTTTCCATTTGTATTCTACATCAGTCTCATCACCAGCCAGTAGGGTTAACCAATTAACCTGTTCCAAATCATCTGCCATTTTAGCAAAGTTTGCTCTTCTGAAATCTGATATGAGTTTCAGATTTTGAGTACCTTTGGTTTACCAGCCAATTGAAACCGTGTGATGTTGTGGTCACCATTATCCAGTTGTTCCCCCGAATGGAGGCCTGATACGAGGTCAGGCTCACTACTAAAAACTAGATCTAATATTATCATCCCTGGTTACTTCATTGACATGTTGAGTCAGGAAACAGTCATGTATATTTTCAACAATTTTTTTTAGCTGCACTTCCCACCACAACAGAGGGTAAACCATTATGCTGCTGACTTTCAGAAAAATTAAAGTCACCCATCAAACAAAGATTCTGATTCTTGAGGCTTTAGAAATCTGTTTCCATAGTAACTCATCATGTTCAGGTGTCTGATCTGCGGGGTCTATAACAATTACCAATAATTAATCCCTGCCCATAAGCTTGTTCCTCTTGAACTCAGATAGCCTCAGCTGTACCAAATGAGGCAAATTCTTGGAGTGAGTTCAAAAGTTGAAATTTAATTTTGTGGTTTGTGAGGTAATTTGAATCTCTCAACTAGTGGGTTGTCAGTGCCTTGTTGCATTATTTCATCTGTATTTTCTCTAGTCCTCTGTTAACTATCAATTATATAATGGTAATTTCTTCCAATTTGGAGATTATAAAAAAACTTTGGGGGTGAATTTCCATCAGGTTCTCCCACTTGTCTGCTGTAACCTTGGAAGAAGGGCTGTGAAAACCCCAGAAAAATGGCGTAAACATCCTGGATTTCCACAGCTCTTCTGTCAAACTCATGCGAGTGAGTGGAAGAACCCCCATGGAAATTCATCTTCTTTGTATTTAATGCCAGTTGACATGTTTGCACCTATAACACAACTGTTTTGGATATAGAGGGTATGCATCATACAATGTTGAGAGACATTAGATAAATTGAGGGTAGAATTCATCTTGCGTTACTGCCCAAGATGCATTTCACTCCCATTGTATCCCCTGCAGATTGATAAACGTTCAGAATGGACTCCCATCCAAAGCAATTAAATACCATTATTGATTATTTTGTTTAGAAAATAAGCTGGATAAATATATGTTTAAGAATGTAGGGATTTCATCAGTAGGCCAAATGTAACCAAACAGTAAACCTGTTTATAAAGAATAGGTTTATGATTTCATTATACATAACATACAAAATAATTCTTCATCATTGAAGGGTATGAAGGTAGTGGTAAACACAGAGGATGTACCTGGAACTTGGATGTGTCAACTGTAATATGCAGTTAACAATAACTGAATAGTGTGGGTTGTAAAGTTGGTTTGATATACTGGAATAATTTTTGATTCCGTTTTATGGTTGGGAAGAAATTTGACATAGCGTTGTTCGTAGAACATCTACATTTGGTTGGTCACCTCAGATGGGTTGGGTAGAATCCATAATAGGGTAAAATGGATTTGATGGGTCAAATGGCTATTCCTTATTTAAAACTTTTTTTCTTACTAATATTTATATTTATTGATTGGCAGTCACAACTTCTTATGTCATGAGAAAATATTGAAAAAGTGTCCTAGTTGCATCAGTACTGCTGATGTGAAAATTTATATCCAGTGTGACAAATAAGCAATGGTGAACTGAACTTATTATCTAGAATTACACAAACAAAAACAAGACACACTTGGTTTCTTCATTCAACAGAAAAGCTGCGTCAATAGATTGGGTTTATTCAATTAAGAGAAAAGCTGTGCCTTCTCACTGAACAATTGGTTAAAATCTGACACAGCAAGGATAAGACTGCAGTCTTATTTTGGAATCCACCCAAATTCTAATGTATGACAAACACTGAGTGTTGAACTATTGCATCACTGTGATGCTCGGTTGCCAGGGAGCTTCGGTAGCTATCTTTACTTATTACATTTTTTTTTAAACCAAGCATAATGTAGCTTGTTACAAATTAACACAGCAAGTATAATTCTATCTTTTCATGGATGCTGTGATCTAGCTCACAACATTGCTAATAAAGTACTTAATGATTCATTTCTAGTGATTGATTTTTGTAAATATTTCATGAATCTACATGGCTTGATATAGTCTACACAGAACTGAAATGCAGTACTTTTATATTAACAGCTATATTTGAAAACTTCTATGTATTTCTATTCCAGAATAATTGTCTAGACCAAGATAGTAACATGCAAAGTAATGAAGGATCTGTTATTCTAGTAATTATGATGAGGATGTTCTGCATAATTTTGGATTCTTGAATGCTGGAAAAATCTCAAGATGTAATAGGAAATTGAATCATGGACGTTCACCTAACCAGATTGATAGCAAAGTAGAAGGTAAGGAATAGTGAGCTACTGCCAGCAATTTATCCTGAAACACAACAGGGGTTGCCAGAATGCCATGAAGAATTGAAGCTGTCTGTATTCTTCATGAATTATTTATAATCATACACATAAATCCTTTCATGTTACCAGCCTTTGCTTGACTTTACATTGTTCAACTAGGAAAATATAATATTTTTCTTTACAATAATTCAATTAATTCATTATTGCTAAGACACACAATTTAAAAAATATATATTATATGTGGATTGAGGCAACATTGAAGTAACCAAGATAAAAGATTAGATTTTTACTGTGCTGTACAAGTAAAGATTGAAATGTTTTATTGTGCACTATTATCCACATGTACAAATCAATTATTTTCCATCTATTAACACCACAACTGAAAATTAATATTTAACCTCAGATTTAATAACAAATGTCATAAACCCATCTCTACCATTTTTCTATCTGTACACATGTGAAATTGATGCATGGCAGTGTCAGATAACAGAGCCGAGTATAATTTTCTCCAGATATTATAATTTGGCAGAAGTCAATTTTTTAACCAAAAAAATCCCTTATACTTATTGGAATTTTGTTTTTTCGATCGGGCGGGGAGTCCTCACCATTTTTATATGCCGACCTAATTTAAATGCAATCAGTGAGCTACCAGTGCTAATCACACTTCCTATCGGCAGCTCTCCAATTGGGAGGGAAGGAAAGCTAGTAGGACAACTGCTACTTAAGGCAGCCTGCAGTCCCTTAAAGGGGCGGTGCATTTTTCGACGGTGAATAGTGGACAGTGACTTTCTAAAGCAGCTGGCAGCATGTCTTCAACCAGGACCCCCAGATTCTTTGATGCAGTAGTGGAGGTGCTCATAGAGGAAGTCAGTAGCCGGAGGAAGGTCCGTTTTCCCTCTGATGGTTTACGGGCACCCAACCATTGTTCCCAAGACCTGGCTGCAATGCAGAAAGAACAATTAATTGTTTCACCAGGACTACCAAGGTAATTCACCCCTTCACATCTCTTTTACTCTCTGTGCTGCCCTACACCATCTTACTTTAACCCCAGCACAATCAATCCTTCCCTCCCCGCTCCCCATGCCTCTCCTCCAATCAAAGCAAGACACTTGCCTACACCTCCTTCTCCTTGCACTCATAAGAACATAAGAAATAAGAGCAGGAGGAGGCCAATCGGCCCCTCGAGCCTGCTCCGTCATTCAATAAGATCATGGCTGATCTGATCCTAACCTCAAATCTAAATTCATGTCCAATTTCCTGCCCGCTCCCCGTAACCCCTAATTCCCTTTACTTCTAGGAAACTGTCTATTTCTGTTTTAAATTTATTTAATGATGTAGCTTCCACAGCTTCCTGGGGCAGCAAATTCCACAGACCTACTACCCTCTGAGTGAAGAAGTTTCTCCTCATCTCAGTTTTGAAAAAGCAGCCCCTTATTCTAAGATTATGCCCCCGAGTTCTAGTTTCACCCATCCTTGGGAACATCCTTACCGCATCCACCCGATCAAGCCCCTTTACAATCTTATATGTTTCAATAAGATCGCCTCTCATTCTTCTGAACTCCAATGAGTAGAGTCCTGATCTACTCAACCTCTCCTCATATGTCCGCCCCCTCATCCCCGGGATTAACCGAGTGAACCTTCTTTGTACTGCCTCGAGAGCAAGTATGTCTTTTCTTAAGTATGGACACCAAAACTGTATGCAGCATTCCAGGTGCGGTCTCACCAATACCTTATATAACTGCAGCAATACCTCCCTGTTTTCATATTCTATCCCCCGAGCAATAAAAGCCAACATTCCGTTGGCCTTCTTGATCACCTGCTGCACCTGCATACTAACCTTTTGATTTTCTTGCACTAGGACCCCCAGATCCCTTTGTACTGCAGTACTTCCCAGTTTCTCGCCATTAAGATAATAACTTGCTCTCCGATTTTTCCTGCCAAAGTGCATAACCTCACATTTTCCAATATTGTATTGCATCTGCCAAATCTCCGCCCACTCACCCAGCCTGTCTATATCCCCCTGTAGGTTTTTTATGTCCTCCTCACTCTCGACTTTCCCTCCCATCTTTGTATCATCTGCAAACTTTGATATGTTACACTCGGTCCCCTCCTCCAAATCGTTAATATAGATTGTAAAGAGTTGGGGACCCAGCACCGACCCCTGCGGAACACCACTGGCTACTGGTTGCCAGTCCGAGAATGTACCATTTATCCCAACTCTTTGCTTCCTGTTAGATAACCAATCCTCCACCCATGCCAGAATATTACCCCCAATCCAGAGATTCTTTACCTTGAGCAATAATCTTTTATGTGGCACCTTGTCGAATGCCTTCTGGAAATCTAAATACACTACGTCCACTGGTTCCCCTTTATCCACCCTGCACGTTATATCCTCAAAGAACTCAAGCAAATTTGTCAGACATGACTTCCCCTTCATAAAGCCATGCTGACTTTGTCCTATTAAATTCTGTTTATCCAAATGTTCCGCTACTGTCTCCTTAATAATAGACTCCAAAATTTTACCCACCACAGATGTTAGGCTAACTGGTCTATAATTTCCAGCCTTCTGCCGACTACCCTTTTTAAATAAGGGTGTTACATTAGCAGTTTTCCAATCTGCCGGGACCTTTGCCGAGTCCAGAGAATTTTGGAAAATTATTACCAAAGCATCCACAATCCCTACTGCCACTTCCCTCAAGACCCTCGGATGTAAGCCATCAGGTCCAGGGGATTTATCCGCCTTGAGTCCCATTAATTTACTGAGTACCAATTCCTTAGTGATTTTAATCGTATTTAGCTCCCCCCCCCCCCCCCCTCTAGAGCCCCCTGTTTGTCCAGTGTTGGGATATTCTTAGTGTCCTCTACCGTAAAGACTGAAACAAAATATTTGTTCAGCATTTTTGCCATCTCCATGTTTCCCACCATTAATTTCCCGGTCTCATCCTCTAAGGGACCTACATTTGCCTTAGCCATCCTTTTTCTTTTTATATAACTGTAGAAACTCTTGCTATCTGTTTTTATATTTTTTGCTCATTTATTTTCATAATCTATCTTCCCTTTCTTAATCAATCCTTTAGTTGCTTTTTGCTGTCTTTTAAAGACTTCCCAATCTTCTATCCTCCCACTAAGTTTGGCTACCTTATATGTCCTTGTTTTTAGTCGGATACTCTCCTTAATTTCTTTACTTAGCCACGGATGGCTGTCATTTCTTTTACACCCTTTTTTCCTCAGTGGAATATATTTTTTTTGAAAGTTGTAAAATAACTCCTTAAATGAACACCACTGTTCATGTACCGTATTACCCTTTAATCTATTTTCCCAGTCCACTTTAATCAATTCCGCTCTCATACTATCATAGTCTCCTTTATTCAAGCTCAGTACGCTTGTTTGAGAACCAACCTTCTCACCCTCTAATTGGATATGGAATGTAACCATGTTATGGTCACTCATTCCAAGGGGATCCTTAACTAGGACATTATTAATTAATCCTGGCTCATTACACAGGACCAGGTCCAAGGTTGCTTGCCCCCTTGTAGGATCAGTTACATACTGCTCAAGAAATCCATCCCTAATACACTCAATAAACTCTTCCCCAAGGCTGCCCTGCCCAATTTGATTTGTCCAGTTAATATGATAGTTAAAATCCCCCATAATTATAGCTGTTCCCTTATTACATGCCCCGACTATTTCCTGATTAATACATGATCTGCCTCTGCCCTCATATTTACTTTACCCTTTTGGCCACACTCGCTGTTGCTTCTCATCGTGCATACAATGATAAGCGACCTTAGACATCTTGAAAACCCTTCAACATGGCTAACCACATCCACTTTTCTTGTCGGAAAAACTGGTTCACAACAGAAAGGAGAGTATGAGAACAGGAGGAAGTCCTACCTTTTATACACATCCTGACACTAATGGAAGAGGTTGCTGTCAGTATCATTGGCAGATAAAGGAGGATTTATTGAAGATGGCTAGGCTGGAGGTCCGGCACTACAGAGTGTTTTGGCATCTACCCTTCCTTTTCTCTTCTACTTAACTCTCCCGTTCACATGCTCGCACACTTAGCATGACAACATGCTTGTGCATTGCACTGCTACTCATCTGCTACTGCTTACCTTTGCCATTACGTGCCAACCATAGTCCCTCTCCCCTTTTTCTAAGTCCATCAGAATTTCAGGCCTTGCAAATGCACAGACTGAGGGTGAATACCATCTCTACAGTCACTTGTTCTTACCCTTCCAAGTACCAGCAGAGAAATTTCACCCCGCTTGGTGTGGACATGACTTAGTGAGATCTGCACTGTATAGTGATGCTGACTTTAGGGGTCAAGACTTTAAAAGTGCTTTCTGTGCACCAGCAGTTGCTGAACGCATTAGACTGTCTACCAGGGAGTCTCTGCTGCATGTTGGAGGGTGTTTTCGAGTCCACTACCAACTTGTGTGGGATTCTGGCAAATGGGATGCTCTAATTAGGTACCATGTGGGCTGTGGGCTCAACCATCTCTTCTGCTTTGGACAGACTGGGTGGCCGAATAGGTAGGAGCTTCAGTTGTATCATGGATCTCTTACAGTCTGTCCTCCTGCAGATTAGCAGGAGTTCTTATCTGAAGGTCGATAGCGGCAGTTGTGCTATGGGAATGGAACATATTGATAGCAGGATGATAGCACATCTGGAACCTCATCTGATGTCCACTTTGGGCCAGTGGTGCCCATCCTCCCCTTGGTCTTGGAAGAGTCCACCCTCCGCTGAGCTAATTTTACATCCCCAAGTCCACCAGTGTCTATAGAAGTAAATTAATATACATAAAATCATATACTCAAGATAATCATTATGCTAAGCTTTTATATTACTCAAAGTAGCAAACAGTCTATGGTTGTCACGTGACTGTTTTAACCCTATCAGGACCCTGCGGCAAATGGCAATTGCATCACATGGGCCCTGCAATATTTGAGCAAAGTACTATCACTGGGTGTACCTCATGTTTACTTAAATATCTCAAAAACTCAATGCTACGGTAGTACTGCAAAGAAAAGTTGACTATCAATAACTGACGAACACACACAACCAATTTTGAAACTGAAAAAGGAAACTTTGTGCCAGTTAAAACATGGAAAAGCTTAATCTTATCAAAAATTTAAGTACATCTCAAAACATTTAATTATTCAATGGTTGTCTTTTTACGATGATTGAGATTAAAATAATCTTTGAAGTCTTCCTCTGTGTGGTATATTTTAAATCAGAGGTGTGCACATAAATTTAAGTTGCAATCAGGGCAGTTTATGTGCATCTGTTTGTTCTGGTTAAGCCTACACTCTGGACAAACAACACAGTCTAAACTTGCCGCTGTTAACAGAGAAATGCCGCTCAATATGGCCTGTAAATTGACCATCTTTTAGTGATGCCAACTTGCTTTGCATGTGCATTTCTAGTAGGAAATTAATGAACTACATTTGGAAATCAAGCAATATAATTGGCGATGGGCCTGGGTGGACTGGATCTCACAAAAGGACAGGGGATTCTTTGGGATTCTCATGGAAAAAGGGGGCATCAGTAGTATAGCACTATGGAACCACTCACGGGGGGGCCAGTCTGCCTCTGCTTTGTAAATGAAGTAAACAAAATGAAAACATTTGTCCATACCCCACCCCGCCACCGCCCCCCCCCCCCCACCACCCCCTCCAAGAACTCATGGAAGCGTTTCTCTTTCTTCTCCCCCCTTGTGAGCACCAATGCAAGCTAGCTGGGTCAGACTGCCCTGGCAGCTACCGAGTTGCTGCAGTCTGCAGCGAGGCCCTCTTGGGCCAGAGCTCCTAGAAGTCACCAACCATGAGCATCTCAAGACCCCATGACTGAGCCACAGTAATCTTCTACCTTCCAGGCTGATAATTAGGAATTTGTATAAGGCTGTAAAATTAAAATCCTTTTTGAATTCTTTGTGTGCAGAGTGTGTTCCTGGAGTAGCTGGTGACTTTGCAATGTTAATTGACATGAATATCAATGTTGGTCTTTGGACAGATGCAGTTCATTTGAGGGTGGTAGGACTGGGACATTACTAATGTCAGGAAGCAGGGATTGTTCAGTTGAAGTTCTCATCAATGTGCTGCTGCTGAAGAGCTCTATCTGCAAGCAATTGTTGGAGCCGTCCTGCTTCCTCTCAACCTCTGTCATCAGTATCTTCTCCCTCATGCTGACGGTCCTTGTTCCCTATGGTAACTCTATGTTGTCTCCATTGCAAAGCAAAGGTATAACGCAAACCACTATCATATGGGGCACTCTTTGTGGCCTGTATTGGAGGAAGCCACCAGACCAGTCTACTCAGTGTAATCATTGCTTTAGCACTCCAATGGTCTGCTTAATGAAGGCTCTCGTTGAGCCATGGATCTGATTGTAGTGTAGTTCGGCCACAGAGCATAGATTCTTCAGGGGATTCATGAGCCAAGTATGCAGTGGATAGCCCTTGTCCCCAAGCAGTCAGCCTTTAACTTGCTGTCCAGAGGCAAAGAGTTGGGGGATGGAGGATTGTCACAATATAAAAGCATCATGATAGCTGCAAGGGAAGTGGGCACAGATCTGCTTGATGCATTGTTGGTGATCACAACCAGTTTCCCTTGTGATTCATAAATGCAATAAAGTCATGTGAAGGAGCCTGCAGAGTGCTGTGGGTGTAGTCAATGATGCCTGGGACTTAGAGGAAGCCTGCAATTTTAAAAACCCCAGAGCCCTATCTTGCTGCTTTCAGATATCCAATTATGAAAGTGTTTGTTGTAGCAAACATGGCATCAGTCACTTGCTTACTGCAACCATGAACTGCAGATGGTTAGATGTTTCTGATAGCCCCCGTGGAAACCTAGAAGTTGAGAGCTGCAACATGTTCCACTGCACCTTATGTTTCTTTTGTCTCCCTCAGATACACCAAATATTGAAATGAAATCTGGTTCAGTTAATTGTGAGAATGGACTTAGGAACAAATCAATACCATGCATTTGCTTTCACTTAAGCTTTTTGAAACTATGGTGGCATCCTTGCGTTATATTATTCAAATACTATTAAATGAAATTTGTCCTTAAAATATTTTGTGTTATTGACTTTTTTCATTTCAAAGACACCTAAATCCCAAATGAATTCTAGTACCCAAAAAATTATTTTTTTGTTAAATTTGTCTTTAACCCCAATTTCAACCTAACCCACCTTTCAAGAAAGGGGGAAGTTTGAGTCTTTAATGGAGTGTAAAATTATGCAGTGTATAAATCAGGAATCTGACCTGAATATGCCCTGTTCTCTCCAGGCGGATTAGATTAAAATTTGAGTTTTGGTGCTTGCAATGGAAAACACCAAAAAATATCATTTCCAGGAATATGCTGTACTTCAACAACTTGCGTTTACATAGCGTCTTTAATGTAGTGAAACCTCCTAAGACGCTTCACAGGAGCATTATCTGACAAAGTTTGACACCAGGCCACGTGAAGAGATATTAGAAGGGGTGGCCAAACGCTTGGTCAAAGAGGTAGGTTTTAAGAAGCATCTTTGAGGAGGAGAGAGAGGTAGAGAGGTTTAGGAAGGGAATTCCAGAGCTCAAGGCCTCGACAGCTGAAGGCACGGCCACCAATGGCGGAGCGAAGGAATTCGAGGATGCGCTCGAGGCCAGAATTTGACAAGCACAGAGATCTCTGAAGGTTGCAGGGCTGGAGGAGGCTACAGAGATAGTTTACAAGAAAATTTTAAAAATAATTTCCTGTATAAGAGCACTTTTAGTGAAATGTCTCCAACAATGGTTTTCATTAGAGGTCTGTACCTCGCTGGAAGGCCTGGAGCACGATTTCAGCTTCCCAAAGCTATCACGTCATCAGCAGAATGAAGAGGCTGAACAAGGTGGCAGGCTAAAACTGCCATAATGAACCAAAAGCTCATTGGACAAAACATGCAGAATGAAACAGTATGACTCTCTGCAAGTAATCTGTATCTACAACTCCTAGTACTTTTATACCAGCAGGAAGGGGAAAATTACTGTGTGAAAGACATTAATATCATTCACATATGACACAAAATAAATTAATGAAGTGGTTGGACTGTGTTTGAACTTTGTTCAGAGAATTTATTTCTGATTGTGGAGAATTAAGTAGCAGTACTGCAAATGGTGGATGGTGCTCTGCTTCTGTTCCTGGCTGTCCCAAAGGTGTCACTCCCATCTGGTCTCATTTTCTTTGTGTGGCACAGATGATTATCTTCAAATGAAAGCATACTGGATGCTGCCTGGGAAGCAGGCATTGACTCATGATATAGTGTTGGTGATCACTGACCAGCTGCACACTGGTAGAGTAAAATCTCTTCTGTTCATTTTTTAAATTATTTGTTCTTGGGATGTTTGTACTGTGTAATATTAATCAGGGCCAGATTGATCATCTGGAATAGTTTCGATTACCTAAGGGTATTGGAGAGGAATTTTCATGATTCCCCGCCGCCCCCCCAATTGGCCTGGGTTTTTATTTGGTTTTCCACCTCTTCCATGGGGTTATGTGGCTTTTGGGTGGGGTTGGGAGTGTATATATTGTGATGCACAAAGCATTGCAGTTGTGTGGGACAGGCTAGATGGACCAGTGGGTCTTTTCCTGTCCTTTATTGTTCGTATGTGGGTGACACTGGCAAGGTAGCATTTATAACCCATCCCTAGCTTCCCTGACAAGGTGGAGGTGGGCTTTCTCATGAAATCATTGGTAGCAATTATTTTACAAATTATTTTACTGGCTTGCTAGGCCACTTCAGAGGTCATTAGGAATCAACCACATAGTGTGGAACTGGACTTGTATGCAGGCCAGACTGGTTATGGGTGGCAGGTTTCCTTCCCTAAAGGAAATTAGTGAACCAGTTAGGTATTTTTGACAATTTGGTATTTTTCATGTTAATATTTTCCTGGTGCCACCCCACAAATTACCAGATTTATTAAATTCAATTTCACAACTTGCCACGACTTCTGGGTTATTATTCCAGTACCATAACTACTACATTACCAAGTAGGCCAATACATTGTGCCAAGGGGCCTGGATGTCCACATGGATGCTATCAATGACTCTCTGTACTTTGGGAAATTGAACACTCTTTTAAAATTGAGCAGCCCTGTCTTTGCTGCTGTTTTGGTTGAGTGGTCAAGTAGATGAAGACGTTGGCCCTGCTGAACAACGCAACCATCATCAATTTAATACCTCTGTGGACAGCGTATTGGTTGATATTGCTCATATGCCCTGCACTGGTCTGGAAGAGGATGAAGGATAAAAATTGAAGGCCTTAGTCACCCTGATTCCCAATGGCAGTACCACAATAGGCTATCGATCTCCTTGAAACAGATTGCACATCTTATTGAATCACTAATAGAGCTGTTTTACAACTGAGTGGCTTGTTGGACCACTTCAGGTGTCATTAAAAGTCAACCAGATAGTATGGGACAGGAGTCAGGAGTAGGCCAGCTGGATAAGGGTGGCAGGTTTTCGTCCCTGGACTGCTTCCCTGCTGAACTGGAGCCTGTAAAGGCAGTGCTCCTGCTTCTTGCAAGGTAGCTGGGCCTGTAGATACAGTTTATGGCATATTGGCAGATGCCAACAGTGTGTCTGATATCCCTGACATTCCTTCTTTGTTGCCTTAAGTCACTTTCCATTGAATCAAGTGAGAGGAGAGCACTAAAACCAATCCCAATACCTTACAGGTTGTGTGACAAAAATAAATAAATATTGCAGTTTTAAGAAATCTATTCCTGCCATATGTGAAGTGAGCTGCCCTTACCACCCATCGGAAATGGGCAAGATTAGCACACTACACAAGCCACAGGCCCACAGATGGTTCATTAAGTGGGACAAAAAGATGTCCTGCCTTATCTGGATCTGTGTGCGACTCCTTATTTAGGAAAGAACTAAGGAGTTAATGAATAAACAAGCAATCTGGTATGTCTTGAACATCATCGAGGGTACCAACAGGACTCTGTGAGGTGATCGATACGAGGAGGGTTAAATTCTTCTAACGTCACTCAGATTGATCAATAGGATTGATGAAACTAAGGATATTTGAGGTAGTCTTTTTGACATTAAAGTTCAGTCCTCAGTCTCAGCTCTTAGTTTAATTCTAGTATTTTGGTTGTTCTTGTTTTTTTTAGTGAAAGGTGTGGAAGTTCTACATCTTGTATAAGTAGTAGGGTGCCTCTGTTAAATCGGAACTTGCATCTCCAACAGAAAGGTTATAGAAGTTATGGCTATACCAACTAGGTACAGGCAGATATGTGTATCACTTAGATATATAAGTTTCCCTGAGATCAAGGGAGGTGAGATTTAAACCAGCTACTCCAGATACAGCTATGAGCATGGAAGGTGAATTTAACCAGGAGCAGAGGATCCAGAAAGAATGGATAGTACCTCTACAGATGGAAGTTCATCACCTTGACATATCAGACGGATAACACCATCCTCCCAGAGGAAGGTAAGCTAACCAGTTCATCCATGCCAGCTCATATAAGTTCTGGAAACATTATAGAGGGTATAATTTCAAAGTTTGCAGATGACACAAAACTCGGAAATGTAGTCAACAATGTGGAGGACAGTAAAAGACTTCAGGAGTATATAGACAGACTGGTGAAATGGGCAGACACATGGCAGATGAAATTTAACGCAGAGAAATGTGAAGTGAGGCATTTTGGAAGAATGAGGAGAGGCACTGTAAACTAAATGGTACAATTTTAACGAGGGTGCAGGAACAGAGAGACCTGAGGATGCACATTCACAAATCTTTGAAGGTGGCAGGACAAGTTGAGAAGGCTGTTTTTAAAAAAAAAAATGGGATTCTGGGCTTTATTAATAGAGGCATAGAGTACAAAAGCAAGCAAGTTATGCAAAACCTTTATAAAACTCTGGTTAGGCCTCAGCTGGAGTATTGTGTTCAATTCTGGGCACCACACTTTAGGAACAATGTCAAGGCCTTAGAGAGGGTGCAGAAGAGATTTACTAGAATGGTACCAGGGATGAGGGACTACAGTTATGTGGAGAGACTGGAGAAGCAGGGCTGTTCTTACAACAGAGAAGGTTAAGGAGAGATTTGATAGAGGTGTTCAAAATCATGAACAGTTTTGACAGAGTAAATAAGGAGAAACCTTTTCCAGTGGCAGAAGTGTCGGTAACCAGAGGACACAGATTTAAGGTGATCGGCAAAAGAGCCAGAGGCGACATGAAACATTTTTTTATACAATGTGTTGCAATGATCCAGAATGCACTGCCTGAAAGGGTGGTGGAAGCAGATTCAATAGTAACTTTTAAAAGGGATTTGGATAAATACTTGAAGGGAAAACATTTACAGCACTATGGGGAAAAAGCAGGGGAACGGGACTAATTGGATAGCTCTTTCAAAGAGCCGGCACTGACACGATGGGCTGAATGGCCTCCTGCGCATAACCTACTATAACTACAAGCATGTGGGGCATTTTTAACTCTTTCCCCCCCCCCCCCCCCCAACCCCTGCCCGGCAGAAACCAGATGGGAAGGCAGTTAAAATGGAATGGTGAAATTAGCCACTCAGTTCCCACTTAGCTGTGATTTTTATCTACCTGATTTAGGTAGGAGCCTCGTACATTCATACAAGTCAGCGTACCATTACATCAATAGGACCCCTATGGCATATTAACCCAAAGGAATTGGGGCGTCTGCAGCGGCCGGCCTGACAGCAGCAACCGGAGCAGAGCGACAAAGCGGTCCTGTAAACTTTCCTTTGTGGCACCTTTGTGCTTCAACTGTGTTTTGATTGAACAGCATATTTATCTGCTAAAAGTGCAAAAATTAAGGCCTGCGGGTTGAATTGAGACCACGAGATCATCTTCTTTGGCCTGCTCTACTCAGTTTTTAAAAAAAAGTAATAGTGAATCTCCCATACTGTCATTCATGGTTTATATCGATTAAGTTTAAGGTGCAGCTGACAATTTGAAGTTTGGATAGGGAGCAGCTGGTCCTTTGGCTCCACCTGGTGGAACTTGCATTACTCTATTCTGGATTGGCATGTTATTATGGAAAATAATAATTGGACATTATTTAATCAATAAATGAAAAAGCCATTAAATAATTACATTTATATTGAAATGCAATGATGACTAATCAAATATAACAAGGCTTTTAAACTTTGATGTAAATAGATATGATTGATCTGTTGCTCGCTGAAATATTTCTGTTACAACTTATGGACAATCTAATTGAATTTTGATGTTTTGTTAAAATATAAAGTGAAGTTGAGGGGTAAAACTTTTAGGTAAATTCTCTCCATACATGCCAGTGATGAGGTATTGACATCAAGGCAGCATTTGACCAAGTGTGGCACCAAGGAGCCCGAGTAAAATTGAAGTCAATGGAAATCAGGGGGAAAACTCTCCAGTGGCTGGAGTCATACCTAGCACAAAGGAAGGTGGTAGTGGTTGTTGGAGGCCAATCATCTCAGCCCCAGGACATTGCTGCAGGAGCTCCTCAGGACAGTGTCCTAGGCCCAACCATCTTCAGCTGCTTCATCAATGACCTTCCCTCCATCATAAGGTCAGAAATGGGGATGTTCGCTGATGATTGCACAGTGTTCAGTTCCATTCACAGCCCCTCAGATAATGAAGCAGTCCGTGCCCACATGCAGCAAGACCTGGACAACATCCAGGCTTGGGCTGATAAGTGGCAAGTAACATTCATGCCAGACAAGTACCAGGCAAAGATCATCTCCAACAAGAGAGAGTCTAACCACCTCCCCTTGATATTCAACGCCATTACCATCGCCGAATCCCCCACCATCAACATTCTGGAGGTCACCAATGACCAGAAACTTAACTGGACCAGCCACATAAATACTGTGGCTACAAGAGCAGGTCAGAGGCTGGGTATTCTGCGGCAAGTGACTCACCTCCTGACTCCCCAAAGCCTTTCCACCATCTACAAGGCACAAGTCAGGACTGTGATGGAATACCCTCCACTTGCCTGGATGAGTGCAGCTCCAACAACACTCAAGAAGCTCGACACCATCCAGGACAAAGCAGCCCGCTTGATTGGCACCCCATTCACCACCCTAAACATTCACTCCCTTCACCACCGGCGCACCGTGGCTGCAGTGTGTACCATCCACAGGATGCACTGCAGCAACTTGCCAAGGCTTCTTCGACAGCACCTCCCAAACCCGCGACCTCTACCACCTAGAAGGACAAGGTCAGCAGGCACATGGGAACAACAACACCTGCACGTTCCCCTCCAAGTCACACACCATCCCGACTTGAAAATATATCGCCGTTCCTTCATCATTGCTGGGTCAAAATCCCGGAACTCCCTACCTAACAGCACTGTGGGAGAACCTTCACCACACGAAGGCGGCTCACCACCACCTTCTCAAGGGCAATTAGGGATGGGTAATAAATGCTGGCCTCGCCAGTGACGTCCACATCCCATGAACGAAAACAAAAAAATTTGATTTCAATGGACAGAAAATCATGGGCAGCGTGCTCTTGGTGAATGAGGTGCCCTACTGCCAGTGCTTACTCAAAAATAGGCTAATTAGATCTCAGGTTTAAAACTGTTAAAAAGACATATTGAGTACTACGTTAGATCTCCTATGGCATTGTTCATGGGTAGTTTGAGACTTGAAACGTGGCTTCTGATGTTTACTACAGTCCTGTAGTAGCCCAAGCACGACAGTGATTTGCCAATCACTGTAATACAGCAAAGTTACTGAAGCATTATTGACGCAATGTAAAAATCTAATATATTACTCTTACAGAAAGATACAAGACCTCATAGATATATTTGTAATACTAACCAGCAATAAAACTTGCTTACGGAACAACTAACTTTGTTCTTCTCCGAAACTACTTCTTGTTGATTATTTTTCATGTTTTTTGCTTCATGTCCCACAGTGGATTTGCAACATTTACTTAAGATCCAAATACTTAATTTTTTTAAATCTACCCTCCTAACCCCCCAAGATCTTTTGCCTATTTCTCAGTTTTAGCTGGCCATGATCCAAGTCTATTGGACCTGACTGCAGCTATAACATCTCAACTCAGTATCAAATGCCTCATAAAGATCACCTTCAGCCTTACTGCCTGTCACCATCAGTGACACAAAATAATCTTCATCCTAATAATACCATTAGCTCAGAATTTTTATTCAAATACCTAAACTGCATACATGCTGATAAAGTGAAACCTTTCTTATTTTTAATGTTTTTTTCTTAATTTGCACCTTACAGTTGTTATTTGTAAATTTTCCCCATGGTTGCCTTGTTGATTGTTGACACACACACACACACCCCCACACACTACATACAGGATTTGTCAACAGGAACTGTAATTCCCTTGCATCCAAGGCCCAGGTGAGGTTTCTTGATCTGGGAATAAAACACAATTCAAGCTCCAGGCCTCAGAGAGATTGGCATAGCTGTGAATGGGAAACTTCTTGCAGCATTTATAACATTAAATGACTAATTTTATGGGTAAGTTTACTGATTTTTTTCTTCAAAATTGTGTATTTATTCATGTTAACATCTATGTTATGTTACAAATATTTCTTTTAGCTGCATGTACTGACTTAAGGGTGAAAGGAAAAATAGCAACCGAAAGCAGTTTGATAACATTGCTTCAGTGACGTTTGCCAGTTGCTGATTCCTGGTCAGCAGCTTTTAAAAGAAATTGAAAATTTTCATTAGTTGTTTTGTATACATTGCTGGTTGCGATTAGTAGCTTTTTTCCACTTCTTTATAGTTTCATGATTGATAGCTTTTGCTACTTGTCTATATGTGAGCAAATGAGTATGGTTAACTTAACAGATAGTGATTACTTGAGGCAATGGAACACAATGTGATAAACACTTTGCAGGGTAAAAATTGTGGTCAGCTGAAACTGTTCTTGCAGTGGGAACTGGGCAAGCAAGAACTGGAAAATAGTGAGTTCCAAAATACGCCAGCTCCCTGCGTGCAACATTACACAACTGGTTTCCAGTTTCTCAACCCACAAAGTGTGCCAATGCTTCATTAGTGATTGATAATCCATGCAAAAGCCTCAGCTTTCCTATTTTTCCTGTAGAGTTCCAAGCCAGTGCCCATTTAAAGTGGCTATTAAAGGCCAGTCACGTTCATTCCGTTTGGCAAGGAGTTCTTTAAGGTACGGCGCCATATTTTTAAACTTGCATTTTATTGCCAGATATCTTCCAAAGCACACAAGATCTCATACAAAATGATTAGGGAGAGAAAAGATGGCATGTCAGGGAGATCAACTGACACCTGCGACACCATTACGCCAGAATCATATCTGCAGGCCCAGGCATAGCTACCAGTCAACAACTGAGGGCAACTTCCTCCAACAAATAATGGCAGACTATGTAGTCCAGTTACCAACAAAAACAAGTCATCATTAATCTGCTTTTGGCTTTGCAGCTAGTATTTGCCTGAGCCTGTCAATCTGCTACAGTGCCTCAATTCTTAAGTACTGCATTTTCTAGGAGTTTTAAATACATTGGAGAAAATGTCACTATATAAAGACTTATATTACTGAAGAAAAGTATTTTAATGTTCTAAAAAGAATAAAATTGTTTGTTAGATTTTGTTTGACAAAAACTAACTGCTATGAACATGAAATGTTCTTCTGAGAAATGTCACATGGTATACAGCTGGCTAGACATTAGCTGTCGATTGACAGTTGCAGGATAACTTTGGCGCCCCCTGGCGACGGCTCGGGGCATGTCTCGAGTTGGTGCTCGATTGCTTGTGTCTCGGTTGACGGCGCTTGTTTTTGGTAACCAGGAGACGAGCAGCCCGCGGCTCCGACCGCTCTCAATCCGTGCCCAGTGGAGCGGGGGATGGCGGAGCAGGACTCGCCGACTTTGGTAAGGGAGTGAGGGGCTCGGCTTCGGCCGCTCCCGTGTTTTTGTGAGAACCGCTGTCGGTAAGTGGATGCGGCCGGTGGCCCGGCCCCTGAAGATGATCAGGTTCAGATCATGGACAGACCGGCGGGACAGTCCCAGACCGGGACTCGGGAGCAAGTATAGACCCTGGGCCCGGCCCGGCCCGGCTCAGCTAGCGGGCGGGCGGGCGGCTGGGCGCCGTCTCGTTGATTTTGGTCTCAGAGTTTTGATTGACTGGTTTCCCCGACACCCGCTTCGGTCTCCGAGTGCGACCCCGGCACTCGCCGCTTCATCCCCTCCGTCCACCCTACTCTGACCGGCCTGTCCCTGGCCTTTCCACTCCGCTCCAGTAAAACTCAAGGCCAGCTCGAACAACACGCTCGATCTTCATACTTGGCAATTTGCAGCCGTCTGGCCTTATTGACGTTGAACAGCTTCAGACCTTCACTGGTAATAAGTGCTGGGGGTGGGAGGAGGGAGTAGGTGGGGGTGGGAGGGGGAGGAGGGTGGTCCTTGGGATAGGGATTGCTTCAACTCGAAAAGGGTGATTTTAACCCTATCCGCTTGGCAGAATGGCAGGCATTTAAAATCGGCCGGGTGATTAACCCGCTGATGTCCCACGCCGATGCCTCTGTCTTCTATTTTAACCTGCTCTTCTGAACAGGGTCTTTTTAAATATCCAGATCGGGATCCGATGCGGACATCGGGCCTGACTGCAATTTTAACTGTGGCCTGAGCGGGGAAGCCATTGTGGCTTTCCCACCAGGTCAAGACTGTGAGAAGATGACCAGAAAAGGGCTCAAACAGCTATGTGTATTTTTTTATTGTCCTTGTGGGGCTAGGAGGGGCAGGAGTGCCACAAGGAAAGTTTAGGCTTCATCTGCCCTGAATCTCCCCTCCCATGGAACCTTCCCGGAACTCTCCTTGCTGCGAATTACCTCGTTGCTGGTAACCGCTCCTTTGGTGTAGGCCAATGGCCTCCTAGTGACTGAAATGCTGCACCTGCCTGATGGCCAGTTGCTGCTTCATGTCCGTTTCGGGCAAGCAGCTGATCGGCGACATGCAGTTGATGGCCTTGACTTAAAATCATTTGTAAACAATTTTACAACACCAAGTTATAGTCCAGCAATTTTATTTTAAATTCACAAGCTTTCGGAGATTTCCTCCTTCCTCAGGCAAATGTTTCAAGAGCTCCTTGAAGCCTACACATTTATACATATAGAACAATACATGGTGTTTACAGACTGCCCCTGCAACTGCCCGTTGCCAAGGCAATCACCGTGTTCAGACAGAGAGGTGTCACCTGCAGAACCCCCGAATACACATTCTCTGTTTTTTTTCCCTGTTTGTTTTTTTGTTGAATGTGTATTCGGGGGTTCTGCAGGTGACACCTCTCTGTCTGAACACGGTGATTGCCTTGGCAACGGGCAGTTGCAGGGGCAGTCTGTAAACACCATGTATTGTTCTATATGTATAAATGCGTAGGCTTCAAGGAGCTCTTGAAACATTTGCCTGAGGAAGGAGGAAATCTCCGAAAGCTTGTGAATTTAAAATAAAATTGCTGGACTATAACTTGGTGTTGTAAAATTGTTTACAATTGTCAACCCCAGTCCATCACCGGCATCTCCACATCATAAAATCATTTGGGCCTCATGCTCGCCTCACCCTCCACCCGGCTGAGTCCTGATCCCCGTTAATATTAAGGATTAGGATTGAGACTGTGCAGCTCCTTCTGCCACTTTCTCCCCTGTTCCTGCTCCTGACCATACCAGCTCCCTTCACCCTATTTCCAATTCGTTTTCAGTTTATAGTATATCCCATTTCCCCCGTTGCGCTCTCCAAGCTCATCTTTTCCATGACACTCACTTCCAACTCCCTTGACCCCCCCCCCCCCCCCCCCGCAATTGCTAACCTCTCAATTACCTTTCCTGGCTCCAATATTTGCTGATGTTGATAATTGTCTTCGCTCAGATACTTCTCTTTTTCAATACCAATGATATCAACCTGTTCCTCAAAAATCATGCCTTTGATCCATCTGTCCTCTCCAAGTACAGCCCTCTATCCTTTCTTTCCTCGTTAGCCCTCCTTTTCTTGCTAAGGAAATGCCTGACCATCATTTGGCACTTCCCCCCCCCCCCCTCATGTTAAATGTTAGATTCAAAACTTGTATGATGAATTGTAGCTGTTAACCAAGGTCCCGTCTCTCTCAGTACAGATTGTTAGATGGTACGGCATGCCAGTGCGTTGCTGTGAATGGGGTCAAAAATCTGGAAATAAGTAGCTCTGCGGTACAGTGGCTGGGTGTTGTGTCATGCTATTAGCGGGGGGTATTCTGATTAGTACCAGTATTTTCCTAAATCATGAATCTCTGATATCATCCAGAGGTATACATGGAGGGGTTTTTCATCAAGGGATGAGAACTGATTGGAGTTAGTGTCCATTTGTGTTGCTTATATGCATTTCTTAGTATCCTGTTGCAGAACATTGTTAGTGGGATCCGGGATTGGGGCACTATCTGTCCTCTTGGTGTGAGGTCATGAGGTTGTGAAAGGCAATCGAACGGAAGAAAAATGTCACACAAAAAGAAGGGCGAGTGGAGGAGGAGCTAATACTTTAGAGAAGACTATATACTAAAAGCAGGCTTCATTGTATTTACTTCAATCTTTTTATTTTGCAGGCTCTAATAAACTATTACTGCCAAAAAAAATACTTCAATCATATCCAGATTGCAGCAGATGAGGGTCTCAAAAAGTATGGGAATGATGCTGTGTTCCTATTTTTCCATGCTTATGGGATCCTTATGGAAGGTAATTAAGTGCAATGAAAATGCTTAATGTACTTCAGACTTTCATAACATTTAAAAACCAACTAGTAACCAGACTTACTTTATAATTCCAAATTTTGTCGTTATTTTGCACAAGTAGATCGCATTCAAGAAGCTATCCGTGAACTTGAGGCTGTTAGGGAGAAGCAGGATGTATCGCTGTGCTCTATAATGGCTCTAATTTATGCTCATAAAAAAAGTTTAGCTCCAGGTGAGTACACATAGCATACACTACTTGGCAAGGAAAGAATTGCACCATTTGTTCTACAGTAAAAACTGCATAAAGGATGAAGTAGGACTCAGTTACCAATATGTTTGATTAATTTAGTCTAGATGAGATTGATAACAATACAAATGCAACAGTTTGTTTCAAGATAATGTACAGCTTCTACATGTCTCCTACATGATTTCTAATTGTTTGGTTTCCTTAAGTACGTTTGAAACTCTGGAGTCTGTCTGCTGTGCCTGTGTTTTCACCTTGGTTTCATGACAAATATAGGACTACCACATCCAATTATTGTAAAGAAAGATTAAACTGAATTTTTATATTTTTATCTTTTTCCATTGTATAATGCAAAATAAAGTCAGTCTGGGAATTCTGCTAAACCACTGAATGATCCCTGCTGTATCCATTGCACTGAAACTGATGGCCACTATGTTGCTTCATCAAGATAAAACCAAAAATATCTCTCTTCTGTGCGAGGCTCCCTCATCTAAGATAAATCAGGAGAAAATATTTCACTCTGGATAATAACTATTGTTTCATTGAAAATGTATCTGTAACAGCACTAAACCATACGGAACAGAAGGTTGTGGATTTAATTCCTGGTGTGTGGTGAGTCAGCTGGGGCAGCAGTTGGGGAGCAATAATTGGGCAGGTAGGTCTCTGCATTTGGCATTGCGTTAGAGGATTTTAAAAAAAGGTTTATGGAAATTGATGCAATATGGTCCCATGATTAATTATCATTGTTTTGCATTGCAGCTCTTGATTTGCCGAGCGCATGCTTAAAAGAGAGGCCAGAGAGCATACAAACTGTTCATTGGAGAGCTCCATCACTTAATTTTAGGTTGCTTTATTTGTGAAACTTGTATTCTGACCGATGTTTTTGACATGGCAAACTGAACTTCGTGTAATATAGTAGTGCATTTTTTCTTGCTGCTTACTGCTGTTTTCCTTCAATTCAGCACTCCTTTAGTGCACATCTCCCACTGCAGCATTCTTGCTGCCACCATTTGCCCCCCTCCCCTTCCCAAACTCTGCATGGGCCTGCAAATGGCTGTCCTGGATTTAGAGGAGGAAAAGGTGGCCAAGACTAAAATGCCCAGTCACTTGTTCTTGTAGTTATTGTCCTGGCTTTTTTCTCTCTCCATCTTGCCGTACCAATTTTCTGTTCTTCCTCCTTGCACCCTCACCCCACCCCTAGGCCATTGATTGCTTGGATTTCATGGGTGCCAAGCACCTGGAGCTACTCTGTCTAAATGGCCATTATTCATGTCAAAGCCTTTAGTAAACCTTGAAGCTGCATGTAGGCATCACAGCTAAGCCCTATAATAATCAGAAATGGGACTCCTAGCTGGACTCTCCCCTCCCTAACACAGATGCTGTAGCCAATTGCAGTCTCCCTACTACTGCTGGTGCAGCTGAGATCAGCTATCTCAGCACAGACTGGGGATTAAACCTGCAACCTTCCTGCAATGTATGATTTGGCTGCTCACTGGGTAAACAAACTTGGCATCTAAATAAAATGTTGTTTTGAGTAAGCCGGCGTTTTAGCTGCAAGATTCATACAGTATTTTCTTTAAACAAAAAGTGCCATAAAAAGTAAAATTAATTAGATCAGATAGATAAGCATTAAAAGTACTCAATTTAATTACAGAAATCCTGAAATAGATTATTTTTGCATTGTTAAAAGATCGTGATGCCATTCAAGAACTTGACAGCAAACTAAAAGAGGATCGCAAGACTGCAGGACAGATGGCGTTGTATTTTGCGGGCCTCTTCCTTTGGCATATTGGACGTCATGACAAAGCTCGGGAATACGTTGATAGAATGATTAAGGTTTCTAATGGAGCAAGAAAGGTTAGTATACTTTCCATAGATAATATGAAGCTCATTGTATGAGGATGTTGATAACGTCACTAAAGGCAGAGTTTACACAAATGGATGTCCCATACTGCCACTAACTAGCAATTTTAAAGCATATATAAAATGCTAACAAAGAATGACTGAGACACACCAGTGAATGTGAAGATATCTGTTTTTGAAACATTTAGGATTTATGGCAATTCAGTGGAATACAATTACCCTTTCAGTTGTGTATAATATGTCTCATGATGTGAAATTGTCCTTGTAAAGTTAGCGTTATCAAAATGAAAATTAAGTATATTGTAGCATATTGTTCTCAAATGAGATGAATTCCATACACTGGCCACAATTTACTTGATAACTATTATAGCTTTTTGTAACAAGCAAGTGCTTCATATGTTTTAAAACTGCTTGTTGGAGGCAGTATGAGACAACCATTTGTGTAAACTCTACCTATAATGAATTTGCTCACAATTTTAGTTTCTATTCATTATGCTAAAATTCATAAAGTAGAAAGAGGAAATGCTGGAAATGCACTGCATGTTAGTCAGTATTTTGAGATTTTATTTCAGATTTCCAGCATTTGCAGATTTTTTTGCACATTAGAATTCATTATGATTTATTTTAGAGTTCTCTGTGTGCATATTGCAAAGAAAAACATACGTCATCTAATTTTTAAATTTCATTTTTATTATTCTTTGTAATTGGATTGCAGAGAAGCTTAAGTGGTACCAAATGATTTGCAGTATGTCATATTCGTGTTAGAGTTTTCGTCATTCACGGCAGCAGAATTTTTAGCTCTTGGTAACAAGGAGCCTGATTTTGCTGTGAGCGGCGCTGTTAGACTTGCACTGGTCCGTAGAGGCACTATGAGCTTTTGCACACCATGTTCCTGTGAATTAGAGATCCAAAAAGCACGGCACCCTCTACAGGGCATCTGGGATCTGTGTGAACAGGGCAAGCAACTGTGTATTTCCTTAACCAATCAGATTGAAGCATCGTTAATGAGCCGTGCAGACTGAAGCAGGAAGCATTAGAATAGTGAATTCAATGTCAAATCAGGTACAGAAAGCAAAATAAAGAGAGGGAAAGAAAGATTGGATTAAGAGACAGAGTTAAAGGAGACAAAGGAAAAAGTAAGAACATTTTGTTAAAAATAAATTTCAAATGTCCAACAATAATTAAAAGCTGAAGGAATGAGATGCCCCACTTGTAAAAGTTAATTTTCAGAGCCAGAGAGCTTGTTTGGCAGTAATTAAGACCTAACTAGCTGATAAAATGGTATTTAGACTTGAAATGACTTGACAACATTTGTAGAGGAGTTTTGTCTGTATCTGCGACATCAGTACAGGAACTTCACGCCTTTCAATACATTCGAAAGGGGAGCCAGCCAGTGAGATGTTGTTTCGCGCAGCTTTTGGAGGAGCAGGGCATCTGATACAGCAGCTTCTGGATATCCACGTTTAACTGCGCGTGTGCGGTCGCCAGAAGTTGCTGTCCCATTTGCACGTGAGTAACGGTGAGCCTAACCTATCAGCCTAACCATTATTTTCACAGCAAAAGCCGGCCCACAGTTTAAGTTTAAAAAATTCAGAAGCATTTTGAAGTATTTACTCAGTGTTTGTTTAAATTAAAATCAGTGCTCCAGATGAACACATGTTTGATCCAAGCATAGAATTTCAGTGCAGGGTACACCAAATTACTTCCCTTCTAAAGAACAAAATTCTTTATCCAAGCATAAAATGTTTTCCAATTATCTGGCCTGTAATACTTAACAGACTGAATAGAATCAATCTGCTGCCAAATGCCATCTAGAGTCACTAATGCATTTTATATATGTAATCAATTCTGTGTGATTGTCCAGTGCTTTCTATTTCTATTTAGATTTCATTGCTGAATGAATGATTAAATGGGCTGCAGTGCAAAATGTGTAAGTGGTTATTTTTGTCCCCACTTTATAAAAACCACAAACCCAGTATGAACTGTGCTTATCAGGATTCAACTGGACAGGGCCATTCTACAATAGAAATTGTCTGATAATTTGCTTTAGGTTTTTTTTCTCTGTGGTGTTAACCACGGTTTTTCTTTTAAAGAAACTAGTAGATATCATGGTGTGTTGGTCACAGTGATTCAGAAGATATGATGGAGGGCCCAGCTTATTATCTATCTCTAACTGAAATAGTTGCTTTATACAAACCAAACAGTAACCAATTACTGCAACTTTATTAACCCTTTGAACACTGTGCTTAACAATAATTATTCAGCCTCGAACTGATTTGAGTGCAGCTGAAGGTACCAAAATGTTTACATTCCAATCAAAAGGGAGACTACACTGATGCCTGAGAACTTATACTTTGTTTTCCAAATTTAATTAGAATGTGTAATGACTTAATATACAGCACATTCATCCGTGTGATAATTAGTGTAATGTCATTCCAGGGCCTGATTTTGAAAGGATGGATCGAACTAACCAGTGGGAGAGACGCATATGCTAAAAAGGCCATTAAATATTTCGATGAAGGAATCCAAGATGGAAATGATATATTTGCTATGATGGGGAAAGTGAGTTTAAAATTGGAAATAAAAAGGGTGAAACTGGTTTTCGGCACTAGCACAGAATGGGCAATCACTAATTGGCAGCCCGTTTTGCACCCCGCCCGATTTTCCTTTGTATTGACTTCAATGGAAAAGAAAATTGGCAGGTATAAAAGGTCTGCCAATTTGGCAATGCCTGTTTTGCGTTATTGCTGAAGACCAATTTCACATCCAAATTGTTTTAAAAGCAACTGTTTCATGAATTTGTTCAGTAAACACTGTCCATTGTTTCTGGTAATGAACAATTCACTATAGAAGATAATGGAACAGTTGACTTGAATTCCGAGTTCTGCAAACAGTAGCTGTTCTCTGAACCTGACCCAGGTCCTCCACCTCTCCCTCCTCCCCACCTTAACAAAGGAAAAACGTCATGTGAGTTTCTTTTAAAATTTGTTTTTCTTTCTCTTTCATGTGCTCTCTTTCTCTTAGGCACTTTTTTTTTCTTGAATACTGCAGCATATTTTCCCGTTGCATATACTTCTACATGATTTATTTTGGTTGTAACACTCTTTCAAAGCACAAAGTCTCACTGCCATACACAGGAGTAGATTTTCCTTCCACTTAAATTAATGGAAACAAAGTTGACTCATAACTAAGGTCAGAGCATGTGGAATCAGGGGACAAGTAGCTGACCACTAAACAGCAAGCTGGCTACTAAACAGAAACCAGAGAGTAGGGGTTAAAGGTAGTTAATCAGACTGGCAAAAGGTGGGAAGTGGTCTTCTAGAAGGATTGGTACTGGGACCGCTGTTGTTCACAATTTACATCAATGATTTGGACTCGGGAATCCAAAGTAAAATTTCAAAATTTGTGGATGACACCAAATTGGGGGGGCGTAGTTAATACAGAGGAGGACTGTGACAAAGTACAGGAAGACATTAATAAACTTGCAGAATGAGAATGTAATTGGTGAGGTATTACATTTTGGTAGGAAGAATAAGGGGGACACATAATGCTTGGAAAATAGAGACTAAATGGGGTGGAGGAGCAGAGGGATCGGCGGGTACAGATAAACAAATCACTAGAAGTAGCGACGCAGGTTAATAAGGCCATAACAAAAGCAAACAAAGCACTGGGGTTCATTTCCAGAGGGATAGAATTGAAAAGTGGAGAAGTTACGTAAAACTTGTATAGAACCTCGCTTAGACCACACTTGGAGTACTGTGAACAGTTCTGGTCTCCATATTATGGAAGGATATAGAGGCATTGGAGAGGGTGCAAAAAAGATTCACAAGGATGACACCAGAACTGTGAGGCTATCCTTATCTGGAAAGGCTGCACAGGCTGGAACTCTTTTCTTGAGAAGAGAGAAGGCTCAGGAGTGACCTAACAGAGGTCTTTAAGATAATAGGGTTTGATAAGGTAGATGTAGAGAAAATGCTTCCCACTTGTGGAGGAGTCCAAAACTAGAGGTCATAAATATAAAATAGTCACTAATAAATCCAATAGGAAATTCAGGAGAAACCTCATTACCGCAAGAGTAGTAAGAATGTGGAACGTGCTACCTCAAGGAGTTGTTGAGGGAAATCGCGTAGATGCATTTAAGGGGAAGCTAGATAAGCACATTAGGGAGAAAGGAATAGAAGGGTTTCCTGATTGGGTTTGATGAAGTAAGGAGGGAGGTGGCTCGTTTGGAGCATAAACGCTGGCATGGACCAGTTGGGCCGAATGGCTTGTTTCTCTGCTGTAGTTTCGATGTAACTGTAACACTTAAATTGTGTTCCTGTCTTTGTTTGATATAACATAATTTTGTTTAGTGTTTAACTGATTCTCAAAAATTAGTTTGGTTGTCAATTTAGCTGAAAATCATCATAGATTTCCCTATTCTTTCATAATTTTGCCTCTAGAGTTTTTCAGAATATGTTACAATTTAAATAACTAAGTTTTGATGCTACTTTTAAGCAGTTTGGATTACAAGGTGAAATGTTTCCTGTGTGCCAGGTGTAACGAAATCATAAACCTATCCTTTATAAACGCATTTACAATTTCACTACACCTAGTGCATAGAGGAAATTTTCAGCCAATATTATAACATAGGATTGGATGAAGAAAGCTCTTCAGTCCAGTTGAACTTATCCTCTGAAAATTATAACACAATTAAGATATGTAGATATTGTATCTGCCCAAGTTTCAGTTTTAGCTCCAGAACATTCATTCATTCTTAATTATAGGCACAGTATCTTGAGATGCGTCAGAACTACTCAGGAGCTTTGGAAATGGTAAACCAGATAATAGTTCATTTTCCTGGCTTCGTGCCTGCTTTTGTAAAGAAGATAGAGCTCCAACTTGCCCTGCAGGATTGGGAACAGACAATTGAGACAGTATACAGGTAAAGAAACCACCTTAATATGAAAGCAACCGTATTACGTATTAACAGTGAGTGGATGATTAGGGCTGTTACAATAGGCCAGAATGTAGTTTTGGACCTGCATATTACATAGCTTGTTTACAAACAAAAGTGAAATCTCAGGCTGCACTTATGTCACAGCTACTAGTCTCAGATCAGTATGTGTGGAGTGTGATCACAGAAGTTCTATGCATGCATTCAGTGCAGATTTTTAAAGTTGCATGAGTATTGCTGTTTCCTAACCGTAAAAACATGAAAATGTAAGTTTACAAAATGCCCAAGAAGACCAAGGGATGTGGATTCACACAGGGATAGTTATAATCCACCTGATTGAAGCTCATATGGGTATGAAACGGCTTTCTGGAAAGGCGGCTCTGAAGAAGTAACCTACTTGACCTCGTCCTCATTAATCTACCTGTTGCTAATATGCCTGTCCATGAAACAATTGGAAGCTGTGTGGCACTACTGCTGTCCTAAGTGGGACAGACTAAGGACATATCTAGCAGCCCAGCATCTATGAGGCACATCAGGCCATCGCAGCAACATTGTATACTACCACAATCTGTAACCTTACGGCCCAGCCCATCATTCCCTACAGCACCGGGCTACCTGCATGCAAAATACAAAAGGCAGCAAACTATAGACAGAGCCAAGCCAGTCAACAGACCAAACCTCTAGCCCTACCACGTCGAGTTGAGAATGGTGGTTGATGTACGAATTAAGAGCAGGAGTAGGCCATTCGGCCCCTTGAGCCTGCTCTGCTATTTGATAAGATCATGGCTGATATGATTGTGACCTCAACCCTACTTTCCCATCTACCTACTATAACCTTTGACTCCCTTGTTAATCAGGAATCTATCTAACTCAGCCGTAAAAATATTCAATGACCCTGCCTCCACCGTTCTGGGGGGAAGGGAGTTCCACAGACTCACGGCCCTCTGAGAGAAAAAAATTCTCGTCATCTCCGTCTTAAATGGGAGACCCCTTATTTTAAAACTGTGGCCCCTAGTTCTAGTCTCTCCTACAAGGGGAAACATCCTCTCAGCGTCTACCCCTTCAAGCCCCCTCAGGATCTTACATAATTCAATAAGATCACCTCTCATTCTTCTAAACTCCAGTGTATACAGGCCCAACTTGTCCAATCTTTCCTCATAAGATAACCCCCTCATCCCAGGAATCAGTCGAGTGAATCTTCTTTGAACCGCCTCTAAAGCAATTATGTCCTTTCTTAAATAAGGAGACCAAAACTGCACACAGTATTCTAGATATGGTCTCACCAATGCCCTGTACAACTGTAGCAAAACAACCCTACTTTTATATTCCATTCCTCTTGCAATAAATGACAACGTTCCATTTGCCTTCCTAATCATTTGTTGTACCTGCATACTAACATTTTATAGGCAACTAACAGGAGAAAGAAACCTCATGAACTTTCTATCCTTAATTGTGGCAGAGCTCAACACATGAGTGTAAGAGTGTTTTCAAACATCATTGGCTCAAAAATGTAGTGGGAAATCTCACTCAGCCATCTCCCAGGATCCCCACTGTCATAAATACCAGAGTCTAGTCAATTTGGTTTATGTCACATGACATTAAGAAATGGCTGCGTGCAGTGGTCACAGCTTGGCCTTGACAACATCCTGGCTGTAGTGCTGAAGACCTGTGCATTGCAACTAGCAGCCTTCCTAGCCAAGCTATTACAGTGCAGCTGTGATACTGGGATCTGCGTGACAATGTGGAAAATTGCTCAGCTATGTCCTATCCATAAATGGCAGGACAAGTCTAACCTGGCCAATTACTGCCCCATTAGCCTCATTCCAACAATCAGAGAAGTGATGGAAAATGTCACCAACAGTGCCATCAACCAACATTTAATCCTTAGTATCCTGTTTGCTGACACCAGAACCTTTCAGCTCCAGACCTCGTCATAGCCTTGATTCAGACATAGACGCAAGAGCTGAGTGCCCGAGGAGAGGTGAGAGTAGCTGCCTTCAATGATAAGGCAGCATTTGATTGAGTATAGCATCAAGGAGCCCTAGCAAAACTGAAATCAATGGGAGTCTAAGGGAAAACCCTCCAGTGGTTGAAATCATACCTGAAACAAAGGAAGATGCTTATGGTTATTGGAGGCCAATCATTGCAGAATTAGGATATCACTGCGAGTTGCTTAAGGAAGTGTTTCTTTACCCAACCGTCTTTTGCTGCTTCACCAACGACCTTCCCTCCGAAATAGGATCAGGAGTGGGGCTGTTTGCTGATGATTCTATAGTGTTCATCTCCCATCGTACAGCGTACCCACAACCCGAGAACAAAAATATAACAAAATGAATTGGAAAGCATAATATGGTGGTAGGAAATTTTATTGCCCCCTCGTGCACTTCGTTTTCAGTGATAGAAGCGGAAATGCATATCGTGAATATGATTACCATACTATTTAAGTTATTTCTGCTATATTCACACTTTTGCTGCTACAAGAAAATAGAAATTGGTTTGTGGTGACAACATTATACATTTTGTGATGTATAGCATCAAATAATGCAATTCCTTAAATGCTAAAACAAATTTCAAGCAAATTCTCTGAGCAAAGTTTAGTACAATAAGAGTTTTTCAATAAATATTCATTTAATCTATCTGGTACAATTTAGAGATTAAGAATCCATTCATATGACTAATTTAGCACTGTAACTTAAAATTTATTCTAAAATCTATCACAGACTCATGCAGAAAGACGGTCATAATTCTGAAGCACTAATGATGCTGGCTCTGCATTCATTATGCAGAGAGGGAAATATTAAGGAGGTAAGAAAAAAGTTATAATAATGAAGCACTAGTTAATAAGTGTTCAATTATTTGTCTTGGCATCACTGATTAGTTTTACCCCCTGGTCAGTAGTGTAACTTGGTAAGCTTTTCTTAAATCTATTCATGTTCATCACTTGTGGCAACATTCAAAGTCAATGGTTTCAGATTCCTGCCTCCTTCAACAAAAACTTTCATGATATTAAGATTTAAATTAAACCCATTCTGTGCCATATAAAGTTATGTGCCATTCCCTTACTGAATTAGAATCTAAACCTGTGGCAATTTGTGAATGAAATGCATTTAAAGAGATCATTTTTGGATCTCTAAGTGGGGGATGTACTAGATCCTCTGTCATGAGTAAGAATGATGGGGTTATCCAAAATGAAAATTTATATCAGTTTTAAGATCATAAGTCCATAATATCTGTATTAAGGGCCTATGTTAGGTCAGAATTTAAATGTGTGCTATTACCAATTTTTTGTGTGTGAGGAGAGCAAAGGTAATTGAAACGTTTACCAAATCTATTCAAGTTTTACAATAGTACATAAGTAAAGATTTTTAAAGTAGTACCATTCAAAGTCTGTGAACTGGAATTCATATTAGTTATTAACATCTTTTCAGGCTGGCACTAGACTTGGTGATCTGATCAGTGTACTGGACCGTTTTGAACCCCACAATCCCGATCTCTTCTATAAAATGGCACTGGCTTTCAGTAGGATGGTAAGTTTGTTGATGATATTTTAAAATAAAAATGTGCTAGATTTTTCTCCGATGGCTTAGGCAGTTTGATCCACTGAGTAACTGAGCTGTAAGAACTATGAAAGGTTCAAGTTTGATCCTGGTCTATGCTGAGTCAGCTAATTTCTGCCAAAGTGGCAGTAAGGGTGCAACACTTCACCTCAGGAGACTTGGGTTATGGAGTGGGATTTTGGGCAAGGTTCTTACTCTTGACTGATAACGAGCAAGCTCTCCTGGAAGTGTGTGTGAATATTGGGTGTGGTAAGGATCAAGCTTGGCTATAATACCAGTCATAGTTTGGTAACTTGATGACACTGTTCAAAACCAGACATGAATATTGGCCCTTTGAGGGTAGGTACTGGAGGGGACCTGCCATTGGTGGAACCATATTCCTTCAAGTATCAACGCCTTGAGGAGTTGGATAAAATTGGCTGGGGATGAGGGTTGGGGGAGTATGAGAGAAGGTTTTTCTTTTTTATAAAGAAAATGGACCTGACATTTTATGGGTTTTCAGGTTTGTTCTTAAGTTTAGCACCAGTTTATTTGGTCATAGAATCATAGAAAGTTACGGCACAGAAGGAGGCCATTCGGCCCATTGTGTCCATGCCGGCCGAAAAAGAGAGATCCAGCTTAATCCCACTTTCGAGCACTTGGTCCGTAGCCCTGTAGGTTACGGCACTTCAAGTGCACACCCAAGTACTCTTCAAATGAGTTGAGGGTTTCTGCCTCTACCACCCTTTCAGGCAGTGCGTTCCAGATCCCCACCATCCTCTGGGTGAAAAAAATTCTCCTCGGCTCCCCTCTAATCCTTCTACCAATTACTTTAAATCTATGCCCCCTGGTCACTGATCCCTCTGCTAAGGGAAATAGATCCTCCCTATCCACTCTATCTAATCCCTTCATAATTTTATATACCTCAATTAAATCTCCCCTCAGCCTCCTTTTGTTCCAAAGAGAACAACCCCAGCCTATCCAATCTTTTCTCATAGCTAAAATTCTCCAGCCCTGGCAACATCTTGGTAAATCTCCTCTGTACCCTCTCTAGTGCAATCACATCTTTCCTGTAATGTGGTGACCAGAACTGTACGCAGTAACCAATGTTGTATACAGTTTTAGCATAACCTCCCTGCTCTTATATTCTGTGCTTCAGCTAATAAAGGAAAGTGTTCCATATGCATTTTTAACCACCTTATCTACCTGTCCTGCCACCTTCAGGGATCTGTGGACATGCACTCTAGGGTCCCTTTGTTCCTCTACACCTCTCAGTATTCTCCCATTTATTAATATCTTTTTGCAATCTACAGCTTTCCTCCTCAATATCAGCCACACGGCCAAATTTTGTATTATCTGCAATCTTCTTGATCAAGCCCCCCCACATTCAAGTCCAAATCATTATATATGCCACAAAAAGCAAGGGACCCCACTGGGAACAGCCTTCCAGTCGCAAAAACATCCGTCAACCATTACCCTTTGCTTCCTGCCACTGAGCCCATTTTGGATCCAACTAGCCACTTTCCCTTGATCTAATCTTCATTCTTTAAATTAGGTATTTGCTAATTACATATCCGTTGCCTTTCCAGATTATTGACTTTTACTAAAAATGTTATGCTTATAAGTAACTCAGCTTTATACATTCTGTGTGACTGTGAAAGCTTACATTACTGATTTCTATTAGGCTACCTATAAAGATATCAAACAATATGTTATGCACGTATGCTTATTAATGTAACATCTTATTCCAAGACTACTCTAACCATGTTATTGTATGACCTTTAGAAAAATGTTACATGTGTGATGACAATAAGGTGGAGTTGCATGGTTAGAGTTTTAGTCATTAATGCTACTGTTTGAACAGTTCTATTTGTAAAGCTAATAGGACACAAATCTGGAGTTCCCGGGTGGGGCCAAAGCAGCTGAAAGATCCGCCACTAATGGGTGAAAGAAGCAAGTACAGTCAGCGAATGAAGGTGCAGGAGTGATATAAGGCTTGTGGGAGGCTTAAGAGATAGGGATGGACCCTGGCTGTGGAAAGATGGCTATGAATAATTTCAATTTAATAAGGTAGGACACAGGAAATTGGTGTAGGTCAGCTAGGACAGAGGTGATTGGCTAGCAGGATTTAGTAAGACAGGATATGGGCAGTTGAATTTTGGATAAGTTGGAAGTTATTGAGGTATAGGATGGGATGGAAGACCAGGAAGGAGGGCATTGAAATAATCAAATCCAGAGGTGACAAACATTTAGCTATGGTTTTCAGTGGCAGCGAGACTGAAATGGGACAAGCAGTGTTATTCAAGTGGAAACGGGCAATCTTTGTGACAGATGGGATGTGGGGATTAAAGCTCAGCTTAGGGTCAAACAGGAACCAAGTTCTTGCAAGGTCTGATTCAGTCTGAGTGAGTGGTCGGGGAAGGAGGAAGGAATCAGTGAAATGATGGTTTCAGTAACCTAACGTTAAGTTGGAAGAGATATGGTTCATCCATTGATGCCGGACAGACAGTCTGATAGCATGGAGGTGGTCGCTGGGGCTAGATGGCTGGTGAAGAGCTGGGTTTCATCAGCATTCATGTGACAACTGACTGTTAGCTATCCCATTAATCTTGTGTGTATTATTTGGCATCTACTGTACTGGTTAAAAACTTTGGCCTAGAAATTCCTCGGGGCAATTATGCTGGGGTTGTACCAGCTGGTGTCCTCCGCTGCTGACCCTGCTGATGTATGCGGAGTCAGAGGGAAGTTACCTCGTTTAAATTCGGGTGCCCACGCCATTACTGCAACATTGTCTGTACTCACCTGCCCTGGGAGGCTGCAAAATGCAGCCTTGAAGTCTAGGCCACGACCCTGGCTTGGACTGCAAAGCTGGGCCTCACACTACCATTAAGGTAGATATGCCTTTTCCCAATGGCCGTATCAGCCTCCAGAGATGTGCCGACCTTCTACAAGACCAAGGTCTTGGGAACTCCCAGAATATGGAGTTTCTGCCTCTTATAAGGCCCCATATAGTGTATGGGTCCTGGCCTATTTTTCAGCCCTTCTGCTGCACTCCCACCAGTGTTATGGTGGTGGTGACAGTGCACCAGAAGGGCTGAGGAAGTTCAGCCCCATTGTGTTTAAATTTGGTTACATGGTTGCTAAAGTAATATAAAAGTTTACCATACAAAGTAAGAAACATCAATACCTGAAGTATTTGAATTACGATTTGCTCATTCGTATAAATTATCACTCTTGTATGTTAACATAGTGTGGACGGAATCAGATTATCCTTCAGCAGACCTACACCTTGGTTGAAAGAGCATTCGGCATCTCTTCACATAATGCAGAGATTGCAAATGAACTTGGCTATCAGATGGTATTACAAGGGAAAATAAAAGAAGCTGTAAGATGGTACAAAACTGCAATGTCACTGGATGAAACTAGTGTCCCTGCGTTAACTGGTATGACACAACTTTTATTTGTATCCTTTGAGGAAATATTATTTCTATTGCCTGTGTGAGGTACAGTGATTGTTAGCAGCCTTGGCTTTAGGAAAGAGAAGACAGATATTGTTGGCTCCTCTGATCTAATGATGGCTATACAGCTTGCTCCTCTGTAAGGCTCTTGGAAGAGATTTCAAAATCCACTGCATTCTCAGCATTGATACTACTATTTTGCCTATCTTGGGTCCTGGCTCAAGCTTTCTAACTTTCCTGCCAATAGTTTGCAGTGAGATTATTTTAAACTGCCTACATTTGTCTTAACTTAGTTTTCTGTCTGCCAATGACCTACTGACTAACTCCACCTTCACTACCCAAACAACAACACTGCTGCTGCCTCTACCTCTGCCTTCCTGATTGAATTGTTGCTCAGTTACTACTATGGTCCTCCATCTCATTACAGTGGCCCATGCCCCATCTCATACATGGCTGTGTAACTGCCAAATTCAACATTCAGCCTCTGAAGAAACATCATAACTGCTACTACAAACAAAGCAGGAAGGGGGCAGACCATAGAAGGTTAAATGCCCAATTCTCAACGTCAACCAGCCAAGCCCTTGACCTTCAACCATCACTAGTCTTTGGCCCTTCTTCACTGGCCACCAGGACCTGGACCACTTTCTTTCTTTGACTGTCACCAGGCCCTAGTCTTTCTTCATCCACTGCTCGATCCCTGACTACTTCTAGTTCCCTAACCACTCAATCACCTACAGGTTCTGTACTCTTTCATCTGGGAGCAAGCTCTGTACCTTGTTTGTCATGGTTGATGAACTATTTCTTGGACTTAAGCCATCTGGTTTGTACCTGTAAGCCAAAGCCTCTATCCATGTCGATCTCATGTACATTTTGGCTGCTGTCCAGGACCAAAGTTCCCTCCCCCTTTCCTGTTGATCTCCTTTCAGTTCTGCTTTGCCCTCTTCTTTTATCAACATCTGGATCCTGTTTCATCATGTCCCAGTCGGTATTAACCTTACCCTGACCTCACCAGAGTCCCAGGATTGAATTTATCCTAGATGGACATGTGGCATCCCTTTGCTCTAGCCTAAATATCCATTTTTTGCCCACCATGCTTCCTGCCACTGGGTCCCAAAGCAGCACTATGCACTCCCTATTCTCTTCAAAGAGCGTCAATGAATTATAATAATTAGGATGAGACAGTTGAATCACTTTTAAGTATAGAAAAAAGTCATCTTTTTAAACTTTGGGAAGGATGCTGCTGCTATTTATTTCATATAACCCTTCCCCCATCCCCACAAATTTTACAGTTTGTAACATTAATTTGAGGAAATTTTCCTGCCATTCCATGACATCATTGGGTTATATAGCCAGTCACCACTCCACAAATTACAATCCATTTAGAATGGTATGATTTGCATCCTCACTCATGCAAAGTTCTGCGTTCCTATCGTGAAAGTTTTCAGCAAGCTGCACTGGCTCCCCATGTTGAAGGGAATTGATTTTAAAGTCCTTGTCTTCCCTTTCAGATGTCTCCATGGCTTCGGCTCACCATGCGTCAGTGATTTTCTCTGGTTACATCTCCATGTACGCCCTAAACTCCAGCACTAGTTTGCTTTTTGTTCTTCATGCTTTCAGCCCTCCAAACCTTTCTGTTTTCATCTTTCCTTCCTTCTTAGTGTGTACTGTTTTCATCTTCCCTGTAAAGTGTTTTGATACATTCTGTACTTATGGAGAGCTATAGAATGCAAATATATTGAGAAGTTTGTAGTTGATTACCCAAAAATTCTTTAGCCAATATATATTAAATGGAAAGCACTTTTTTATGAATGGGAAAATGATTTTGAGTGTCTTTTGTAACTCAAGGTATTATAAGATGCCAACTAATCGAGGGGCAACTAGATGATGCAGAGCAACAATTGGAATTTCTCAATGAAATTCAACAATCTATTGGAAAATCCGGGGTAATTACATTTTTGTTCTTCTTGCTGTTAATTTCAATTGTAGCTAACCTCTTAAATATAACCAACCTTTTTTACAAGCCTATATTCCTGCTATCCAACATGTGGCCTTCTTTTGCGTACTTGAGCATCTAGCCTCCTATAACACCTCATGCCCATGCTGATAAAATATATATATCCATATGAATGTCCAACCAATTGTTCATCTTTATTATAAGCCGTTTTTACTCAAATGTTATTGCTTGAGAACTGGAACACATTGGTTGTTTAACCCTTTGAAGATTACAGTAACATTTCAGTTGCGTCTATAAAAAGTGCAAATATTTAATTGTTAATACCATATATTAAAGTATGATTCAATGCTTATCTTTTTTTCCTTTTCAACACAACCAAGTCCTATATATAATAGTTTTGGTAGCTATTCTGTCCAAGGATGTGCTCCAACAATTTTCACTAATTAGCAAGTTTGCTTTGCTGCACAGAGGCCGGAATTATGTGTTAGAACAGTAGAAGTTGGTGCACAAATGGGCTAGGGATGGAAAAGCAAAAGGTACAAATTAGTTTAGACTATAGTAGCTGCATATTCAAGGAGCAAAGGTGATAAAGTAGGTGTGAAAATGAAAAAAAGATAGCATTTTTACGTTCTCCTAATTAAAAGGGTGAAAAATAAAATCACTTGAATTTAGTCTTTAGCATGCAGTGGACGAGTATACTCACCTGGGCAGGTTGGATTGTATAGGCTACTCCCATTTATCACATTTATCTGTCATGACCAGATCAATTTTAAGGTCTGTTGTTTTCAATCAGCTAGGAGTTCTTCAGCATATCGTATTTTTTTTGTTGGTTGCTTCCACCTCCGTAACAAAAAAGACACTAACTTTCACAAAACATTGGGGAGTCAGACTGAAGTGTGCTGTGCGCAGTCAGATCTGAGTCACCCTGGGTTGGCGGCAGCACACACACACATTAAAATCTACAAATTCAATATTACTGCACATTCGGTAACAGATGGAGCAGCTCTGCGGATCATAGGAAATTTGATCTGCCGATTTAACTGTAAATGTGGACATAGAACCAGTTGGCCAGCCAAGAGCGATATTGGCTTGACCCAATTGCCTTTGCTCAGTCAGGGTGGATGAATGACCGCAACTTGCCAGCTGGCGGCCTCCATATCTGCGTGTGCAGTTAAAACAGTGAATTCAAATTTCTCAAGCTTGTGGGAGCCACAGTGATTGATGGGACAAATCCCTGAAATCTGAATCTGTTGATTTAACTGCAAACACAGACAAAAATTCATTAGCTGGCAAGTTCTGGCTATGAGCCTGCCCCAGTTGCCTTTGCTTCAGTCAGAGTATCTCTCGATACATAAACTGTGCAATTTTATCGCAAACAGGTTCCAAACAATAATGCTTGTTACACAGTTCTGTACGCAGCTGATAGCTAGAGCAAGTAATTTAACATCCTACAACAAATCTGCAAATTTCTATATTCGCTGATGACTGCAATTTTACTGAAAAAATAACACCTTTAATGTGGTAAAACATCCAAATGCACTTCATAGTGACAAGCAAGCGTTAGGAGAGGTGACCAAAGGTACGTTCAAAGAGATTAGTTTTCAGGAGGTTTTTTAAGGTGGGGAATGAGGTTACATGTTGGAGGAATTGATGGAGATAGTTTAGATTGGGGCCAAGGTGGCTGAAGGCCCCACACCAAAGGTGGACCAGGAAGAATGGGGGTACATGAAGGAGGTCAGAGTCTGAAAATGCCCATTTCTGAACAGATCTGAGCTGTAACAAATAAAGTGCCTTACCTATAGTGTGGCTGGAATAATTACAAAAACTTTTAGTCTCCTATTTCACCAGCACATGTATTGAAATAAAAAGTGAAAGTAATTGTGAAGCTATTCATTTAATTTTGAAGAGTTGATTATAAACCAGGCAGCAGTGAATCAGATTGCAAGTTCTGCCTCAAATATAGAACCTATCCAATTGGCAACCATTTCAAAGTTGTTTAAAAATTAAACTAAGAAAATAAAGAACTTGCATTTGTAAAGTGCTTTATCATATCTCTCAGAAAAATCCCAAAGCATTTAACATACAATGAATTGTTTTGAAGTGAGTCACTGTAATGTTAATGAAATTATTGTTTAACGTTATGCTAAATAAATGTTTAAAATGCAGTCCTTCTAATGAAGAATCAGCCACTTGGTTTTTTGAGAACCAATAAAAGATACTATACTTTCAGCCTTCAAACAACTGGACATCAGCCTTACTAAACTAAATTACAGTGGATACTTACTTAAAAATGCTGACTGTTTAGGTTGGCTTCATGCCAAGTATCCCACAAATCTGATTATAATAGCAACTTTACAGAATCAATAAGATACCATAATTTGTGAAAGTGGTTCACTCTTAAAAGTCCATCTCCAGTATTTTATTAAGCTAATTTCAGATATTGAATATCTTCATAGATTGAAAAGTGTTAGCAATTCAGTGTTCACTAACTCCAGATATTGAAGGAAATGCTTATTTTTTGAGAAATAATGACATATTCAATAATAGTTTGCATTCTAACACAAACATAGCTACTGCAATGTCCTCGTGTTACTCAAATAAAAATGGCATATTCTAAACTGAGTTAAAGAGGTGGTACTGTAGCCAAAATTGTTCTTTCAGATTACTGCATAAAAAATGAAAACACTTGGTGAAAAGTTTTGACAGGAAGATGTACTTCAAACGATATATATTCCAATTATTTCTATTGCAACTACAATACACACCATTGCCTTGCAATTGTAACCTGGTGACACAAATGTCAGTGTTTGCAGTTAGGTCAACAGTTTCAAATTTCCTGCAGTCCAGGGAGTGGTGGATGCAGTGATCCCTGGGATGTGGGAAATTTGAACCATTGAATCCGCTGGTTTCACTGCAAACAGGTGCCGTACAATAATGAGCGCATCTTGACCAAGGCAAAAGCAGTCACCTCAGATTTGAGGACAATTGCAACCCCTGTATTAAGATTGGGAGGGAACAGATGGTTCCTCTGCATCTTTCAAATCAGTGTCTAAGACATTGGATAGTGTTACTCAGAAGAATCAGAAACGTTCCTGGGCACCAGGATGAAACATTAGAGAGGGGAAACAAGGCTTACAGAGAATTAGGAGGGACAAACAGCACTAGAGTAAAGAATAGTTTAGAAACAGGAGGGGTCAGTCAGGGGGCAAATGCGAGGCAATCTAAGATGAGCTTAGAGTGCATGTGCGTAAACGTACATAGCATGGTAAATAAGGTTGGTGAGCTGTGGGCTCAAGTCGCCACATGGGACAATGATATAGTGGCAATAACAGAGACCTGTCAAAGAAGGGGAGGATTGGGTACTTAATACTCCTGGTTACAAGGTATTAAGAAAAGATAGGGAAGGAAAGAAAGGAGGGGAGGTGGCAGTATTGATCAAAGAAATTGTTATAGCACTGGAAAGGGATGATGTAGTTGAGGGGTCAAAGGCAGAATCTATTTGGTTAGAATGAAGGAACGAAAGAGGAGCTAATATGCTACTGGGTGTATACTATAGGCCAGCAAATAATGGGAAGGAGATAGAGGGGCAAATTACAGAAAGATGCAAGAACTATATAGTGATAATGGGGTCTTCAATTATCCCAATATAGACTGGGACAGTCACAATGTAAAGAGTAAAGAGGGGGAGGAATTCCTGAAATGTGTTCGAGAAGTTTCTGGAACAGTGTGTTTCCAGCCCAATCAGGAAGGAAAGTGTGATGGATCTAGTTCCGGGGAATGAAGTAGGGCAGTTGGAGCATGTTTCAGCAGGGGAGCATTTCAGGCAGTGTTTAGAATAGTTATGGAAAAGTACAAGGAACAATCAAATGTGAAAATGCTTAACTGGAGGAGGGCAAATTTCAATGAGTTATAAAGGGATCTTGCCCAGGTGGATTGGAATCAAAAATTGGTAGGCAATACAGTAATTGAACAATGGGAGGCCTTCAAGGAGGAGTTGGTTCGGGTACAGAGAAGACCCATTCTTAAGAGGGGGAAGGAAGGGCATCTGAAGCTAGAGCTTCCGGGATGACTAAAGATATAGAGATTAAAATAAAACAGGAAAAGAAGGCTTATGACAAATGTAAGATTCATAATACAGTAGAGAACCAGGCTGAATACAGAGAGTACAGAGGAGATCTAAAAAAGGGAATAAGAGAGGCAAAGAGAATAGATTAGCGGCTAATATAAAAGGGAACCCAAAAGTCTCTTATAAACATATAAATAGTAAAAGGACAGTCAAAGGAAGAGTGGGACCGATTAGGGACAAAAAAGATCTTCTTGTGAAGGCAGAGGGCATGGCTGAGGTATTAAATTAATACTTTGCATGGGTCTTCACTAGAGAAGAGGATGCTGCCATTGTAGCAGTAAAGGAGGAGGTAGTGGCGATATTGGATAGAATCAAAATAGATAAATAGGAGGTACTTAAAATTTTGGCAGTACTCAAAGTAGAAAAGTCACCCGGTCCAGATGGGATGCATCCTAGGTTGCTGAAGGAAGTAAGGGTGGAAATTGCGGAGACTCTAGCCACAATCTTCCAATTTACCTTAGATATGGGGACAGTGCTGGAGGACTGGAGAATTGCAAATGTTATGTCCCTGTTCAAAAAAGGGGAGAGGGATAAACCTGATAGGCTAACTGGCCTGCAACTAACGTCGATGGTGGGGAAACTTTTAGAGACAATGGGCTCGATTTTAGGGTCAGGTTACCTGCGGGTTTCCAGCGGGGGGGCCCCGAAAATCCCGATCTCCGATCACGTGACCGGATTCGGACGAAATCCCGGCCACTTCCGGGTACCGCGCTGACGTGCGGGGCTGCGCGCGAAAGCCCCGCTGGTGGGAATCCCGCAGGCAATTAAAGCCAGCGGGGTTCCACTTGAGAGTACTTAACTTGCTCGTTGTGGTCAGTTAATGAGCTGAAGCAGCTGTCAAAAGAGGAAGTGTGGGATTTTAGGTTCAACGCAGTCAGTTTCCCACACTGGGGGAAACAGTACCCTTCAAACCAGGCGTGTTGCAGCCAGCAGCCTGTGGCAGGTGCCAAGGTGCGCTCCACGGGGGAGAGCCCTCACCCACGCAGGAGGCCACCGCGTCACATAGGGCAACCCCTGCCCTCCACCAACCCCCGCCAAGCCAGAGGACAGACACGAAACCGCAGCCCCAGTCCGAGGACCCACCCACCTACCCTGCACAACCCCTCACACCAACACCTGCCAGATGGGTGGTGCGTTGACATCGTCAGAGGACGAACAGGATGACCAGCCCCAGCAGCCTCGCAGTCCACGCCGTCCGCCTCGGAGAGGTGGGGCCCCCCAACACGGTGCTGCGGCACACCCACCTGCACAGCAGGAGGAAGGGCAACCGCAGAGAGAGATGCGTCGCAGGAGGCACTACCCTCCGCACAGGGTGTACAGAGCGAGGCTCAGCTTCATGGACCTCTCCGAGGAGCAGTGCATACGGAGGCTCAGAGTCAATCACCAGGTAGTTGCCGACATCTGCAGCCTCCTTAACGACGAGCTGCTCCCTGATGGACCAAGCAGCATCTTCTTACCTGTCGCCGTCAAAGTCACCACTGCCCTCAACTTCTTCGCATCCGGTTCCTTCCAGGGTGCCACCGGGGACATCACCGGGGTCTGTCAGTCCTCTGCACACAAGTGCATAAGGCAGGTCACCGATGGGTTGTTCCGCAGGGCCTCCCACTACATCAACTTCGCCATGGACGAGCGCAGCCAGATGGAGAGGGCGGTTGGATTCCATGCCATGGCCGGCTTCCCACGGGTGCAGGGTGTAATCGACTGCACCCACATCGCAATACGGGCACCTCCGCATGAGCCAGGGCTGTTCATCAACAGGAAGGGGTATCACTCCATGAACGCCCAGCTCATCTGTGACCACCGCCAGAGATTCCTACACGTGTGCGCCAGATACCCCGGCAGCTGCCACGATGCCTTCGTCCTCAGGGAGTCCACCGTCCCGCCCATCCTGCAGGCACCCAACGCCGGCAACGGCTGGCTCCTCGGCGACAAGGGGTATCCCCTCCACACGTGGCTCATGACACCTCTGAGGAACCCCATCACCGAGCCGGAGCGTCGGTACAATGACAGCCACACTGCTACCAGGTCTACAATTGAGCAGACCATAGGGCTGCTCAAGATGCGCTTCAGGTGCCTTGATCGTTCTGGGGGAGCGCTCCAATACACACCATTCAGAGTGGGACGAATCATAGTTGTCTGCTGTGCCCTGCACAACATGGCCCAACAGAGAGGGGTGCCGCTGGAGGAGGCCCCATCCACACCCGCCACCCACATTGAGGAAGGCGAGGGCGGAGGCGGAGGAGGAGGAGGAGGCGGAGGAGGAGGAGGCGGAGGCGGAGGAGGAGGACGCGCCAGAGGATGTTGGACGACCCATGCGCCGAGCCGCGACTCACCGGGATGGTCGCCGGGCCAGGGACGCACTCATACGTCAACGGTTCTCCTAGAGTCACACACTGCGAGGCGCTCGCATCTCCTCACCTGCACAGGCGAGCGGCCATACCAGCCCCCTCCACTGAAGAGTGCTGCCAGTAATCCTGCACCCACAGCAGTGTGCCCAATGGGTGGCAGCAGGTGTTCGCCGTCATGATGGCCTCCACGGAACGCAACTATTGCACAAGCCGCGGAAGAATGGACGAGAGGTGGCAGGAGTGGTGAGAATAGACTATTTAATATCTGGAATGTGACATTATATAAGAAACAAAGTACAAAATAATAAACACCCTGGTGTATTCCCTTTGTGATTATAAGGCCTTTGCAATTCTTCTCCGGGAACCCCTACGTGGTGCTACCCCTGTGGCTCCAGCAGAGGTAGTGGCAGGTTGCTCGTCTTCTTGCCTTGACCGGGTAGATGCTTTTGGCGGACGGCCCCTGGGTTTCGGTGCCCGTGAGGGCACCTCCACAGACTGCTCCTCCTGCACCAGGGCAGGGGCAGACTCGGCCACCTGGAGAGGAGGCACCATTGCGGGTACTGGTTGAGAGGTGGGCGACGGGTGGGACGTGGGGACGCCTTGAGAGGCGTCCCCGCTTCCATGTCCCCGGTCACCATCATCCCTCTCTTGGCCTCGGCCCACATCACCCCTTCCACCCTGCTGGACGGCAGTTTGGATGGCATGTGTGAGGCCTTGCAAGGCCACCCCTAGTGTATCCCTCAGCCTGTTGGTGGCGTCGGAATGTTGCTCACCCTGAATCCGTACAGACGTTGTGAGGGCCTGCAAGGACTCGAAGTGGAGCTGTGCGTGACGCTCGAGGGAGGCCAGCCTGTCCTCCACCGCAGACAGTCCCGCACCTACCCGCGACACTGTGTCGCCGGTACCCTCCTGTGCCTGCGCCACCAATGCCCACATGCAGGAGGTGGACTCCTCCATCGCCTGCGCTATTGTGGACAATGCGCGCGGCACCTCTGCCAGCACCTCAGCAATTAGCTGGTGGCCCTCGACGACTCTCCTTTTCTCTGGTGGCCCCCTGGGTTCAGCATCTGGGTCCGGCTGAGCAGAGCCTGGAGATGAGTGCTCCCTCCGTCGCGGACCCTCCGCGGCTGCCCCTGCCACCAGGGTCTGCTCATGCTCACTCGTGCGCAGTGACTCACCAAGTGCTACCCCAACTAGTTGGCGAGGGGGACCCACCGAGGTGCGTGTCTCTGCGCTGGTGGATGGTTGGCTCTGATGTGACGATGCACCCTCAGAGACCGCCATGTCCTCTGAGGAATCGCCCTCCACGCTCGCTTGACCCAAAGACGGACCTGCAAGAGAACAGAGGGCACTTTGAGGCATGTGGACCAACTTGACAGTGCGCCTGATGGCAGGTGATGAGACGGTAACTCGCGATCATGGGTGTTGAGTGTCAGCTTTCCCTTACCGGCCGTTTCGGCAGCGACACACTCGCCATCGGCCACCGACAGGCAATGTCGCGTGCGGGCGAGGTCGAGCGCCTCCACCTCTGCGTCGGTGAGCTCCACCACTTGCGGCGGCCCACCTCCGGTGCGTGCCCTTTCCCTATTGTTCTTGCTTCTCTTCTGTGAAGGCAAAACACAGATGTGTGAGTGGGTGCGTCTTGCATCGTGAGACGCATCGAGCATCGGTGTGGTTGGGTTGAGCGTGGCGCGGAACGGATGGGAGGAAGCGTGGGCCACGTGCCCATCCCATTGCATGGGGATTGGGGTGTGTGGTAGAGTTCGGGTGGGGTCATGGACGGTGGGTACTTGCGTGCACGGCGAGGATGGTGAATGAGTGGCTGTGAGGATTGCTGATGGAGCGCAGTGGTGGCTGTGCAGGAGGGGGTTGTGATCTGCTTGGCGTGATGGTGGGGACGGGATATGGGAGGGTGCGTTGGTGTACTCACCTTGCCAGACCTAGTCAGGTCATTGAAGCGCTTGCGGCACTGCTCCCAAGTCCTTGGGGTGTTGCCCCTGCTGCTCACCTCCGCCGCCACCTCTGCCCATGCCTTCCTGGTTGCGGCGGCAGGGAACTTGCGCCCATCTTCTGGGAAGAGTGTTTCCCTCCTCCTCCTCACGCCCTCCAGCATCAGCTGCAGTGCCAGATCTGAAAAACGGGGCGCTGCCTTTCCCCTTTGTTGAGCCATTCTCCCAGACCTCTTGCTTGCAGCAGGAGGGGCTTTGGGAGACTGCCCCTTTAACTGGAGCTCCTACATCGCGTCGACGGTACTGCGCATGCGCAGCCGGCCGGCACGCAGCTGGGGAGCGCAGAACCCGGAAGCAGGGCTTAATGGGTCCAATTATCCCGCGATCGCGTGGGGGACGCACACAATTAGCCGTCCGCGTTTTCCACGCTCCCGGAGGACCACCCGCTGGGAACCCGCAGGCCTGCTAAATTCGAGCCCAATGAGAGGTTTACATAACATGGTTACATTCCTTATCCAATTAGAGGGTGAGAAGGTTGGTTCTCAAACAAGTGTACTGAGCTTGAATATAGGAGACTATGATAGTATGAGAGCGGAATTGATTAAAGTGGACTGGGAAAATAGATTAAAGGGTAAGATGGTACATGAGCAGTAGTGTTCATTTAAGGAGTTATTTTACAATTTTCAAAAAATATATATTCCACTGAGGGAAAAAAGGGTGTAAAAGAAATGACAGCCATCCGTGGCTAAGTAAAGAAATTAAGGATAGTATCTGACTGAAAACAAGGACATATAAGGTAGCCAAACTTAGTGGGAGGATAGAAGATTAGGAAGTCTTCAAAAGACAGCAAAAAGTAACTAAAGGATTGATTAAGAAAGGGAAGATAGATTATGAAAATAAATTAGCAAAAAATATAAAAACAGATAGCAAGAGTTTCTACAGTTATATAAAAAGAAAAAGGGTGGCTAAGGCAAACGTAGGTCCCTTAGAGGATGAGACCGGGAAATTAATGGTGGGAAACATGGAGATGGCAAAAATGCTGAACAAATATTTTGTTTCAGTCTTTACGGTAGAGGACACTAAGAATATCCCAACACTGGACAAACAGGGGCTCTGGGGGGGGGGGAGGAGCTAAATACGATTAAAATCACTAAGGAATTGGTACTCAGTAAATTAATGGGACTCAAGGCGGATAAATCCCCTGGACCTGATGGCTTACATCCTAGGGTCTTGAGGGAAGTGGCAGTAGGGATTGTGGATGCTTTGGTAATAATTTTCCAAAATTCTCTGGACTCGGCAAAGGTCCCGGCAGATTGGAAAACTGCTAATGTAACACCCTTATTTAAAAAGGGTAGTCGGCAGAAGGCTGGAAATTATAGACCAGTTAGCCTAACATCTGTGGTGGGTAAAATTTTGGAGTCTATTATTAAGGAGACAGTAGCAGAACATTTGGATAAACATAATTTAATAGGACAAAGTCAGCATGGCTTTATGAAGGGGAAGTCATGCCTGACAAATTTGCTTGAGTTCTTCGAGGACATAACGTACAGGGTGGATAAAGGGGAACCAGTGGACGTAGTGTATTTAGACTTCCAGTAGGCATTCGACAAGGTGCCACATAAAAGATTATTGCTCAAGATAAAGAATCACTGGATTGGGGGTAATATTCTGGCATGGGTGGAGGATTGATTATCTAACAGGAAGCAGAGAGTTGGGATAAATGGTTCATTCTTGGACTGGCAACCAGTCGCCAGTGGTGTTCCGCAGGGGTCGGTGCTGGGTCCCCAACTCTTTACAATCTATATTAACGATTTGGAGGAGGGGACCGAGTGTAACATATCAAAGTTTGCAGATGATACAAAGATGGGAGGGAAAGTGGAGAGTGAGGAGGACATAAAAAACCTACAAGGGGATATAGACAGGCTGGGTGAGTGGGCGGAGATTTGGCAGATGCAATACAATATTGGAAAATGTGAGGTTATGCACTTTGGCAGGAAAAATCAGAGAGCAAGTTATTATCTTAAAGGCGAGAAACTGGAAAGTACTGCAGTACAAAGGGATCTGGGGGTCCTAGTGCAAGAAAATCAAAAAGTTAGTTTGCAGGTGCAGCAGGTGATCAAGAAGGCCAACGGAATGTTGGCTTTTATTGCTCGGGGGATAGAATATAAAAACAGGGAGGTATTGCTGCAGTTATATAAGGTATTGGTGAGACCGCACCTGGAATACTGCATACAGTTTTGGTGTCCATACTTAAGAAAAGACATACTTGCTCTCGAGGCAGTACAAAGAAGGTTCACTCGGTTAATCCCGGGGATGAGGGGGCAGACATATGAGGAGAGGTTGAGTGGATTGGGACTCTACTCATTGGAGTTCAGAAGAATGAGAGGCGATCTTATTGAAACATATAAGATTGTGAAGGGGCTTGATCGGGTGGATGCGGTAAGGATGTTCCCAAGGATGGGTGAAACTAGAACTAGGGGGCATAATCTTAGAATAAGGGGCTGCTCTTTCAAAACTGAGATGAGGAGAAACTTCTTCACTCAGAGGGTAGTAGGTCTGTGGAATTTGCTGCCCCAGGAAGCTGTGGAAGCTACATCATTAAATAAATTTTAAACGGAAATCGACAGTTTCCTAGAAGTAAAGGGAATTAGGGGTTACGGAGAGCGGGCAGGAAATCGGACATGAATTTAGATTTGAGGTTAGGATCAGATCAGCCATGATCTTATTGAGTGGCGGAGCAGGCTCGAGGGGCCGATTGGCCTACTCCTGCTCCTATTTCTTATGTTCTTATGTTTAGATAGGAAAGCTGTAGACTGCAGGAAGATAACAATGGACTGGTCAGGTGGGCAGAAAAGTGGCAAATGGAATTCAATCCGGAGAAGTGTGAGTTAATGCATTTGAGGAGGGCATCCAAGGCAAGGGAATACACAATAAATGGGAGGATACTGAGAGGTGTAGAGGAAGAGAGGGACCTTGGAGTGCATGATCGCAGATTCCTGAAGGTAGCAGGACAGGTAGGTAAGGTGGATAAAAAGGCATATGGGATACTTTCCTTTATTGGCCCAGGCATAGAATATAAGAGCAGGGAGGTTATGCTAGAACTGTATAAAACACCAATTAGGCCACAGCTTGAGTACTGCATTCAGTTCTGGTCACCACATTACAGGGAAGATGTGATTGCCCTAGAGAGGGTACAGAGGAGATTTACGAGACTGTTGCCAGGACTAGAGAATTTTAGCTATGAGGAAAGACTGGAGAAGCTGGGGTTGTTGTTCTTAGAACAGAGAAGGTTAAGGGGAGATTTGATAGAGGTGTTCAAAATCATGAAGGGTTTTGATAGAGTAAAAATGAGAAACTGTTTCCAGTGGCAGAAGGGCCGGTAACCAGAGGACACAGATTTAAGGTGATCAACAAAAGAGCCAGAGGCGACATGAGGAAACATTTTTTTACGCAACAAGTTGTAATGATTTGTTGTGCACTGCCTGAAAGCTGATAGAAGCAGATTCAATAGTAACTTTCAAAAGGGAATTCGGTAAATACTTAAAGGGAAAAAATTTAGAGTGCTATGGGGAAAGAGCAGCGGAATGGGACTAATTGGATATCTCTTTCAAAGAGCCGGCACAGACATGATGGGCCGACTGGCCTCCACCTGTGCTGTACACACTATGATACTATGAAGCCATGGTTTAAAAGTTAGTTTTTTAATTGAAACAATTGGGTATGAATAGGTTGATTTTTAAAATTAGGTAAATTTAAAATTAAAATCGTAGCCAGAAAGTAGGAAAGAAAGAACATTAGAAATAAAAGGAAAAACAGGGCACGCAGAAGTAAAGTGCTTATTTTTTATTTAAAAATTGTACTTTGTATTCTTTTTAATTGTATTGGGTTAATAGTACAGAAATGAAGATTCTCATGATACTTATTTCAGCGTTAGGGAGAGCTGAAAATTTAAGAATATATCAACCTAAGAAGGCTGGAATTTCCTTGGACCTGCCGGCAGTTACAAGGGTTGAAATTTTCTTTATGAAGCTGATCAACAAAAATGTTGGTCAAAAATTGGGTGCTAGTTGTAGCAACAATATCTTGAAACTTTGCTTTACGTTTGGCTACTTAAGTAATTCTTTAATTACATTAATCATGGACCACTCCTGTGTTGGCAGTAGACTTGAGGACTGATTCTGCAATCGGTCTCCCAGCATTTGCTTGTCACAGTTCAACGGGGAGCATGCAGCAGAGCTGTCTTGTCATCCCTTGTAATTTGGAGCCAGTGCAGGATTGTTCCTTTGACGGATGTAGAAGTGTATCTCTGCCTATAGATTCTAGTAAGAGAGTATCAGTGGGTGGGTGCAGCGTGGATCTGATGCAGCCTGGCCCTCCCCCTGTTGGTGCTTCTCTTCCTTGATAAAACTACAGGGGGATTCCCTTAGGGAAATCCATTCTAGCATTATTGCAGCTGTTGGAGGGGAAAAAAGGCTGCCCAATAATAATTGGCACAAAGGTTTCTGCACACTTGAGTGGCACCAATTTAAAAAAAAGGGCTTGAGGACTGGCTTGAAAATTTGAAAACCACCTTCTATTATGGGACTCTTCAAATGAACTTTCATTTACTGCTCAGTACTAGGCAAGCTCATTTTATATGGACAGTTAGAGGACTCCATGCCATGCACATGCAAAGGTTGGGAAATTGCATGCTATTTTAGGCAGGAGCATCCTTCTCCCATAAGATACCCCACTGGAAATATGTGGAATGTGCAAAATGGGTGCAGATCTTGCTTGCTGGATCTCTACCCAATTTCCGATTGGTAACATCCACTTTGCATCTGAAAATCAGGCATTATTTGATGAGAAAATTTTGTGTCTTAAAAGGAAAGATTATTCAAGTAGAAAAAGAAAATTAAATCACTTAAACTTTTCTTTGCAGGAACTGTCTTTCTTGCGTGCAGTTTTGGCAGTGAAGAAGCACAAGGGACAGGATGAAATAATTAATTTGTTAAATGATGCTGTTGACAATCATTTCTCCTCATTGCAAGGCCTGCCTCTTGGAGTTCACTACTTTGAAAAATTAAATCCTGACTTTTTGTTAGAAATTATTCGTGAATATCTTGCCTTCTGTCCCACACAGGTAAAAATTCAATATTCAATTAATATTTACAGAAATATACTTGGAAACATAAGTAAGGTCTGTTTTAAAGGACAGCATAGTTGGATCTGCAACTGAAAAGGAGAAAAATTGCCTATGTGGAGTTCTGTTTACTGGTCCTGCTATGTAACTTTAAGAATGATTAATTACTTAAAACAATATGCTTTTACTATGAAACTAGTAGTTATTTGAGCTTGTTTTTGAAATAAGGACTTTCAATTGTTTAAAGTTGCCAAGAAACTGATGAAAATGTTATTTACAAAGAAGTGTGGCAGTTGGAAACTGGGATGACTTTAAACTATAGTTCAACAAATTGAGATGCTGTCTGTTGTGACAGGCAACTAACTCTGCTAATGTTTTATTCAGATTAGAAATAAAAGGATTTTTTGGCGTAGAGTTGCATGTATCTCCAGGTGTAATGGAAATTGAAAAACACTGGAGCGAAGTACCTTTTGATCTGTCAGTGGTAAATTTCTGAAGGGAATTGGATAAATGCTTGAAGGGGAAAAAAATTACAAGGCCATGGGGAAAGAGCAGGGGAGTGGGACTAATTTGAAAGCTTTCAAAGAGCCAGCACAGGCACAATGGGCCGAATGGTGGCCTCCTGTGCAGTATCGTTCTATGATTCCATATCATCTTATGTGCCCACAAAATTAAGAAGTACAAAAAAAAACAATTCTAGGGAGAAACTACTGGCTATTATGGCAATAAGTTTTTTGGTGGAGTTTTTACTTCTGTGCTATGATATTGAAATAAATAGATTGATGCAAAGTTCCTATTATTGTATGTATCCTAGAATAGAAGCTGTCAGCCGTACAATATTTTTATAGAGTTTTGAGTAGCTTTCCTGTAGACCCTAGAAGTTGGATATTTTATATTTTTCTTTTATTTAAGCCACAAATCAGAACAAATAATGGTAAAAACAAAATATAAACACAATAAGGTTCAAATATCCTTTTGAAAAATGCTAACAGCATAAAATATTAAGTACAGAATGATTATTCTAATACTTGTAATGTAAACATGCCCTGAAATGACATGACATGGGAAACCTAATGGAATTCATTCATAAGCAAGTGCTGAGTTTCCGTAAAACAAAAGCAATGATGGAAATCTGAAATAAAAACAGAAAATGCTAGAAACACTCAGCAGGTCAGGCAGCAATTGTGGAGAGAGAAACCGAGTTAACGTTTCATGTTGATGATGTTTCATCAGAACTGTAATCCACTTGACGTGCTGAGTGTTTTCAGCATTTTCTGTTTTTAATGCTGAGTTTCAGGGCCCGATGTTACCAGGGCTGCGGGTTCTCGGTGGGGGGGCTATCGCGCCCGGCGAAATCAGTCAGCTCCCCGCGCGATCGTAGCATAATTGGATTCACTTACCTGGTCTGCGCGTCGGGGGGGCTGCGCGTGCGCAGTAAGATCTGTCAGCTGGAGGAGCTCTATTTAAAGGGGCAGTCCTCCACTGACAGATGCTGCAACAAATAGAAAAAAATTACAGCATGGAGCAGCCCAGGGGGAAGGCTGCTCCCAGTTTAATGATGCCTCACTCCAGGTATCAATACACGGGGTGAGGAGGAGGGGGAGGACAGAGATCTTCCCCCCCGGCGGGCAGGAGGAAGCGGCCTGCCTCTGCCACCAGGAAGGCTTGGCTCGAGGTGGCAGAGGAGGTCACCTGCACCACCAACATATCGCCCACCTGCATACAATGCAGGAGGCGCTCCAATGACCTCAGTAGGTCAGCTGAAGTGAGTACACTTACTCTTTCCCCTACACTCCGTCTGCCACATCACCGCCCCCACCCCACATCTCCTTCTGCACTGCCAACACTACTCTGTCACATCACCCCTCATACCCACTCAAACCTCATCCTCATCCTACCTGCACCTACTCACCTCGCCAGTACTCATCCCGCCACTACCACTCAACCCAATCCTCATACAATCTCATGGCTCTATCTCATACTCACCCTCTCGTGCATCTCTTTAACGGTCAGCCTCACTCAACCTGCCACTACCCGTGCTGTAGCCACAGGGCATGCATCACATATGTGCAGTAGGCAACGTAAGGCAAACGTGTCGTGAGCATGAAGGGGATGCACAAGGGTGTTTGAGGGTTTGTCACGGTTGTTACTTATATTTAATTTCTGAGCAACTCACATCACATATTATATTGGCACCACTACTGCCATGTCTTCGCGAATCTTTTCTGGTTTGTGCAATAATGCCCTTTGCTGAGGATCACTATGAGGACCCACAACTGATGCCACCCATTGTGTCACTGCAGAGTGGGTGTAGGTGTATTTGCAGGGCTCTTTTGTGCAGACGGCTGAGAGACGTTGGCGATGTCCCCGGTGGCACCCTGGAAGGATGCGGAGGAGAAGTTGTTGAGGGCAGTGGTGACTTTAACAGCGACAGGTAAGAAGATGGTGCTCGGGCCAGCCAGGAGCAGCTCGGCATGAAGGAGGCTGCAGATGTCCACGACTACATGTCGAGTGACTCTGAGCCTCCGTGTGCACTGCTGCTCAGAGAGGTCCAGGAAGCTGAGCCTCGGTCTGTGGACCCTGTGGTGAGGGTAGTGCCCTCTGCGACGCATCTCTCTCTGCGATAGCCCTCCCTCCTGCTGTACAGGTGGATGTGTCACAGCGCTCTGTTGTGGAGCTCCACGTGTCAGAGGTGGATGGTGAGGCTGGTGATGCTGTTCGTCCTCCGAGGAGGTCATGACTGCAGTTACGGCGGCCCCCATCCGGAAGATGTACATCTAAGGGGGTCCGCAAGGTAGGTATATATCTGGACCCCGGGGTAAGTGTGCAAGTTGGTGACTTTGATTGTCAGGAGGAGGGTGGTGGAGGCCAAACTTTGTCCCAAGTGACAGAGTGGCCTCCTGCAATGAGTGAGGGTCTTCCCACCCCCCACCCCCCCCCCCCACCCCCCACCCCCCACCTGTCAAATGGACATTTGCAGCTGCCACAGGCTGACCGCTGCAACAGGTCCATTTCAACTGGGAGTGTTTCCCCCAGTATGGGAAACAGTCCCAGTTTGCTTTAAAATCCCACCCCTCCTCACATAATCCCTTAATCAGGTCAGTTAATGACCTGAACAAGCAAAATAAATACGTTCAAGTGGCATCCCGCTGGCTTTAATTGCCTGCGGGATTCCCACCAGCGGGGGCTGCGCGCGCACACCGGCGTGTCAGTGGGGAACCCGGAAGTGCGCGGGTTTGAGGCGGGCTCCGGTCCCGCTACGGGATTTCCCGATTTTCGGGGCTCCCCCGCCAGGAACGCACCCGACAGCGGGTGCTAAAATGCTGCCCTCAATGTTCAGATTTAATTAAAAGGCTGGGAACTTAAATACTGATTTATTCTTGCAGAGTTTTACATTTTGGTTAAAAAGAATACAAAATTCAATTTGAAGATCTAAAAAGGTAGAAACTATGCATGTTTTGAAAGTTACTAAGGAAATTCAGTTCTTAAATCTTCCTGGTTTGAATTTGTTTTGTATATTTTAGTGAGAAGCATTGGACACTTAGTATACTCATGTTTTCTCTCGCCTTGACAGCTTCATTTTTTTTCAGCCTGCAGCTCCTGGTCAGTCTCTCTCTCCATTGCTGAAACATTGTGCGTCAGTGCTGGAGACTGTAGTGAAAACAGTGCCAGGACTACTGGAAGCTGCCTTTCTAATGGCCAGGGTCAAGTACTTGGCAGGTATTTATATTGTAATGTTACTTCTAAAACAAAAATGTGTGGGTTTTATTTATATCACAACAGTAGTTTTTAGTTTGTCTTGGGGGGGCAATAAATATTGGATGTTCTGGTGCTCTATGTAACACCTTCATTCTGAGATCACTAGCATTTCATGTTGTGCAAAAACATGAAGCTTCTAGCTCCTATGTTTTTAAATTTGTGTCTAACACAAAGGATTGACAGGACTTTATAAATTCAGATATAAAGATCGACAGCCTGTAGTTTGTTATACATATCTACAAATCCACAGAGTATTAAGAGTTTGACTGTTGCTTGTATGTGGAATTAAAAATGATAGAAAAAATGTTCCCCACATAGTAAAAACATCTTTGTATTAAATGGCATGTAAATGCAAAGTAGACTTGCAGAAATAGTTAAGACGAAAGACACAATCTAGGACTGCTTGCACAATAGTCCTAACTAATTCTGTCTCTAGAACTGAAAATGTTACTGCATGAACTGGATTAGAACATCTACATTTTATGCTTTTTCGTCTTTAAAAGGTGACGTTGATGCTGCCGAAAGCCATCTACAGCATTGCTTAGAACAGAATCCTTCATATGCAGATGCCCACCTACTGATGGCTCAGGTTTACCTGTCTCAAGAAAATTTTAAACTCTGCTCACATTCTCTGGAACTGTGTTTGAGTTATAATTTTGAGGTGAATTTAATAAAGCTCACTAAATAGTGTTTATAATATTTTCAAGAAGTTTAAATTGTATCAGTGCAGATTTTTAGTTTTTATCCAACTTTCCTTTTATTCTTAAAACACACAAGTACATGAAAATTAATTTAACAAGAATTTGAATTTTTAAAACTGATCGCTGACATCATGTCACTCTTTATAAAAAATTTTCCTCCTGCACCACCCATCGCACTAATAATTAGTAGAATGTCCTTATTAAATAAAGCAAATACAAGACGTATTAAGATTCTGTTATGTTAGCGACAGATATCATAACATGGTGTTACATCTAACAGTCCAGATGAGAACTGAACAAGCTCACCTCAAAGTAAACTGATAATCTTTTTTTTCTGTGCATATTTACTAAATTCTATAACCTGGATCATCATCTCATTCATTGTGACAGTGTAACTGCAGCGTGGCAGGACCACCACAAGGGTGTATCCCTGACCCAAGAGGATTTTCTGGCTTGAGAGTCATTTGAATTTTCCACGCAAGATCCCCATTCTCCCTGGAGCTCGAGATTTGCTGTGGCACAATGTGATTGATTGCATTGGCCTCTTGGCCATTTAAATTTTCATGAGCCATTCTGCTGCTAACCTAATCCACTTAGTTCCACATAATAGTCATCTTTTTCAAGCAACTATCTAAGGCCCTTTTAAAAGACTATATGGACTCTGTTTTAATAATGATATTTGGCAGAGAATTCCACATTATAACCACCCTCTGTGTGAAGCAATGTTTTATAACCTCTTCTTTAAGTCTTTTTGTGCTTATCTTATGTTTGTGCCCTATTGTTGTTTCCTCTAGTCAGTGAGATGTAACCTATTCCTAACTTCTATTCGGTCACCCTTTAACCTTCTCAACTCTAATGAAAAAAACTCTAATTTCTCAACTCTGTCTTAATACTACTGCAACTTTTCCTTTTGCTTTTATATTTTGTTGTATTTATTTGTTCTCAGAATGTAACAGTAACAGTTTCAGAAAGGAGAAGACTTTTGGTCCACCTAGCCCAACAATGTGGGTATCACTGGTAAAGCTACATTTGTTGCCCATCCCTCGGTGCCGAGAACATGGTGGTGGGCCTTTGTCCTTGAATTACTGTAGTCCTTTGACGGTGGTGCTCCCACACTGATGTTAGGATGGGAATTCCAGGGTTCTGAACCAGTGACTATGAAGGAACAGCGATTATATGTTGAGGTCAAGATGGTGTGTGACTTGGAGGGAAACTTGGAGGTGATGGTGTTCCCATAACATTCTTACCCTTGTCCTTCTTGGTGATGAAGGTCACAGGTTTGGGTGGTGCTGTCAAAGTAACTTTGGTGAGTTGCTGCAGTGCATCCTTGTAGTTTGTGCATACTGTAGCCACAATGTGCTGGTGCTGGACGGTGTTGATTTTGCAGGGGCACCGATCAAACGAACTGCTCTGTCCTAGATGGTGTTGAACCCCCGGGGGTTCTGTAGGTGACACCTCTCTGTCTGAACACGGTGATTGCCTTGGCAACGGGCAGTTGCAGGAGCAATCTGTAAACACCATGTATTGTTCTATGATGTATAAATGCGTAGGCTTCAAGGAGTTCCTGACAATTACCTGAGGAAGGAGGAAGCCTCCGAAAGCTTGTAGATTTCAAATAAAAATCGTTGGACTATAACTTGGTGTTGTAAAATTGTTTACAATTGTCAACCCCAGTCCATCACCGGCATCTCCACATCATGGATGTTATCTAGTTCTGCTGTGGACTGACATGAGCTGCTTCATTATTAGAGAATTTTTGAATGGAGCTTAAGTTTGTAGAATTGTCAGCAGAGACCCCCACTCCTAACCTTGTGATGCAGGGAAAGTCATTAATGCAGCAGCTGAAGATGGTTGGGCCAAGGACACTTCCCTGAGGAACTTCTGCAGCGATGTCCTGGGTTTGTGATGACTGGCCTCTGACAACCACAACTATCTTCCTTTGCTCAGCCACTGGAGAGTTTTTCCTTTGACCCCATAGGTTTCAGCTTTGCTGGAGCTCCTTGGTATCATACTTGATCGAATGCTGCCTTGATGTCGAGGACAGTTGCTCTCGCCTCTCTTCTGGCATTCAGCTCTTGCGTCTATGTCTGAATCAAGGCTGTTGCTATCTGGAGCCAAGTAATTCTGATGGAATCTGAACTGAGCGTTGGTGAGTGGATGTTGCTCGATGGCACTATTAATGACGCCTTCCTTCACTTCACTTATGATTGGGAGGAGGCTGATCGTTCTGTAATAGGCCGGGTTCGATTTATCTTTTTTTTTTCTCAATAGGACATATCTGTGCAATCTTCTACCTTGTGGGGTAGATGCCAGTGGTCATTGCTGTTGAACAGCTTGGCCTGGGGACAGTTAGCTCTTGTGCACGGGTGTTCAATATGACAGCTGGGGTGTCGGCAGGTCTACAGACCATACTGGGGTCCTACATTATCTTGTGCATAAAGTTAGGGAAAGAAAAGGCACAGAAACTTGGTGGGGAGGGTGCGGAAAAGAGTGAGAGGCTTGCAAACTCTCTCAGCGAGGTGTGGGCGAAGGACCCTTTCCCACCAACAGGCCAGTGTTGTCTTCCAAGCCATTGGGTGGGGTGTTGTGTCCAATGCTCTCAGACACTTGTTCATGTCATGTGGGGTGAACCAAATTGGCTGGAAACTGACATCAGTGATGGTGGTGACCTTTGGACGAGGCCAAGTAGCATCTTCCACTCAGCACTTTTGGCTGAAGACACTTGCGAAAATACTTCAGCCTTATCACTTGCACTTGCGTGCTGGACTCCACCATGGTTTAGGATGGGGATTTTCATGGAGCCTAGTCCTCCTGATAGTTGCCTGATTGTCCACCATTCTTAACAGTGCGGTAGGGCTACAGAGCTTTGCTCTGATCTCTTGCTCATGGCACCACTTAGTGCTTTCAAACCTTTTATATCCTTCCTATAATAGGGTACCCAAAACTGTACACAATAATCCAGCTAAGATCTTGTCAAATTTAAGCATTACCTGCTTGCTTCTACATACAAAACCAAGTATTCAATTTCCTTTTTTAAGGCCTAATCTACTTTAATGATCTGTACACCAAGATCCCTCTTTTATTCTAATTTAAAATCCTACAATTTAAGATGTATTTATTTTCCCTAGTCTTTCTTCTAATATGTACCATGTCACATTTTCTGCACTGAACTACATCTGCCACCTCTCATCTGCCCATTATGCTAGACTATCTATATCCTTCTGTGGTCTTTCACAATTTGCCATACCCTCCAATATGGGCAAGGTCTTTCTCTGCGTTTTGTGTAAAAACATCGTAAGCTTGATCTTTAGTAATGTGATTTTAATTTTGTTAACTTACAGTAGAAATCTTCACACACACACACACACACACACACACACCTCAATGGGTCAGCACATAGGGCTTTATCGTTATTTTTTTTTTCTTTTATTTATTTCTGTTCCTTTTGAGGATTTAGGCTATCATAATTGCTTCCTCCAGATAAGTTCCTGTCGCTTTCTATTGACAAGTCTGACTATTGTCTTGTATTGGTCTGGTCATCTCTCTTTTCCTTCTGGTTTCAGGACAGGCTCTTTTTTCAGTAGGGGCAGAATAATGGAGGGCAAACATGTCTCTTTATTTCTATATTGTGATGTGGAGATGCCGGTGATGGACTGGGGTTGACAATTGTAAACAATTTTACAACACCAAGTTATAGTCCAGCAATTTTATTTTAAATTCACAAGCTTTCGGAGGCTTCCTCCTTCCTCAGGTAAATGAGGAAGGAGGAAGCCTCCGAAAGCTTGTGAATTTAAAATAAAATTGCTGGACTATTTCTATATTAATTACTGTTGTGGGCCAGATGCCCTTTTACTGTCTTTAAAAAATTTTATATTCTAGATATAGAAATTTCAACACACAAATATGAATGTAATAGATTATATGGTGAATGAAGGTTTACATGGGAAGTAAGCCTTTTTTAAACTTTGAAATTTTAAGTGTCCTTTAAGTCCCAGGACATTGCTTTTTAAAATCACGAGGGAACTATAATAGTTGAAGTCCATTAAATGCTCTTTTGACTAGATACATTTGGTGTATATTATGAGTTATCGGCAGTAGGAGAAAGACAAATAATAAGCTGAAGAGAATTGGAAAAACCTTGATCTTGTTTCTCTTAGTTCAAATGATTTTCCATTCCAGATTCGTGAACAGCCCCTGTATCATTTGATTAGAGCCCAAACTCAGAAGAAAATGGGCGATGTTCAGGAAGCCATTAAGACCTTGCAGACAGCTGCAGGTTTACCTGCAATGAAGAAAACTGGAAGTGCAACCAAATCAAAAAGCAACAAAATTGAATTTAGCGCAACTGATCGTGTTTCTGTTTTTTTGGAGCTAGCAGATGCTCACCGTATGAATGGAGAACAGGTAATGGAAGAAGTAATTTTTATTGGTAGGAAGCACATTGCAACATGAAAGGTGATATATAAATGCAAGTATTATAATGAAAGTATTATTTGGATTTAACCTATTTGTAATTTCTATGGTAAAGTTATTGTAAAGTTAACTTCATGGATACTGGAATATTGATAAAACCAGCCTGTGTTATTACATCAATAAACATAAATATCTATTGAAAGCTTTATATTTACATAAAGCTGCTGTATTGGATTATTATTTGTAAACATTAAAGCATCCTCTACAGACCATACTGAGATCCTACATTATCTTGTGCATGACACATAATTTATCTGCAGCTGTTTCACTAGTAAATGTTATTTATAATATGTTATTGTTGATGATTTTCTGATAGCAATAGAAAAGCCTTTCTTTGTGTCTCTGCAGCATGAAGCTGCCAAAGTAATGCAAGATGCCATCAATGAATTTTCAGGCACCTCTGAAGAATTACGTGTTACAATTGCAAATGCGGACCTTGCTGTTGTACGTGGGGATATAGAGCTGGCACTCAGTATGCTTCGAAATGTCACACCAGAACAACCTTATTTTATTCAAGCGAAAGAGAAGATGGCCACCATATACCTAAACCAGAGGAAAGATAAGCAGTTGTATGCAAGCTGCTACAGGTGAAAGATTTTTTATTAGTACCATGAAACATTTTCTTTATTTATCTTTAATATATTAAAATGGGAAGTGGCTTCAGCATTCTGTTTGTATTTCACTTGCAGGTAGCACTGTGAGGGTGATGTTATTTGACTCATTAAATGCACTGGGGTCAAATAGTTATGTGACAGACCCACTGTCGTTGTCTCTTCCCTGTACTGGTAGTTAAAGAAAGTTAGACCTAGAGGCTCTCCCCACTGAGCAGGAAAGTAACTCCAAGCCAACTAAACCCTCTCTCTCCTGACAACAAAAATCGCCCAAGGCCCTCCCACCACCGCTCCCCCTCCATAGATGTCAGGAAAATCTTTTGGCTAACTCCCTGCCTACTGTCACACCTGAACAACCTTATTTTATTCAAGCGAAAGAGAAGATGGCCACCATATACCTAAACCAACCATTAGATACCACGATTCTCTCTTCCTCCATTCAGAGAAAAGTGTTGCCCTCTCTCCACCCATTGGCTTGGAAGACAACACTGGCCTGTTGGTGGGAAAGGGTCCTTCGCCCACACCTCGCTGAGAGAGTTTGCAAGCCTCTCACTCTTTTCCGCACCCTCCCCGCCAAGTTTCTGTGCCTTTTCTTTCCCTTTTATCCTCTTGTCCTCTTCCCGACATCCTCTTTTCCCCACTCTCTCTTCTCTTCCCCCTCTCTCCCCTTTATTGCTTTCCCCATTCCTATCCTCCTCCTCTCCTCCCCTGTCCCCGTTTCCCCTTACCCTACCTCCTCTTTCCCTCTCTCTCTATTTGCACCTTTTCTCCTCTCGCTGCCCCTTCTAACCCTACCACCTGCCTTTTCCCATCTGGATCCAGTTGACCCCACCCTCTAACCCTGCTTGTCCTGAATACTGCATTTTGTCTTGATTTACCCATGTGCAACATCATGAGAGGTTGACTAATACTCTTATTGTGTTCCTTAGATGAACATTTTAACATTATCTTGTTATAGCATTTACATAGTATAAAGATGGAGGTAAATTCAGCTAGAATGAATCTGACAGAACTATAACTTAAGTATAATTTTACACTCTTGTTTACAGAGACTTGGTTGACAAACTGCCTGGACCTCACACTTACCTTGTGTTAGGTGATGCCTATATGAATATTCAAGAGGTGAAACATTTCTTATTTTTACTAGTAAATTTTTGTTGGAATTGTTCATGGTCAGGTGATATTTATATGTATTTTTTTAACCAGATGGCAATGTTCTTGTGTAAGTGTGAATTTCCTGGCAACCTTACCATTATAAATTCCGATGTCAACGTTAATATTGGAAACTGCTTATGTAAACTTGTCAAGCAGTAATTATGCCCTCCCATCATTGGTGGTGTTGTAATGTCTCAGTTTTTTTTTCTCTCAGCCTGTACAGTACAGAAATTCCTACATTTCAACCAACTTTACTTTCCAAATTGCAGTTAAGTTTCCTGTTTAACTATAAGTAATATAAAATCAAAGTATTATACAAGAAAGAAGGGCAGAATATATGATGTGAAAATGGGGACTGAATTACACCTGTGTGTCTTGGTTCAATTATCCCTTGCCCTCTAATCCTATTTCACCCAAAGACTACACTTGGTCTTGACTTCCCATATCCAATACTATGAGGGATCGACTAGTATGTATGTATATTTAATAAACCTAAAGAATCTTCTGGTTAGTTAAGTTAGAACAGTATATTAAGTACAAAATATTTGACATCTGTTTGTCACCAAATATTTAATACAGAACAGAATGAAGTATTTCTGTTGAGACTAGAGAAAGTTTAACTTTGATGAATATGGAATTCAAAAATAGACTCTCAAAGGGATGTGAATGTTGAGCTAACCTTGGGTAGCCTCCACTGCAGTGTTCCTTTACTGCACTATTATTGATGTGACAGTGCTTCCGTTCATTTTATAGCATTTACTGAGATATCTATATTTAATATATTAACACTCTTGTATGTGCGCGTACTTTCTATCCGCAAAACCTTACTTCTGGTTGTCACGTTTGTATGTCAACATAGTCCACTGTAAATTCCTTCGTTAGCATTTATAATGGAAACCGCCTATGTAAATTTGTTATGCTGTAATTACCACCTCCAACCAGTGATGGTGCCATAACGCCTCAGTTTTGCATCTGTCAGCTCTTAAGCCAACATTACAAAGAAACTACAGCGCTCTCACCAATTCTTCTTATTCCCAAATAGCTGCAACTTTTGCTATTTATCGATAAATAAAATAAAATCAAGGCAATATCTATCTATAATATATTTAAAATCTTGCTTCTGTAGGTGCGTAACTGCATAATTTAACTTCCTGTTTTCATGTTTTTGTCAACCTTGTATCAACATTTCCCCATTATAAATTCCTACGTCCACATTTATAATGGGTTTTGTCAGCATAAATTTGTGGCTCTGCACAGTCTGAACACTGAATTCCCACAAATTGCTCAAAATTTTCCTGAAAATAGTTTTCAACGTCATTTTGATCTCAGTAACTAATATTTTCAATGACCAAAATAAGGATTCAAACAAAATAATAACTCTGCAACTGCAAGCAGAAGGCTCGAAGGCTGTGTTGCCTGCCTAGTGCCAGGGTTAAGGATATTTCCTTGTGGCTGGAAAATAACTTGGAGCATAAGGGGGAGGATCCAGTTGTCGTGGTCCACGTAGGACCCAACCACATCGGTAGAAGTAAGAATGAGGTTCTGCTGAGGGAGTTTGTGGGGCTAGTATCTAAATTAATAAGCAGAACCTCAAAGGTGGTAATCTCTGGATTATTACCTGAGCCAAGCGCAAATTGGCAGAGGGTTAAGCGGATCAGAGAGTTAAATGTGTAGCTCAAAGAGTGGTTTGGGAGAGAGCGGTTTCAATTCATGGGGCACTGGCACCAGTACTGGGGAAAGAGGGAGCTGTTCCGTTGGGATGGGCTCCACTTAAACTGGGCTGGGACCAGTGTCCTGGCGAATCGAATAATTAGGGCTTCAAAAGAAGGGGTGGGGGAGAGGGGTCAAGTGAGGAGAAATTTAGAAATCTAAAGAGAAAAGTCAAGGCAACAGAGCAGTGTAGCAATTTGGGTAAAGATAAGCAGAGTGTGACAGGAAAGGACATAGAGTTTAACGGTAATAGTGCATCAGGGAAAAATGGTTAAAAAGTTAAAATTAAAGGGGGTTCATCGTAACAAAATAGGCGAATTAGTGGCACAAATAGAAGTAAATGGATTTGATCCAATAGCCATTACAGGGACGTGGTTGCAAGGTAACTAAGGTTGGGAACTAAATATTCCAGGTTACTTGATGTTTCGAAAAGGAGAGGGGTAGCTCTGATAATAAAGAATGACATAAGGACAGTAGTGAGAAAGGATCTTGGCTCAGAAGGCCAGGAGGTAGAATCAGTATGGGTGGAGATGAGAAATAATAAGGGGCAGAAAACACTGATGTGAGTAGTTTATAGGCCCACTAACAGTAACTATACAGTTGGATGGAGAATAATTCAAGAAATTATAGGAGCTTGTAACAAAGGTAATGCAATAATGGTGGGGGACACTAATCTTCATATCGACTGGACAAATCAAATTGACAAAGGTAGTCTGGAGGACGAGTTCATGGAATGCATTCGAGACAGTTTCCTTGAACAATACGTTGTGGAACCAACCAGGGAAGAGGCTATTTTAGATCTTGTATTGTGTAATGAGACAGGGTTAATTAGTAATCTCATAGTCAAGGATTCTCTGGGGAAAAAGTGATCATAATATGTTCGAATTTCACATTGAGTTTGAGAGTGACATACATAAGTAGGAAACTAGAGTCTTAAACTTAAATAAAGCCAATTAAATGGGTATGAGGGGCGAGTTGGCTAAGGTAGATTGGGAAATTAGATTAAAAGGTATGGCGGTAGATAAGCAATGGATATAGAATAATAATTAAAGAAATATTTCAAAATTCTGAATGAATATACATTCCATTGAGAAATAAAAACTCCACAGGAAAAATGATTCATCCGTGGCTAACTAAAGAAGTTAAGGATAGTATTAGATTAAAAGAGGCTTATGTAGCGAAGAAAAGTAGTAAGCCTGAGGATTGGGAGAGTTTTAGAAACCAGCAACGGGTGACCCAAAAATTGATAGAGAAAATAGAATGAGAGTAAAGTAGCAAGAAATATAAGAACAGATTGTAAGAGCTTCAACAAGAATGTAAAAAGGAAAAGAATAGCAAAAGTAATAGTTGGTCCCTTAGAGGCTGAGACAGGAGAAATTATAATAGGGAATAAGGAAATGGCAGAGACGTTAAACAAATATTTTGTATCTGTCTTCACAGTAGAAGACACAAAAAGTATATCAGAAATAGTGGGGAACCAAGGGGCTAATGAGAATGAGGAACTTGAAGTAATTCATATCAGTAGAGAAAAAGTACGAGAGAAAGTAACGGGACTAAAAGCTGGAGCTGGACCCTGGAGCTGATGACCTACATCCTAGGGTTCTAAAAGAGGTGGCTGCAGAGATAGTGGATACATTGATTATGATCTTCCAAAATTCCCTGGATTCTAGAATGGTCCCAGCGGATTGGAAGGTAGCAAAAGTAACACTGTTATTCAAGAAAGGAGGGAGAGAGAAAACAGGGAACTTCAGGCCAGTTAGCTTGACATCTGTCATTGGGAAAATGCTGGAATCCATTATTAAAGGAGTGGTAATAGGGCACTTAGAAAATCATAATATGAGAGTCAACATGGTTTTATGAAAAGGAAATCGTGTTTGACAAATCTATTAGAATTTTTTGAGGGTGCAACTAGCAGGGTAGATAAGGGGGAACCAGTGGATGTCGTATATTTGGATTTTTAAAAGACATTCGATAAGTTGCCACATAAAAAGTTGCTACACATGGTAAGGGCTCATGGGTTGAGGGTGATATATTAGCATGGATAGAGGATTGGTTAACGGACAGAAAACAAAGAGTAGGAATAAACGGGTTGTTTTCAGGTTGGTGGTCTGTAAATATAGACAGGTGAAGTGAGTGGGTGAGAAGGTGACAGATGGAGTATAATGTGGGGAGGTGTGAGATCATTCACTTTGGTAAGAAGAATAGAAAAACAATATTTTTTTAAATGGTGAGAAACTATTAAATGTTGGTGTTTAGAGAGAGTTGGGTGCCCTCGTACAAGAAACACAGAAAATTAGCATGCAGGTACAGCAAGCAATTGGCATGTTGGCCTTTATTACAAGGGGGTTGGAGTACAAGAGTAAGGAAGTCTTGCTACAATTGTGCAGAGCTTTGGTGAGACCACACCTGGAGTACTATGTACAGTAATAGTTTTGGTCTCCTTATCTAAGGAAGGATATCCTTGCCTTAGAAGCGGTGCAATGAAGGTACACTAGATTGATTCCTGGGATGAGAGGGTTGTCCAATGAGGAGAGGTTGAGTAAAATTGGCCTATATTCTCTGGTGGTTAGAAGAATGAGAGTTGATCTCATTGAAAGTTATAAAATTCTTACAGGGCTTGACAGGGTAGATGCTGAGAGGATGCTTCCCCTGCTCGAGAGCCTAGAACTCGAGGTTGTAGCCTCAAGATAAGGGGCCATATAGGTCCGAGATGAGGAAAAATTTCTTCACTCAGCTGGCTGTGAATCTTTGGAATTCTGTACCCCAGAGGTTGTGGATGCTCATTCGTTGAGTATATTCAAGGCTGAGGTACATGGATTTTTGGACTCCAGGAGAATCAAGGGATATGGGGATCAGGTGGGAAAGTGGAGTTGAGGTTGATGATCAGCCATGATTAACAAAAAAGGGTGGGGGCTGGCAGTATTGGTTAAGGAAACAATTACAGCTGTGAGGAGGGATGATATGTTAGAAAGATCATCAAATGAGGCCATATGGGTTGACCTAAAGATCAAAAAAAGGGGCAATCTCACTGCTGGGAGTGTACTATAGACCCCCAAACAATCAGAGGGAGATAGAAGAGCAAATATGTAGGCAAATTTCTGAGAAGTACAAAAACAATAGGTCAGTAATAGTAGGTGATTTCAACTACCCTAATATGAACTGGGATACAAGCGGTGTGAAAGGTTTAGAGGGTGCATAATTCTTCAGTTGCATTCAGGAGAACTTTTTTTAGCTAGTACGTAGCAAGCCCAAGGGCTGGGTGGCTGGGTGGCTGGGTGGGGAGTGGTGGTGGTGGTGGTGGTGGGGGGGGGGGGTGGGGGCGGTGGGGTGCAGTTCTGGACTTAGTTTTAGGGAATGAAGCTGGGCAGGTGGAAGGAGTATCAGTGGGAGAGCATTTTGTGATAGTGATCATAATTCAGTTAGATTTAGCACAGTTATGGAAAAGGACAAAGATAGAACAGGAATAAAAGTTCTCAATTGGGGAATGGCCAATTTTACTGAGCTAAGAAGTGATTTAGCAAAAGTGGACTGGAAACAGTTCCTTGAGGGTAAATTAGTGTCACAGCAGTGGGAGGCATTCAAGGGAGAGATTGTGAGGGTTCAGAAGAAACATGTTCCCATAAAGAAAAAGGGTGGGACTACCAAATCAAAAGCCCCCTGGATGACAAGGAGCCCACACGGCAGAAAACCTGGAGGAGTATTGAAAGTGCAGGGATGAAATTAAAAAGAAAATTAAGAAAGCAAAGAGAGGGCATGAAAAAACACTGCCAAGTAAAATTAAGGAAAACCCAAAGATATTTTATAAATACATAAAGAGCAGGAGAATAACTAAGGCAAGAGTAGGGCCTATTAGAAACCAAAGAGATAATCTATGTGTGGAGGCAGAAGATGTGGGTACGGTTCTAAATGAATACTTTGCGTCTGCCTCGTCCCTCTCTTTAGTGAAGACAGATATTGTAGTTGAGCAAGAGTGTGAAATATTGGATGAGATAAACACTGAGAGAGGAAGTATTAAAGGGTTTAGCATCTTTGAAAGTAGATAAATTGCCAGGCCCGGATGAAGTGTATCCCAGGCTGTTAAGAGAGAAGCATGGGAGGAAATAGCAGAGGCTCTGACCATCATTATCCGATCCTCCCTGGCTACAGGCATGGTGTCGGAGGATTGGAGAACTGCTAATGTTGTACCGTTGTTTAAAAAGGGAGAAAGTGATAGACTGAGTAATTATAGGCTAGTCTTGGTGATGGGCAAATTATTGAATCAATTCTGAGGGACAGCATAAATCGTCATTTAGAAAAGCACAGGTTAATAAGGGACAGTCAGCATGGATTTGTTAAGGGAAGGTCGTGTTTGATTAACTTGATTGAATTTTTTGAGGAGGTAACAGGGAGGGTCGATGAGGGTAACGTGTTTGTAGTGTACGTGGATTTTAGCAAGATTTTTGACAAGGTCCCACATGGCAAACTGGTCAAAAAAGTTAAAACCCAGGGGATCCAAAGGAGAGTTGGATCCAAAATTAGCTCAGTGGCAGGAAGCAAAGGGTAATGGTTGACGGGTGTTTTTGTGACTGGAAGGCTGTTTGCAATGGGGTTCCGCAAGGCTCAGTACTCGGTCCCTTGCTTTTTGTGGTATATATCTGGACTTGAATGTGGGGGGCTTGATCAAGAAGTTTGCAGATGTTACAAAAATTGGCTGTGTGGTTGATAGCGAGGAGGCAAGCTGTAGGCTGCAGGAAGATATCAATGAACTGGTCAGGTGGGCAGAAAAATGCAGATGGAATTCAAACCTGAGAAGTGTGAGATAATGCATTTTTTGGAGGACAAACAAGGCAAGGGAGTACACAATAAATGGGAGGATACTGAGAGGTGCAGCGGAACAAAGGGACCTTAGAGTGCATGTCCATAGATCTCTGAAGGTAGCAGGACAGGTAGATAAGGTGGTTAAGAAGGCATATGGGATACTTTCCTTTATTAGCCGAGGCATAGAATATAAGAGCAGGGAGGTTATGCTGGAACTGTATAAAACATTGGTTAGGCCACAGCTTGAGTACTGCGTACAGTTCTGGTCACCACATTACAGGAAAGATGTGATTGCACTAGAGAGGGTACAGAGGAGATTTATGAGGATGTTGCCAGGGCTGGATAATTTTAGCTATGAGAAAAGGTTGGATAGGCTGGGGTTGTTTTCTTTGGAACAAAGGAGACTGAGGGGAGATTTAATTGAGGTATATAAAATTATGACAGGACTAGATAGAGTGAACAGGAAGGACCTATTTCTCTTAGAGGGAGGGTCAATATCCAGGGGGCATAGATTTAAAGTAATTGATAGAAGGATTAGAGGGGAGCTGAGGAGAAATTTTTTCACTCAGAGGGTGGTGTGGGTCTGGAATTCACTGCCTGGAAGGGTGGTAGAGGCAGAAACCCTCAACTCAATTTGAAAAGTACTTTGAAGTGCTGTAATTTACAGGGCTACGGACCAAATGTTGGAAAGTGGGATTAAGCTGGAAAGCTCTTTTTCGGCCGGCATGGACGTAATGGGCCGAACGGCCTCCTTTTGTGCCTTAACTTTCTATGATTCCATGAATAACAATCAAGTCACTGATTTACAATTTCCACACACATATGCACAGAATCATAGAATTCAAGCCATAAAATTTCACTGACTCCAACAATCACCTGTAATAAAAAGATAATTTGATTTATTCAATCACTGTAAGTCAAGGGCCACCACAGGTGATCTGTTCCTAATGCTGTAATTATAGCATAGGTGGAAGTGTTTACATAGGCAGTTTACATGGGAAGTTATAATGGGAAAAGTTGGCACAGATGTAAGATTTTTAATATATTAACAATAGATAAGATCAAATCAAACCATTACACCAAAATAAGGACAGAAGGTATGACTTTAAAATGGGGAGTGAATTAGGTGTGTGTGCCCTGGTCCAATTATCCCCCACCTTCCAACCTATGTCTTGATTCCCCACATGCAATAACACGAGATGTAATTATAATTTTTACTGAACTTTTGTGTCATCCTCTGTATTGCTATCATATAAAGATATTTGCAATTCCACAAAGTATATGAAAGATGAAGTAATTCTAGGTGAGAAATTAATGAAATGGTTAATGTGTACAAAATTTAAGGATAGAGTAATGCATCTACCAATTCCATCCATGTAGATAACTTAACATGCATGTAACATGAAGTTTAATTTGATATTCTGTTATAAATTTAATTGTCTTTTAATAGAAATTATAATTCTATGAAACTGATATTTTCGATTCCATTGCAGCCTGAAAAGGCCATTGATGTATATGAACAAGCTCTAAAGAAAAACCCAAGAGATGGAACTTTGGCTAGCAAGATTGGAAAAGCTCTAATTAAAACACATAATTATGCTAAGGTCTGTTATACGACTTATTTTTTTCTGAATTAGACTAGAATCTTCCTAATGGAATTCTTATTGCAAGCTATGTTTTTTTATTGTTCAGTCTTTGCGAATGGAAATCCGTTTCCAGTGGTGTGCCACACGGCTCAGTGTTGGGTTCCTTGCTGTTTGTGGTATATATTAATGATTTGGACTTGAATTTAGGGGGCATGATTGGCAAATTTGCAGATGACACAAAAATTGGCCGTGTAGTTGATAGTGAAGAGGATAGCTGTAGACTCCAAGAAGATATCAATGGGTTGGTGGAGTGGGCGGAAAAGTGGCAAATGGAGTTCAACCTGGAGAAGTGTGAGGTAATGCACTTAGGGAGGGCAAACAGTAGAAGGGGAATATGCAGTAAATGGGAATATATTGAGAGGGGTAGAGGAAGTGAGAGACCTTGGAGTGCATGTGCACAGGTCCCTGAAGGTGGCAGGACAGGTAGATAAGGTTGTGAAGAAGGCATACAGAATGCTCTCTGTTATTAGCCAAGGTATAGAATACAAAAGCAGGGATGTAATGATGGAACTGTATAAAACGCTGGTGAGGCCATAACCGGGGTATTGTGCGCAGTTCTGGTCACCACATTACAGGAAGGACGTAATTGCTCTGGAGAGAGTGCAGAGAAGATTTACAAGAATGTTGCCAGGGCTTGAAAATTGCAGCTACGAGGAGAGATTGGATAGGCTGGGGTTGTTTTCCTTGGAGCAGAGGAGGCTGAGGGGAGACTTGATTGGGGTGTACAAAATTATGAGGGGCCTAGATAGAGTAGACAGGAAGTACCTGTTTCCCCTAGCGGAGAGTTCAAGAACTAGAGGACATAGATTTAAGCTGATTGGCGGACGGATTAGAGGGGACATGAGGAAAAACTTTTTTACCCAGAGGGTGGTGGGTGTATGGAATTCGCTGCCCGAATTGGTGGTAGAGGCAAGGACCCTCAACTGTTTTTTAAAAAGTACCTGGACCTGCACGTAAAGTGCTGTAAGCTGCAGGGCTACGGACTGGGTGCTGGAAGGTGGGATTAGAATCGGCACCTGAATTGTTCTCCAAGCCGGCGCGGACACGATGTGCTGTATCTTTTCTATGGTTCTATAGTTGTTCCTACTAGACAATTAGAGTAAATTGTGTGAAATAATAAATTGTCTCCTGATCAAATGTTCCCATTCAGTAAATGTTCATCCATTGACTGCTGTTTACAGTAATGTGAAAAGATCAGACTATAATAAATCAGTTTAAAAAAAATTAATTAGCTGACCTCCCCAAATGATTTAGCAGGTAAAAACCTAGAACAGTACTGAGACACGCAAGCCAGGAAGGTCGCAGAACGTTTCAGGTTTGATACCTGTTCTGCATTGATCTCACCTAAGGTTGGGGTGGTGGTGCTACAGTTTGTCTCTACTACTGGGCTAGGGATGGGAAAAAATCAACTTGCGCTTCAGCTTCTGATTGGTATCTAATGATTCTCCCTGTAAAGAACACATGTCGATATCTGAGAAGGACAGGATAAAATTTAATTGTGATGTCCCCACAATTGAATAGCCCATCACCACTCACTATCTAAGATCACAAATAGCTACTGTGTAAGGTTCTTGAGGGCTCCTGTTATCTGTGGAACCCTACCTTGGCATGTGTTATGCCTTCACCGGAGGAGAAAAGGGGAGGAAATGGGGGGAAACTGACATAATGAATAATGCATTCGATTCCTGGCAGCAGCATGGGTTTCAATTAAGACCATGTCCATTTTATTTTATTCTCACAGGCAATTAATTATTATGAAGCAGCGGTGAAGTCTGGCCAGCAGAATTTCCTACGTTATGACTTAGCTGAGCTCCTTCTTAAGCTTCGACAGTATGAGAAGGCAGAAAAGGTTCTACTACAGTCATTAGAACATGATCATGGTAAGATGTTTTTATGAGGGGGTGAATTGTCCGCTTTCATTATTTGAGTTTAATAATGAAAGGAAATGATTTAAATATATTTAACTTTATAACTTCAAAGATTTACTTTTCATATGTTGCAAAAACAACCTGTTTATTTTATGCTGGAAGGGGGCGGGACTGCCCCCTTCTACTATATCTGACAATTTTTTAATATTTCAGTTGCTATAGATTGGGAGTTTAAAAGTCCCAATTGGTTGTTTTCAAAAATCATGAAAATGCAATTGCAAATTACAAAAATTCACAAATGCCCCTTTTTAATTGACTACTGGGGTAGATTTTCAACATACAGCCCAAGCATAAACTGGCATTGCAGAATGGCTACCTATTATAGAAACTGCCTCATTTTAATGGAAATGGAAAATCACGTGGTTTCTACAACAGGAAGCCAATCCGCTACAGCAGTTTTATGCCTGAGCGGCAGTTGAAAAACAACCCATGATTTCGCTAAAATACTAGATTCACAAACATTTTTCTATTAGACTTTAATAAGTAGTAAGTGATCAGTAGCCTGTCGTGTTCACAACATTCTTTTCATGATTTATTGCTGAATGGCACAAAAGTAGATACCTTCAAGACAAGCAGTTGCAAAGAAGGTTAAATAGGTGGTTAAAGGAAAAGGCGATTAAGGGAAATGGGATAAACATAATGTTTAATAAAATTTACAAAACATAGACAACCTCTGTTAGTGCGATTGTAAAAGAACGGAAATTCTTTTTATTTCGTATTTTAGATCTTTTTCTCCAATCTTTTACAGTAAGTGACCTTCAAGCTTTGATGGAAGATGCACGATATTTAATGCTTCTGGCAAAAATAAATAGTAAGAAGGAGAAGACTGATGATGCCATCCTTGCATTGCAGAGGGTGAATAGGCTTTCTTTTTGTTTTTATTTATTTCTTTGAGTATTGAAAGATAGAATCGTAGAGTGAGGCCATTCGGCCCATCTTTAGATTTTAGCAATTTCTGTTCAGTGGCTTTTCTTCCAATAATTTTGAAAAACAAGGACAAATCTCAAAAGCTATTAAATTTGATATTGTTGAGGCAATTTTAACCCTACCTGCCCACTAAGCAACCCACCCACCGTCCAATAATCCCACACCCCCACCACTGCCATCCCAGTATTGCCAAAGTCCAAATACATCTTTCCACCACTGCCATGCCCAACGTCCCTTTTCCACTCCTCCCGCAACTTGGGACACCCCATACTAATTGCTATATCTTGACACCTCGCCGAGCCTCCTGCCAGATCCTGGTGCTTCTTTCCTACAGCTCCCAAACTGCTTCAGATTGTCCCTCCCGTGCTCTTACATTCTGAAACCCTTTTGTCAATTCTCACAGACCTTCACACCCCGCTGCCCCCAAACAATGGTTCCAAACCATGACCCTTGCTCCCAAATTCCAACACTAACATTCCACACAGCCCCTTCTACTCTCCATTACTGATATATGCAGTTCCTGCAACCTAAATTCTACCTACCTGCAATCTGGAAGATCTTCCCCACTCTCTGTCTCCTGGACTTCAAAAACGTCCGGCTCTCTGTAAGAGCGATCCAGCTAGTCCCACTCCACTGCCCTATCCCCGTAGCCCTGCAAATTTTTTCCCTTCAACTACTTATCCAATTCCCTTTTGAAAGCCACGATTGAATCAGCCTCCAACACCCCCAAGGCAGTGCATTCCAAACCATAACCACTCGCTGTATACAAAAAGTTT